>NC_143560.1:117576666-118263333 GCF_054136105.1 Typopeltis vanoorti
AACAGGTGTGTCAGATGATTAAAAACAACGGCTGGCACGATAAAACATTTAAAAGGGATCCATGGTGGTAAAAAAAAAAAAAAGGGAAGGCAATGCATTTACGAGAGAGGCGTTATTCCCTTTAAATGAAGCTTTTGTGGACGGTAGGCAAGCCCAGCAGCTGAGCATATATTGAAAACCTACTGTAAAAGACGAATGAACGTAACACTGACTAACCACGCTCTTGCACTACTAATTCATTACAGAAAAATACTGAAAAATGTATTTAATTAAGCACATGGAGTTTTTCGCAGAAGATAGAAATCAATATTATTCTATTACACAACAGATCGCGCAGCTGGCAGGGCAGACCTGTATATTTACCGAATGCCGATACTGCATTAACATTCATGATTTCATTAAAAATTCATTTAGAAGTAATCAGCTTAGGTTGCATTCTCTGGATTACACAGGATAAAGAGAAAATGGAACTTTATAATTAGGCTTGTATAATTATGATGTTTGATTTATATGTTTTTACTGAAATTTTAAAATGCAGATTGTGTAGTCCAAAACAATCAGAAGAAATATTTCCTGTCATAAAAGAGATGGTTGGTCAAATAACGCTAAAGAAGTTCACAATGGACACACACACTAAATGTGTGTAAGCGCTAAACTTAAAACTGAAAATTAACAGTTCAAGAGTTTATAAGAAAGCAACAACACTTTATGATGGTTAAAGGATAAATTAAATTTAAAAATTAATTAAATATAAGCGGCTCTATTTGATACTCAGCTAACTCAATATCATACTTATTCAAATAATCAAGCTGAATGAAACTTCCATATTAGGTTTAATGAGTCTCACCCGGCAAGCAGGAGAAGGCTTTCGTAAAATCTCATAAAAACTACCACTCGCTTAATCATTACGAAATCTTCGCAAACATCGCAGTTTTAATAGGCGAGGTTCCATTCAGCTTAACTTGACATTATCAAATGAGTATCCTGATGCTCGCATCAGAAAGTGGGGCTCCAAAGTTGTAGGTCATCTGATGCTATATGGGTTATTGTACCTGATATCGATTTGTACATGATCGATATTTCCTGCAAGCATCGTTAAATAATACTGTAGAAAATAACCAAATTCGTTTTCTTATTTTATGTATACAAATTACTCTGGGTATTATATTATGTAAGATGTAGTGTTGAATCTTATAATTACGCAGAATAAAAGAAGCGCATGTATTATACATAGGTTAAGCGTATCTTATTTTCATTAAGAAGCAAAACTATTACGTTCTGTCGCATTTGAGATCGGTAAAATCAAAAGGGAAATAAATTAGCATCTAAAATGAAATAAGCATAACACCAAAAATAAAACAACGAATCACAAGAGAATGTTTAACACACCAGTAAAATTTTTCAGGTAGATCATCCAGATGTTAATATGCGTCATTATCCTACTGTTATACAGTAAAGACATTCGCTGTACTAACGACGGAAGTACCCGTACATGAGTGCGTGTGTATGAATATATGCGTTATTGTCGTTTACAGGATCATTCACTTCTACTTCGTCCACACCGAATGAAATGGTAAAACATAATTCGCTTACCTTTCTACCGTTCATCGTTATATATACGTGCGCCGCCCGCCATGTTCCACGAGCAAGGCTGCGTCACACAACAGCATATGGTTCAGGGCGAACGCTGAATTCTCTATCGTGAGCTGCTGGTCTGCCGTGAATAAATATCCACGCAATCAAATTTAGTGCCGCAAGTAAACAATATTAATCTACAATGTCACATAAATAATCTTAAACCTCACATGATGAGATCCGAATTAATAATCGACAGCAATCTCGTTTTATTCGTAGATATTTCATTGTAGACATTGATCTGATCGTATAAACTGCAGCGACATCTAGTACACGAAGCCTCATGCAGTGCAAAAGATTCGCATAACTATTATTAAAGGAATTTGTATCTAATATATACTGTATATGTAGTGATTACGAAAGGAAATTTCCAGTTTTATATTAAACATTCGTTTTTTTTTTAGAGTGTTGTTATTTTCTTAAATTGTAAGGTATCGATAGAATATTAAAAATTAAAACGAGGTGAGAACTTTTAAAATAAATATTCAACAAACCTAGTTTCAATCTTGTAACAGGAAACTGTTCCGTGCATTCCATATATGATGGTTCATATCATTGTATTGAAGATCAAAACGATCTTAATATTCATGAGCGAACCCTTGCTTTCCTTAGAAATATATTTTGTTCCAGGACTAGATAGTATAATTTTGAAATATACGTGTTTCATACTGTTTAACTTTTTATTCGTTATAACCAACGTATTAAATGGGTGGATACGATCTATAGACACGCGAGTGCACGCGCACACACACTGTGTTTGATACATATTACAAAATAATGAAAGCATGGGAAAACGGTTTACATTTCCAAATAGAAAACAAATACTTTAATTAAATGCTGCAGAACCTAAATATAATAAGGCGGCAAATTAAAACCTAATTGTCAAAATCTGTTAAGTAGCTTTTTTTTTTTTTTATCGATCCATCATATGCAAAAGGCAACCAAACCCATGCTGCGAGTATGTCTGTCAATTGTGAGTATTCATCGGTAGAAAATGGAGCACACATGTCCTTGTTTTGTTGTATGTCAGGTACCAATGCGACATAAGATTTCGGAAACAAGTCATCATCCTGTGTTTCAAAGTGGTAGAAATTTCATGCTATTTTATATTTAGTTAAGAAAATAATTAATATCATATGCTGGAGAAATACTGTGACCATCATTTAGAGTTCCAAATTCTTAACGGTAGAACGTAAAGTTAGAATTTTGTATCCACGACAAAAAAAATAAACGGCATATATTAAATTCATTCTGAGAATAATAATGTATAGTATTATCAAACAAGAAGAGGTTGAATGGAATCAATCCGAAAAAGTATAAACATACTCGAGTCTAATATTAAACCCTGTCATATACTGAACAAACCCACTGGCTGTTGCTATGAATAGTCACATAACAAAATTAAAACAATAATTTTCTTGTAGGAATTTACTATTCTTAATAGTTGTTTCTCGCCTTTTCGGTGTCAAAACAATTAAATAACACGATGGGTTTTCCGTCAGTTCTAAGTGTTACCATAATAATTTATGCATATCATAACATTTGCTACTTAGTTATTGCTGCCGTCAATTCAAAGTGCAAAGAAAAGTTCAAAGTTTCACTATTGAAAATTTACAATCAAAATTTAAATTACCATGGAAAAAAAAATTTCCCTATACGGTAATATTATCCTACTTTAAGTGTAATAAATCATAAGGAACTTGTGGTGCCATCTAGTGTCTATGAACAGCATATGCTTTTCATCGAAAAGTGAATTTCCAATAAACAGGAAGTTATATTGAATGTAAGTTTCAGTGGTTTAGCAGTTTTGTATAGTTTCCGGTATAAGAGATCACGGCTTTTACGATGTTTGAATTATGAATTATTAAACTCGTTAATTATCATAAAACGTGTGGTCTCAATACCGGCGACTATCTACAGAAAATTATATTGTTCGATAAATGAGCACACTGAACAGTTAGCTTATTTGTGTTTCACACATAACAGACAAAAATATTAGGTTAGTTGACCTAAGGGTCGGAATCATATTTTATTTCGCAAGATAGAGTATTTAAGTAGAACACATTTCACAAGATACATTCTTCTTCTGCAGCTTCTCCCACTTAAGTGGGGTCACTGTTGATAATGAGTCTCCTCCACATCCTCCTGTCTTGGGCTGTCACCACATCCATGTTCTTCATCCTCAAGTCCTCTTCTACCAGCTCCCTCCATCTCTTCTTTGGCCGCCCACGCTTCCTCCTTCTTTGCGCATCATCTGCATGACCCTTCTTCCCACATATTCGTCCTCCCTCCTCATCACATGACCAAACCATCTCAACCTCGCCTCCTGTATCTTCGCTCCTAAGTTCGTAACTTTCACTGTTCCCCTCACATAGTCATTTCTTAGACGATCCTTTCTGGTCACACCGCACATCCACCTAAGCATTGTCATCTCTGCTACTTCCATCCTGCTGATGTTATTTTTCCTCAGGGCCACATTTTTTTCTATAGCATACGTCATAGCTGGCCTCACTACTGTCCCATAGATTTTGCCTTTCAGATTGATTGGCACCCTCTTATCGCATAGCACTCCAGCCATTTCTCTCCAGTTCCTCCAACGCGCTTGTATCCTGCCTCCCACTTCCTTCTCGGCCTCTCCATCTTCTTCCACTATTGAACCCAAGTATCTAAAGCCCCTCCTCACCTTCCTGAGGACATTTCCTCCCAGCTCTAGATCTGTCTCCTGGCCGCCGCCCACTGTGCAACACATATACTCTGTCTTACTTCTGCTCAGTCTCATACCTCTCTCTTCCAGTACTTTTCTCCATCTTTCCAGTTTAGTTCCCGCTTCTCCTCTTGAATCTGCACACAGCAAGATGTCATCTGCATACAACATTGTCCAAGGCGCATCTTCTCTCACCTCCTCCGTCACCACCTCCATCACAATATTAAACAGAAGCGGACTTATTTCACAAGATACATTATTAACTAAAATTCTCAAGCAAAATAACTCATGTTTAGTTAGTAAATGTGACATATGAGTACATTTTCACTGAATAAAATGGGTCACGACTTCAAATCTCAAAACACACTTGTTCGAGGTCAGCAGTCAAACTAAACGTAACTCAAACTATTAATAACAATTATCTTACACATTGTTAGTAGTTTAGTTATATCCTCCGCTAGACACAATAAGACATTCACACATGACTTTACAGCTAAGAAAATCTCAACTGGTAACCATAAGTACCACTGCTTATCTCAACTGCCCGAATTACGCACTGCACTCTCCTTTCCACATAGGTGCCAAATCTAATCTAATATCTATAATCGTATATTACAAGTAAGGATATCAAAATATCCTTACTTGTATTATTGCATTCATCTTTTGTCTCTATCATTATCCAAATATGACAACCACTTCCATTTCTTCTCATTTTTATTCTTAAAATCTGATGTAGTCCTACAACCAAAAACAGTGAAGTGAACTTCCTCGGTGCATCGACGTTCACAATTCTAACTGGATTCCTTCAAATTTCGTACTAAAAGAAATGCCGAAGTAATGGACATAAGCAATGGTCAAATGCAACTGTTAACCTGATAAACCTGGTTATCCTCCCCCACATTTAGACCTTTTGTTAACCAGTTCTCCTTCCAAATAATCGATATCAATATCTGCAAGGGTGCCACATGAATGACCTCCTGAATTTCTACCGTTTTTTTCTGTTATTATGATTACAATAATTCACTCTCCTTCTCTGAACGAGGTACACGTTCTCCAGTAATTCACACTAAAATAATTATTAGGGGAATGAAGGGCCCTCATCATCCGCATTCTAGTCAAAATTTCCTCTATTGTCGAATTTGATTTTCTAATAAGTGTATGCAGTATAAGCAAAAAATTGACATACCATAAGTGGGTAAAGAAAATAACCCCGGTTCCACACAGCCTACTCTGATTAGAAAAAGACGTTGAAAAGGGCCAAAAGTTTTACAAGTCTTATTCCTCATTCCTTCCCCCCCTCCAACTTATGCATTGATAATTTAGGCATCACCACTTTCTACTCTCTCAAGAACTGTACACTACGTTCTTGTCTTTCGCAAGAAAGACGAAGCAAGAATAATAAATAAATTAAATGCCCTCTCTCACAGATGTTTCCCGCCACTTTCTCACACACCTTAGGTTTTTGACGCTTTTATAGATGTTATCATACCGAAAATACCTAATGAATGGTATAAGCTACAATTATCGTTCCTTTACTTTAAGCCAGTGAAAGCGAGAGGAGATGCCGGTTAACATACATTCACATCCCAACTTCAACCCAAACCAAACCAACTTCTCTTCGTCCTCCTCCATTCTAACTACTTCTGCTCTCTGGAACCGCCCTTCCTCAGTTGTGTTCGCCAAAGGTTCAGGTTCGTTTACTTTTTCTGAACTCCCTTGTTCTTACATGGGCATAGTTCATGAGGTTTAGCGGTGCCTCCTGAGCTGGGTTGATATAAACCTGACCTAACATTTTCAGTCAGGGAGTGAGAAAAAAAATACTGCTTCTTTTCTATGAAAGAAAAAAACCTGCAAACACGAATGGTGTCGACAGTTTTGACAACGGCAGCTAATAAATTCTTACGTTATACCTGGAAAGAACTTAAATATAAAGAACCAATAGGCTTCATTTCGGCGATATAAACATTATTTAAATTAAGGGGATATTAAATCCCACATTATTTTAAAACCGAATAAGAAACTCAAAGATTGGAATCAGAGAGTTTCATGCCGAATATAGTATAATAAAATATACTTTAATATATTTCGGCGATTACTAGTGTGAGCTAATGCAAGTAGTCCTAGTACGTAGTACAATACCAGGCAACCCGCAGCAAAGGTGGTAAAGTTCTGATCCCTATTCTTGGTATTTTCCATAATGTAAAAATACATTTGTAAAATAATATATAATGTAAAAATACATTTGGAAAATACCAAGAATAGCGATCAGAACTTTACCACCTTTACTGCGGGTTGCCCGGTATTGTACTACGTACTAGGACTACTTGCATTAGCTCACGCTAGTATTCGCCGATATTTTTATAGTTTACTATATTCGGCATGAAACTCTCTGATTCCAATCTTTGTTTTAAAACCGAATAAGAAACAATATGTGGGATTTAATATCCCCTTAATTTAAATAACCTAGAAAGAAGCATTTAACAGTTGGTAGGAATGTCAAAATATTAAACCAGCATATTTTTAAACGTAATGAAAACCAAACTTCTGCAATTACTTTTTTCACTAATAACATAAATTTCAAAAAAAAATTTTAATTTCCCAACTGACACTAATGGATCAAATACACCAGTGAATGTATGAGTTTTCAACATACTGAGTTTTAATCAGAACTTTTCTGTCTTATCATACTATTAACATTTTAAGGGATTTTAATCCCTTAAAAAGGATATTGGTACAAATAAATCCGAATTATAAATGAAGGGTAAAATATTTGCTTTAGATAAATTCGGATATTTCTAATTTACTATGGGAAAAGATAAGAATTTTTTACTCCAAAACTTAGAGAGAAGTAGGACTACATTAACTTTGGATTGATGTAGTCCCACTAAGTTCATTATATGAACTTTTTCTGATCTTCAGTATAGAATTATTAATGCTTAGGACTAGATTAATAATGGTTAGGATTGTCTTGAGGGCTTGGCTGTTGTGTTTTAGCTTTAACTGAACGGAAACTGTATTCTTTAATATAAAACCAATAATCAAACGCAACAAAAAAGGGTAAAAGTAGCCGCCTAACTAGCGGTTACAGGAAAATTCATCGAAAGGCAATTCGTCGAAAATGCAATTCATTGAAAAACAATTCACAGCAAATTTTAAATTTTCGATAATGTTATGGTAAACGTAATCCATTTAGAACAAAAACTGAACCATGCAGACAGCTTCTTGTAAAAACAACTTCTACCAAGTCATTTTAAGTCAGAGAGTTTTTGTAATACAGTACGTAATTTGGACACATTATTTCTTTGTCGCCCCGAATATAGCTGAACTGAAAACTGGAACGGTTCGATATTTTCTTGTAAAAGTTTCAAATAACGAATCTGATTAAAATTCATCCCATAATAATTGCTGTATTGAAGTCGCACATTACTACTAGCAACAACAATAATAATGAAGCCCGCATAGTTCAGTCGGTAAAAACGAAGCTGTTTAGTTAGAAAGACCTGGGTAGTTGGATCCCATTTACGCATAATTTTTATCAGTCCTGTTCTACTAAAGGTAAGTTAACAGGAATAATATAGATACTGCTGGGCTTTTATTCCGGAAACAGGCAGATCAGTCCCAGACATGAAACAGTTATCGGCCAAGAAAAACTATAAGAACCATATTGCGCTATAATTTTTCCCTATGAAAGTAGCATTGTAATCTCCTTATTCACGGATCAATTTTCTCATAACATTTTCGAAAATTTTAAATTTTCGGCGAACTGTTTTTTCGATGAATTGCATTTGCGACGAATTGTCATTCGATTAATTGTTCATTCGATGAACTCTCCGGATACCTAACTAGCAGATTATCCGTTGTACAGGGAATAGTAAAACTCAAGAAGCCAAAAATCCTATCGCAATATCGTTACTGGAGGCGTGGTCGAATATAACTTAGTCAGCCGATTGCTAAACGAGAGAGGGAAGAGGGAATTCGTTTTAATCACTGACGTATATTAGCAAACGGAGCTTTATCTTTACCAAACTCTGAAGCACTTCAGGCCTCGGGTTTGTCAAATGTTCTCTTCTGTGAATGACTGCCTACAATTTTTTTATGTTATCGAAATATTATGTTACTCACGAAAGGTTGGTAAATCTACAGCACATTAGTCCATGTTTACTCTCTAGAAAAGGTTTTCTGGATTGTAAACAAGGTACTAAACGTTTTTTCAATTACTCCAATAAGTAGGATGATCTCATGTAGAAAAAACAAACAAACAGACTAATACCTAAAAATACTAAAATAGGGAAGACAATTTCTAGAATATTTACCTCGGCAGCATTAAATAATCATCTGCAAACCATTCATTGGTAAGAATCTGATATCACGGTTAAATTTGGCGCAAATAAAACTCAACTGCATCTTCCACCAACCGCTTAAAAATAATTTTTCATTCGCCCTAAATTTCGAAAATATGTACATTTGTATGTAATATGTATATAGTGAAATGCTGCTATTAATACAAGAAATGTCAGAAAAACGGTGTTTAGATTCCAGGTAGATCCTGGAATCATCGTTCCTATGAGCGTTTCTTTCGGAAACATCGGTAATTTTATCAAAGGTTATAACTGCACACCACTACATTTCATTTGAAACTGCTGCTTCAAGGTATTGTAACTGTTATCCATTATTGTACATACTATATGTGTTTGTTAAATTCGCTGCTGTAGCCAATTTCTTCTGTTCTGCAATGCTATTTCAGTTCAATTTTCGAGATTTTGTGGTCTCTAGTTTTATTGTTATTATTCTTCAGTGCCTGATTGCAAGGTCGATGAAGACATCAGTAGTGTTGTTGTGGTGGTGGTGGTGGTAGATGGAGGATTAAGCAAGGAAGAGAATGAGTTGTGTGTAGTGGAGTAGAGTGCCCTCCTGCAAAGATTCTTTGGAGATGTCACGTAATAATAATAATAATAATAATAATAATAATAGTGAGCAGGTCCTGCGCTCCCTATACTGTACAGTATATGTTAGGTCTTCACGTGTTCTTGATGTTTCTTGACTAGATAGCTCCGTATGTGTCGCCTAGTAAAAGTGCACAAACGCCTGGTTGTAAGGTCAATGAAGCGTTGATCTTTCAGTGACGCTCAAAGGAGACTAGTAATAAAATATAGTGATTAACACTAAAAATTTCTTTATTTATAATGAATGAATAATTCATAGAAATGACCAAACAAGCTTTTCCATGCAATTTCAGGGAAGACAGTGTAGGAATTTATATTAAAAAAAAAAAAAAAAAACAGGCGCCCTTGTTATTGTGCACGCCTCAGAGTACACTTCGTAAGACATCAGTTAACATCTTTCAAAGCTGTTATAACAGCAAACCGATCTTCAGCTGAGATGTCGTAATAAATGTTTCACGCGTACTAGATAAGATTCGAATCTGGATCTGTCTAGCTGAAGGACTCGCAACTAAAAGGAGGAATATTTCATGATGTCAAGATTCAATAAAAAAAAATCTGAGACTACACTCTTTCGGAATTCAAAACAAATATCTTCTGGAAATGCTTTCAACAACAGTACGAAAACTGCTCTCACTATAACAGACCATATCATCTCCTCTTCGGCTTAAGGAAAGAGCAAGGAAAAGACGGCACATGCTGAAAGTAAATAACAACCTTACTTCTTTTTATAATCCAAAAATGCTGAGAAATAAAATTTTAATTTGTTATTTTATGCTGAAACTATGATTCACTTATATGTTTATGAACACCCTATACTTAATTCAAATTATTTACTTTTCAGATATCGATAAAAAATAATACAGCATCGGCTGACAAATAAATTTACACTAATCAGCAATTACTATACATCTTATTCAGTGAGGCCCTAGAGATTAATCTAGAGGCAAGTACCAGCATCCTGTTGGGCAGGCTGTATGTCAGTTGCCTGATTAGTTAAACGCCCTAACATGGTATCTTCGTAACTTGGAGGAGGTAAGTTAGTACACTGTTGACACTCAGGAGTATCTTCCTGTAGAACCTCCTCGTAAGCTGGGGGTTCTGAAGAAGGATGAGAAGAGCGGTCTTCGATGTCGGAAATATCTATGGATATAGCATTATATGGCGGAGGGCCCGCTGAGAACGCACAATACAGTTCTTCGCTGCTGTCGAGCGTAGGTGTACAACGCTTGATGAGGAGAAAAACCATAACGTCAAAATATTTACTTATAAAATAATTAAAAATATTAATCGAATTCTCTCTGATTTAAAAGATTATATTTCGAATTAATTATTTTGTACCATTATTTTTTTTTATTTCATTTTATCAATACTTTGGCACCACCGTGAATCATCAAAATTAGTCTGGATACGCCCATCATCATTCTACAAACGAACATGACAATTTCCTATATTTCAATCAGATTTGCTGTAAGTGAGTCCATGCCGTGAAAGTATCTTTCCACTACACCTCCCGAAGATTTGAACGGGACTGAATTATTAAAGTCACTATCATGTTCCAATAACCATTCTTGGATGGCACGACTCATGTTAAATGCTCGTTATCCTGCTGGAAGTAAATAACATGTAGGATAAACAATAATCATAAATCGGTTCACTTGATTTGCAACAATGTTCAAGTAAGTCATCCTATTAGGTACTTGCTCTACTGGGTTTAAGGGATGTCAATAAAACATGTCCTAGCTTTCACTGCTGTAACAAAACACGAGTCACATGGTTTCATGTAAACGTCGCCATATGCTTGTTCTTTACTGTCCTTAGTTGTACAATGTGTCATGTGACCAAGTTCTTGACGCCCCAAGATCGTGACGTCCATTTTGATATGCTTTAGTCATAATCAAAACACCACACTTGACGTTCAACTTGTTTTATACACGAATCACACCCAGTAGATGTAAACATATCACACTATTCTAGTAACAAAACAACATGAATTTAAATCAATGTTGGATTTAAATTCAGCATTGATTTAAATTCATGGTGGTGGTCTCACTGTGGAGAATGAATCTCTCCAGCATTTAGACATTCATAAACATGCATCTTCACATGGGTGGAATATGCACCCATAGCCTATTCGGTTGGAGAGCAAGAACACTATCTACTGGGTAATCTCCAGCAAGAAAATTGCGTTTATCACACCAATCTAGATATAATCTACATAATGCTGTATGCGACTATTCTAGCAGGGCAATGATTACTGAGATATTCTTGCATACCTAACAGCAGTTCGAAGTCATTCAGGTCAGGAACTCTGTCAATTACCATACGTACGTGCAGTCATTGTATTCCGGACAGATTATTATATAGCAGATATTCCTCACGTGCTGTCAATAGTTGGCTGATTTAATTTAGCATCTGGGATTTACGATATTTGTTCAACTAAAACTATGAGGCCAGCATTTTTAATATTAATGGCTCGTATTCACCGCCTAGTGCTAGTGGGCCCGTTTATGTGATGATACCATCATCTCCATATGGGACCAGCTAACTCATCTTCTCTTATGTCCGTTAGTTAAGTGTTCCGGACGGTTTTTCTGTTTTACAGCATGAAACACCGTAGTTTACAGGAATTAAGACTACCACTTCCGTATGAGACCAGTTATTTTATCTTCAGCTCGCCTTATATAAGGACAATGATTCGAACCAAGTGTTTCAACCGAAGGGCAAAAGATGCTATGTTCTTCTGACTGCGTCATGTTGTCAATTACGTGTATTTTTGACTATCGGCAGCTAAAGAATCATACGACATGCACATTTATGGACTCGTACATTATAAGTTCTGATTATACTGAATTCAGAGAATTTGACAACCGTAGGAATACATCGTAGTAGAGTTCAAGATATGCTCAAATACTAGAAGAGCTCAAACATGAAAAAGTGGCATGGTGTTTTTGATAGTTTCCAGTAACTAATAATTTAAACTATTTCTTTATATACATATATTTAAGCACACCGCTCTTAAGACAAGTTTGACATAGCTAAGTGAACATGCCGTAATTTGCCAGTTAAGAATTCATTGCAAAACAAAGCTTAGATGATGAATTAAGGCGATATCAAACTGCCGAATGCATTTATGAAATAATACCGTAAAAATGGTTGATATTAGTAAACAAAAGCATTTTTTGCTGAATTTCTTGAACAGTTCGATTGATTATTTACTTCCTGTTGGGGAAGTTTCGTTTATGAAAGAACTAATGTCAGTTATCAGTCTGACACGGATGGATAATTTTTTCTTACATATAATTCTATTTTGCATTTGATACGATCTTAAAGAATTCTCGGAAAGGATGTGGAGATCCAGACACTTTGGGGATTACTTTTGTCGACAGTAAATACCTACATTTTGTGACTATACTCTTATTTTTATGTTTTAAACAATCTTAAAAATTATTTCTTGAAAGAAACCACCACGAGAACAACAGTTTTTACAATAAGGGCTGTATTCAGTCGTCACTACGTACTGATGTATAAATATCACTGACAATACAGGTGTGCATAAATTTTTATATAACTGTATAATAGAAAATGAAGTATTCATACCGTGGCAGAAGATTGTAAACCAGCAAAGACCATTCCGGAGACGATGAACACGAAGGCACTGCCGGCACACATCCCGTACACAATGGTAGACTTCTTGATAAAGAGGAATACGAGCACGCTGAAAACTAATGCAGTTGTGGAAAGAAGGAATAGAAATTTGCACGCTTTCTCGCAGAATAAAATGAAATTGTTCCTCGTGAAGCAGTTATTATAACGGAAGCGATGCGTGGGCATCTTGATTCGGCATCCTCTGGATATCAGAGCCACCTCCATAAGTACCAATCCCCTTGAAAAGAAAATAATAAATATTTCATAAATGTTACCACAAGCGAAACTTATTTTAGAATAAAAGAACAAAAAGTAGAAAGTCACTATAATTTATATTTATAATTTATATAAACTGCATAATTTACATGCCCTTGTAAAAAACTTAACATCTAAAAACCAAATGCGCTGTCATTAGTAGTGCAAGAGAGATAAACAGAGATAGAGGGAAAGGTAAAAAAGAGTTCTGGTGTACTTAGAAATAGAGCTCCCTTCCTCCAAAAAAATATTCAGATCCTGTATTAGAAAGAACTTCTAGAAACAAAATACTTTATGGCTCCATAAAGTCCGTTTCGCCTCTCACAGGTCCACATATACTTCAAATACATTAGGGATTGGGAAGAAATCTGCACATATTCCCGATTTAAAATAACAATAAATTAGAAATGAGTGTTGAATCTTTGCAAAAACGTTTAAAACCTTTAAAGGGATTAATGTGCAGATCATCTGGACAGGTTTCGATGTTTGACAGAACTTTCAGCGAGTATAATCTCCTCAGAGTAGTAATTAAACATTTTCAAAAATTCGGAAAAGGAAAGCCACGAGATGCTGATGCTGCAGTCTCAATCATTAATAGTTGACACATTAACTAATTAAAACATCGTTTATTTCCATGTAGCGTAAATTGAGAATTTTTTCCTCCTGCTCGCCAATTTACAAGATAACGTTAAATTATCTTCCTTATATTAGTAGCAAAATGGCTGATGATTTAATACGGATGAAATTTAAAAAGGTATTTTCAGTTTTTTTTTTTTTTTTTTTTTTTTTATGTCCGAAGGAAATGATATTATTCACATAAGCAAAAATAAATGTAAAAAATAAACACACACACGCACGCAATAGTTTGTCTCTTAAGTAAAAGATGGCGCTAAGTTGCTTATGACTCATTTCATTTCGGTATTCCAAGGATCCATATAATTCAAATGAAAAACGCAATAACAAAAATCCAGAACTTCAAAAACATTACTTTGCAAAGACAATTTAAAAAAAATCCTAACTCTATAAGAGTAAAAATTACGACTTTCTCTCTTACTCTAGGCATTAAACTTACTTTCTTTATGAATATTTAATTATTGTAATAAGATATCATTTTCGCTAACGGACCGTGACGACAGAATGTAACTGATTAGATAAGCAGGACAGTTAGTATGCACACAATATACGCAAATTGAAGGATTACAGAACCGATTAACCGCCCTACCATATCATTAGGAAAGTTTCCATAAAGTCAAATTACTTGGCGGTGACATACCAGCGAGCCTGAAACATTAAGGGGTTGGTGAGAATTATCATACCAAAGAAACGAATCGGTGAACTACCGGATCTACTTGCTGACTTAAAAGTCTAGGGAAGACATGCTCAATAAAGTTACAAAGAAAAAAAATTAATTTATTTGATTATTGATACTTCGAGTAATTCTCAAAACTACTTAGTAGAACACTGATAATTTTATGATAGCCGAAGAAAATGAAACGAACTTGTGTATTCAATTGTTCAATGGAGGACATCTTTTGCTAGACATCTATTAAGAAGTTCAAGCAAAAGGTATATTCCTAAACATCCCAAAAGAAAGATAAAACCTCAGAAGGGAGAATGGAATGCAATTCATTATTTCTTCAACGGATTCAACAGCATTAAGGACTAGAATGAAAGTAGAATTTACGTCTACTGTGCTGACTATGAGTGCCTAAATTAGAGAGGAGTGGAAAGCCAACCTTCATTTCGAAGTGGACCACTGCTAATGACTGAGAACTTTAAGCTCAGACTGACAACTGTGTCCAGTTCTCGTTTGATGCAGATATTGTTATACATTTTATAATTTATAACATTATAATTTATTTATTTTTATAGGATTTTATATAAAGCATCAAATGCACAGCGTTCCTTGGGAATCTGGAAAGCATCTTACAATTCTAAATACTGCAGTATAGCTTAGTGGCCCCGCGGGCTTCATTGAAATTATTTTTTTATTTAATTGCGTTTTAATGTTAAGTAGTTATTATTTCAAAATGGCCAGTGGGCCATTTTTCGCTCTTTGGCACTGTAAAGAGCTACGCGGGCCATGCGTTGAAGACCCCTGTTATACAATAAAAGATCTGTGATGATCGCTTAAGGACTATAAGTCCAATTCAGTTACAACGTTAAGCTTGAAGTTTCAAAAACCTTTTGCTAACTGAAAGAAGAAGTTTAGTCCTCCGAGTTCCAAATTTAAGGGGTCTGAAAATGTTCCTTTTTGGGTGGGGGAGCGATAGTTGCATTTATTTGCTTTTCGAAAAGGGAGAATTTTCTATAATTCATCAAATTAATGTTATTTAGGTATAGTGTATTACATTCCTCAAGCTCATCTGATTACGTACAATAATTGAATTATATCTTTGCTTCTAATTTTTGAAAGGATTCGAGATAAGACATTAACACTGTTCACTACTAGCTTGCATAGGTAATGGATTGATTAGACCGCTAATGGCCCAATTATTTTCTAGCATCTCTTCTAGGACGGCTCTAAGCGCCCACAGCCTATCTATTAAGACGTTTAGTTCTTCATGGCAACACATTTCAATAATTATCTTTCTATTGAAAGTGTTGTTCTTTGAGAAAATGAATCGAACAAATATCATTAAAACTGTTCCGGATTATAATGAGACTAGTATGGGGAAAAAAAAAAAGAGATATCCAGAAATAATATCTGGCCGTATAACAAAACGAAACGTCTGTGATTAGCAAACTGAAACGACAAAGAACTAATGTCTAGATGCTGAAGTTACTGTAATATTTCCATGGACATTGACGTTTGTGACAAGTCTATGGCTTGTTACTGGTATCAGGGTTATAATACGAAGATGCTTTAACTGAAATAAACCACTTACAGTTCAATACAAAAACAGAATATACGAAACGACAATCTTGTATTTTATTGAATGATATACGAACCTACATGGCCATCTGTAATGCAAAAAGTTAGAACGATGTTCGGGAAATAAAATATGATATTCGTTTCACTTTAGGAATTCATGAAATAAGGAGGTGGTGTCTCATGGTACGACGCAAATAATCTACAATGTAGGTTTTATTTTAGATATTAAATTTCTCAAGATGGAAAGTTTTTTTTTTTTTTTTTTTTTTTTTTTATGTGGTTCCCGCCCAGTAATTCGAAAACAAATTCTCAATAGTTTCGAAAGGTTAATACGTTTCAAAAAAGAAAAACACATAGGCTTCAAAACAACACACCTCGTATCAAAAGCTTTCTTGAATTCAAGAGGATGGTAATTTTATTTTCTACGCGACTAACAGAACTTGACGAACAATCTTTTCTAAATATAAAGCTATCTTTCCTTTTTCACGATAATTCCAAGTAAGAGAGTCTTACCGTGATAACGGCAATGACAACATAATATTTAACATATCTGATATAGCCTGCAATGTTTTCAGTTAAAAAAGTAATATGAATTACTTGTTTAACTGAAAATAACTTATAGCAAAAGGCCATTCAATAGTAAATTATATGCGACATTGATATGTCAGAAGTGCTTTTTTGTTGCAACAATTTGGCACAAATGAGTCGATGAGCCGATCGATGAACAAGTGGAAGCAATAGGCGCCCTTTTTAGTTTTTTGTAAAATTAAGTGAAATTTTTACTATACAAGAATGCGTTTTTCATTTAGCAATTAAAATAAGAGTACCGAAATAAAATTTTCAGGGATTTCTGCAAGCGGTAAACATTAAGTCAAGTAGATAATATTTAGTGTTATTTTAAGCACATTTGGAATCTACTAAATTATGCAATATTGATCAGCGACTGCTGAAAGCATAAAATGTGTTGCATGGATACCGAAGTAATTTATTATATTAGTTAGCAGCTACATCATTGCATACTTATACAATGACGTAGGATTATTCATATAATGCTCTGTATATTTATACAAATATCGTGAAAATGTTTGTTGTACTCTGTTTCTGTGATTTATTAGATACCATTCAGCAGCAAGAGGCACTTCACTACTTTTATGCAAATTTATTTTCTTTATTCAATAGTTTTCGATATCTCAAATTTGACTTATAATTTCGGTCAACATATCTTTAAGCTATTTTCACAACACCATAAACATATCTTATGTTCATCGAGAGTGGGATCTGCAATTTGAATCTAAGAAGGCAAACAAACCTTATTCACCCCAGTTATCTTTAATTAAACAAAATCTTTCCATTTTAGACCATTGAGAGTTCTTAAGCAGTATATTATCTTGCAGCAAAATAACATGTTCGTTCCAAAAAAAGGAACTTATTCTGCATTGCAGCACTAACGAGGTACTTTATCAACTAAACTAATTGGTATGCCGTGAGTGTGCACACGCACCGACTACTTATTATGCGTAAGTGGACGTGTGTGTGTTCAACATTATATTACTTATTCCGAGTTACCCCCCTCTCAACAGCAGTTTTTTTGGACCCCCCCTATAAGGATTTAACCAAGTGGCCACAGTTAAGTCTATCTGCAGAACATCTAGCAACACTCATAACAATTATACACAAAGTGGAAGTATGACGTAATGCACATTTTTTATGGAGAAACATAAAAAAAAACTTGTTTCTTTTCATCCACTTTTACTCGTACGTGTAAATTGTTACTCTACAATGCAGGCGTTCGAAACCAAATCCGAAGGAAGAGGGTGGATGATCCTTATTCCAGTAGTGTTCTATGTCTGTATATTGCGTGAGTTCTTCTGGCCGCTTTTCCTGCTTTGCGTGATGAAAAACCCAAATTTCCGGGTGGAAAAACTCTGCCACCGCCGTATGCGAGAGGCAAACTTCCCTTCAGTTGCAAAGTCGTGATAAACTGCTTACTTGATTTATGATAGAGAAACTTTCTAAAGTATACATGACGCAAGTACACTTGCGTCATGCATTTAAATATATTATGACGTGTGTGTTTAATGTAGAACCCCCACATTTCTAGGAAATGGAAGTTTAGATAATTTAGAAACCAACTGGAATAAATGTAAATAAAAAAAATCCTGAAAGATAATTTTCAGTCAAATATCAGTAACAGAGCTTTATTTGTTATTAATAACACCAAATTGGATACAGGAACACCTTTGACTGCGTGACCATAAATGGCCTTTTAGAAACCCTTACTGACGACGAAATTTCAAACCAAAACAACAATGGCTACTAAAATATTTACAGGAATAACCTCATAGCAGTCCAACTGGGCAACTAAAATATTAAATTCGAAAACCTATATCATCGTGTCCGACACACACACTACTGTCAGACATTGGCAGTCTCCAATGTCTGGCATTGCTAGACATTGGAGAATGTCTAGCATTGCGATTACAAAGTAACAGCCATTTTGATACACTATTACATGCAGATGATCAGGCGTGCTTAGTCAGTAATGAAGATGAATTACAATAAATTCTGTACCATTTAAGCCTTATTGCAAATGTTTAATATGCAAATATTAACTGTAGAAATTAAAATTATGGCTTTATTGAGCAACATTATTGAGTAACTAAACTGCTTTAACTATTGTGGTTATATGTCTCACTTACAAAGAAGAAAATGACATTAATAATAAAATTCAAAGTACAGATGAGCACTTAGAATAATTAATCAAGTTTTTAATCCAAAAGAGACATGCCAGAATTAGTATGCAAATTGGTCTTTCAGAATTAAAAACATCAATACTTCCTATGGGAGTGAAGCCAGGGCCATCAGGAAACAAGATGAACAAACAGTTACATGAGTTGAAATAAAATTTATGAGAAGAGTTCTGCAAGATATACATTACTGAACCCGGATGAAAAAGATAATGAATAAACTAAATATACAGTATATCAACAAATATAGACAAAATGGTTACAGTGTGTAAACAGAATGGACGGACCAGAATACCTCGATAGGTTTTTCAATACTTCCCTAGAGGAAGGAAACTGTCGGGAAGACCAGCCAATAGATGGCTTGGGATAGTACCGGCTACTGTGACTACTGGACAGAATGATTAAAGTGACAACACCGAATCGATAAACGTTTATAAGTAGTCGGTTTTTAACATGGGTGATCAAACAAATGGATGGTTTTTACAATACTCTGATTAAATTTATGCATATGAATAAATCGTAGTTTAAGTGATGTTTTTTCTCGATTTAATCATTTCTAAGTGCGTTTCGAAAATTAAGCACTTGCTGGATTCGTTATGTCAATTCATACAAGTTATCTCGAGAATACGTCTAAACAGATTTCATTGAAAATTCTTGTTTGAAATATTTACAAAAATTTGCCGATCCACCCATTTTATTTCCCAGTTGGTCCATTTACAGGGAAACAAAGGAGCAAAACGTGTCGAAATTATATATCGCACCAGCTCTGTTGTTGGTGGAAAGGAATTTCATGCGATTTATGATGTACACGAGACTTTATATATTAGGTTTCAATCGGATCCTTTCATCGACAAAGTGATTCGAATTAATAATTTCCCACTGGTTTGGTAGAATTTAATGATTTTATGTGAGTCACAATCATGAAAGGGCTCCCATTCAGGGTCGCTATTAAAATTAATCTAACTATTTCAATTTGTTCTTCAATTGTACTAATTGTAATGGCAAAATTAAACAAAATATTTTATGCCTGAGTACATAAAGCCAAAAATGCCACCCTTGTCGGGCCTTTACAAAAGTACTAGAACTCGACAGATTTCTTTCAATAACGTGAATCTTTCACAAATGCTATAGTGGTATTCGCAATACATGCCACAAACAGAAGACTGCTAAAACAACAGAAATATCAGCAACCAAACTACAGATTTAATTAGCAAAACGCCCCATTTTCATGACTATTATTTAGGATTTAGGCTATGAAGTATTATATGGATGAAAAATCCGACCATCTCAGTATGAGATCCATTTTAATAGCAGATTAGGCAAAACAGCATCATGTCTACAGTAGATGTGCCAAAATCAGTTCTAGTTCACCTGCTGTAATAATAAATGTAAACAGTCTCAACTAATCATAATAATGCTAATAAAACTTTTTTGATTAGAATCATTTCCTACTTTCTACTTGTAATTATGCTGAAAATTACTTTTTTAGCTATCTTATTTCAGAAAGAGGTATAACGGAAAAAACGCTGCTCTCCGTTTAAAGTAAATTTATGAAGTAACTTATACATAAAAATATTGGACACTGCTGAATACGGCAATATCTAATTTACAGGTATTAAGACGTGGATGGGGGGGGGGATTGCGATCCTCCTGATGCTTAAATTTATGGAAATAATGGAATTTAATCAACAAAATTGTATTATAAATTAAATAAACGAAGCCGAATTTCCCTATACAAATCTCTACTACACTAACTGATACATTGTACCTTCGTTCTCCGGATGATTAAAATTATTTAAATATTGATCAAGCATTTAACGGTCGATGATTATGGGCAAAAAGAGCCAGAATACTTCATTGCCATTATAAACTGCTAAAATAAATAAGTATCCTTTGTCGTTGTATAGATAAGTATAAAACCAATGTTTACCTTTGAAACTTCAAGTTTCGAAACATTCTACCCTCGGCATGTGAGTTTGCTTGGTATTGTGCTACTTAAAAGACTAAGAATTCTACCTAAGAGTTGGTTTATTCGTTTTTTATACCGCATAGCGTTTTTGATTGCAGTATCATTGGTTTTGATACCTATGTCTAACTGTTGGTTCTCCTCAGCGACCTGTCGAAGACCATCTTCTTAATACCATGGAATCTAATGTGGATTTCCGACGAGCGAATTCTTGTTTAGTGCGTGAAACATAAGTAGACAGGAAAGAGCCATGAATCTTCATATGACATTAAAGATGGCATTATAGTTGCATGAACAAATACAACTTTCAAACAATATTCCACGATAATGAGAAAATGGCCTTTATTCTCGTAAGATATGTGTCGGATCTCCGATGAGAACACAATTTTAAACAGTTATAAAGTCAGTGAAACCCGAATCAAAAAAGCACTAATAAAAAGAACGAATATACGGGTTCCCGGGAAGAGTTCGTTTTTTTTAAGTAGTCGTTTTGAAGTCTCTATTCTCGTGAGCTCTTTCAAACTTGTTACAAATGTTGCGAAAGCAAAGACTTTTGTTGTTTGACTATAAAACAATAATCTATTATCCTTTCTTTTAATTAGTTCATGTTATTACAGTTTTGTGAATGTACAATTATTATATTGAAAGTGAATTTTGTTTATTTTAGATTTGATTTACTTTTACAGACTACGCAAAAGTAAATAAAAATACAAAAAATATATAAAATTAATAAAAAAAAAAATAGGAAAATTATTAACCCACTCACAGTACTAATATACGGTAGGAGGAAAAATGGATAGAAGTCACAATTAAAAATGCAACCAACATTAAAGAAACTCAGATTATTAAAATTGCTACTATGGGAAGTTTCTCTCTGAGTGCAGATTTCTCTTCCGGCAAAGTACTTTCATTTGTAGGAATGTTAATATTGGACAATCTATAACTAATCTGTTTTTATTGAAGAACAAGAAAATACTTTTAAGAGGAATCTAATACAAAGAACTGGCTAATCAGCTTCTTGCGGAAGACAAAACAGACAGGAATACATTCAAAAAATTGCAAGAATAGCTTGATTTACAATGCATTAATAAAGGATCTCTAAATTTTTGCAGGAATATTTAACCTAAAATAGCCATAACATTTTTTAAAAGATTTTGGCTTACTTTTATGATTTCAATTTTTCAAGTTTCTCCAGTCAATTTTTCGTAGTGTGATCATTTCAAAATGTTTTGGCCAGAACACTTTTGATGTTTATGAAAGCCACTAATGAGAAATAAATTCTTTCTAGTTGCCCAATCCTGGCTGTATGTAATTTCGGAAATTGTTTCCTTATTGTTGATATTTTGCTCGAAACTGTGCGCAACAATGCATTTGCTGTATTAAAAATGCTCATACCTCATAAAAACTTTCACACTTACTACATTCTTACTGCAACACTTAACAATGCGCATAACACGAACAAAATAAACTGTTTCTATACGCTGTTGTGGATGTACAGTATAATGATTGATGTGTAATATAAACTGTACGACAACTAACAGACGTTTCAGCAGAAAATTCTGCTAATTTGGAGGAGAATTAGTTAGGAAGTTAGTCATGATTTTTCAGTATTGATCTTCATTGGTCAAAAATCTTCCTTTAAAAATGATGCAACACTATCATAATATCTTGCACACTCACCTGAGGGTACATATCAGGAATATGTCAATGATGCAACTTACTCTTTAATAATGAAGTCAAATTGCACTTGAAAAAATTATGAAAATTATGAATTTTAGTTTATCGTTTCCACAATAACATTATCTCAGGTATCTGTTGGTTAAAATGTATAAGTATTATTCTACTACTCAGAATAATACTCATACATTTTAACCAACTGTACACTTTAACCGCTGGATGTTTCGGTGGAAATTATTAGCAGGCTTATAGATGAAATAGTAAAGAAACGGAAGAAAAATTTAAAACCAGCATTTTTAACTGGATCGTGGAACTATACATAATACCCTTTCATTTGCAGATAATCATAGCAAAAAGTGAATATAAACTCCACAGATTAAATTACTTAAAATAAATGCTAAAAATTTGAAATGCAAATATCAACAGTGAAAACTCGTGGCTTTGTAGGACTATCAGAAGTAGAATCATCAAAATAAACTTTCAGAATAAATTAACTGCTTCAGATAACAACTTAGATGCGCTGTATTATATACAAAAGAAGTTGACATTGACATCAAAATTTCAAACTTCCTAAAGATAACAGGGATGATCAATATTTTAAAACGTAACCAAGTTCAAAAGCATACAAGAATAACAGCTCAAAGTTTTGGCAAGACCTTCTCAACTGTATGGAAGCGAATTATGGGCCATTTCATGCAACACTATCATAATATCTTGCACACTCACCTGAGATATAGGATACTCTCTAGGATAAAAAAAAAGCATCGATATATGTAAAGAAATAAAAACAGACTCAGTATTGGTTATTAAAAATATATGATTAACGAAAGAAGTGGATTAAACATAACGACAAAATGGACAGTTTAAGACTACAAAAAGATACTTCACTATCACCCGAGTTTTGAAGGACATAGAAACCAAGGACAAAAGGAAACATAGAATGAAACCGGAACAGGCCACTCGGCGTAAATCTCTGAAATGATTATTATTATTAGCAGGTTTCCAGATATAATTTAGGCGCATTTAATTACTACAGGTTATGTTCAATCTAAATAAGTATGTACAGCAGTACAATAACAAAACATTAATTAAATTGGTCAATTATAGCAAATTTCAGTTATATCGTTGTTCATTTAGTGTTTATATTTATGAAAAATGAACAGGTTCCGTTACACATATTAATGTAAAAATCGTCATCGTCTATTTAACTTGCCTTTAACACCAGAAAAGGCTTGTCCTCAATAATCACATATATCTTTTTATGATATTCTGATTCCAAGAGTTCATAATGAAGCCGTATTCCATACATTTCAAACAGGCATGACTATAAATATTTCTGGTCAGTGTACGATGGGCAGCTTTATAGAGAACGCAATATCACTTATGCGATTTAATGAAAGTGCCTCCATCCGAATACATCATGTTAGAGCTTAATGGAGTGAAATAGCACTGAGAAAGGATTAAAAATATTATTTAAATTAAATAATATTTTTATTCCTTTCTTAGTACTGTTTCACTCTAATACGAGTTCCTCCCAGCACTGAAGCCTTAACACACAGGCATCAGGAACACAGTGACACCATGGGATCATCGTAAGGAGGTCATGAGATAATCACATCTCAAACACAAGAAAAAGTGTTAATGGCGATCCTGCCGTCATTCCACAAATTCGCAAACGTAAAAACATATGTCAGGTGATTGCTTGGTGTTATTACTAAACTTTAGCATTCGTTCTCTTAAGATCTACTTATCTCATAAAATGTTTAGTGCCTTTGGAGGAGAAGGGGAGTAGGTCTGGAAAATTCTGACACAGTAGAAAGAAGTCATGTCAATGGATTGTTATAAAGCATTTTCTTATGATTCCTGGAAATTTTAAGAAATGAAAATAAAAACACCCTTTAAATAGTGTATTTTTGTATGGTTCAATTTTTTTAAAGCAACATTTACATATTCAATTTACTAAGTAAAAGAATCTGCTTCCAAAGAGCCTTTCGCGAGCAACTAACCCAATGATTATGACTGACTGCCGATGTCAAGGAGAAAAGTAAATGCTTAAGAGTTTCATTAATCGATTGCTAAAATTAATATTAATAATCAAGCGCTTCAGCAGCGTGTATGCAGCGCACCTCTAGTTAAGTTACCTTTTGGAAAATCTAAGATTTCGGCTCATAGATTTTAGAGATTATAAAAACTTAGCCATTCGATGTGTGCGACACAAAAATATCTCATATTTAGGCGATATTTAAGTGTTATAACGTACTGAATCCTGAGGCAGTACGTTATATCCATCTCAGTCGACAATAAGTATTTTTAATTTCAGTCTCCAACAACAGAGATTGCAAAAATCTACATTGCATCATTACCCTCTAGAAGCATATGGTTACATACGAAATATTTCCATTCATAGAAGATATGCCACACTATATTAAAATAGAGGATATTATCGATCCCTTCATATTTTATTGCCAAATATAGAAAGACACTTAACTTTCGAAATCTATCCGAGACTAGGCAGAAACCTTAAGAGGGGAAAAAATACAGATTTCTGCCAGGTCGTCTGATGAGAACGAAGTTCAAAACAGCTGTCAGGCCTGTGAAAATTAATTTAAGCATCAATAAAAGGCGAACATACGGGCTCTTGGGTAGGGTTCATATCTATCTTTTAACTAGTGCAAACCAATTCAACTCCAATAGTTAAAGTTATGTTCTTATAAGTTTCAAAATTTACCAGCGAGCTTAAGTTTTTTTATATATTTGGCTATAAAATATAGATGGATCTATAGCACACTTTGTAATGTCGAAAAGCCATAACAGCGTGAAATTTAAATGATTTTAATCCTGCTTGGTATTTTCAAAATAACACAAGATATGTATAGAAATTATTTAGACAGAAATTAATTAAAACAAACTATTTTAAATGAAGTTACTTTAAAAATATTAAAATTTTAATTGCTTTATAATCTATAAGCTTTTGAAAGATATACGCACGCCAGTGAGTGATATCAGAAAATCAAAGCTATATCAATTAAGTACACTAATTATGAATGATATGAAAGGTTGAAAATTAAAAAGAAATCGTAAATTAAAATCCAATTTCGTTATCTATAGAATTGTGAAAAGAGATAACCAATCGATCCGAGATGGCCGACCGGCGAAACGCTTAATTATTATTTTTAAAGTTAATCTTTGACGTGAAGAATGAAAGCTTATATATTGGAGGTAGTAGCTTTTTCGTGTGAAATGTGGCTAGATATTTTCGAAGTTTGAGGGACTTAGTTTGCGATTCACACGGCCATTTCTAAAATGCAACAATTCTGTCAAGAAATCATACTTTGTGAGAAAACCGATTAGAAATTTATAAGTCGAACTGGTAGCTGTTCCTAGCTAGTGGAAAACTTTTATAGGACTACCTGTAGTTACTGAGCACCTTTAATTTCTCTAGACTTCGTCCATTCTAGTTTAATCAGTAACTATATGAAAATATTACTACGTATGTGATTTAGCATTTCTATGGAATTTCTGGAGCTCTTAAGTGTTTTATATTGTTTTCAAGCTAACTGCCAATGTTTCTTATGATAACATTAAAAGACAGCCCATTCGTTGTGCAAACAGTATCAGCATACAGTTACTGGAGATTCACCACTGGAAACAAATACAAGACGTATGTCTCTCAGTGCCTGCACTGCTGCCCATGATTTGAGTTAATCCAGAATTTACAATTCGGTTGAACTGTTTTAATTCCAAATATAAGCTAAGAACCGACATAAAGTTGTTACAATTTTTAATATGAATTCTACCAACAAAGATATATATATATATATATATATAAAGACCAGATAAGGGTTCCTCACGTCTTGGACGGGAGTCGAATCCTAGTCTTTCCGACCAAATAGCTTCGTCTATACCGACTGAGCTATGAAGGCTTTCATATATATTCTGTAACGCAATTTCTCTCTCTCTCCTCCATACAATGATGGTTGGATCTACCTGGTAGGTAACTTACAGGTATTTTAATTTTAAATACAGTCGGCATGTCATCCCTAAAAGTGGGCGTGCTGTATTTTACTATGTGTTCATGGAGCTGGTTTGTCTGCTTGTTAGATGAAAAGCTCGAGTTTCCAGGACAGAACCCCAGCCGCTCACCGAATAAGATCAGCTAACTGACTTTCAGTTTAAACTCCCTTATAAATATTCGTATCCGAGATGGAATATCTCTCAGAAGCGTATAGAGATGCTTCTGAGAGATTTTTGAATCGTTCCTTGGATTTACATATACATGATCTACACTTTATACCGACCATCGACATCAGTAAAAAAAAACTGGGGAAAGTGAGGTGAGGTGAGAAGTTTAGTTTAAAATGATCGACATTTAAATGAAATCGAGAAAGCAAAAGAGGATTAAGTTTATATAGGCTCAGCCTATATAAACTTAATATAGGCTGAGCTGTGAAATTTCGAATAAAATTTCACAGCCTAGTGAAATTTTATTCGAAGGTTCGAACATGGGATTCAGCAAAATTCATTCACTGACAGCCTCTGATTTTATTTCGTCTTACGATGGTAACTTAAAATATTAACAAAGGATACAAGATAAGATGCGAATATCCGGATGTTGATCCATAAACAAAGCAACAGCCGTTAAGTAGAAGAGCTTGTCGTCCCCTACGTTCCCCCCACTCCACAAAAGGCAATTCAATTGCGTACCAAAAGATATTACTTAGAGGCTTTTTTTCTTTTTTATAAAAAAAATATTGTGAAGGTGTGCACCACGAATATGCTTAGGACAAAACGATCAACAAGGGATTTTACATACAGCTTCGACATCATTACGGTAAGCACTTCGGAGGAAACGTCCAAGCAAATGGATACATGTAGGACGATAACGCGCTTCTTCGTCCCCACTATCAAATATGTCTACCATTTTCTGGCCAAAAACAGAATATCAGAATAGCTTTCTTAATCACATATTTGGCTCCATTCGACTGTTTTTTCCCAAGTTAAAAAAACTTGAAAAGGTCTCAATTATGTCTTCGAAATCATTAAATGAAATCGATGAAGATAGTTTAAAATCCAAAATTGAATTTCAATGAATATTTTCAATAGTGGCAGAAATGATTGGTAAAGTATATTGCTGAAAAAGGAGACTAATAACTCTAAAATACTGCGAGTTTCTTACGCTTTATGCAACCACATCAATGGAAATACTTTTACGACTCCGTATACTGCCTTTATTACACTTTTTTTTAAAAAAAAGAAAACAGATTTCAATACAACGTAAGCTACTGGAACAATCAGGAAAAGAAAGACAGTGAGCTGATTACTTATTACTTAAATTTTCGTAAAGGAAAAAATAAAGCAATTTTTAATTTGCATGTAATCATTGAATAGAAATTTGTCGCTAAGGGGTGAAAAGGACAATCGTACTTCACGACATGGGTTAATTCAGGTGAAGGAATGATGCTTAGTGTAAATAATACTTTTACATCACAGTTTACCTCTGAATGAAAAAGGTTAGTCATCCACCGATTTCACTGAATGCAGCATGTTCTTCCTACTGGAAGCATTCCAAGTAGCAAACGCTTTACTGTATTGTAAAAACGATGATAGGTATGCAACTAATTTCGCTATGAACTGATCAGCAAAGTCAAAAAATACATAATACACACGGAAAATATTGAACTCCATAAATTTCTTCCAAGCAGACAACAACAGAACAGGTTGTTTATTTGCTAATTTGATTTAATTAGCAATTTAATTAAATATCTAAGTTGAATTAATTAGCTATTTAAGCAAAATTCCAGCTTCTAGGCAGCTAATACATTTAATATTATTACCAAAACTATTCTTGAATGAATAACTGCAGACAGGGCCGGCGCTACCATTTAGGCAAACTAGGAAAACGCCTAGGGCGCAATCCACGAAGGGGCGCAAAACTTCAAGCTATGCTTTATTCATACTTTACTAAAATATCAAAATTAAACAGTGATATATGATTTAGGTATCGATTCTTTTTCCTTATCCCTCACACAATTTTACTATTTAACTCTTGGTTCTATTTTGTTCCTTACCTAAAGGATTTGAACTTACCGCTATTTAAAATTCAGTTAAGATAAATATTTTAAAACGTTAGCATTTTAAAATATTAAATTTCGGTATTTTATAACTTTTTTTTTGTAAATGAATTATAACAGAGAATTTTCAAATTAAAAAAGAAAATAAAAAAGCCCTATTAATTTAACCTGAAAGACTATTTTATTTTGTTTAATGTCAATTAGGAACATTTTAGTTTATGAAATAAGGGACACACTTGTAAACTTTGCCTAGGGCGCAAAATAACCTGGCACCGACAGTGATTGCAGACAAGCTCGCTTAAATTCAGATGTTAAATTTTTCACCTACGTCTAAGGTCCGCGCGTTTAGCACAGTGGCTGTGCGATTCGCAACCATGTGCCTGGGGAAGAAGTGTCCTAGGTTCGATTCCCGTCGACGACGCGAGGAGCTTAAAGGATCATCCTCAGCCATAGCGAAGTTAGCCGGTCTTGGGTGTGGACAGCAGGGTTTTTCCTACAGTTTATCTGGGGTTTTTCATCCCGCAAACCAGTCCCGTGAACACACGGATACAAGACAATCCCTCCAGCCATAGGTCTGAATTGTCAGCTATGCTGGTCCCGGATAAAAATAGGGGGATTGAGGAGGTGCCGTACCTCCCCGTAAAAGGGGCTCACGGCCGTTGAATCACCATACGAAATGAATGAATGAATGAACCTACGTCCATAAATAGTGAAATTACCCAAACAAATAACTGACTGACTGACTCTTTAAATAATATTACGATTGCGACGAAGCAATTGTTCAACATCCTCACGGAATCTGATTTTGTGGGAGACAAAAAAAAAAAAAAACTCTGCTTCTTCCATTATGATCGACTAGCTGGCCTTCACACGAAAAGAACACATCCCAAAACAAGCATACATCATTAAACTTAATATATATATATATATATATATATATATATATATATATATATATATATATATATATATATATATCCACTGAAGCTTACTGCATCATATTATTAATCTCCCCCCCCCCCTCCCACATACATACAAAGAATTCATGTAGTCTGTTTCCCATGTTAAGAAACTTTTTATCAGCAAGAAAAACTTCGTTTCAACCGGATAGTAATATTTGCAGGTACACATTCCTATTTGAAAATAAAAAAGTGAGAAAAAAAATCGCTAAACAACTGGATTGTCATTCTTTTGTTTATAGTCTGAAAAGAACTGTTATACGAATTTAAATACAGAGGAGAGAGAAATGCTATTCATATGTAAAAGAATAGGAAGTATTGTACATGTTGTGCTGTTGTAGTTGAGATCAATATAAAACACTACGTCAGGAAATGAACGTTCACTCAATTGCAAAATTTGTAACGCCCCATGAAACAAACATAACAAACGAACAATAAATAAACATTTCATAAAAATACAGTAATCTGCTTAACATAAAAAGATTCTGGGATATGTTGATGTCATCTAACTAATACTTGGAAGTCTGTCAAGCAAAAAACAGTTCAAAACATATGTTACAGCCATTTGCAAATATAATTTTTTATTTCAAGGAGCATCTGCAGTTCATGTGTACATACAAATTATGTGATGTCTTATTTTAATAAGATATGTTATAAACAGTTTATATATCTCCTGGGATTTGCTGTATTGAGTATTAATTATTAAAGATAATTGCGTAATACAAATTTTCTCTTATTACTTTGAATGCAATTCAATATGATTCGTTTCCAAGCTGTGCCACAAGGTTAACTGAAATCCTTCTTCAGCTGTTTAAGTTACTTGTCGTTCTTCCACACTGCATCTCCTGAATCTGCAAGTACGAAATCTTCGTAATTTTAATTTTCTTTGTGAAAGGCACTCCTAATAATTAGCTATCATTTCCATACACGCCGAGGAACATATCTCTTCTGCACGTCTCTCTTAAGAGGGGGGTCTTCGTAAATCAGTGTTTACAGCCATTCATGAGATTATCTACCTCGCAGCAATTATTATTGCGCAGTTGAACGGTACGTTTCCTGGTAAATGGCACTTCACTTACCAGTAGCATATCGGTCTCCTAGCTCATGTTGAAGGCCGAACTATTACCATTTGTATTAAGCACGGGATAACTCGCATTCAATGTCAAGAAGAGAATTTTCTCCATGTCATTCCATAAATATTCTGATTTACGGCACGTTCTATTTCTCATTCCAATAAATCAGACTCTTAATATATCTCTACGGCAATACGTTCTCTTGTTATTACATGTCCGCACTTAATTTGTTTTGAACCATTTTAATTTCCAAGAATTCTTTGAAATAATCCTCATCTATGGTAAAATATCACGTTTACTAAATTCATCGTTATATAATATAAAACCATCTTATCTCGATATATCATATAACAAACTTCTTTCGTTCGTTTGTTGGATTAAGAAAGAAGTGACGGAATACTACCTTGGCAACATAACATGCATCTGTCAAGGGATTTGTCAGACGCTGTGCTAAGCAATCGCCTGTTTCAAATATCTAATTCAAGTCCAACCTTACGCCAACAAATATGCGAACGTACGACGCGAAAGAGGAGATCTTTCAAAATAAGACAATTTTTAGGAGTGCGACAGTTCTAGTTTAATACTGTCAGAACTCGTGTTAACAATTGGAAGAAAACAGTTTTCGTTCAATAGAAAATAAATAAAAATTTTCCTTCTTCAGTATGCATTAAACTGAAGGATGCAGAACCAATAACGCATTGGGCTGTGTGTAAGCAAGTATGGGTTATGCATTATTTGTGCTAGTCTGCACTGCAGAAGCGTCCAATAATTATTATAATTAATGAAATAGATTAATTATGCTAAATATACTAAGCTCAAGTCTCTACAGCCACTACTGTCATTCAGCATCACTAACTCACAGCTTTGGGGTCTCTTAAGGGTCAAGGTCAGATAATGGCCTTGACACAGCAGACCTCCACATCGCGTTTAAGGAATGTGGAGAACCGACTGGAGTTTCTAACCTAATGTTTGACTCTCGCTTTCACGTGGCGCGCCTAGTTAGTAGGTATATACTGAAAGAGATAGGATGGACTAGCAATATGAGACTTGGCCGACCAAACTGTACTCTCTATTGGCCTAAACCAGAACCACATGATTATAACTCACTTTTACTCCGCTGCATACATACTATTTATTTAGATAAATAATATTGTTTAATTTATTGTAATATGCCTCTACTATCGAAATTGTAACATATGGGCGAAATTATGAAATTCTGTAAGCTGGAAAGGAGAGTACTAACCTGAATTCGTATTCTCCATACTTTCTACGAAATATTAATTTAAAGAAACTTTTATAGCAGTACATGCCTGTACTTTATAGACTGCATTAATCACTTTTGCAAAGAGCTTCTCCCTGCACTGTTGCGGAAACAAGCCATGTGTCCTGTCACACACACACACGTGCAGGAGTCCCTTTTAATGCAGCTTTTTGGTTCCGACGGATTCCAACTACACGTGTCCTTCAGTTGAAAAGCTTTCAACATTTATCACCTGTACAGAAATGAGGTTATGGGGCAGGGGGGGGGGACGAGAGTTTGCAGAAAGAAAATACCATTTCCCACACAACTGATTGATATGGTATCGCCTCGTGTCCTTCATTGCCTTTCTATTACCCTAAACAACTTCAAAATATAAACCGATTCGCTACCGTGAATTTTTCTAGAGATGTGTCGGAGCTATAACGTGATTTTTGTATTACGTGAATTAATTATGTTGCACGAAAAAAAAAAACAAAACTGCCACCTTTCCTACGTGTTCATTGTAAATAGCCGACCTTATAAAGTATACCCCCCCCCCCAAATGCAGCTAGTTTTCTAATAACCATCAGTTAAAACAGAACGCCGGATTGCTAAAAATTGAATTGTATAATACCGTGTCCCTTCTGTTTATTTTCTGTGAAATTCATCTCGTTCCAGATGGTTTCTGAAAGTTTCCTCTAACAATATGCGTTAGAGGAAAAAAAAACTGCAAGAGGAAAATATTGTATGAAAAAAAACCCTAGTAGTCGAAATAATTTTCGTTTCGATGATGCAGAATGCATATCGTATGAATATTTTTCCCGAACAGAGTCGAGTTCTCCAACGAAATGAAACTAGGTTACAGGCTTACTCTCCCTCTTGACTAATTGTGTTCAAACTGATTAGAGTTTTCTTTTCTTTCTTTCTTGTCTACCACAGACTTCATAACAAGATAGACACCACATTTTTGAATGCCACCATCATAACTTATTTCTCGGAAGACATACGGGCAAAGTAACTACGCATTGAATGAACACTAATTACGCTTCCTAAAACTAATTCACTCAGTTAAGAAACAGAGAGGGAGAAGGGAAACCAAATTAATGATAAACTATTTATGAAAGGCATGCCGATTAGCGTACTGGAAACTCAATATTGATGCTGTGTACAATAATTTGAAATGGAAAGTTGAAGTAGAAAACGTGATAATGAAATATTTCATTCTTAATTAAGTATCTGAAAATTAATCTTATGTGGTTGTCAATCTTTACTTCATCTGTTAAAATGAAAGTATTAAGCGTTTAATTTATGAAATAAATTAATCTACTAGCCACGTTTATTCCCCAAAAGGGATTAAGGGGAGTTCCTTCAGCCTTAACTTTTGGAAATCCATGGGTCAACTAAAGCTGAACTAATGCTACCGATAAATTTGACGCCTTCGGTACGAAAGTACAGTAGACCGTTTCATCTCGTGTTCCCAAGCCCTAGTGCTCATATTACTGTGGGAAATATTGGGAGTTCTGCGGTTAATTGTGAGTTGCGAGATTAATCCTTACCAAAGATGAAGGCAATTCGGGAACCGGCAGATAGAAACGAACTTATAACGCTTTCTTCTGGAGGTCTAGCATTATGGGAGCAGAAACTTTACAGGCCTGCAAACTATTTGAATGACCACGAACAGTTATTTAGAGATTAAAATATATGTATAGTTTAATTGCAGTGGTATTAAAAGTTCACTTAATGTTCTAAAATTATATTGAAAGCTGATTTTCTGATTAGTCAAAAGTCTCTCTCTCTCTCTCTCTCTCTCTCACACACACACAGTAAAATTAATAAAAATTGGTACAGTATTTCAAAAACAGTTTCAAAATATTAAACAATGCACCTAAGGAGCATTGATATATAATGAAAAAAAGTAAACCTCTGAGTTAGCGATTCTCAAGCTCTTCTCTATGGCGGAATCCCTAAAATATTTTATACACCGAGAAACCCCTCATTTTATGTAAACATATATTATTATTATCATTATGTACAGGTGTCTCCATGGAATCAGAAGACTCATCGTGGCGGTGTGTAATGGCTAGTGTATCATTGATAAACTAGCTATTATTCACACAATGTCTATCATACCTGTCAAACTTATTCACAAACGAAGTACTCACAACCACCTCTGACAGTGCATTCCACCAATTCGCCACTCTCCAAGCAAAAAAGTCTAGTCTTAACACATTTGTCAGTCACATTCTCGCACAATTTCCAGAAGGTGACCGTCGTTCTCTCCCGCTCTGCACTGTACCGAAAGTCAGTGTCAATCCTATAAAACCTCTTTAATAACTTATATGCTTCCATCATATCTCAAAAACTAGTATATCAGCTAGTTTTTGGAGCTCACAGACCTGCTAATCTTTGTTATTACTAGCCTCTCAATCCTCTCTACCACTTCATCACCAAGGAATTCAGATCTATGCACAGTAGTCCAGATGTAGCCGTATTAATGCCTTATAAAGCGGAACAAAAACTTCTCTATCCCTGCTTCTCAGTGTATTTTTCAATAACCATGTCATTCGATGCGATGTTTTAGTCACCTTTGCAATATGCCCTCTAAACTTCAACTCTCTGCCCACAATCACACCCAAGTTCCTTGCCTCGTCAACTTCCTGCAGTTCAATCCCATCCATATAGTACACATCATATGATCTCATCCTGCTGCCTTACACTTAGCCACGTTAAACTGGCAGCCACTTACCTTTTCCCATACCACCAGCATATTTAGGTCAGCCTGCAAAATCCCAACATCTTCAACTATGGCTCTTCCCAGTATTGCGTCATCAGCAAACAAGTGGATATTTCCCCTTCATATTATTTCCAATATCAATGTACAAATTAAACAATAGTGGTACTCTACTAGTCATCTGCATTTCCCTAGATTGAACTCCTCCATTGATATCTGCACATCAGTCATCCTCTCATCAAAATTACCAGATTTGTATCCTTCCCCATTTGCTCCCATTTATGTAATGCAGTTCTGTGTGGAATCCTGTCAAATGTCTTTACAAAATCTAGCAATATCACTGAGTAGCTATTTCCCTTATTCAACTCCGCTGTTACTTTATTACTGAAAGTAAGTAAATTACTAAGGCAAGACATCCCTTAGAAAACCATGTTGTCCCTTATAAATTATATTGCTGTACACTCAATCTTGAATTCTGATTTTTTTTTATCAACTTCTCGACATATTGATTGGCCTATAATTTGCTAACTTCTGTATAGAAGTCTGCTTTATTCCGTGGAATTGTTCCCCTCTTTCCACTGTATTGGAACCTTACCAGAACGCTTAAATAGATTGGTCAGAAGAGGTGCTAATTCTACGGGTGTGTCAGTGACTGATGAAAGAATAGAGATTCCATCTCTATTCTTTCATCAGTCACTGACACATCCGGAGAAGAGGTGCTACGAGAATTAGCACCTCTTCTGACCAATCTATTTAAGCGTTCTGGTAAGGTTCCAATACAGTGGAAAGAGGGGAACAATTCCACTGAATAAAGCAGACTTCTATACAGAAGTTAGCAAATTATAGGCCAATCAATATGTCGAGAAGTTGATAAAAAAAAAACAGAATTCAAGATTGAGTGTACAGAAATATTTAAATCCAAAGTAAAGGAGTAATTCATAACGAAAACCAATTTAAAGATTATATATTGAGCCTGTCTCTCCTTACACAATTGTCGAATATTTGGTATATAACTGTTTCAATTTTATTGAAAATAGTTGATAAACACATTTTCAGTCAATCGAGGATTTTTCGCTTTACTCTTAATATCTATATCGACAAGAAATCTTGTTCGCAGAGATAAGAAGTGAAAAACTCGAGTAATCTAGTCACTGCCATGGCTGAAATCAAAGGATATTCTCTTCTTATTGAGAGCCAAAATATATCAAGTGGTACTTCATTGGATTTAATCTTCAAAGTTGGATCTCACATTAGTTCACTTGCTTTTCTTTCAGATTGAATAAATTTTGCTTGATGCAATATAAAATATTTTATTTCAATTATTGTTCCTCTTTAATTCTTGTAGTATCCCTAAAGAAAGTTCGCAGAACCCAGTTTGGAATCGCTGTTCACCGTACTAAAACTGTGATAACGATATTAATGTAGGAGACTCGCACAGCAAAATAAGGGATAAATTCCGTACAGCGAAACAATTTAGTAATTATTCCGCCTATTATATCTGATTACAGCTGAATATGTTTCTGAATGGTCAAGTCCTGTTGAAGTGAGGTGTAATAAAACTAAGCATGCGTAGTTTAAAAAAGACAAACGAAACTTGAGATTTTTTGTTACCAACTTTATGCAGCTTTCTGTAAGCTGTGTTACAATTTAAAATGAAGGTCTTGAAAAAAACTATTCATGTTGTGAAGTCTCGCATTCTTGTTATTTTTTATTGAAAAAGCAATTCAAACGCAAATCGAAAATTTGTTGATATTAATTGGCATCCGATAACGAGAAGCCGAATATATGTAGACCACGCTACATGATCTGGATTTCTTGATGTCGATCTGTTTACTTTGAAAGAGCGAAAGCCGGTCTATTATTTTAATTCTGATACGTTTACGATAGTGTTTTGAGAACAAACAAGTTTCAAGTACGTTAATCTTAGCGGCGAACTCTTCCTATATTAGTAACATCCTTAGAAAGTCCTCAACTATTTCCTTTTCCTCGGCTTTGAAATGTCTTGCGTCAACAATATTTGACAGGTCAGCGACTAGCGATACATAACTATTATGTACGTACATAGTGTAGTGCAATTCTGCTGATGCTTAACGAAACACAACCAGTCGTTTCAAATCTGTCCGTTTTGCTGAGCTTCGCAGCCTGATTTAGCGCTTCTGCAAAGTCGGATGGGCCTCTTACTCTAGTATCTATAACTGAGACATTATAAATGTGCCCTTCTTTAGTAAGACATTTTAAATTTCAGAATTAAAAAGAGGTTATTTTAGAGATGTTGTGACACGAGAAATGCGTGAGCATGAAGTGCGCAGCTTGCTCAAGTTCATTCTTATTACTGTTCGGATATCTCTTGCGCTAATATCATTAACAACAGTCGAATGTGAGGATCCTACTAAAAATTACAGACGGCGAAGAAACGCTTCCTCGTATTTAATGAATCTTTTATAAATAATATATCAGGGTATTGAGGTAAATAGTACAAACTAATTAAAAGGAGGACAACCATTAAATAGGATGAATATTATTATTTTTTTTTACAAAAATGTTTTTAAAAACTATTCATATTGGAGAGCCATTATCAACAGCGGAATAAGTATACACAGTTAGGTGTATTAGAATTTTCTAACCGCCAAACATATGAAATAATCATTAAGGAAAGTTTCTTTCTGGTTACTTATGTTCGAAAATAAAGATTTTAGATAATCATTAAAGAAATCGTCAAGTCATCATTAGGGTCTATTGGTCTAGAAAGTCTTCCGTGTTGTCGCTAAAGACGTCAGTTTCAAGAACCAATTATTATTATGTATTCGAACTTCAGGTAATATAAAAAGTACTTATTTTTATTAGCTAAGTCTTTCTCTCTGCTTGGATTATTCACTTAATCCTAATTTCAACGAGGAGTAAATGAGGAGAGAGATACATATTTGATATTTGCCTTTATAAATTATTTCTAATGCACAATATTCAATTGCTTTTTGATGTTTAGACATATCTTTTAAGTATTTCATGAATAACTAGAGTATTTAAAGAGAATAACCTCCTTTAACAATTTGTTTACTCTCATTTTCATGTCTTGTGAAAATGTAAAAATATTTCCTTATCAAGTATATGTCGTCATCATCATCAAATTCCTGATATTTACCCTCACGGGGTGTTACAGGATATGATAGTACTACATGAAAAATTTCCATCATCATTAACTTATTATCTATAATTTTCCTAAAAATCAATCTATTACCTGTCAAGACTCCAACATTGTCAGACTTATATTTCTATTTTCCAAGGCACTTTTTACTGTATCAATCCACCTATACCTTGGTCTTCCTCTAGGTCCTTTTTCCTGCCAACCTGGCAGAGAAAACTTGTTTTGCTAATCTTTCCCCTCCCATTCTGTTTAAGTGACCACACCACCTGAGATTAGATGCTAACGCATTCCTGGATGCTGATAATGTCAAGTTCTTTCCTAATATCCTTATCATATTAATAATATGATACAGATGCCATCTGCTCACGCCCCTAATCAAGTACATATATGTATATATTCATATGAGAATTTCACGCACGAAAGGTTGAGTATAATCTTGGAACTCTTACAGATTTTGATCATCTCTGTCTGATTAGCATGGATAACGTCTCCGCTCTGTGACAGGCTGTGAATTCGAATCCCAGTGAGACAAGGGATTCAAATAATTACTAAGAGAAAGAGGGATAGATAGACGGGGTAAAATTTACATAAATAGCGTACTATACCACTAAGCCTATTTTGCTCAGCTGAGTTTCGCGTCCCCGTGAATATGAGTAATCTAAAATAATAAAATAAAATGAGTAACCTAAAGATCGAAAACCATGTACGGACGAAACGGAAGCAGGGAGATCTCTATGCAGACGATGTTTCTGGATATCACTTTCGCTATTCTCAAAAGATTTTAAAGTTTATAAGACTAAACTAGCAGTGTAAGGTAGCTGATTGGTTCACATTAAGAACAGAATACCATCATTTCTATTCATTCATTACAGAAGGTTGGCAAAGCGTGTTTACATAAACGTGAAGCCATTTTAAGAAATAACGATGAAGTTTCATCGCGAGTCTTAAAATGACCTCAAAATATCAAACAAGCTCATATCTTCATTATGTAGATCAACCGTTCAAATTCACAGAAAAATAAATGCAGCTGAAACATAAAACTGGCCTCAACTTCACACAGTTTACAGCTGACGCTTAACATGACATGCTTGTTATGCTATTACGTTCCTACTTACCCCTATTCTTCAATGCTACCAAACGTTATTTTTTATTTCCTAGTTCTGATACTGATTAGCAGAACTAGAAAAAAACCATGTAATTTAAAACAAAATCATAAATGCAATGCATAATACTTCGCATTTAAAATGTGGGAAACGACAGTTTTTGAAAGTTTCGCTTTGATTTCATTTTAAGGTCTTTTTGAGCTCGAAAGGATAATATTTAAGGGGAAAAATGACTGCAGGAAGAAATCGCGTTATTACTCTATTATGATCAAGTTTACGTTGATATCAAAATTAGCACTTCTTTATAAATCAGATTTTTTTTTTTTTTTTTTTGTGTGTGTGTGTGTGTGTGTGTGTGTGTGTGTGTGTGTGTGTGTGGTATCCATTGCTTACTCGGATCTTTATTCATATTCAGGAGAAACTTTCTGCCGTTGAAGGTAACTGTTCCCATCTTCCTTCTAATTTTCTTTTATTTTCTCATCTAAAGTTCTCGTTTGAAAATTTTAAAGTTGAGTATTTTTTTTTTTTACGAAAATGTAACTTTCAGCACTTTTTCAGACTTCTCTGAGATAGATTAAGGGATCCAAATAGATATAGGAAGAAATTGCGCTACACAACCCCAGGCAGTATTGTGATATGAAACCTTTAATTTTCCTCAGGCAAAGAAACAGGTTCTTCAACGAAATATGTAATGAAACAGACAGCCATGACAGCAAGGACAAGTGCCACTGGAAATGGTATAGTAGTTACATCTCGTGAGCTGTTTTATTATATCTGGATAGAACTTCCTCTGCGTAAAAAAGCGACGTATAAAATTTCATATTGTATCCTGTACAATCTCCTTCATTCCCCCCCCCCCCCCAACAGACACTTTATTTCCACACGGATACACCATCTCTTCCAAGGGATCGGATACATTGAATTTTGTCTTCAATTTTTTATAAAAAACATTAGATTGATATGGATGAGCTAAAAAGTTTTATAGACAGATGTGACAAACTTTCACTTAAATCGTGAAGTGAACAAATAAGTACAGTATTAAATATGCATTACAAGAAATTGAGACAAAATCTAGAAAGAACCTTTACTGATACTAATACTACTCATTTGAGAAAACTCAAGCTCTGTAGACACTAATATTAATAGATGATAAGCCAAGGATTCTCTCTCTATTGCAGTTCCCCCACCACCTACACTCTCTCTTTCTATCTATCTTCTGCTGTCCGCCATGTATTATTGCTAATAATTTCCAGCGGACTGGAAATCGTAAAGGCAGTGTTGTATTTATTTATTAATTCTTTACGTTATTCTGTGTCCAAATATTTTATTATGAAAGTATTTATCTTCAGATGATGTTTTAATTTATTGCGCAACGTGTAGACAAGATATGAGATGGACATGCGTACTTCCAACCAAAGAGCCGATGATACCATTTCAAAAGATAGAAAGGACTGACCGGTTACAATCAATATTTAGGATTGGTTTGATTTACCTAAGGCTATCGGACGGCGATAGTTTTACGGGGAATAGCTGCGATAAGGTTCAGAGGGAATAGATAATACTATTAATTCTGAAGTTTTCCAGTATCGGTAAAATATTTCGATACCTCTGAGTGAAGTTTAATATATCTGCTGACATTGCCTTTATAAATGCGGCTAAATCTGAATCTAAATCTGAATGCGGCTAAATCTGAACTAAGCGTTAAGTTGCTATCCTTAGTTCTAGAGAATCACAGAATGTTAAGGGAGGAAGTAATCCGCGCATACAAAGTGAAATTCCAAATTGCGTATGTTGTTTCGGGACTGATACTAACTGTACAAGCTGAAGTTATATTTTTGTTATGCTACAAGTTTATGCTAGCGTACTTAGTACTGAGTTTCTGTACCTTGTCTAACAAGTTGAATAATAGATAAGTGTAAGCATGTATAATACAGATTTCGTCCTTTTTATATTGTGAAACCTAATGTTTCACTTAATGGAACAGATGAGCTTCAATCAGAGCCAAGCTTTTAGTGCTATCGAAACGAAATAGAAACTACACTATAAGCTATAAGTGCAATGTAATGAAAATGAAGAACTAGGACAAATCCTTGACAAGGTTAAGGATATCATTAAGAACAGAGGGCTTCAGCTCAATCTAGCAAGATAAAGATTTTGGTTCTCAGAGGAAATACAGACATGGAATCTCCTGAGATACAAGTGTACCTTAATGGAGAAAGAATTGAGGAAGGTCAACAAGTTCGAGTAACTGGGATTCATTATTAATGTGAAGAATGGTTGTTCAGAAGATTAGGAATGGTTAAAACAACAGCCAGATTTCTCTAAAATCTGGAAGGATGGATCTATCTCCACGGGAACAAAAGTTGAGGATTTTGAATGCAGCTGTTTTTCCAACAGCGACTTATGGATGCGAGACTTAGAACCTAAAGAAGTCTGATAGGAAAAGGATAGCTGATTTTCAGATATGGTGTTAGAGAAGTATAGGATATCCTCAAGAATACTCGAGAATATCATATACTGGAAGGCGGTCAAAGGGATGGGTGCTAGAAAGGATCTGTAGAACTTTAAGGCTACTTAAGGATATTGAAAGAAGAAAGTTAAAATACTTTGGACACATTGAAAGGATGAGTACTCAAAATAGTAATACAAGGTAAATTTCCTAGGAAAAACAAGAAGGGGTAGATCGTCAATGAGATGAATGGATGGTAAGCCTCCAGAAAAACATACAACAGGACCACCTGGTGAGGACTAGTTGGCACATCACCGAGCAACTGCGTGAACATACGGTATCTGATGATGTCCAATGACAGAATATATTACGGGACAGCGTGACAAATTAGTCATTATTAATACTTTTTTTTCTTTAATCGCACGCACAATCTTTCCCATAATATGTTAGACTCAATGACCCTGCAATTAATGCACTGATGGGAACAGGAGCGCGGCAGTAGGGTCCGGTGCCTGTGTGCAAAACTTTAGTTGGCGCCCCTATCCCCCGCCTCCTCCAATAAATAAATCACCTTAAAAAACGTTTTTTTTTAAAAAAAAGTATTTCTTCCTCTTTTGTCGCCTTTACTATCCTGGCGCCTGTGTGAAGGAAAATCCTGCCACCTCCACACTAGACCGGATACCTCACTTTCAGATAAAAATCTTTTGTCTGACTGAGGCCCGCGACTACAGATTTTTCCAACTGAAGGACAAATGCTGTTGTTCCTTCAGAATGCACCACAAAGAAGAAAACAAACAAGGAATAGCATTCACAAATTATGCAAATATCTTGGACACAACAATAAATTTTTTTTTGAGATCCTGTCTGCAAGAACAACGCACATGCTGAGTTATCGACCTAAAAAAGCAGTACGAAAATAGTGTATTTACATGCCAGTGCACTGATGCTGATCAGCAACTTAGTTTGAAATAGCCAGCGCTTGCAAGCAGACATTTTAGATTCGCATATGAAAATGTCTCCTACACGGCTAGTCCGACGATTTTTCGATCCCGTACAGGTTTGTTAATCACAGCTGTTCGCATATACACGAATCCAGTAGTATGTGCTATTTTAAAATCCTGATTACATCATTTAAGTAATTACTACATTGTGCGATTTTAGAATATTAATACGTGAATAAAATTTTCCAACCATAAAAAACATACAAAAGGAATATGAAAGAAAATTTACTTTAACTTGTTCAGAATCATTTTGTTTTTCTAAATGAAGTGTTAGCACTGAAAATTCATTCATCTGGAAAGCTAAGACTAAGAATACTCTCTGAATGCTCCTCGTCTTTGTGAGAGCAAAGACAGCCGCCATTAAAAAGGTTTAGTAGTAAATGGACTGTTAATCAGTTACAGGTTTCCCTATGTTATTCGCTATCCACAACCCTCTTCCCAAATTAAAAAAATAAAAGAAAACAATAAACAATGAAAAATGGAGGCCACTTGACGTCAAATGCGCAATAATTCTGTTTCGTATATGAATGTCTGACAGAATAGCAACATCCTGGTGATTTAAAATGTGACGAAAGCTCGAGTTCTCCGGAAATTACTACACTGACCTACTTTTCATGAAGTTCGCCAAACATTTTGCGCTTGTCTATTCAACAGTTTCTCTGCAAAGAATCAAGATTTGAGATTACGTGTTCTTTGTGATTTTACCTTCCGATTCGATTGCTGGAGGAACTAGGTGTGTATCGACATGTCACATGACTATATGACCCGTACGAGTAATTTTCCCGTAACAAAGGGAAAGCTAGCGTGGGTTAGAACACGCACGCGGACTTCCATGTATATGGAACTGAACCGTTCCTCGCCGTTACCTAGAACAACATTCCTCGGGTGTTCAAGTTAGTGCGAGCGTGCACGTGAAAACATCGTGATTTAATCGAATGCGATGCCGATCTTGACGGCAGTGCATGCTTGAAGTGTTTCACTGCAACATCACCTCGCGCAGCGGGGAACGGCGCTTAAAGATCCATCATTTGCTTGCAGGCAGTCACTGCTGGCCGGTGGGCTCCCGAAGAATGGCAACATGCTGAACCCAGGTAGGAGGCTACACGAGCTTCTGCTCTTGTGCGTAGTTTTTACAAGAAAGTTATCGTCAGAAACCTCAATCAGGTGAGTCCATTTTGAGAAGGAAGCACTTTTAATTAAGTTCTTATTTTGTTTATCCTATTAGTAACGAATGTATAAAGGCTTACAAAGAGAAGGGGATTTTACGCGCTGCTCCGATAGCCAAATGTTTCTTCCGTGTATATACTTGCGAGAGCATCAACCATAAAACAGTCAATTCAGAACATTATTCTAGTCAATAGTTTCGCTTCATCGCACTAATAGTCCAATAAATGTTTATAAGTCAATTCTACGTAGTATTAAATTAGATGGTAGACGTTATTTATTTTTAATTTTATTTATTTTATTTTATTTTATTATTTTTTTTTTGTCACCGGGTGCGAGACCACCATCCTGCTGCTGGAGGTCAGAAGTAATTTGGTCTTTCGAGCGGGGGGGGGGGGGAGAGGGAACCCGAACTATCAAACCCTCAGCTCATGCATTTTACTAGATCCATGATAGTAGTTTCAGACAGTTTGATAACTGTAAGTGAATGTTCATCAGTGTGTCGACCATGTAAGTGTTATAATTTATCCGAAACATTTCCCAAGAAACTCCATATTTAAAACATGGCGCCGTATCATGTATACGCAAGTATGCCTTTGCTACAGAACAAAGTTATATCTACCCTCAAAGTCGGTGTACAATTCAGCAAGTGGTTGTACCTATCATCGCAAGGTTTCTTATTATAAAGACATCCCCTGAAAGAACCATCTCCAATGCATAAATAAGGCCCATAAGTCACTAAGGGATTTGAACATTTAATAACTTTATTATTTTTATTTTTTTGTTATAATGAAATACGGAACCTGGAGATTTTTTTTTTTTATTAGTTATGAGTTATTCGCATTTTAAGCTTCTTCGTGATTTATTGGCCACTCTGTACTTGCAACTTCATACTTTAAGACTGCATATCCGCTAAGGGTGGTAACTTAAATGTGTCCAATTGTCACAAAGCATCTGATTGTATCTTAGATAATGTGAACTGGAAACAGTCGGTGGGGTATCGGTTCATATTAACGAATAAACGTAAGTACAAAGCACATAAGTAATCGTTGGAGTGTTTATTCATTAATATGAATAGACAACCCACCAATTATTATTCTGTTGACTATTAAAATAAATTAATTATTCGGAAACAAGTGTAGAATATCAGAGGTATCTAATATCGAGATATTATATTTTGTGAGTGGGAAGAAAGTATTCAGGAGCGAAAAATCCTGTCATATTCATGCGAGACCGGTTATCTTACCTACTGATGAAAACCCCTTATGCCACTTTCTCTCTGCGGTGGGAATTAAACGCAGATATTTCCAACCACAGTATTAAAGAGATTAAATAAAATGGAAGTCAAGGAGGGAATGTACAGCTGAAAATACCTTCTTGTCAAACTCGAACACAGGTCCTTGATTTATGTATAAAATTCTCCATATGTACGTTAAAAAGAGAAAAGTCCCATTTTGCATCCACTGCAATTTCAGCATAAATGATATGCAGAACCGAACTGTTTAAAAATATTACAGGTGACCATACAATTAGCAGTAGCGTTGGTCTCAGCATCCAACGAACTCGGTCAATTATCCGAAGTACTTTGACAGACGTCACGATTTAATAATGAATCAGTTGAGGGTATATTTAACTAAAAATTCGGTGACCGATGAGAACAAAAATTTTGGAGCAAAAAGAATATTAAGATAGAGATTCTCCTTTTATGAAATGCAATGTCGTCTCAGACCGGCTCTGCCTAGCAGGATGTTCTTAAATATAAGAAACTAAAGTGACAATAGTTAATAGACGGTAAAGCGAATATCTAAGACCACTTAAATGCATATTATTTCGCTGCATTTCTAGTTGACATAAGTAGCAATAAGAATATAAAATTTACACATAGCTTAACTCATTTCTTATCGTATGTTCATGAATATTTGGTCAGCACAGAATTATAATATGCAATTATTTAACACTATTCTTTTATGCTTTTTTTTATATTTCTGCGGAAAAATTTAAGAGGCATGCTTTACACTGAAAGAGCCAATTCTCTTTAAATGGAAGAATTGTGCTGGAAAACTACGTAACAACTAACGTCAAAATTAAAAATCCTCTTCTCTTATCTTAGAGTTTTTCAGAATAAACCCGTCAATTTATGAACATCGCGAATTACTTTTATTTTCAAGGCTGATAAATAAAAAAAAAAAATGAGAAGGTCTCAGAAACTGCAAACATAAGATTTTTTTAAGATGCCATTGTGCAATTAGTGACCGTTAAATTCATGAGATGTCTGTTATCACTCAGTTCCTGGTTGAAAAAGAGAAATCTTACCATGTTAGTCTGAGAATCCCCCCCCCCCCCCAGTCTGGCACATGTCCTCATCAGCTAGCAAGAAAGAGAAACTTCTAAATAGTTGCCATTTTATCACCTACGTACTGTTTTTAGAGCTATGCAGTAGCGGCTCCCCCAAGTGAAGTGGGAAACGTTACTCGGATGGGCGGGGGGGAGCCTTTACAAGAGACAGCCTTGACATTATGGAGGTAATATGAAAAACGGAAAACTTCGTCATGTGTGACGAAGTTTTCTCTCATGTGTTACCTGGTTTGAAGGTAACCCATAACGCCATCTTTTAGTCGGAATTAGTAAATGACATCACGTTTATCGGGCGTGAGTCATCGCGTACGCGTATGAAGATGTATAACAGCGACTATTTTTCATTGTGAATTTAAATCGTTTATTTTGCATGAGTGAAATATCCACGATAAGGTTTAACGGATACATTTTTATTACTGTATGTAATTTACTTTACTATCATAAATGAGAATTATCCCGTGCGTGCTTCTTGGCACATTTGAGGTATGCGAGAACAGCGAGGCTGAAATGAGAACGAAATCTGAAGTGTGATGGATGCAATTCTAATTTTATAAATGAGGAGATAAGCAAAAATGCCGATTTAAAACGACCATTTATGCTAGCAAACATTGCCAATAATACATAACTCTCAAACACAAGTATAAACCCTTTAAAGGCAGTTACATCGTGAAGTTCAGAATAGCGTTCCGGATATAAAACGCTGAAGCAAATGAATCAAATGAAGACAAAATATTTTTAATGTATAAGTCTCCCGCATAGTATATAGCACCGTGTGTGAGCAGATGAGAGAAGGAACAATTTGTTTTAAATTCTTTTTGAAGCAAAAAAATTGTATTCCTTGGGTAGCAACACTACTTGAAAGAACAACGCTAGATGGAATGACAAGGAGAAGCAAGATTCAGTGGATTGAGGTTCGACTGTGAATGGGTGCTGTTGCACTATTATAGGCTTAGAAAAATGGAAGAATGAGGATGCAGTTCTGCAGAACAGCGCTCAGGAAAGTGCATGAATAAAAATAAAATATCAACATTGTGAGAAAGCAGTTGGGTGAGCCTGTGAGAGAGAGAGATCATCGATGGCGGAATTGTCCTCTTCTGGATACCACATGAATATTTTTACGGAGGTGTTTTGGTGCACCCTCCAAGATATAAGAGAAGTATTCTAAGGTTTGTGGATTTGAGAGTTACAAAGTTAGCAGCTACGCGGATATAAAGTAACGTCTTGAATAGAAAATGATACCACGTTTTTGGAGACCGAGGAGGTTATTAATGTGACGTGTTTCTACCAGGAAAGGCCAGCTCAAGGGAAGAAGCAGATGTCTTATCGCGAATATTACTGAAGGTAATATCGACACAAAGGTGTTTTTTTATTGAAATAATTAAGTGATGACTGTTTTGGAGGAGTTAAAATGACTAGTTTGTTTTATTCGTAAAAATATGGAAAAAGCAAGGAGATCAGTGTTTAAAGTAACGGTTGTGCAACATTTTGAAACTTGGCATGTTCGAATAGTGCAGGGTATTAAATGAGGCGTTTCATCGTAACTTAAACTTGGATCTCTAGAACAGCGTTTCCTAAACTTGGATCGTGGAACCGTAATTTTTTTTTTCATAAAAATTGTCGTAAAAAAATTATGACCGTGAACTGTTACATGTAAATATTTTGATCAAGAAGGTATATGATGCATAACATTATAACAAAACTGTTCAAGAAATAAGTCATTTAATAAAAATTAGCATTTCCCTCATTCACTGAAGTTTCTGAAGAAAAACCTACATCTAAAACAAGGAATAAAAGTTTGTACGTTATAGGGAACCACTACAAGTTTCGCGGGACCATAGTGGCCCACATTTAAGAAACACTTAAGTCTATAAACATTAATCCTATAAAGACTTAAGAAACGTAGAGTATTCCGGACTTATCTAATCGTTTGTTCACATATCAATAAATATGGCAAATTTATTAAATATAATTCGTTTGGAAATTTCACTTACGAGAATGCATGAAAAATACTCTTATGAAGTGGTATATATTATGCAGTCAAGAGATTATCCAGCAGATTTATTGTCAAATAGCTGTTTATGTGACTGTTATAAATGAAGTGAACATATTTCTATAAATCTTTTTACAATTCTACTCAAAAACTTCTTCGTTCATTCATTAGTTATTGTTGCCATTTTTAACCAATTTCCCTTAGTTATAATTCCAACAAAAAAAAGTTCGTAAGCTTCCAAAACTAACATTAACAGGATTATTTTTTCTAGCGAATTTCTGATCCTCTTGAGTTTGGGTTCACCTTTTAAAAGTACGTATACCAAACAATCCACACTTTTTTCACTTAAGTGTTTCTTAGCAGAACTAAAGACTGAAAAATACTGCCAATTTTTTGAAATAAGTTACGCTGCTCTGAAATTCCTTTTAAGTGCCCCCTGTGAAAGCAGAGAGAGAGAGAAATACTCTTCACAAACAGCTTTGTTATTATATGAGAATTCACGTGGTGTAGTTGCCAATCGAAATGAATTCTCAAGTGACACACAATGACTGTCTAAATTTATATCTTTCTGTTTGTCTCATGTCTGTTTATCTGGGCAATCTGGCAAGATGTAATAACAGTTCTCTCATGTTTTTTTAATAGCAATTCCATCAACGAAAGATTGAAAGCTATAGTTACAATAGCAGCGCAACTGGAAGAAGGATTTGATAAGAATTTCACTTTTTTTTACCTTTTTATTTTCTTCTCAGTTCATTTCTACTAAATAAGATTATATGCATTTGATGAAAACCACTTGACTTTTTCTCAAGCCACCTCTCATATGAGGCCTTACGAACATTCATGCGATAATGGGATTCGAACCAGTGGTTCAGAGGGGAAACTTCTCCATGAAACCTCAACAAGCAGCATTATTGCAGCGACATGACAAAATTATTGAATTTCAATCGTAAGATGGTTATTTCTCCACACAATTTTCTGTTCATTAAGTTTAATTGTTTAATAATAAAAATTATGTAATTACAAAAATGTAAGTTATTTCTTTTAAAATACCAATTGTCACATGATGTTTAATAAACATCATGCGACTAAAAGCACGCTTATTAGTAATAACTATATTTGATCAATATAAATTAACAAGCAGAAAGAGCAATATGAAAGAAACTTCCACGAGACAATTACTCATTTTATAACTGCCTAATATTTCCTAAATTCGGATAGCCGGAGGTAATGACTATTTAACGTCCGATGATGTAATTTCGAGGAAAATTCCTACTGAAAAGTTGACAAGTTTAACCGTCATTCTTTCTGTGGCTGGAAGTTACACAAGCGTGCAACTTCCACCCACACTTCAGAGCAGTCAAGTAACAAAAACATAAGATTATCCTATCGGTGAGAACGCGCGAATTAAATGCAGGCGCTGATCGGTACGCAATATTACAAGAAATATCATTTGAAAAAAAAAAAAAAAAAAAAAAAGGAAACAGCAAGATAAAAAAAAATTAATAACATAACTTATTTTACAGATGAAAATGTGTTTCAGTTTTGTTATTTAAAAGGATATACTTCACACTGCTAATAATATTCACGTTCTGCTAAGCCATGTTATGGAAATCAGGACGAAACACTTTAGAAATGTCATCACGTTCTCAACAGCTTGCTTGCATAAGTTAACTTAATGGATTAAGCAAGTACCGAAACTATTCCGCAGACAATTAAAATTCCATCCAATGAGCACAGAGAATATCAGGTACCAGTATTTATTCATCGAACATCAGATTGATTACATTAATGGAACGTTAATGATTGTTACATGCCAAAAGTTGTAGGATAGTATCGAAATAAATTAGCAGATGAGGAATTTATTGCAAGTATTCTCACGCTGTAAAGAATGGAAAAGATCTAGAAAACTCATAAATCCTTGAAGTGATTCAAATTTATCTTTCCAGTCAAGAGACGTACGACAATATCCTGCCCAGAAGGGTATCGTCATATCAAAGTCAAGTTAAATACTAAAATTCAGGCTCCGTAGCTCAGTCGTTTTTTTGACAATGTCCTTTGGATGGAAAGACCTTGGCTTGAATCCCGTCCAGGAAGCGAGACCCTTCATCAGGACTTTTAAAAAGAAAGTGAGTTAGTCTCATAGGGATTTGAAAGGTTTTTCATCCCTTACGACAGGCAAATTGGCCAGGAGTACAATGCAATTGAAAGACAATACACTATGTGCATAACCGCTTTATCAGATTAATTCTCTATCAGAGCATTAATTAAGAGGTTTAAAAAAATAAGCCCAGTTACTTGGCCGGACATGTCATCGACCCCCTAACACACAAAGGAAGATGGTAAATACTACAATTTTGTGTGATTACAAGATGCTTAGTATTGTGAACCAGTTAAACCGCAGTTAGCAAGTTTTTTTTTCGTTTTCTTTGGATGAATTTTTATATAGAAACTTTAATTGAATACAGTAAGGAGGCTTCAATATTTCAGGAGTTACTTCAGTGGATACATTTCTGAAGTGTGCAGAAGAAACAATTAGTTTTGATATGTATTCACACTTTTACTCACTCTCAGTTTAGGAGAAGAGTTTTTTTTTATTTGAACCTTAAGATGGACTCATCTGTCCAGAATCTAAATAATTACTAGTTTTCAATAAAATTGCGAGGCTATCATAATATCTCACCACTTATATTATTATTAAATGAAAAATGATATTTATATAAAACTTTATTATAAATTTATAGAAATTAATTTCACGGACTTTGTTTTTGAAAAAAAAAAAAGGATTTACGATATTATTCATAGCGAAGCCTTACAATAAAGCTAATATTTAGAATCTATTCAAAACAGAACACAATGAAATTAACCATCATCAAGAATAAATTGCACTGCAAATCAAGCAAAGTCAAGTAAGCTGGGATGTTTGGATGCTGAGGCAACTAAGCCCACTGAAATGAATACACTGCTTGGAAAGAAGTCAACGGACACCACAGTGTGAGGAAAAAAAACAGTCATGGCGCCCATCTTAATAAGATGTAGGATGATCTCCTTTCGCTGAGATAACTGCAGCAGTCCTATAGGACATACTTTCCACAAGCGCACGATAGCGATCAATGGGAATTTTGGATCATTTTTCCTGTAGGCATGAAATGAAGTCCAGGACCGTTGTGGGGATGACGTCCCTTGACTTCACCCGACGCTCCAGTTCGTCCCACAGATGTTCAACAGATTGAGATCAGGGCTATGTGGTGATGTTCATCATGTCCACAAATCACGCAGTTACAGCACCATCCTTATGACATGGTGCATTGTCTTTCTGAAAAAGACAATGGTTCGTTTGGTAGAGACGCCACAAGGTAGGAAGCATTGCATTGTCCAGAATGTTCAGATACCACTCGAAGTTAAATGTTTGTGGCACCACAAACAGAGGTCCGAGGCCAAACTAGGAAAAACAGTACAATCACACCGCCACCTCTGAATTTCATAGTTGAGCTAACGCAATCTAGTAAGAGATGTTCACCGGTTATCCGCCACATCCGCACTAGTCCATCTGCTTGGTACAGGGTGTAGCGTGATTCGTCGTTCCATTACACAGCTTTCCAAGCTTCCGTTGTACACGCTCTTTGCATCAATGAAGACGACGCTGTTGGTTCAGGTAATGTTGACATACATATTGCGGTCCTACCATGGTAGGACCGCATGCTGTGAACCACGGTTCACAATGTTTTTGTGCGGATTCGTGTTCCAGTCGATGCCGGAACTACGCATTCAACGTGTCGTCCGACGAATGGCAGTTTTAGCATGTTATCCTTCGTAGCAACCTATGGTCACATTCGGTGAGTGTGGTGGGTATCACTTGCAGTTGACTCCTCAATGTGGTATCGCTGATTGTTGAGCTGGGATTGCCCAATTTTTCAACGATTTGCCGAACAGATAAGCCTACAACATAGCATCCTATTACAACGCCTCTTTTAAAGTCCGTCGGTTCCCTTCTCGCAGCCATTTTACCCGGACACAGTTATGCATGGACTTGGGAGCATCATATTCCTCCAGTTTATACCGGATATAAGCACGTCACTCGTTACATGGCACGATGCACCTTGCCCATGGGGGTGTCCATTGATTTCTTTACAAAGGGTGTGTAGATTTCAACTGCGTAGAATTTTAAACTGGTTTAAGTGTTTTGTGTGAGGAAGAATCCAAGTTTCCTGAGCAAAGAAAGAAAAGGAGTTCTCTTTTGGAAAAGGCTACTCATAAAATGTTTCTTATGGAAAGAGATTCGAAACTTGATATCCCCCAAAGGCCAAAATGCAGTTATCGTTCTTTGAAGATAACCAAATAAATTTCGACTTGCTGAAATCTACTCTGAATATTAGTAATCTTTTGAGAGAAAAATTATGCAAAATTATAAACTGTACGTAAATAAATTAAGCCGTTCACATAAATCTGAGAGGAAGGACAAATATTATTTCCCTTAGTCACATATTACTTGATGTGGAAACTTAGTTAAAAGGTTGTTAATTTATATTTTAGGGTCATTCCTGAAATCATCCTTAAAAACTGAGGTCAGACACACATTTTTAATCGATTATAAGTTACACAAGAAGCTTAATAAAAGTGCAAGAAATGACGCAGGACTCTTCACTAAAGTACCCTTCGTTAATGGTGGACAAAGACATGATCGTAAAACGAATCCGTAATGGGACCCAAAAATATCGACCAAGTAATTGCAAGTAACTGCAGGCGATGGTCTGAGATCTCTTCAGACAACTACCCGAGATAATATTGTGGTAGCACTGAAAAAGTTACACACAAGTCGTTCATGTCATCATGATTTCGATGACAGAATACAGCTTTTGATTGAAATGTTTCTGCTTCTAGAAATTACTATCACTCTCTTCTACCGGACCATTCATGTCCGCGCTGGTTCTTGAAAGATACTTTCCATTTCTTTCTGGTCTGGTTTGAATGGTTGTGACCGAAGAAACTCAGGTCATGAGTAAATAATATATTCTGGATAATGTAATGACAAGGCTCCGATTTGCTACTTTTTAATGGTAATTTAGGCGTTTTGGAGTAATTATGGTGCGTATGTGGCAAAGGAATTTGTATATTCAAAACATTTAACATGATAGATCTGTAATTCTGGATAAGACGAGCCTCTTAAATTTGTTTCACCTGGAAATTAACTGAGAAAACTATTTATTCGTTCGGTTTTGGAAATTAGTAACATTTATTTTAAACTCTTGATTGATAATTAACTTACATGGCGCAATTTCATGCAAAACTGAATCAGAAATCGTTAATGTTTACCTCAGCAACGTACACAAAGGTCTGCAAAACAAACTGTATTATCACTTAAGTACATAATTTATTAGATAACACCGCTTTAATTAGGACTTAAAGGATATGAAGACAACTTCTCTTAATACCACCTACTTAGAGTTTAGTCGGTATGCGAAGGAGATGCAAACAACATTCAAACAGAAATTTCATTTGTTATTTTTTTTTTCAGGAAGAAAAAACACAAAATAAATGTTGGCAACTGGCATACAAAAATTCCATATTTTGTATGACAATATTTTTCGCAGCTGCTCAGAGAATGTTAAGACAGTAAAGATGGCTGTGCATATTCTCACAATATGACTGCCATCATCCAGGTCTGTCATCGTCATATGACGCTTGCAATTATGACAGAAATGCGAGTGCGTATAATTACAAACTTCTTTGCAGCTTTGACAAGACCTCAAAGACTAGGAAGTTCGGCACGTGATGTTCCCATGTAAGCCTACGAGACAGCTGCAGTTTACCCTGTAACTAACCATTTCATATCGCAATAAAATGTCAATAATTGTTGGCGGTCATAATTTTTGGCAGCCGGCGAAAGGATAAAGAGCATCTCAGTACGATTGCAAAAAAAGTTATTACGCTGTTACACATTTTCAATATACGAAGAAATAAAACTCGCCTCAAAAGGCATTTCACTAAGATTCTAAGCTTTTGCGATCTGCAAATGATCTCACTTAACTTCAATTTAAATTAATTTTTTTAATTAATTAATTTAAAAAGAAATGAGCGATTAAAGTAGATTTAAAGACGCTTAGTGGAGTGACTTAGGTTATTTTCCTTCCATTTTACTTTGAGCAGTGATCCTACGCTAAGGATTTAGGAAGATTCGATCACTTCATCTGGAAGTAGTAACACCTGTCTGAAGACTCTTGACAGGTGGTAGATTAACTTCCATAAATTACGAGAAGTGACATATTTAGTTTAGCAACAGCGCCGTATAATACGTGCATATGTTATACGCAAAACAAAAAAGAACCTGACAATCAAATACTTTGACAACTGTGTTGCTTATTTTCGAATAACAAAACAACGCATTCTTTTAATTACGTTGTTTCAAGTAAATAAGAAAACAAAAACATGAAACTAACTTCATAACGAACCTGTTACGTCATCAGTAATAAATCTAGACGTCGAAAGATTTACTCGAAAACTACTAAAGTTTGCCACCTGGTTGCACAGTAGATACTGCCTCCGCTCTTCAATCATAAATTTTGGGTTCCAATCACATTGTGGCATGGGATGTTTGCCAATTTTCCCTCTGTATGAATTCGCCGTTTAAAATGTTTGGCCTCTAAAACGACATCTCTACATATGCTACAAGTTACAACCTTGCATGAGTGAGATGAACAAATAAAAAAAATCTTTGAAACGTTTGCAATATTATTTTAGAATAAAAAAGTATTTATTTTAATATAAAATTTACATAATATACAACATGCACATATTAAAATATGTTCTGCATATTAGAGTATATTTCAGTCATCTACAATACATGAGATGAATAAGTTTCAAAGATAAAACGCTTTACTATATAGATTCACTTCAAATGTTTCAGTCGAATGAAACATCGCTCATTTGAAGCATTTAATCTGGTGCAAGGAAGCGAAGCATATGCAACATTGACGCAGACTTCAGAGTAAAATGTTCTCGGTCGTCTTTTACACCAACCATTCTTAAAATAAAGACTTATGAGGATCCTTCATACCGAATTACATTCAAAATATTTACCGACAATTTTATACAACTTCAGAATACTTCCTAGAGTATTCCAATGAATGACTACTTTGCACTAAAAGAATATAGGCGCTATCTAAAAGGAACTTGCCCATTGAAGGTTTAATAAATCTCATACAGTATAGGAAAAATAACCTGCCGTTATACTGTGACTTGAAGCTACAACCCAGGAAAAGAACATTAAATAAATGCAATTACTTTACAGAAGGCAACAAAATGAACTGTTATCTGACGACTGTAAGACTCATTAAATGAGATTATCATCAGGATACTAAACTTATAAAATTACAACTTTTTTTGCATAAATACAGAGTAAGAATAATGTTACTCATGTACGTAGTAAAATACAAAGAATATTGCTCTTTAAAATGATTGTGTCCAATGTAGCACATTAACATTGCATGTTAAACGACATGAGTATCTTATAACGGGGTTTCATCTTTGCTTAACTCGCCACTTACCTGCTTTTAAACGATGCATTGCTTGTCCTTTGTCTTGAAATGCTAGCTTTATTGTTATTATTTTTTTTTACTTCCTTGCACTCAGTCTGATCTCCACCCTCTATTTTCCCCATGTTTATTCTTTCAGTTATGCCTCCTTGTCTGTCTCTTTCTGTACTGAGTATTTCCCATAAAACATCTCTTCGTTTCTCCTCATTATCTTTTAAGTTCTGAACAGTAGCCATTTTCCCATAGATTTTCAATTTCCTCTTAATTTTGAGGATCGAATGAGACGGGAAATAACCAACGGGCTATTTCCAGTTTTATGCCATCTGTTTCTATCTACCTCTTATCTCTTTTCTTTTATTTTCTAGTAATTGACCGCTTTTCATTCGGTATTAATGCCATCTACTCGTGTCTGTTTTTATATATCAAAACATTAATATAAGAATTTCACTTCCACAATTTGAATTTTTTTTTTTCAGTCTTTTCTTTTCATGGTCAGTTTTAGAACATATCTAATAGATTTTTTTTTTCTATTAAAGAAGATTTAGAAATGTTATTGTATAGCGCATACTTTAAAATTTGAAGTTTTCGAATTCTTTTAGTATATACCCTAAATATTTGAAAATGTCAAAATATTAGACTTATCTGTCCATTATGGTTTGGTTTCTTATATATAGTTTCTCCTTTGGGTACCAAGTGTGTCTCATTTTCTTTTAGTATATTCATCCTGTACTGTTTTGAATTACTTGTTTTAAAGATTTGTATAGGGCTAACCACCTTATCCTCGAATGACAGTTACGAAACCCAAGGATACTTGGAAGGTCGTGAGCGCTTAAGTGCCTGTTAAAACCACTGATGATGAATGCATGATGTTTAGATTTGTTACTCCCGATGTACGTTATTTTACTGTTTACTAATACCGTTTTATCACAATCCCAATTCGCTATCTACACATGAATGTAGTCACCAAAATATATTAACGATATCAAAATTAAATTTAGGAGTTAAAAAAAGCTCCACTTTTTATGCGAATCCCATCAACAAAGGGAAATGTATAGTAAGAGCACCATGAGTGGGCTAAGTGTTAGATAATCAGAGACCCTGCTGCTCTAGATAAAATTTGACATTTTTAAAACACTTCAGGCGCTGAAATTCATCTACCACCTGAACTCACTAAAACTGTTGGTTGAAGAGACGCTATTTATTCCGCCAAACGAAGTCAACAAACTGGCTGGAAAACAAGATTAAAATTAAGAAAGCAAAATTAGGTAATGTGTAACTTTTGTTATTATGTTTCATTATTCTTGGGTTCAAACTCGTCTAGAAAATGTGATTTTTAAAAGTGAGCTTTTCAACTGAAGGTGAGTTGGTCGGATGAAAATTAGTAGTACGGATGAGGGGGAAGGACCTTCCGAGAAATAAGTTTTACATCCTGCTAAGCAGCTAGAAAATATGCATAATTAATAACATACAGTGTAATGTAATTTATAGTCTTGGGGTGTAATTCCAACCAATATCAAACCTTCGGGAAAATTCTGTTGGTCGGGAAGACGAAATTTAAAACATTCCCAAGTAGTGAGGGCCTCATCGACGAAGGCCACATCAATCACACTCAACACAGCCTGCAATCATCATCTCCAAAGGTCTATTCCAGTCATGCACCGCTCTTTACAAGAGAAATATAGTTCTGGCCCCTTTCTTGACTGCATTCATTCTAAACTTTCATGGATGCCTTCTCGGTTTCTTCCACCCATCATAAAATGAAAAATTCCATCTACTGGTATCGTGTATGATCTTTTCAGAAGTTTGCAAATCTATATCATACCGCCCTCTTTTTCCTGTTTCCCAGTTTGCAGACCACAAAAGGGGTTTATGTAAGATGGACGGACTATACCTGAATATGTTTGGTACAAGGAATAGCAGAAATTATTCTTTAGCATGAGACCTAATGTGCGGAGTCCGAGAAACTAGATTATGATCGTAGGAATGGCAATAATCTGTACCTAAAAGCGACTAAATCATTCAACTATATTAATGGTGCTATGCTTGGAGGTGATTATAATGAAAAGATGACTGTGTTCTTCTGGTTCGGATTTATTAAGCAAGTATAAGGATGAGTGAAGCATTATATATCAACAAAAACCTGAAGGTGTCTAACCGGATTATGAAGACCAGAGTATACAAAAATGCAGGGAGATAGGGTCATTTATTATATTTGTACACAATTGCCAGGAGTATACGAAGAAAAAGTTTGAGTTTGTTGCTTTAGTGAATATGTTGGAGCCGCCACGGATTATTGGCATTAGTGAAAACTGGCAGTCAAAAGCAGATATACGTTAGCTGTGCCTCTTTGATCTGTATAATCTGAATCTCAGCATAGGGAAGATTCCACACGAGTAGAAAGAATGTTTGATAATCACATTGAATATTTGTAGTGGTGGTGAAAATTTTGAAAAGTTAAGAGATAGCATATGGAATGGGTTGATGGAGAATTTATATTTTGCAATGAACAATGCAGATTTATTAAGAAAAGGTTATGTTTCAGTAACTCGTACACATTTTTTATAATACAATGTGACGGTTGACTTAGACAAGAAGAATGGATACAGCATTGTACTTTTGGATTTTGCTAAAGCTTTTGATGGGATTCAGCATGGAAAGCTGTTGCATAAATTGGAAGATTGGATTGCATTATTAAGTACTAGTTGGATAAGAAGATGGCTGAGTGACAGATATAAAAATATACAGTAGTTCCCCTCTTATCCGCGGATATAGTACCGAACCCTATATATATATATATACTTTTTCCTATACATACACGTACCTATTAATTGTTTATTTATTGCTGATTTCCCAGTTAATATTTTCGAACCGGGGTTGACCGCGGATAAGGCGGCTACGGTAGTGTATGGGGAATCCGAGTCTACAAGGTTTAAGGGGGCCCCATGATAAAGTTTAATTTATAAATTAGGCACGGCTTCATTTCGGCGATGTAAAATTGCATAGGCAAAAGATATTAGATCCAACATTATTTCAAAGCCGAACATTTTTAGAAACCATAAAAGTTTCGTAAGTTGACATGAGAGCTTACGAGAATACAATCCTATGGATCCCAGAGTTGCTTTGGCTTGCACTACTTGACTTAGTAGCTAACTCCTCTCTCTCATATATACATACACACATACATACATACATATAATGACTTTATACCGAGAATGACAAATTTATTTTTAAGATAAAACTAGTTTCGTTGTATCTTAAAAATAAATAGTTTTTATTTATTTTTATTTCGGTATAAAGTCATTTAATTTCCTTTTATATATATATATATATATATATATATATATATATATGAGAGAGAGGAGTTTCATTTCCAGGTGTAGGACTACTCCCCGCTAATTTTGAAGGCCTGAGGTAGAAAAAGTTTTTTGTATTTTTCTCTCTAGTGCCGGATTTTCCTATGTAAAATAAACATTTTTTTTAAAAAAATGAAATAAACCCTTAGCTTATCCACATTAATGTACTTATACATACATTAATGTTGCGTAAAAAAGGAATAATAGAACTTTTATCTTATTGCTGTAAACAGCAAAACTGAAATCAACGAAGCCATTCAACTCAGAAATAGTTACCGTGACTAAAAGCTTTATAACCATCTTCAGTAACGACTCTTTCCCACTCCCGTCCCGCTCTGTTTTTTTCTGAATATGGCAAGAAAAGTTCAGAACGTACTGAATTTTTTGAGCACATTTAACTGAGTTAATGACAATCAGTTTACAAAAAAAGCATTTGTAACTCTAGTGATAAAAAATGCATCACATCGCTGGAAGGCAAAATGAAACATTTTATTCCTACTGTGAATCTTGTACAGGTTATGTGCAAGTATATATTATGACCAGAAATAGGCTATGGTATTTTTACAAATATAATGATTTGTTTTTTCAGCACGAAGATACGCGCTGCTCCTGTTAGTAACGATGTGGAGATCTGTAACGATGCAGTTCTCCTGACTGACATAACCTGAAGTTCTTTAAAAAAAAAAGAATAAGGGTGCTGGAAATGTGAACGTGTTGGAAACATTCCCAACATTAAACTGTGGGGTGGTCTGACAAGGCAACACACGTCATGTTGAACATCCAGTTGATTTCGATTTTTTTGTTTTTGTTGGTTACTAGTGTTGAAAATCTCTATTCGCAAATATATATTGTTGCAAATGAAATTAAACCCTACCTCTTACAAGGCAGGGATAGGCTTCTTTCAAGGAACACTAAGATTATTCAAGGCTTTCTAAGTTTAACTACAATTGTAAGTTAAGATCAGTGAATTCATCCTTGCCTAAGTCTATACTTTTTGATGCAGTTTATAAAAGAAAGAAAATTATTATGGACCAACAGTTCAACTTTAATGTTAGCAGGATATAAATAACTTTTGAAACAGCTGTGAAATGTTTGAAGATTTTTTTCAAAGAAATTGATAGAGAATTTTCTGTCTGAACACCATCTTGGTAAAGCCCTTCCTCCAGCATTGGAAAGTTTACAAGGAGACGCATCCGAGTTCAGGGATCACTGAAACCTGTGTACCTCAGATTAAGAATTCTTGCTTTGGATGCTTTAAGTTAGAATAAAAGTCTATATTTGGGAAATGTATTTTTTTTTGCTTAGATTAAATCCATAGGATTTTGATTTAGGGTCCCTAGGTGGTGAAAACACATCCCTTCTGTGCTTTAAATTATGATACAGATAGGCTTTATACAAAATTTGGAAAGCTGCTTAGCTGTTTTTTTTTCTTAAATAAAATATTTAAAGTAATTGATTTAAGCTCTCCAATTGGAAGTGCGGTCGGGTGATGGAATAAATTCCTTAACACCTGTTCTTCATATAACCACAAATCTAATTGAGATCTAAGCAATAGAATACTCTAACCAAACACTTACTGTTTGGTTAGAGTATTCAGTAAAACAACTTTAGTAATTCGCAGAAACAATTACAATGTTAAACCTCATGTTGAGTTTTAATGGAAGAAACACAGACGTCTAGAGATAATTACTAAATAAGTTTAGAAGCTAAATAAATTTTAGTAATTATTATCTCTAGATGTGTTTCCTCCATTGAACTTCAACATAAGTGATGATAATGAACGTTTAAGTAACCATATCAGATTACAATATCAAAATTAAAAGAAAGCAACAAAAGTACAAAAAAAAATACAAACCAGCATAAAAGCGAAGAGAAAAATATTATTACAAGAGACCTCATCGAGTATGCCACAAATCACTCACACCACGTCATACCTTCTCTTGAATTTATTCACACTATCTGTACACACAACTTCCAAAGGCAAGCCAAAGCACTCAAGCACTGCTATATGAGAGAAAAATCTAGCTTTCAACCCTTTCTTAACTGCATTATTCTCAAATCCAATTGATATCCTCCATAGAATAAATTTCCATCTGCTAGTATCCTGTATGACCTTTAAGAAATTTTCAGGTTTTTATCATATCACTGCTCTTTCCCCTTGTCTACAATTGATAAATTCTTAGTCTCCTCATGGTCTACATTATAGTCCTGACATCATTTTTAATACTCTTTTGCGCGCTCTCAACTGTATTTACATCACCTGAGTTGTAGTCTCAGTTTTTGCTATATGACCCCTGAACCCAACTTCCTCTCCTAATACAACAGCGCAGAATTAGCATAGTTCTGCCAATATAATACACCAATGGATATCTCTCTTTACACCAAAGTGCATAATTTTACATTGGCTAATATTGAACTGATAGCTATTTTTATATGCGAGCAATTCCACCTTATTAAGATCATTCTGTATGTCAGTCACATTTCTGATTACTCTGCCTGTCTTTGCATCATCAGCAAATATCTGTAATGTCTTCATATTCTTTACAGTCATTAAGGTAAAGATTGAATAATATGCCAAGGACTGATTCTTGGACACATCACTGGTCCCCTTAAATATTGTAGATTCGCATTCCCCATACACTATCGTAGACCCCTTGTTCGCGGTCAACCCCGGTTTTTCCATTTAAAATATTAAATGGAAAAACAGCAATAAATGAACAATTTATAATTACATCGGCAAAGTGGATATTAGATGGATACAACTCGTGGTAAAGGTGGATAAGCTCTGATCACTATTCTTAATATTTACCCTTAATGCAAAGCACATCTCCTTGAGGAGATATATGATGCTATGTATTAAAGGCAAGGGGCCACTACCCAGACCGGTTTCGACAGTTGCCTTGACTTGCACTACGTGTGGGGTCACCCAGACTTGCAATACTTGCAGGCGCAAACTTGACTTACTTGTCTGTTTGTTTACTTGGGAAATGGAGTAAAACCAGGTTTAAAATAGCTTGGTATCTTTAACATTTATTATACCCAAGGTAAAATACATCTCTCATTCTGAGATTTTTATTTAATAAGGTCAAAACACCTTATGGTAACTTGTTCTGGTAAAATACTTATAAGCTCTGCATTACTAAAATCTTGGTATTTCTAAGCATGGCTCCCACTGATGAGACCTCAATAAATGTCGAAACCGGTCTGGGTAGTGGCCCCTTGCCACTACCCAGACCGGTTTTAATACATAGCATCATACATCTCCTCAAGGAGATGTGCTTTGCATTAAGGACAAATATTAAGAATAGTGATCAGAGCTTATCCACCTTTACCACGAGTTGCCTTGCCTTGCACTACGTGTGGGGTCACCCAGACTTGCAATACTTGACTTGTCTGTTTGCTTACTTGGAAAATGGAGTAAAACCAGGTTTAAAATAGCTTGGTATCTTTAACATTTATTATACCCAAGGTAAAATACTTACTTTATATATATATATATATATATATATATATATAAAAAGACAAGTCACAAACTTCCATGCCAACTACAATATTCGACCCCGCAGTTAGTTGGAAAGTGGAAACGTCAGCCGCTAACTACTTGACCAACCAGGTCAGCTACACACTCTTAGCGACTACTTAATCACAACTATTACCCAGCATTCATTCCGCTGACCGTGTACCTACTGTATTATTCTAGCTTTGTAGCAATTTAGGGATGCATCGTTAATATTTTCAGTTGCTGTGGATTGGATCGCAGAGCCCTTAAGTTTTGGGATCTCTAGTCAATATGTCCCTGATTCAAATATGCAGCGACACTATGTACCACGGGATATACAGACAGTTTTCCTTTCATATCCTACATTCCAAATAAACATTTAAAATTGTTAGGAAATGTTTATTTTTTTGCAAAAAAAACATTTTTAATGCTTGAAAATAAGAAAGATATGAAGAATATATATATTTTTTTTGCTTTTGCTAGACATATGATCAAACTAGCACATATCTACTGATGTCGGTGTTAAAAGCGAGCAGAATACTAAAAAGTAAATATTGTATATAATCGAATGCACATAATAAATAGTATGTATGAAATACTTTCAAAAGTATAATTAAAAATATCCCGCAATATAGAAATCGATTGATTGGACCTGAGCAGAAGTTCTATATAGCTACTCAAGATAACCTGAATTAGTGCGCACCTCTGCTGACGTCTGTGAAGTACTAAATGAATAACAGTTCACCAAGATAAGACGAAAAAGTTTCGTGATGTTTAGAGGATGTTTCAGATAAGTTGATGGGAAAAAAATTGGGAGATCAACTGAAAGAGTTAAAGGGTTTATGCCCGTGTAATACTATGGTTTGTTTGTAGAAGTTATGGATTTTAAAGAAATAACCTTAAAATTCTTCGTATTGAAATAATTCAAAAGAAGGATAAAATATCTACTTCACACGATGTATGCGAATCTTCTGCTAAGAAACTTCTGAAGTTTGAAAATAATCTACGGAGCTTACTGACCTTCGGCATGTGTCGCCTTGGTAATGCACCGTGTAAAAGACACGTTCTCCAGAGTCTATAGTTCTATACTGTCTCCTTAACAATGAACTTTGGCAATTAAAAACACCCATTACTCCTCTCTGAATGTTTTGCTTTACCCAGGTGAAAGCTGTTTCATATAAAAATCGACCTGCAACAGATCTCTGCACATCTAAAATACCAGACACTGTTGTATAATTGGCTGCAGTAAACGAAACGTTTTTTGGAACTAACACTGCGGGATTCTTTCTCACACGACTGAAACTTAAGCCGAGTGGAACCACTGTATGTATAGGAAACAGCCCACTGAACTATGTAAAGTATGTCAAGGTAGAATATTCTTCAAAACTGGACATAATTACATCAAATAATTATGTAGTCACACTGTATAGAGCACTGAATTAGTGGGATATGCAGGGGTTTATGAGATCGAATATCCCTGAGGAAGATTTAATTTTTTTGTAAGATTTAACCTTTTTGTTTTTATCAGTATTTTATCATTTTTGAATTAATAAGCGTAGTATGACAACAGTCATTATACCAATACATGCTGTTATGGCTCCAACTTATTAAATAGCGATGCATTGGTTAGAGGTTGAAATGTGCTGTATGTGAACAGCATTTGTTCTCTGGCCAGTTTGTCCTGTGAGATTGAAAACAAGTTTTATATAGGTAAAAAAAAAAAAAAAAAACCTTACACTGTGTAAAAACTGAGAAAGGCTAACGCACCTTCACTTGAAAAGTCTTTATAAGGTTCTTCGATTCGAATTCAAGTATTTGGGAAATGACAGAATATTATAATAGCCAGAGACTTGAAAATCGAAGAAATGGAATCCAGCAAAATCAAAACTGCTCAATATAAACAAACCTCGTGTTCAATGAATACCAAGTGCACTGGTATCGGGTCACATGAAACATTCATAAAAATGAAAAAGGTTAATAGTGAGACCAAATTACGAAAAGAAAGATATGCCATCAACATTAATGTATGCAAACGTTTCAGGAAAAGCGAAAATGATCTCATACGAGCATAAAAAGCCTATTTCTGTTGCACGCATTCTTGTATAAATATCATTATTTATAATAGTAACTGAACCTAGATCGCTTGGATTTATTTACTCTCAATTATAACATATAATTTTGCATTGTTTTGTGTAATTTTGCCAATATGAACGGTTAAATTAATCCAAAATAGAGATGATCGAAACATTTTAGTCAAGATCTTAAATATCAAATTTTGCTTAATTCTCTCCAGTCGGAGCGGAGTTGTTATAGGGGACGTTATTGTTTCACTCAAAACGACATTTTTATTATAATACAAACGAAGAAAAAAAACACAATTAAAGCCATATGCACAGTAGTAGACTCAACAGGGATTTGGCATTCAATACTTAGATTAATTTTTTTTTTGAAAATTATACTATTTGATTACCAAAGTTATACCATATATGGCTAAATATTGATTTATTGTGCAATTTAAACTGTTTGGCTAAGAACTCCTAAATGGTCCAAGTCTTATCGTAATAACTAAAACAACATAACAAGGTTTGGCATTCTTAACTCTCAGGACTTCACATTAAGAAACTGCGATTTTACACTAAAAATTAACAAATTATTCACTTGAGTTAGAGTCAGCATAGCACTGGGTAGGCTCTTCAAAATTATAGGAGTGAATGTTTAGAGCACATCACTTTTTGTAAACGGGCATTTACATGGCTACATCGAGAGTGGAAATAATCGAACAAAAGACAAAAACCATAAAGGTATAATTTCTTATGGTTGACCTAATTGTTAGTAAATTACGACACAGCCTTAGGTGTGTCATATCGAGTAATGCTTTGTGACTTGGAATTAATGCAGCAAGCATTCTGGGATGAATGCTCGCTGCATTAATTTCTATGATGCCAGGTTACTTGTCTGTGTAAGGGTATTTTGAGCCGAACTCGTAAGGGGAAGATTTATCCCACTGTTCATTCTCAAATGCAGAATATTTACATATTTAGAGGCAAGTGTAAGTCAAAAATCATGATGTATACGACACAGCTTAAGCTTTGTCTATTAGAAGTTGGTTTGCAGAGGTTCTCGATAACGTCAGGTTGGTCTTTGTAGCTGATAATCACACATCAGTCACGGAATATGGAACGCGAAACTACTGCTTGATAACTGTGCGAAAGTTTCTTTTTTTTCTTTGCTTTACTTTGTACGGATTTCTTCGGCTCCCAAAATACATATCATCGTACTTCAAAATTAAACAATAGAGCATCTGTGTTAGACTGAATGTTGTTCTCCGAGAATGCACGTCGTTCAACATATTTAGAAAGTGTGGTGACATTCATTCTTTTATATTCTAAATATTTCTGTGTTGGGTCGCCTTCTCTTCTACAGATAATTTTGTAGAGGAGAGGCTGTTTTCACTAGAGCACCTAATACACTTTCAGCTGTCTGGATTAGCGCCCTAACCCGGCTAAGGATATTGAAACCGGGTAATATGTCTATAAACTGCATAATGTTCTGGTAGATTTGCTCATTTTTCGAGATGAACATTCTCTTATTAATGTCCTTCGCTTCCTATAATCAGTTTCGAAACCATGCCTTTGCAATCACAGAACACCATCAAAACCGACTGATCTAAGGAGACTCACGCTGTTGGATATTTCAGTAAATTGCCCTTAGTTTCTGGTAAGTAGTGTTCTCAATGAGAACACTACTTACCAGAAACTATGGGCAACTAGAACTTCTCATTAACCAACAGAGTGGTTCGAATGTTAAAATCGTTTAAGATTTTAATATTTAGATGAATTCTTAGCTGTCATAGCTTTACTACCATATTACCTATTTAAAATAATCTATATAAATAGGGAGATTTTATTTATTTTGTTTTCAGTAGAAGCATATGCTACTACTGAAAATGCGCGATTTCCTTTTGCTCGGTTTCAGAGTATGTAGATTTATCGTTTTACTAAATACACTATTCTAACCAAGGAGTCATTAACATTTGCGATAATAAATTAAGTTTCTCAAAGTGATAATATTACCTAAAATAACCTTGTTTTGACTTCAGTTAAACATCTGTAGCACAAGTGGAAGAACAATGGGGCACTACGCCCTTCGGTTAGCTGAGTTCGATGCTCGTGGTGACAAGAGAAATCATTAAATGGGCTTTTTCAACTAAAGATGAGAGTGTCGATCACATATGGAAGCAACAGGTTTATTTTTCTTCTTCTCGGAAACTAAGATTTCTCATCTCGCATACAGGCAAATCATCCAAGAGAACACTCTCAATTTACAAGCAAAAATGCTATATGCGGGGTGTAGATATTGGTAATGCCGTTGTGTGCACTTGAGTGATTAATTAGTGGAGACGGTGCGTTATGTCGAGTGCTCCTTAGAGAGTACTCATCGTGGAGGAGCACATTATAGCACAGCTTAATACTAATAAACACATTAATTAATAAACATCTAAACTAGACAGCATGTGATGAACCGTTAAACGCTGAATGTCCCGGAGAGGGGAGTTGTGGCCGAAGCCGTATGGCTTTGGTAGGCCATGTATTTCGCTGAAATTTCTTTCATATAATTCAAAGGGAGAAAAAATATGAATTATGCCTATTCCTTGTTTATATAATATCTCAAAAAGAAGAACTTTATAGGAATTTAATTACTTCAACTCATTTCCCCCTAATATTGCAAATTGCCAAATATACGATATTGTCCATTTGAAGGACCTCGATTTTTCATTGTTTAGCCTGCTGAGACTTGAATGATAAATACAAGAGATAAATATTTCTTCCTGAAAAAATATTTTAATGAAAAATTATGTTACGAAGTATAACATTTGATGAAAAACTATTACTCGTTGCACACTGCCTGCTATACATTGTGTTCCCTAGGAGACCATCTCGTTCGCTTACCTATTGGCTCTACTTTTATGTATTTTAGGTATTCTAAATAAATATTCACATTAAAAAGGTAGCAATTCGCCAAGTACTTGTGCAGTATAGCAGTGGTTCGCTAAAACTGCTGTCTATTAAAGGGAATGCCAAATTTATTTCCCAGAATCGAAAGGAAGGACAGAGTAGGGACATCTCTGGTATGGAGATTATTAAAAAGATTATTAAATTGCATTCAATCACAAATGTACTGGCGTGTTATCCTGCTGAAGATTATTTTTGTCACGTGAGCTATTTTTATTAGCAGGAATGACCAATGAAGGTGGCACAGTGACTTAGGAATATTTAATGTTTAAATTCAGTATAAATTAAGTTTAGTATGGGAGTGTGATAATTTAACTTCGTTATATAGAACTATGCCATGCACAAACAATGTACACTATTAAACTCGTATTTTGATACTTTAAAAAGCAACAGCTGACATTTTGCTATTTAAGTATTAAATTCATTTGCTTGAAGTGATACACAAATTTAGGGACCCAAAGTTATTTGAGATCCACACTAAAATAACATGAATGCTCTTGTGCATTCCACCTTTATAATTCTACATAAGACTGAATAATGTAACCATATTTCTTAAAGGATATGATTAACATGACGTCCTAAATGATCAAGCATCCTGGCCAAAATCACATGAGCAGCGAATTACTTTTTTCATGAAAAATTGGACCGACGAAATGCGAAGTTTTGGTTGGAAAATGACCCGGATTCGAAACCCGTCTAGTCCTCAAAAAACCTTTATACGAGCTTTTCAATTGAGGCGTGTTAGCCAGTCTCATACGAAAGCGAAAGAATTTTTTTTCTCCTGTAAAAAAAAGTAAACCGGACAGATGAACATGCAGAATTAATAGGCATAACACACTAGCCTTAGAGCCTCAATTGCTTTGCACGTAATTTAAAACAACGTAACTCTCCCGCTGATAATCATATTAACCTTCCACAACCAAACGTTATAGCAAATGTGTCTTTGAACAAATAATCGCAATAAAGATGTGCTTATAGTATTATAATGCGAGGAATTATTTCAATATTCTCATATGGAGTAAATGAATAGAATGAGAACTTTAAAAAAGTATCCAGTGGTGGTTCACTATATACTGAAGCCATGTCAATATGTTATCCTGCAATTTACGATCCTCCTTGCATAAATTTAGAAAAACAAATTACTTTAAGTTCATACCTGTAAACCATCACATCGCTATACACATATGTAGAAAGGGTAGTGTATGCTAGCGCGCACACCCATAGAAGGAGATGCGTCATCCGTGTGGTTGCTAAAGAGACGAGTTAGTGACCTAAGCGAGACCAATTTCCACTTCGTTCTCCTTCCCCCCCCCTCACTCCCTCCCAGTTGTTTACATAACAGTATTTTCAGCCGTGAAATCTCCCGTGTTAGACGATGTGGAAAAACTTTAAATGGAGCGTGAGGAGACCTACAGCATTTTTGCCGTGAATGTTGACAGGCTATTTTTACCTGAAGAATAATCGGAACTTGGTGATGAGGTCAAAAACTGTAAAGGTGAAAGGAATCGGGAATTTTCTGGAATTGAGATCATTTCTTTAATGGGACAGCATCTGATAGAAATGTCTGAATTGCGATGGAGGTTGTTCGAAATATCAAATGAGCTATGCATTGCAGAATCACTGGAAACTACCCGAAGTTTTCGTCTGTGCAAAACCATATTTTAATCCTCCCCTCTCCGGAATTTTTGATAAATATCTTTATAAAGTGAGTGACACACAGACTAGTTTCAGCAAGTAATACCAACTCTAATACTTAATATTATTCTTCTCTCACACTTAATATTATTCTTCTCTCCAGATTATTTATTGTTAATCGTTGTGTGTGTGTGTGATCAGATGTACAGAGGCTATAAATTAATCTAAGGTTAGTAACGGCATTAAAAACTCCACGAATTACTGATTCCATTCTCTTCCCAAATTAATGTGCAGCAAAATAAAAATGGACTCTAATAGTGTTTTTAGAAAAAAAAGGCATCTAGATTTAAAAAAATCCCGCAACTACTCCTACGTTTAGATCAGAAGATATCAACAATGACTTTCGAGACAATGGCCTCTTTAGTGAGAGTATTGTCTACTTAGGGATAATGAAGTGTTTCACTTTGAAACAAAACTTTTGATTCATAAAAGTAAAGATGTGTAGGATACAGGCAATGGAAATGAAATTTTTACGGAAAAATCATTCTCTCTCTCGGAAAAAAAGGAAAGATCAGATAATAAAAAAATTAACAAACTTTAGCTGCAATGTTGTTTGTGGAGAAAGAATATGGGAAAATGGAGAGCTTTGATTTATCTGACCTGGCAGACTTTCTGATGGAACAGTTGTAGTATACTCGTAGATGGCGATTTTCCGAAAGCATTTCAAAACATGCACGCTTGTGTGCAAGACTTATGTGTCGTGCATGCATATGCTAGAAGTCCACTTTGGTTCATATTATTTTTTCACAGCGTCACCAAAGATGTTTATACCGTAGATTCAAAGCATCCATCCTAGACTGATGGAAATCAACGTCATATCTTAAACCTGGAGACCACAGCATAGTGTACATCGCCATCGGTTGAAAATTGCTTGCTAGAAAACTTCTTTTTGTGTTTTCATAAGATACAAATCACTGGGTACAAGACTGATGGTTAGTCCAGACCTCAGTGTAACACCATACTACTCGATTCTCGTCTTCGACATTGACCCTACTCTTAGAAAAGGCTGTGTGCCACACCAAACCTCTGTCAGTGACAATACAAACGTTCACTCCTCATACTTCTACCAACTCGCGATGACTCTTATGATGCGGTACATTTAAACATACGAAAACATGATCATACTGCACATGATCCAGTTTTCCCAATTTTGCTGTTAGCCAGCAGCTGATGGGCATTAGAGCTGGAGAAACGTTACATTTATGTAACATTACAAATGTTACATTAAATGTCAATATTTAGACTAGCTAAATTACTTCCATCCATATTCTACATGGTCATTTAAAAACTTTGACATAAGGAAATTTGAATATAGAAGTAATTTTTTAAACTTTTTGTTATGTACAGTCTGGTTTGGTAAGGCTACAACAAACCTCCTCTATGTTGTATATTCTGTATATTCTCTAGGTGATAATGAAAGTTATATAACTTCCATTATCACCTGTGATAATGGACGTTCATTTGATTTCCGCAAATTGCAGTTAACTCACCAATTATCGTAAATATCTTGATATAATCTCCTCACACACATAATGAATCTTCTATGAACACCTTCGATTCTCTTGACAGCAATTAAAAATTCACAGCGTCTAGAGCAGAATTAATTACGTCCGTCCATCTACAAGTAAAGCTTCTTTAAATCAAATCAACATTTCTTAGCATTACTAGTTGTCTTACCAATAATTCTTAAATGAAAATAGTTATATCCAAAATATCGGAATACACCTCCGAATCAAAAAATTAGAATAACCAAAGAAAATGTATTGAATGATTTACAATTATAATTTATTGCATGGAAAATAATGATTATTACCAAATATGAATTAGCATCACCTAAATCTACGTACTTCAAATAGAAGTTTTCTTATCATTTATATTACATTTTTATGTGTTTACATGGTTATTATATAATCTACAAAGTACGATATTTGAGATTTAGATGATGCTTATTTATATTTGGTAATAATTATTATTTTCTATGCATAAATTAGAATTGCAAATCATTCGATACATTTTGTTTGATTGTTCTAAATATTTCGATTCGGAGGTGTATAATTAATAACTATTAGCTATTGACAATCCAATTTTAAACATTTCAGCTACATTATGATGGTACTAAATTATTTCTGCGATTTTAATTTTTAGGATATCTGTACAATCTTTATTGTTTTGCATAATACATCCCCACCACTCCTGTGTTTTTTTTCTTCTTTCTATAAAAGGTTATGACCTTGCCAAGATCCCATACGAATAAATAATTTATTCGTATGGGATCCCCCAGTTCCTCCACCGTCCTTTAGGACTGGTTGAGTCCTTCTAGTGAGAAATTAAAGTGTGTATTTCATGAATGTAGATCCGTGTGTGATCACGGGCCAGTTTGCCTGTTCTGAGGGTGAAAAATAGCCTCCACCTCCGTATGAGACCGGATAACCGCCTTTAATTGAAAGAGACCAGATAAAGGTCCTCACGTCATGGACGGGAATCGAACCAGCTTTTTCCGACCAAAGGGCTTCGTCTATCCCGACTGAGCTACGGAGGCTTAATGATGTATAAATTATTCCTTTTGCGAATAAGAAATAACAGAGACGGACAGATAAAAAAAAGCAATATTTTTTGTTTGTGCATCTGTACGTAACCGAAGAATTTCAGACAAGACTATGTGAGCCGAGCTTAAACAAGCTTTTTTTCCCGTTGTTGTTGTTTATTTATTTATTAACTTTATTTCCCTATTGATTTAAAATTTATTTCCCTATTGAAAAATTGTTGTGTTCCCCGACCATTTCTCAATAGGGAAATTGCCAGATTTCTTGCGTTCCCCGCAAGAAATTGCCAGAAAAAGACAGCCGTCTCTGAGTTGTGTAGGATATAATTAATGTATTTCGCACTTATTGAACGAATAACTTCCAAATATCCCGCTACGGTCTGTGTTTTCCTCCATATCTCAGTTTAAATACAATTATTTGAATTTTATCAAAACTCAACATTTTATTGTGGTGGTAGTGCATTTGAGTTCGATATGGAGGGGTGGGGTTATACGACTCGTTATGGGTGACCGTTGCCAACGATGTGCTGGATTTTTTTTTTCCTTAACGATTTATCATTTTAGTTACGTTCTCAAGCTGATTTTCCTGGTTTAAGTCAGTCATTGTACATTTAAATAAAGCAGAAGACAAAAACGGAACGGAAAAAACATGTGCGACAACACATAAGCCTTTCCCGTGTGGAAAGGCTTATGTGTTGTCGCACATGTTGACTGGATTTCAACGGTATACATGCGAACACAGATTGATAAGAAAATAACTATTTATTAACTTATATGCTAATATTTCGCTGATATTATATCTAGCATCTTCAGCATACACAAAGTTTGTTACAGTAGCGAGACAACCGCAATCCGGTGTAACAGTGGGACTAGTATGAGTAATTGTAGCGTGAAACACAACTTTGTTTGCGCGCTCTGAAGATGCTGGGTATAATACCAGCGAAATATTAGCATTTAAGTTAATAAATAATTATTTTCTTATCAATCTGTGTTCGCATCTATACCGTTAAAATCTAATCAACAACGGAATGTGGACATCTTTCTTTGTAAAAGTGGTTAAAATTATATCCAAGGTACTCAAATTATTATGTCCTTACGCTATGTTAATTTTGTATGCTCTCCGTGTTTTCCGTATTGTAATAGTACCCTGATTGTATTAACAGATAAATGATCAGGAAGACGTTTTTTTAGAGCAGAGAGACAGAATCCAATAGTTGTGAAGAGTGTATAGATACTAGGATATTCCTTCTATTTCCACTGCAGAATGGAGAAGAGATGTGTAAGGAAAACTAACTGTTTGTAGATATTGTTCGTTCATGAGTTGAAACAATAAAATCAGATAGAGATACAAAAAGAAGACAACGTGGATAGAGAGACGTGCCACAGAGCTTTGAAGTATACTCGGAGACTGGTGCAGATAATACATGTTGACTGCTTTGGATTTACGGCCGAAGCAACTCAGGCTATAAGACCAGTGTATTATTGACACCGTTGACACGAAGACTTTAACAACTAAGTTAAAGAAGGAAGATTATGATTCAGCTTTGAACAAGATGTGTTTCCTTCCTTTTTTGTTATAGAGAATTTGTTCAAGAGCCAAAAGTTTTTTGAAAGGTAAGTGCTTAAAGTTTGGAATGAGGGAAAGTAAATCATACCAATGATTCTTCTGGAAAATTATTCAGTACAAAATGCCTTCACTTTTGTAGTCGTAACGGACAACAAAAATAAAGGCACTGTAAAACTGAGGATACAAAAAGAATTACGGAAATTTTCGCATATGAGGTAAGAAATTCTCGCACCTTTACATTGTCATGGTGCCAAATAAAATATTAAGAAAGGCTAATAGGATAATGCTTTATGGAAAACGAAATCCAGTGTAATCGGTGTTCACTTCCTATCGGAAATGTGACGTCAACATATTTGGAGAATTACTACAATTCTCAGGAATTCTGGCAAGTTTATTTAGGTAAAATGTTTCCGAAAGCAGATACGTGTTATCTTCCAGATGAATCGATGGAAAAGAGAAAACGAGTTAGTTGCAGATGTAAACATTACAGTTAATCAGAAGATACGTTGAGGTACATAACGGATAGATAGGGGGAAAATTAAACTCTGCGTCGTTTGCTGAATTAAAAGTATTACAAAGCCAAGACTGAAATGGATATAAAGAGGCAAAAACGATCAAGAAAAAAAAATCTAAAATGAAAGATTAAATGTTTTGTAGCGTCTCATGTCATACCAAACTGCAGGAAAGCACTGATTATACCTAAGTAGATGCGACTGACGTGGATGTAATAACTAGTTGAAAGGTAAGTGCTTAAATCGATGAGGAATCTTCAGTTGGAATTTTGTAGGATTTAATGTTCACTATTAAAGTGTATATTAAACACGTTTCGATATTGGAATTTTATTAATAATAAAATGATATTTTTACGTCGTGAAAACATATAATAGGAAATTTTAATTCGTGGTTAGTTTTGCAACATCAATAATCTAGTGGCTTCTTCAGAGCTTCAATTTTTTTTTTAATGGGAGAAATAAAAAAAGCAGCACATTTTAAAACGTAAATCGCTAGAAGAGCAACATAATATAAACGAAACATGCAGTGGCACGACTCTACATTCTAAATAATGACAAATTTGAGAAAGAACTTGAAACTCTTCGTTTTTGTTTTTCTTAATGGAAGAAACAAAAAGTGAATAAGATTATTTTCGGTTATTCCTCCTCGACAAAATCATAATATCCAGCACAAGGATTAATTTCTATCCAATATATGTTGGTAATCTGTCCAATCCAAATCGCATCCTTTTTAGATCTTCGAAGGACGTTCTTCCTCTGGTTTAGCCGACCAGGATGCACAAGTGAAAGTTTTAGAATTATAGGGAAAAAAAGAACATGGCAAATGTAAACCATAAAAAAAAAAGAAAGACCTCGCCTAGCTCACCCTACTTCAACTACATACTAATCACATGGTTAACTAGCATAAAGTCACCATATCCCATTTAGATCTTTTTCTCGACAATTTAAAGAATCCACGGCAGTTATCCCTCATGTGATTCCCTCAACAGTAACTAAAGTTTAATCCTGAATTGTGTCTGGATATCGCAACTTGATGTTTTAACATCAATTGCTTTATTCATTTCTCCCATTCGAAAAAAATTGAAGAAGCTCAGATTATATATATATATATATATAGCGAAACTAGTCAGTTTTTATTTTTTTTGTTCTAGTGTGTACTAATAACGATTAATTAATATTCCCTATTACTGCAGTTGTATTGTTATTTGAACGTTATTGTAGAGTATAGTTTGAAGGAAGAATTTTTATCAACTGTAATTTCACTACGTTGATTTAATTTTCATATAAACATAACGGCCACTGAATAATTAGAAACTTGTTTCATACGTACTGGGCCGAGCCTGTTCAACTTTTAAATTTGATCGTCTTCAATTCCCTGCGCATAGTTCGGCGAGATATGGGTCGAGAACTGCCTTCATTAAATGTTTCAGTCAATTGCTTGCCTATTTGCCCGTACAAGCTTTCTCAAATGACGGCGATCTCGTTTCTGAAAGACTTCTTAGGACCACAGTTACGCTTCTTAGACAAACAATGCGATTTATTTTTCCACTGATTAAATAGCCAGGATTTCTCACCTTTTGAGAAACCAGTCAGCTCTGCTGTTTTCAAAATCGTGGCTACAGCCAACCAAAATAAGCCCTTTATCGAACTCTGAAAAATCCTTTGTTTTTCTCATTGTGATCAACACCGAGGGACGATTAATGACCAGCAACATTCTTAAAGCGTCATTCTAACTATTTAAGAATGTTGCTTAGTTAGAATGACACTTCGTAAGTGACGTTTACGTATATCTGCATAAAGGTTTCTAAATTCAATCGGTATGTGTGGTTCCAGGACCAAAAAAAAAAAGAAAAAAAAATTAAACGTGAACGTTGAGAGTGGGTGTAAAGCAGGATAAGAAAATTATTAACTCTACTTTGGATACCAAACATGGTTTTATCTACTTCAGGTCTCGGCTAGATGGAGTAACACTGAGTGATGAAATTCATCCATCGCCTACAGAAGACATTTCCTCTGACTAAGAAGATGTACTTTCCAAGTATGGCACCTCGATTACAGCAGTGTGGAAACAAGCCAGACCAAGAGAAAAGTGACAGAAATAGACTAAATTGCTAAAATTCTGCATTGCCAGATGTTCTTAAATCAAGAAATTATTCAAGATCTTTAGTGTCAAAAATAGATTGCCAGATTTAGTAGTTTTATTGAACATGGAATAACAAAGGGAAGTTTTCAATAGTCACATTCATCTTTGCAGCAGAAAATATAACAAGATACAGTATTTGTTTCATTTGTTAAATTCATTATACACGAATTTTCCCACTAGTATAACGTATGTTACATTCTTCATCTATTTGTTATCTACATTTATTATTACGTTCTGATTATCAACTAGTTCTGTTGGAAAAAAAAAAACACTATATTTAGTATGAGTAACCCAAACAGAGTATATCAACAAATGATCGTGAAGGATCATAACAAAACTGCCTGCGCTACTAAAACTGGTATTTGAAATGGAGAAGTCTATGAATTTTTTGAAACAGTCATACCAATTTTGTGTTCCAAACAAAAGAGAGGCTATCTCTTTTGTTATCTCTTTTGTTTTCTCACCCACCCATTCCTATAAAAAAAAAGGAAGCAACACCTTTTCTCTCATAAGACCAAGTTATAGTTAAACATGCCGCGTTATGACAGCTTGAGAAAGCGCAAGTTCCCTCCTGCGTTTCGGAGGAAGTTAGAATAACTTATTTTGTTTAGCTCTGGCAGGTTTTACATATCAATTAAACCATCTGCTGACATTTTTAAAAACCATTACTGTTAGCTGCAGAATTTTCATAGCGTATGGAAGTTTGTAATGCCCTACTTGGACACGCTTGCTTAACTTTCAGGTTATAAGGCTCATTTTAAAACTTTTAGTGGCATTTTGCAATACAGTAATGCTGATATTTAATTAAGCACTGAGCGTTCTAGCACAGTCGCAAGAACGCTCGTTTTCCTTTCAGCTAAAAAGAAATTATTTAAACCATCCAGAACGAGAATATTAATAAGGGTTTTCTACTAAAAGGTAAGTCAGCCAGTGGTTTCAGAAACTGATTTTTCAACTGAGCAGAGATCTTTGCACAAGAATTATGCAAAACACAGTCTGTGTTTGGTTCTCAAAATCCTGTGGTTTGGATCACTAAATGATGATCATGTATTTTTTCCCTCCCATATTTTCTCTCGTCAGGCATTGGTGATTCACTCAAGTATTTTAAAAAGCCTATGATACGCAACGATTTTGTAACCCTGATATTCTTCCCCCACTTTTTTTCACGCTATCAAGTGAGCATTTTACTAACTATAATCGAGTATTCTGATAAAGAGAAACAACTGTAGTAGGACTTCTATCAAATGAAGTCAAGTAGAATATCAAAATAACAAACCCTCGGTGTTAAATAACCCTTAAAACTAAGTATTACTGAATATTCATTTGTTTCCATTTTTATTTTCAGGAGCAAAACTACTTTTAAATTATAAAAAAAATCATAAATGAACAGCTTGCACATCAATTAGTCACAGTGAGGAAGTGTCTATTAGAATTTGTATATCCGTACCAATTAAGAGCGCTGCTCTAGCGGCCGGAGAACGACGCCAGCTGTGAGTGATAGAAAAAAAAAATCATAAATTTGTTGTTTAGTGAGATGCTGTTACTTTGATTTTCTCATTTTTGAGTGCATACTGTATATAGTGAAAATTAAAAAAAAAAAAAAAAAAAAAAGATCAATGCTATATAGAGCACTGATCATTTATGTATGTATGTTTATAATAAATGCCGGTTTGGTTGGCCGATTAGTTAGCGTATCCGCTCTCCAGCCAAGAGGCTGCGGTTTCGATTCCCGCGTAGGCATGGATGTTTGTGACCGTCTTCCACCTTCATACATTCATTCACCCAAGTATAGACACACTCTCCCAATATGAAGTGGGTAACCATGGGAGTAGTAGATCCAAACCTCCCTCAATAGGAGAGGCCTTCACCCTGCAGTGGGTAGAAAAATAGGTTGTTCATCATATATATATAATGAAATGCACTTGTTTTATGATCTTCCAATAAGTTTCATTGTGTGTGATAAATTAATCATCTGAGGCTTTTCCTAATCTTTTTCATGCCATTCTTCAGCTTATTCCTCAGTAATCGTAGTGTGAATTACCACACATTGGCTACAAGGATATGGCTACTACTGTACAAGGATCAACTAAGGATAAATGTTCGAGATCTAGTGTTTTGTTGACGATACTCTTTCGAGAGAGAGAGTATCCCAAATTACATCTGAGAATTACTGTATTTCACTGTACTATGCTTTTGAGTGTTCTGAGAAAGCGGACGCCTTGAATGAGAGGTGTTTTATATCCTTAGATTTCAAGCAAACCTGTCAAGATGGTTTAAATTACCAAAGCATTTTCTTATCAAATAACGTAGTTTGTTAGGAAAAACTGCTTCATCCATCATGGCTGTCCAACGAAACCAAGAAAGTATGAAGAATTTGCTAATTGTGTGGGAAGAGAAACAGATGCCAAACGTGCTACTTCCTCCCTCTCCCGATGTATACAAACACCCTGTGTGAAATGCATGAAAAACAACCAGCTTTTAAAATGAAGTTCACAGAAACGTTCAAGTAGTTTTCTAGAGACACAGAGCTATCGCACTTTAATATTTAAAGTGGCATGTTTTATCTTTCTTTTTAAACAGAAAGCTCATTTTTCATCCACAATATGCAACAAAAATGAGAAACTGAAAAGTTACAGTTCACTAAGTAGCAACTTTACACATTTTAAAATGAAACTTTTAGACTGTGCAGCCTTTTTTTAAAGCACTTGCGAAACGAACTTTATAATAATGCAGGGTCTGATCATAGTACCGACGAGTGACCATCGGTTTTAATTCTTATGAATCCATTTTCCACCTTTGATACAATTTTCTTTACTCTGAACTAAGAGGATCTAGACATCAGCTCTTCTCAATGATAGTTAATTTGTGTATGAATGTAAACTACATTCAAAACACAACAGGCACAGATCTGCGAGAGTAATGGAAACTAGAATTATCTTTCCTGGATATTAAACTTCTCCCTTTACTAATGCTGCAGTTTCTCTTCAGTGTACACCAAAACGTTCTGCTATCATGTGCCTGCAGGAAATTTTCTCATACTTTAAACTAGTCTGCCATAACAGAAAATTTATGGCGGACTTAGATAGTGTCAGATCTTTCTTTAGAACATGCCTATTACAATGTGTTTGAGATTATCATGTTCTCAGGCCAGTTTATCTATTTTGAAGAAGGCAAGCTTCCACTCTTAAGGGACAGTGTAACTCAATCTTGATTGACAGGTGCAGAAAGGCACTACAAAAGAAATCTTCCTATAAAATGGATACCAGAGATAACCCATACGTCGATAAAGGGGAATGAGTGCGAAAGTTAGGGGAAAAATTCTAAGTTCGGTAATTTTGATCGTTTTTGTATTACATCACTGGAGTTGTTAAAATTGATCGAATTAGGAATAGAGAAGATTTAGTTTAGAGTATTTTTTAAATTTTCCTTAGAATGGATAGGAAACCTAATTAACATGGAGGTATTTAATTCCTAAGAACAGAATTTTGGTGAAAGGTTTAACTGCTTGTTAGTGTCACAATGCATGAGGAGTTACAGTAACTATAGCAAGTGCCAAGAAAGAAACAAAAGGTAATGCTTACTTGGTAAGCACTACTTAAAAAACTAGTCGAATTAAATCAAATCCTTTAAATAGATAGTAATAAATCTGAAACAGTGTAGTGCACTAAATACAAACCATGGTGAGTGGGTGTCTTTGTGGGAAGGAGTCACTAAAACGTTATCTGGGTATCGTATTAGTTGATGACATGCCACTGACGTGAAAATTGTCTCACTGTAGAATATATTACATTTAGTATGAGTACAGTTGTTACCACCTAGAGAAATTATAAATTGAATAGATGACAATTTAATAGAGTAAACCGCTCCAGTATTAAAAGTAATAACTCGGGAACAGATAATGCTAGTGACCATTCGGCTGACGATAGCCGACTCTCAATCATGAATAAGATGCCGAAGAGGGATTTAATAAGAGAATCTTTTGTTCAACTGTTTACGACATATTGAGTTTCAAATGGTGGCATTAAAATCCATACCGATTCTGTGGGAGGGAATATTTTGTGGATTAAATCGCAAGCATATTGGAGTATAGCTGCTTGGAGTTAGTGATATAAATAAAGCTACGTGTAAAGGAAAGATAAATTCTGAGATGTTTGTTAGCAGAGACCGAATGATTTTACTTGGGATTATTTAAAAGCATATGGAAGAATTTTGGTGCTCTATCTACTGTATACCAAAGATTTCATATCGAGGAATTCATATTCGGAGCAATGGCAGTAAATTGCAGTTCCACTAGTTCGTGCACTGTATGCGATTGTGAATTTGTTAATAGTGGGATCAGTTTGTCACTAACTGAAAATAGTTTGCTGGCGATGGTATCCATATAAATAAAACTATCAAGTTAAGGACATAAAATATGTAACGTTGAAAAGATTTTGAAACAACAACAAAGGAAATATATGGCAACTGACTTCGATGTAAGGATAAAGCGTATTCAAAGTAATAATAGTTGGAGTGTTTGCATTAATAGAAGGAGAGGTCAACATGAAAGTGTACTTTGAATGGTATCACTTCCTTATATACAAATGTAGAAGCTTCAAAAATAAACTGAAATAATTTAACTTATTATATAAAGAAATTATACAGACATTAAGGTATTCGGGAGTCTTTTCTGAACTATCACCTTCGTGCTTACAAAGTACAGTATATAATAATAATAATCAGACGAGATCGAATAGCGGAAATAGGAGGGGGGGGGAGTGTTATTAATTATCAAGCAAGTTTCAAACTGTCAGATCGATGATATGTTGAATTCCTATTCGAAACAACGTGGTGCATAAGAATGAGGATATGCAGTTGATGACGGGAATATGCTGTTGTAGTGAATGAAGTAGTGATAATATAGGGCTCAGTTAAAAGAGATAAGAAAGAATATTAATAATGGAAATTTTAATGAGTAATTCTGGAGGTAGTAAAATTCAACATATACGTGAATGTAGTCGAGAGTCAGATTAGAGGATCTTTGATTTCAAAACAACGTAAGAGGAAGTAGGGACGGCCCATATTAATCATTTAGAACACTTTTGTGATAACGATCATTTGACATTGGAAGGGGAATTAAGACTGAAGAGAGAAACAATTAGAAAGCAACAGGTTTGAAGTGAAAAAGATAATTATAATTGGAAAACATTATTTAATGGAACACTAACGCGTATGTTAAATTACGTAACATACTCTGCGTAATTTAATGTTTGAATTTATTCCTAAAAGTACATTTGATAATAAACCTGGAGTCATATAGATGAATAATCAAGTTCATAAAATACATGAACTTGATTATGGCGGATAAATAAGGTAGAAAATTAAATTAATTGTTAACTAAAAAAACACAAAGCAAAATTTCAACTAGCACGGAATGGTAATATTTCTCAAAGCTTCTATACATATGCAAAAAAGTGTAAGGATGATAGGAACGACTTCAGTAACTAGATGCTCTGTAACAATTTTGAATGATCCTGTTATAGAAGTAGAAGAATTTTACATTTTAAAATAAAAGAAGTCGTGGTTAATCTTTTCATCAACAGTGGAATTCAGTGCAGATTGAGAAGGCGTTCTGATTGAAAATATACAAGGCTATTTCAATTTTTAAGAATGGTTAAAATCACATAATGTAGAGAATTATAGACCAGTGAGTCTTATTAGTACAACTTACAAACTAATGGGAAAATTAAAGTTAGGAATGGTATGTAGCATATTATTGACAGGCATCACTTGAGCAGAGCAGAGCACAGCATAGTTTCGTTAAGGGTAGAGTGACTGCGATAAATCTGCTTACATTTTATGAAGTTACACGGGGAAACCAAGATGAATAGCTATGATGCGATTTTTTGGGGTTCTAGTAAAAAAATGTTGGCATCATTCCAAATACCTAGAAATAAAATGTGCCAAATGGCTATTGATGACCTAGTGAGATGGGCTGGAAGTTGGTTGACAGACCACATGAAGTGGTGTACAGTGAGAAGTCTTTAACGAACCAGGTTGCTAGGACCGGCCGCCTAGCTTCTGATGTTGGAACCTTTATTTGTTCAATATATTCATAAGTGATTTAGGTTCAAATATTAAAAATGAAATTTCATTTGGATAGAATAATCATGTGAACATATGGAATTCAACTAAAATATCTAACATTTTGGTTGATATGATATTTTAATTCAGGAATCATTATATATATATATATATATATATATATATATATATATATATATAAATCAGCTAACGCCTTTTTATTCCCGTATACGGGAGTAGGCGAGGCCATTTAGCCCTATCTAACTTTTGGAGACTGAGTGGGCAGTTCAATCTCCACTGACTGGTACCCAATCAGAGACAGATAAGCGGTACTCAGTGAAGAGAGACGGCTCAAATATGCCGCCATCTTGTGGTCCCTAACACAATATATTTAACGTCTGAAATAATGTGGGTTCTACGGTCGATTTTCTTGAGTTAACAGGACGAAAAACCCGAGTTTCCGGGAGGAAAAACCTGCTTGCCCGTGCCAGAGATCGACTAACTCGGGAACCGGTCGAAAAAAGGCTTAGAAAAATTTCCTCTAGTCGCCGACTACACTCGAACCAAGCCTTCCTTCGTGCGGCCAAGCGCAGTGGTGTGCAAACGCCACATCCACTGAGCTACACATTAGAGAGAGAGGAGAAAACAAGTAAATTCAGAAGACTGTACGCTTAATTAAAAGAGCATTAACTTGCAGGAGAATAGAAGACATGGTGCCGTTAATCTAGTCGGGGAAATCTGATTAATTTAAGCCTAGTAGTAGCTAGATTACTAAAAGAAATCGCTCACAAAAATTGGACACGTCAGACCCAACGAAAACGCCTTGCTTTCATTTGCTATATTAGAGATGCACCTATAAAATCCTGAAACAATTTCAACTTTTGTACCTTTATCCTCCAAATCAAATGTAATCTACATTAGTTTTGTCGAAGATACTCACTTCCGATCAAAAACCAGCGGTTGATTTATAAAATTTTGTTTGCTTCGGTTATTCTAAATTCAGTCTTCTGAATTTAGAATTAAGTCTCAAGACATTAATGCTGTGAGGCCAATATATTACATCTATTAATTGCAAGTATTCTCTGATCAGTCCACTGTGACTGCGTCTGCATTGCAGGAGATTCAACTGTAGTAAATACTAAACACAAGAAACTAATCTAGTGAAAACACTCTTGAAGTTTAATTTTTTATTAATGAAATTTTGATTTGCATGTTTGGAAGATACACTTGGTAATTTACAAGAATTTATTGCCAGTCATAATATTAAGTCATGGTTAACGATAATCAATTAAATAATTTGATTTATCGTTAACTAGAGACTCAATACAAAAAAAGTAGTTTTAAGATTCCAAATTGCCGATAACTGTTTTTTTAATTCCAAGAAATTGATTTGTATTAGTTCTTTCACTTCTTCGTTTTTCCCCGATTATCAGATTAATTCCAAATTTCATAGATTGATGGAAATAATAATAGCCCATTTTGTTAAAAGAGGAACTAGAATTATAACAAGAAGTACTTAATGTCATGAAGAGAGCTGGAAAAATAAGAAGAATAAGGAATATGCAATAACCTCGCATCACTAAAGTAGAACCAGTTGTAGCTGGATATCATACTAAACTTAGTAACTTCAATTTCAAACCATCCTTGGTCAATGTTTTTTCTATTACATAGTGATAAGATACATTCAACTGCTTTGTTACTTGTCCTACAACTCAAGCACTCAGGATTTCAATAACTCTCCGCTAAGTCAATTTCGATTCTGAATTTATTAAAAACCGATAAGAATACTTAATTCTCGATACCCGTACACTTCCTAAATAAATACTCCAAATTAATTTCTTTATCTTCTCTTTTTTGCATTATATTGGAAATTATTCTAAATATGAGAACTGCCACGTACATAGCCTATCCTGGAAAAGTCAAATCTTTCTCATTAAATTATCAGCATCTGTTTCTCCTACTCAAATTTTGAAGTATTGGAGAAATATATTTATGGACAAGATTTGCCAACGTGAACACTGTTAACGTGACGATTCATGAGGGTTCATGTATTTCTTTATTAGCATGGAGATGATGTAGCATGTATATATATATATATATATATATATATATATATATATATATATATATATATCAAATGTCTATTTACTTATTGTACGACTCATTTCTCGGACGGATACAGCTTTTATGCAACCAATAGCAATTCCCACTACAATCCAGGAGAGGAACGTCCATATGCACCACAGGTATAAGTTCGAGTCTTTTACCTACATAAAAATTCACACTCGCTTTATGAGACATTTTTATAGAAGCAGTTATTTATTCAGGTTTCCGTGGCAGTGGTCTGAATTATCTATTGCAAGTTTGCCTGTTTTTGCAGAATGATAACCTTCCGCCAGTATGATATCAAGGTGAACGTAAAGATCCCTCGCATACCAGGTGTGCGCACTCCGGGACATTTTCCAAAGGGAAAATGTCGAAGTCCTACGACTGTACTAAGGAGTATCTCAAGTCAGGAAATTAAATTCGACTCGCCTCTTAAAGTAGTGTAGGAAAAAAAAGTTCTTTACTTTCATAGGTAGAAATCTTCAGCAATAAGTTATAGCAGCGAATTCATGTAGCTTTATGAAATATGCTTAGAAAAAGATTTTAAACGGATATACTAATTAGTTTAATGTCTATATAGATGTGTGTGTAAAATGTAAGAAATGGAGGTGTTTTCAATTCCGACAGAAAGCAGTCGAGGCTATGAGGCCAACGTATGTCTGTTAGATGCGCGTTATTCTGGCTGCTTTTGAGAAGGTGCCTATTGATGAACGATTAAAATCTCGAATTTCCGGGAGGAAAAACCCAGAAACTGTATGAGAGAGAGAGAGAGAGAGAGGATAAGATTATCTATTTCCTACGTATAAGTTGACTTTTGTATATTCACACTTATAGCTTGTATTCCTATGAGCTTGGCCAAATGGTAATGGTGATTGTTCATTATGCATGCACTATAAATAAAGTATAAACTTAACCTGGTGCAGTTCATGTATTGAATTCCTAGATGGAATAGTTTCGCGTAAAAGTTTTCCCCACCTGTCAATTAAAGAAAAATACATAAGGACAATTTTTCCCATTCAAATGTAGAAATAAAATTTTAAAATAGTAAAACAAATCAATAGCTAGATTATCGTCGTATTTCTTAATTCAATAATTTTAAGTTAAGTTCAAATAATGTCTCTAATTTGAAAGACTGTAGCTGTTCTGAGAAAAAGTTTGGATTTTGTCACGTCAAGTTCTGCATGTACTTTATCCCTTGTCATGTTTTCGAGTACAACCTCCCCCCCCCCCCATTTAAAGGAATATTTCATGATGGGAAAGATTCTCCACCCCTTATAAAGCCCATTTTATGGCATTCAAGCTGGAGAAAGATATTCCACTACGAACTCCCCTTGGAGGCTTAACAAACACATACGAGTACACATGACTTTACAAGCGATTCATGTCTCGATGTGTGCACTGTTCAGTGGTGAACTTAAATGCATTAAGAAATCTTTCGTTGTTAAATGTTTCTTATTAGAATATTAAAACTAATGAATATATATAATTTATTAGAAAGACTAGCCTTATGCTTGCTGTTTCTCTTTGTTAATACTACTATTATGCGAGTATATATGGCAGGATTAAAATATACATAAAATGAAACTTTCTTTCTCAAGTCAACTAAGAGAAGCTAATGCTTTCAAGCTCTCAATAATAAATTAACTGAAAGTGAACGAACAAAGGCTTTCCATACACTCATATCTTTTATTCAGAATAGATGATAATCATGAACAAATAAGATTACGAAACGATAATGCAAAAACTGATAAAAAAAATTAAGCTACAATTATGAAGATAAGGAAAGAGGACGAAACAGATACGAAACAATAGGATATGAGCTACTGTATGTTCTTTCATTCGGCTCAGTCCTTTCAAGCAAACAATATAAAAGGTCACCCTATGCGGCCTAGCGAAACAAAAAAAAAATTCGTTATCTACTTCAGTGTTTAGTAATAAAGTCACTTATCGACACATTTCGATTCTACTATAAAAATCTATAATGAAATATACAAATATATATAAGATTAGACTGAAACCACGTGATATAAGCACTGTGTACTAATATTAAATGTTCCATTCACGACCTATGCTATTTTTTTTAATTCAACACACACCAAACATTCTGTAGTATGATGAGCAAATTTATTTTTTAATTCTGAATTCCACCAACGAAAGCTTGTAAACTTGGAGAATATTAGTACTATGCTAATATTCTGAGTTCTTAACAGTTGGCCCAACGGTCCGAGAACTCTGCTTCAGAGACAAAACTTGAAACTCTTTCGAGCCACTTCAGCATTCAAAGTGGTGATCTCACACAGAAGGATGAAAACTGCCTACCATGTGAAGATTTTCACAAACGCCCGTGCCACAGTAAGATTCGGCTCCACAGCCTGCTGGTCTGAGAGTGGAAATGATATACACTCAGTCAACCAGGTCGACATCTTTAGTTTACTTAAGTTGCTCAACTTTCAGAATATTTAATGACTCCAATCTAGGTTATCTCACTGTAGAAGGGGAAGGAAATCGTTGATTCCCCCCCCCCCTTCTACAGTGAGATAACAGCATATGTAGAGTACAACAACAACACAACAAAAAATTAAACCAGTCTTTAGAGCCTTAAGGATCAGACTGATTTAATAATACATACTTCTAACCAATGCTTCCCCCCACACTTTTTTTTTTTTTTGTAAAAGGAATATGTCCCGGTACTCATTCTTAGCCAGCAGAACAACTGAAAATTTAAAAGAATATAAAAAGAAACTAAAAAAATTATTTACCGATATTCTTACTTCACAGTGTGATATATTTATGGAATAAGAACATAACATACAGTAAAAGCATATAAAAAAATAAAATGTATGATAATTTTAATAAAATGTTATATAGAAAATATAACAGAAGTCTTATATAGTAATATTTTAACGACAGACGTAGTGAAAATATACTTTTCATTAAATAACTAAGTTTTTTTGAATACCAGGAAAACGTATAAAAATTACTGAATATTAGAAATTAAATGCACGGCATCCGTGTGGAAAATGATACGGTTAATAAAAGGCACCAGTACGCAGTACAGTTGGGTACTGATAAAAAAATTATATAAATCAGATTTTTAAGGTTCAAAACTATATTCATTAAACGTTCCGTGAACTACTTTTACTACCTGTTCTGGTAATCCACTCCTTGCGACGCGACCCTCTTTGCGTAAAGTAAAGCTCAAGGTCGCAAAAACGAAAATACGAATCAAAGTTCAGAAAAGAAACAGAACAATGATTTCTTGTTTTTATGCAAAGTGTAAATTAGCATGAGGATTTTTAACAATTGGACAGTTACTCTTGTAGGACTGGCTTTACCTAGGAATTCTAGTCTTGCTTACATGCAAATTAGAAGCAAGTCAGAATTGGGAAATTTGAGTTAATGCTATTGACATTTGAAAAGGATTTACTTACATTTTCTGGCGCCAGGTCAATAATAAAATTCATACTCCGAATATTTAAAAAAAATTCTCCTTTCAAGTAACTCGGTATTGATATTCGTTGGAATTATGAGGACGCAATTAAAGTTCATTCAGCATTTAACTGCGACGAATTTGCCTATTTGGGGATGAAATTCCTGCCCTTTCTAAATGCGACCGACTAAGTTATCCTCAAATGAAAACCCCTAAAGATTTCTTTGCTTGTGAGAAATACTTGTTAGAAACTGGGAGGTATGACAGCAGTTTTGCAAAAGAGTGTTGAATGAGTGGATGAAAATTGCTAGAGCCAGTTGCGTGCTTTGTCGGTGAATGATCTCAAAGCAAAATATGCAGGGTATTCTGCAGATATTGATGGTTGGGGGTTGATGTTAGCTGACCACTCGCGATGAGTCTACGAATTCCATGGAGGTGCCTATATATACATACGATTTGTTTTCTGTATGCAAGGATAAAACGCCAACTACCAACTTGACAATGAACGTATATGGAATGATGACAGGATGGAAGATTACATTTAAAAATGGGAGTCAACCCACATGATTCATCAAACAGGTGTATGACAATGAGGATGAGCGATGTCTCGAGAAAACTACGTTCATACACTAATCAGATTATTTTCTGCATGTCATGCTCGTGTTCCATTTACCATACACTCTGGTGCGAATTTGGATCGGTTGGTTTGATCTTTACAAGCAGAAACGGAATCACACATCTCACTTTTGTTCAGCTTTCATTTTTCTTTTTATCATCCCAAGGCTGCATGAAAAAAAAACCCGTTTCCTGGACTTTCCCAAAGGAAACGAGATTTTCAATCCAGCAAAACAGCAAACTGTCCAAAATAATACAAAAGGTTACAAATACACACAGTTTATTTTATTTATATCCTATGACTGTTGTAGCCTGTGTGTTCACGAGGCAGGTTTGCCTGCTTGCGGGATGAAAAACCCCACATAAACTGGGGGGAAAACCCTTCTGTCCACGCCCAAGACCGGCTATCTTGGCTATGGCTGAGAAAGATCCTTAAGCTACTCAAGTCGTCGACGGGAATCGAACCTAGGACACTCCTTCCCCAGGTATATGGTTGCGAAGCGCATAGCCACTAGGCTAGCCGTGCGGACAAATACACACAGTAGACTGGCATCATAACCTGGCGAGTTTCAAACGATAAAAAGAAATTATGAAATAAATATCAAATAAATTATTATTTCTAATAAAGATGAACTACAAATACAATACTTTTGAAACAGCCTTTGTAGACAGGTAATATCAAGTTCTTGTGATCAAAAAGGTCACGTATTCTCTTTAATGATATATGCACGTAAACACAAGAAAGATATTTAATTAACCAAATATTTCGGTCTGGAAACAGCAGACCATCCTCAGTGGTATTAGAAGAACAGTTTAAAAAAAATACAAGCTAGAATACTAACAATAGATCGTTAAAAATAGAACACGCCGCGTGATGTTATATCACTAAGTATGAAAATTAATATTTTGAAGTAGAGACATGATCGAAAAAAAAAAAAAAGGAGAAGGAAAATGAGAAGACAATTTGTTAATAGGTGAATAAAGACAAATTTTCTCCTAAAGACAAACGCTCAACTTTATCCCTTCCTGGAGTTTATCAAATTCCTTGCAACTGTGATCTCTCCTATTTTGGACAGACTGGACGTTCTCTTGAAAAAAGAATCCAAGAACATCAATCCTCCATTCTTCACAACAAACCTGAAAAATCTGGATTGGCTCAACACGGGATTGAAACTGACTACAGCATCTTTTGATTCAGGACTCGCCTCTTGCATAGATCCCGTTATAGGTTTGAACGTTTGTTCAAGGAAAGCGTGGAGGCCTTGCTCCATCGTCCCAACCTGCATCGTAATGACTGTATATCTATATCAAAAATCTGGGAAAGTCTAATCAAGATTACTCATTAATTTTTTTTTTTTTTATGTCTTTACTTCAAAATATTCCGTTTCATACTTAGTGATATAACATCACGTGGCGTGTTCTATTTTTAACAATCTATTGTTAGTATTCTAGCTTGTAATTTTTTTTAACTGTTCTTCTAATACCACTGAGGATTAGTCTGCTATTTCCAGACCGAAATATTTGGTTAATTAAATAGCTTTCTTGTGTTTACGTGCATATATCATTCAGTCTTATGTCACAAGTATCCTCAAAAAAGCAAATGTATTCTCTTATAACACACAGTTCATATTATTTACCACTTCCATGTCAAATAAGTCGACATATTTTAAAGTTAGTTGGCCGTACTCGTCAATAAAAAAATTTAAAAAAAGGGGAAATGAGAACACAGTTAGGGAGGGGAGTGGAGAAATCAATGCATTATCATTAGTTGGAAAGATCTGAATTCGAAACTCAGCCATTGTTTATGTGTAATTTCTCTTCCTGAAAAGCCAGGTTTTTACTCCGGAAAAACAAACTATTCAAACTGACAGATAGGACAGACATGGCACACATCGTCTTAGCTACTTTCCATAATACTGAACAAGTACAATCATACAGAAAAACGCTACGATTCCGAAGGAAAATGAGTTCTATCAAGGTCTAACCGAATGTTATTTTTGTCAAGCTCCTGGTTTATAAAAAATACCAATGCCGGGGAAAAAACTTCGTCAGATTTCGAACCATTACCACCCTCCGTTTTTCACTCCATACAATGGATTCCTGCATTTACTTCCTCCACTCTCCTCTCCTAACCTAACTAGTCGATCATTAATTGCAATACAAAGACAAATTTCTACTTTGTATTCCATTTTTCATTCATACGAAAATATCGTTATAGTTTAGTTTCCTCTTTTGTATGCCAAAGCATAATGACTACGATTATCACTACGATTGTCTGGATTTCTGTTCAGGACATGGATTAGTTATTCCTAATACCATGTTCCAACATCAAAATGTGCACATATTCACATGGAGAGGTTTCATAGTCTTCCTGCGTTTTGTTATTTTCATTTGGTGATCGGCTTAGAACTGAAATATGAAGGTATGAAAATTCACTCATTTTTCTTGAACACTCTTCTTGTTATAAAATCTAAATGAACAGAAATTCTAATAAGTCAAACTTCAGAAATCCATTTGTAAAAAAAAATGTAATAAATATGAAAGCCAATAATATTTATCGTGATGAAAAAGTTGAGGACTGAGCAAAGTGAGGAACTGCTAACCTAGCGATGTTCTTGAATCCCGTTTCTCAAAAACAGTTATGACATAAAAGTGCACTATGCGAGCGGAAGCGTCATCGGTACATAGATATTTAAGGACACTTGGAAGTTTTCTGTTTTCCTTCGCGGAGAATTTAAGTTGTTGACTTTGATATTTCAGACATTTGACAACGTTTGGAATAAAAGACTTTAAGTAAACTTTGAAAAATCTTTCAAGGCTATCTTTAGCTTTCCTAAGTGAGTGCAAAAAGGCAGCAGGCTTTTCTAGCCAGTCGCTCATTGTATGTGATGGTGGATGACTCTTTATCCTTGTCAATTAGACTATTCTGGTATACCTCATGGTTTTGTTCTTTTTCCCGAGTACTGTTTCCTTCTGCTGGTCGAAAATCCCATCTAGAGGATTACTGATAAGACAACTCTTATGGAGTGGCAATTTTTCACTAAACAAACAAAACTTTAGCACAGCTACGAATATCTCCTCGAGCCATGCTTTTTTTCCAGCCTTACGCTAACCTAGTTTTACTCGTCAAAATGACCAGCAAAAGTGTCGTAATCTCGCCACATATGTTATCATTGGGGGAAAATTCAAATATTAAATTTTTGGAATTTTTTTGGATAATATTTGGATAAATATTCTTAATAAAATATTTTTATTAAGATAAAAATCTACATTTATCGATAGAAACAGCCCTTCTAAAAATTCCACAGCCGCTCTCTTACATCCCAATAGTTTTGTACAAATCCCAAATTTACTGTAATAATTAAACTATTCCCATTTAGGCGGATTAACTTTAAACTTTCAGCCTTCGTAACGCAGTCTGAAGAATTGGTGTGCCTTTTGTAAAGCTGGCGTTGAAATCAAACACGAATGCGATCAAATACACCTCCGAATAAAAAAACTTAGAATAATCAAAGAAAATGTGTTGAATGATTTGCAATTCTAATTTACTGCAGAGATTATAATTATTACCAAATATGAATTAGCATCGTCTAGATCATAGGTTGCCAAACTTTTTCGGGCCACCGCCCACTTTGCAAGACATAAATTTTGTAACGCCCGCCATTATAACAGTTTGAATAAAACCATATTTCAAATACTCAATACTGTACTGTCGACATTTCTTCTTATATTCAGACATAATGAAGTAATAAAATTTGCAAAAATATTCACAAAATAAATGATTTAATTTACACTTTGTATGACTCCACTTATCTATCACATTTTCGACTGATAATGGTTGGCAAAGCACACAAAAAATAATGAAACTTATTCCTAAACCACTGGTATTTATAGATTTGAAATCTAGCCCGAATAGACTTGCATGCATTGACTTGTTTGCAATACCATCATACTCGTGCTTTGAACAAGTCACTGCAAGCACCCATGTGCCTGTCAAAACATGCTGAATTGAGTGAATTACCTACGTAAGTAATAGTTGACCGACATACTACTAGTTAAGAGTCGTCTGCTTCGTGGATAGACTAAAGCCTGTATGACACGATCAATTTTTACAATAGTAAAAAATTAATAAATTTTTTAAATATATAAAACATAGAAGTTAAAATATCCTGTACGACACGTTCAACTTTCTCATTGACATAGAAAATTGACATCTATTTCTATCTGACATGGTAAATTTTCAAATGATTAAATTATTGAAATAGTAAATTGATAAAAAAAAAAAAACTGATCGTGTAAGACGGGCATAAGATGAATTAAAATTAAATGTTTAAATTTTAAACGATTATCTAATCGCAAAATCACGAAAATAATTAATTTTTAAATATATATTATTAATTTCTTCTATAGAGAGCCACCGACCCCTAGACCGCCCCCAAATGCTTCTGATCCCACTATAGCCCCCCTAGAAGGCTTCAACGCCCACTGGGAGGCGGTACCGCCCACTTCGGGAACCTATGCTAAATCTACGTACTTTATAGATTATATAACCATGCAAACACATAAAAATGCAATATAAATTATAAGAGAACTTATTTGAAATCACTCACAAAATTAGAATAATGTTTAACGTGGTTCAAAATATTAGAATATTCCAAACTTTTCCGATTGGTTTTGAGGAGAGAATAGAAATAGCATATATTTCAGTAGCTGTGGGATTGCTCGTGTGTGAGGAATCGTTTGCGCGTTGATTTCAGTTAATCATTTGCTAAACATCGGTCGAACGAGTGACATATCGGATGCTAAGAAGTTTCATATGGTGTCTCTAAACAAATAAGGCCAAACTCAACAGTTTATAGCTAAGGAATTGAAATGTTCTCAAGCAAGCGTGAGTAGAGTATTCAGGCAGTATTCTAAGAACCGGAGTTTTCAAAAGAATCGCTGCAATAGCGGTCGAAAGGTAATAACTACATCAAGAGATGAGAGAAGATTGAAGAATATCTGAAGAAAAACCTCTTTCGGAGTGCAAGATATTTTCACAGGAGCCGGAAAGAACTATATTCTCAAACATTGGTACTATTTCTCTTCGAATTCTCTGCTCTAAGAGGACAACAACGTCACTTATAAGCAACACCCACCACTACTTTTGCCTTTTCTATCCTGCAAAAAAACGACTTCACATATCTGGTTTTAAATCACGTGTGCCTAAGACGAAGGCTTAGGCACACGGGATTTAAAACTCTGCCATAACCTTGGAAGCCATAACCATTCTGCTTATGGCTTCCAAGCAAAAGACAGCCAGAGTGTAATGGCTTAAGCAAAGACTATTTTAGGATCAAGAGGACTGGAAAAAAAATGTACTTTTTAGCGATGAAAGTATGTTTTGTAGGTCCCATGGTCATCAAGGGATGCGTGTTTGGCGTCTTAAGCAAGAGGCATTTGATAACGAATGCATGAAACGTTTGGTGAAATTGGCATCCTCTATCATAGTATGGACTTGTATGACCGCAGAGGGTCCAGGCAGGCTGTGTATTGTGTACGAAAGAAATTCCAAATTGTACCAAAAAATTCTTGAGCACTTTATGTTACCGGCATCGGAAGGTTTATGCGATGGTAATTTCCGTTTTAAGCAAGATTCAGCTTCTTGTCGCACTTCCAAGACCACTACTAGATGGCTCAAAGAAAGGCAAATCAATGTAATTCCTTGGCCTGCAAACTCACCAGATTTAACCCCCATTGATAATTTGTCGGGAATTATGAAGAAATGTCTCCAAGAAGTTGCCCCAAAAGACAAAAGTTAACTCGTTTCCAGTCTGCATACCATAAGGGCATGTTTTTATAAAGACTGAACCACTAGTAAATAATATGCTCAACCGTTTAAGTACGGTCATAAAAGATAAGGGGAGATGCAACAAAGTGCTAATTATCATCATGTTTCCCTTTGACTGTAATTTTTGTGCATTTATTTTCGCATCATTTTAATATTTTGAACCACGTTCAAATTATTCTAATTTTTTGAATGCTTTTCAAATAACAGTTTTCTTATAATTTGTATACATTTTATATGTTTACATGGTTACGTAATCTACAAAGTACGTAAATTTAGATGATGCTAATTCATATTTGGTAATGATTATTTTCTGTGCAATAAATTAGAATTGCAAATCATTCAACACATTTTCTTTGATTATTTTTTTTTAATTTTTTTTTTTTTAAATTCGGAGGTGTATTTCTAGTTGATATCTCAATCTCGGAAACGAAAATTCCTTTAGTTTGAGTACTTTCCTCCTGCAAAATAAACCACCCAGCCAACTAATAAAAGACAGAGTATATAGTTTGGATAAACAAACTAAGAAATATTCCCTTAAAAATACTGAATTCTGTTCAGAAGCGAGTAAAGCTAACAAATGGCTTTCACACTTACTTATTTCGTGTACAAGTAGGCTCGGTTCCTGCTTCATATGTTTTCTGCAACTGTTTACGAAAATCCCACTGGTATTTGTAATTCGCCACTTTTTTTTCCCACAGCATAAGATTCTTTCTTTTCGGTTATTCATCTCTGAACTTCGACTCTTTAAGATCTTTCTTAGTCAAGAATAACCTTAGTTCACTGACTGTGAAGTGCACTCCGGATTTATGATTTCTATTAGAAATTTCTCTCTCTCTCTCTCTCTCTCTCACACACACACACGTCAGTAGGAGTGGATAGGTTTTTGATGTCAGCAGCAAGGGGGGGAAAAAGGTGACGGAGCCTGAAGTTTTTATACGGCAGAACTAAAACCAGGAATCAAGAAAATACTTTCTCGAATTTAGTAATGCGGAACGAATTCGATGTAATATCCTTTGTTGTATCAGTAACTTATGCATGAGACCTAAGCTAAAAAGCCGTCTTCAGTAACAAAACATTTCAAAATTAAAGACAAACTAAGCGTTCTCTTCAAAAATTGTTAAAGTTCTACTCAGCAGGATACTTTCAGAGTTGCAATTCAATAAGATCTTAAAAATGAAACTTCGCAAATTTTCAATTCCAAATTTCAAAAAAGAAATCTATAATTAAATAAAATACATTATATTAAGTCCCCTCCCCACCAGCCAAGGAAGTACCGAGTCTCCTGGTTGGAGAGTTACAGCATTCTTCCACAGCATCCCTTAAGGGCGAGTGAGTGATTGCGTGTGTGCGTTCGTTCGTTCGTTCGGGGAGATGCTTTGTATGCTTGTGTAAAGAAAAAAAAAAACATTTACCTCCGTATGATATCGGTTAACTTAACTCTAATTAAAAAAAATATATAAAAAGGTTCTTCGAGTCCTAAATGACTCGAGTCCAATAATTCCAGCTAAAGGAAATCGTTAACGACTGAGCTACAGAGACTTAGTCGGATATTTTAATTATAAATTTAAGTACTTGATTTTGTAAACTCAACTTGAATTAATCATCCACCCTCGTCTTAATGCGTTAGTATCAAGGGCCTGCCACGGCTAATTGACTTGGCTTCATATATAAATGCAAATTTGTGCTATGATGGGGTAATAATACTAACTACTGTGCCAAAGCATATTTCTTTGACTGGTATGCGTGTGGGATCAAAAAAAAAATTTTTCCAAGAGGAAAAAAATTCGCCACCTCCTTATCAGATCGATAAACAACTTTTAGTCGAAAAGTTCTTAAGTTCTTTGTGGTCTAGACGGAATTCGAACCAAGAGCTTTCTGACCGAAAGAGCATCAATATCCACTGATGCTATCAAGGTACTTTTTAATTCACATAAAATCTAATTATGAAATTGTAAATATCAATTAAAGACTTAATTATTAAAGTAAAAAGGGTGCAAAAATTAAGACATCGTTTTGAGGGGGCTAGATGTAAAAAGCTGGAAATTTCTGCTTTAAAAGGAACGTGCTGCATTTTGCTGGCATTTTCTGCTGTCTGATTTAGACTAAAATCTTATAGTATAAAAAAACAAAAAAAACATTCCTTCAAATACCAGAAGCGACGAGTTTCTGAAATGTTATTCAGCCGCCAAAAATATCAATATTATGGAATAAAAAAAAAGTTCCCGCCTTATTCTTCTGGACATAGGCTTTTGTATGCAACATTATTAGTAATAACTTCATATTTTAGTCTTAGGATAAGGCTTACAGTAATTAGTGATTTCGTCTGATCTCGCTACACTTCTGGATCTAATTACGCTACTTCAACCTTGGTGGTGTCTACACTAAATAAAATCTTTTACATCCCCAGAGCATATCACGCTAGAAATAATTAAATATTCACAGTGTGAAATATACTGTTAGTGGTTTCTATTTCGAAATCCGGAAATAAACAATAAGGCGTTTAACGGAAAATCAGCTAAATGAGATTCGGTGAGAGTATAGCAAAAGCATCCAGGACCATTTATCGTAAGTCAACTGAGCGAAAAATCAGTAGCTTGAAAAGGAAATATGCTTTCTGGATCTCGAGAAAGCTTATGACAAAGTCCAATGGAAAGGCATTTATAAAACGTAAGAAAAAAAAGACATCCCAAAATTTTTAAAGGAATGCAGAAATTATGAGTTTTTCTAAGATTTCATAAAAAAGGCAAACTTAGATCCAGAAAATTCCCAGTAGTAATTGACAGTTGAATACCAGGTCAGAACTCGTGTTCATAGGCAAATATGGATGGCCAATTCGGAGAAGTATCTCCTAGACAAAGTGAAGGTGAAGAGACTGCTAGATTGGGGATGAAAGTTTCTTATTTTTCTATTAGATCTATAGGTGAATTTGTCTTCAGCTTCCATTATCATATCATCAATCTCACTCTTCCATTGTAAACATCAACATCGAGAAGTAATTATTAAAATTCCTCTGTTTGTTCATAACTGGCTTGCAAAATCTTACTTGTATCATTACTTACACTACCTTCCTTTCGATTTGATTTACTAATTACTTTCTACCCCCCCCACCCTCTTAGAAATTGGTCTTAATATTCCTAAGCTAATGTGGTGCATATTGAGCTTTGAAATTTTAATTTAATATTTGTTTAATATTTTTCATTAATCATACTTTTCCGTATGATATTCCAGATCCAATTCTTCCCATTTTTTCCTCTTATGGCGGATTTCTTTGGTTATTCATCCAATTAAGGTAGGTGTTATAAAACTTATTTCTCGGCATAAACGAAGATATGATTACGAAAGACATCCTTAAAAACTGCCCGTTTATTAATAATATTCGTTCCATTAAACTCCACCTCTCAATTTATGCATTCTAATTATCTTACCCATTTTTTAAATCAGCTTTCCTTCTCGTAATATCCCGATCTTGTTATCCTCTTTCACTGGTTGTCCCTTTAATTGTAATTCTCCGTGATAGTTGTAAATGGTCGCTATCACACAGTGGTAGCGACCATTTAACCGATTAAGTAACCGATTAAGTAATCGACTAAGTAACCGACTAAGTAACCGATATAACTAAGTCTTTGTTCAGATGTTCATATTAAATATAAGATTACTACCCCCCCTTAGTGGGTTCAAGTACATGCTTTAGAAAGCCATCTCAAACTGACTAAAAAAACTGCAACGAGTTCTAACGCCGTTTCATTTCCCAATCAATATCACCGATATTAAAAATCGGACATTATTAATATTTTATCTTCAATGAATAACAGGCCAATAATATAATTACTCCATTAGCTTCCAAGTATGTAAAATTCTTCTTCCGTTGCATGTTAATTGATTTTAATTTCTTTGTGCATTTGTCATTCAATTTAAAAACTATTATTTTAGTCATTTATTTTAAGACCAGTCTTTTCAGTTGTTTCATACAACGCTTCCGCGTTTGTGTATTTTGATGATATCAAGACTAGTCGTCTGAATAATCCAGATCTACCAACTATGGATTCCACTTAATTCCTCGTCTTACATATGTAGCTTTTCAATACTTCAATCGATGACTACGTTAAAACACAACCCTGTTTTAAGAAATTAAAATCAATCAACATGCAGACATTACACAACCCTGTCTCACACCAGTCCTTATCTCAAAGGATCTAATATTATCTGCTGCTCAATAACACAAGTTTTACTTCCTTTATAATTTCATTGGTTATTCTCGCGTATTATCCTTTCAGGAATTCCACAGCTTCTAATAATTATCCATAATGTTTCTCTAACAATATTGTCAAATGCTTTGACAAAATCTATTAAATTTAGATATAATGAGCTAAGTTCTATGCTTTGTTCAGAATAACAGAAAATAATAATAAGAAATATCAAAGAAGTCAAAGCTGTATCAATCTGAGACGACTTACAAGCGCATATATCATTCGATTTGCTTTGCCAAGAGATGTATTCATGAAGTCGTATTCCTCATGGAAAGTTTAGAATCAAAACAAATCAACATGACCTGGAAATGCTAGTAAATATATATATATATATCTTTAATATTTATAAGATGAGGTGGGATATCGTAACTCACACGCATATTAAAGTACCGACAATTCAGAATACATTCTTCAACAAAGCAGATTTATCCCTTATTTCTTGCTTAAATATTATTTAAAAAACTCATAAAACATTTATCTTAACGACATGAAATTACGACATTAAGAGACCAGTCTAGCAAGTTAATCTATATCGGAGCGGTTAAATTTTTATTTATTTAATGAAGCCGCGAAGACTCAACTGACAACTTCGTACATAAAAACATTAAATAGTTCTGAAACATTATCCTATACGCATTAATTTAAAGCGCATTTTTATCATTTCCTCAAGCCCTGCGAAACTAATCACCTCTTCGATCGTATTTTTGCTTACTTCGCTAGCTGAGTGTTGTATATTATGGAACTGTAATTAGCAGACAATGAAACAGAAAGGAGGAGGGAACTGAACTTCACATGTTGCGCACTTTACTTCAATTTATCAGTTAAAAAAGATTAAAATTATAACTAATTACACGCGGAGTAATAACTCATTTAAGCACAAAGTTATGGGAAAAAATTACCAAAAAGATACTTGCTTTTATAAAGCATCGCATGCACTTCTGACTTAATGAAATTATCTTGCAATAATACTCTGGTATAGTTCTCACTCACCACTTACAGTATGCTCAATTAAAGTTACTATCAAGCACTGCGCATTTATCGAGTAGGTGCGGAGGAAAGGGAAACGGAAACACACTTACTTAGATAGCATGGAGGAAATTAAACTATACAAAAAAACAATTTGTGGTTAAATAAAATGATACTTCTGGAAGAAATAAACTTAGATGTAGAGATATATACGATGGTGCTATAACAAGAAGAATGAGCGCTGAGAAAATAATCCAGCTGAAGGTTGGAATGAGCTAATTGTTAGGGAGTAGAACTTATTAACACAGAATATGAAATCACGCGAAAGAGAAAAGAATGAAGGAAAATATAAGTTCAAATGACGTGATTATAGTCGAACGATGGAGAGACAGGTAGTTAAACAAGTAAATACATGAATTACTAAAGTTGGCAAAGCAACCGCAGTGTTGCCATCTTCAGAAATTCACAAAGCGGCACATTACTTTGTTACGTTCCGTAATACACCTGTTGGGAAAGGGGATGAACGGCTATTAAGCTTGATCTCGTCGTTTTTTTTTTTTTTTTTTTTGCTGTTTTGTCATTCAGTAATAAGAGAAGTCGCAGTTATCTACTTTATCGCTTATTTTAGCATTTATGTATTATTTAACAATATTTAATGTATATTATATATATGGTTTACTAATGGTATTATTTATCAATAAAAATATAATTATCCTCTTACATTCAAATGAAAGAACGATTCAGGTATAATAAAATAAAAAATAGACTTCTTAGTTAAATACAATGAATTTGTAATAAGAATATGATATAAACCTGTTATCTTTCATGTAGTACAATATAGTCAGCAACTTTTTTTTCTGAATTTTTCTCTCTCTTTTCCCCATCTTTTCTTCGCACTTCCTTCTCTTTCTCTGAATTTTGGATTCCAATCTACCATTCTTCCAGTATCTTTATTTTATTTACTAGCCATCATTTATTGTTTTTTTATGTTATACTGATTACGGATGCTTTCATTCTTTTATGTAAGCTGGTCTTACTATTTCCTATAAGTTATTTAAACTTATGTCTGTATCATCTGCATGTTTCGTAGGAAATGTTCCTGTTTCCATTAAGCATTCCATAAATGGGATTAAAAGTCGATTTTTATATTCGAACAATGCTAGAATGATAATTATATATAATTATACATATGTGTGTTACGGTTAAAAGGGATAAATCCGGTTATTATTATTAATTACTGGTTAAAGTGAATCATTTACGAGAATCATTCCTAGACGAGTCTGGTGAATATAATAAAAACATGTTTATAGGTTTTGTATATAGGTTTTCATTCTCAACAGAAATTATAACAGCTTAGGTTAGGTTACATTAGTCTATAATGAAAAAAAGTAAGGAAAGTACTTCTTTTGTACTCAATGAAATCAGAAATCATTATAAACTAACCTAGCCTCGTTAACCACCAGTAAAAACTAACAGCTACTAATCAAACCAAAACTCCTTCTAGAAACAACTTTTGGGGGGGGGGGGTGCGTAGATAGTAACTATAAAAACATGCATATTTCTCTAAGTTAGTTTGTCATTTGTTCGTAGTTAGAAACTAGTGATATTTTTTGAACTTGAGATTCACTGAGAATCAAATGAGATATCAATACGTAATTCTACCTTAATGACTGAACATTTAATAGAATATGTTGGGTTCTCTGGCCGAAAGGATAAAGCTTTTGTTTTACGACTAACAGGACATATGCTTGAATCTCGTTATGACATCAATATTTGTAAAACTTTCTTAGAAATTCAGTTGTTTCCTTTCTTCCCCCGTTTCCAAAATTGGTAGTCGACTATTTGAAACCCTTTGGCTGTGTGATAACATATTTTCGTTTAATGAAGATCCAAAGAGACATGTATAGTATCCACAGCATGAGATATCCATTGATATCCCCCCCTTCATGCCACTAATGTATTTTTGGTATTTCAACCGTTCGTGGAAAAAAAAATTCTGAACAATGTTTACATACTTGAAGAATGCTGTGAATAATGCAAATTTAGAAAAACAAAAATTGGATATTTTTTAAAAAACAAAAATCCCGTTTTCGTAATGCCACACACTACTATATTTAGTATCTCAAACAATCCGGCACATATCTTCAGAGAACTGCAGAGATATAAAAAAATTCAATCATAAAAATAGTCAGATAATAAAAAATAAATAAACAGTTAAAATATAACCTCATTTGTCTAGCAGTACAAACAGCAATATAAAGGCCACACACACACAAATGGTTTAAGAAATCATTTCTCTCTCTCACTCACACAATTTCTATTATTCTAATGTCAATGTAATTTGCCCTACACGCAAAACATTTGATGTATGATTAAACACGGTTTATATGTACTGACCCACTTTATACTAAATAAACTATATGAATTAGGATTTCCTTTTATTTTCCTTTACTCTCACTCTGCAATTTCCTTTGAGTCAATTTTATTTTAAATCGCTATCACAATGCTATTACGTCAAAAAGGTATTCCCCATAACTAAGTTTTTTTTCTTCTTATTTTGGCTAAAAACAGCAAAACCGCAGGTTTTGTTAAGCAATCAGAGCCATTTCCTATGCGTTCAGACTAGTACTGTCCAATTCACTGAAACACCTCTTGCTTCAACTCTGCTATCAAAAACTGACGTGTTCTTCCTTTCCACGTGTTACTTCATACAGCGCTGCACCCAAGGTCAAACAACCTGTCCACAGAAAGAATACGTCACTGCAATTCGACGCAACACACATCGTTAGGAGAAGTGAAGCAATGTAACTGTTACACTTTATAAAAGCAGCTCGCCTCGGTTATCGAACAAACATCAAGGACTATTTCACAATGAAGCAGATAACTCATTCATTCACGATTTTCATAGATCGCGATGTATTATTATAAATAAGAGAAATTCAAAATTCTGCTTTTTATACTACCTTAAAGTTTCTTTGGTATTTATTTTGATTTTCAATAAAAAGAATGTCGAATGTTGAGTACTTATTATACCTTTCATGTAACTTTTATGCTGATGACAGAAAAGGTCACTCCTGTATTGTTTTTCCCTCTCCCTTTTGAGAAGTGTGATTGTGTTTCTAGAAAATGTCACAAGATAATGGGCCATCTGCTATCGCCGTCTATATCAGGTATAAGATCAGCTTAATTTATTCAACACGATCAGTTCTTAATACTAATGAGCCCTAACCGGAAGTTAACCATAATAAATATTAACTAGTTTAAATTAACTCAAGACACAATGCGTCTTATCTTTAAGTTAAATGTTCAAAATAATGACATTTGAGAGTTGAAATCAGAGGTTTTTCCAGTGGGAAAATCCAATCTACCTTCACTGGAATCGGATTAACTCAATTTACTGACGAAAATCCCAAGAAAAATAGAAAGAAAGACAGATTCGGTCAACGACAGATGCAAAACTCAGTGATGGTGGAATTCACGTATTAAGCAACAGGATTTCTTAGTATTTTCTCTTTGGAGAATCTCTACTTTCCGCGATTTCCCCACCGACTCCTATCGCCACTATTCCTGCGGCCAAATATTTTTCTGTTTGATCTCGCTGAAAGGACAAAGTAGCGGGAGGAAACGTGCATTTACTAGATATCAAGTGACGCTATTGAAACAGTCAACACGTGTTGTGCACATAATTAATTGAACTCTTCGACTAAAATATATGATTACAACGCTCTTCAAACGCACTGAACAGAGCAAAAAAAAAATGAGTATCCTCAACCAAGGTGTCAAAAGTAATAATACCATTAATAATCTGAGTTTAGATTCTTTTCGGAACAGGATTATATTTGGAATATGAGAGATATTTTGAATAAAATGGGCAATAAAATGTTTCTTGCGGGGAGTAAGGGGAAGCTAAAAGGACCTGCGATATACTGAGCAGAACTGGTCTTATTATGTTCCATATTGCTATCTCTATAACCAATATTTTGTAAGTCTAGCAGAAGAAAGAATGAACGACAAAATAGATGCAATACACATTTAGTAATCTTTGGAAACACGAAATATTTTGGAGTGGCATGTCTGCCTTCTAAATATCCATAATTAACAACCTTCAAGTGAAGATAAACTATCAACTTCTTCGGCTTGTTATTAGAAAATAAAATTGCATCCGTGCACTACAGAGATTTCAATAACCCAATGGAGAACCAACGCTCGATAGTGTCGGAAGCTTAACTAACCTCTCTTCGACTATCAGCACGCTTGTCTGTTAAAAACTTTCAAACTAATTTAGCTGCCGACACTGATAACAAAGTGAGCGGAACCGTTGAAAAACACTTTCAACCTAAATAATTAATAACTTCTTATTCTGAGCAGAAAAAAAAACTCGTCTGCAAGATATGTTAAGAAAAGAAAAAGCACAAATACATTAAAATATTTACAACAGCAGATTCCTTAGCGTATAGTGAAATAAAAGTAGACCAAGATTAATTTTCATATAGATGAATATGTAAGGAATTATAGAGATTTCATTCCGAAATACTTTTTTTTCCTGTTGTTATTCACTCGCTTCCTGCACTGCACGAATGCTTTCCTTTCATCGACTGAAAATTCCATTCACAGGTTGATGATATCACTCCGAAGTCCCACTTGTAGAACTTTTGCAACCTGGAAGACAAATTGCATCCGTGACTGCTTACAATCTACACTTAAATACTGATCTCTCTATCATTACCATTTTTTTTTCATGGAAAAAGAATCCAGAAAACTTTTACTTCCACCAAAATTCAGTTCTCATCCCCCCCCCCAAAAAAAAAGAACCCACTTCATTTGATTTGAATCACTTAGGTCCTCGGGTAAAGCAAAAATGTTTGGAATAAAAATAAACGCTTGGTTCTTGTGGCATAACCGAATTACAGTTTCCACAGCGTACAAAAAGGTGGACGCCTCTTCAATCGCAAAACTGATCACTGTCTACATTATGGAAAACTGCTCCCCCGTTTGAGATATTTTCCTGAAAATATCTAATTATGTAACAGAGAAATTACACTGATTAATGAGCCTTCTTTCTCCCACATACACATACTCCGATGCACATATATAATCACGTTTCTGGATCTACTTCCTCTGCAGATACTTCCATAAATAGTATGGAATGGATATTGAATGACAGCTATTAGTGTTCATGATGGAATCAACAAATTCACCCTAACAACAATTATTACATATTCGTTCCAGCCATCTGCTCTACTGACCAAGCGTCTTCCACGAGTAGTTTTAAAACTACAAACGGCATCTACTCACACTAGAAATTTACTCTTTTCTAACTAATCACTAGCTCGCAGTACTGATATATGAGGTTCAATAAATAGGTCAATGCCTTGTTGCTAAATACAGAACAGCATATATGAAAGTAACAATCGTTACACATAAAAATGAGGAATGATATTTTATTTCGTTATATAATCCACCAATAAGCACACGCATAATACTCGTAATTTCTGTTCATTTAGGAATGTAGCATAAACTGTATAACTTCCACAGATCAGTAGCATGGAAGTCGCAATATTTGTCTTTCAGTTGACTCTCAGGATCGAATCAGGTTATGAGGAATCTTTATAACAGAATTTAAAATGAATGTGAATTTACAGATATACGGCGACGGAACATGTTTTTCCCATCTAGCAAAATAGGCAAACCAGCCAGAGAGTACACGCATTTGGCAGATATAAGAAACAACCGCAGAGGTCTTAGTTGCTTCAGCAAAAATTCCAACCAATCCAAGCCTATAAAAGGAAATAAAGTAACGCATGTTTCAGTGACTAGTCGTAAAACGATCGAACTTGAACGGAAACAGAAGTATGACTATCTGGGTCGAAGATTTAAACTAAGGATTTAATAAATACTTTGAAAATTTCATAAACATATTTTGAAATAAATACAACTATCGAGGAAAATGACCTCAAAAGGCATATTAAACAAACTTATAAAAAGTTGGATAAAGTATAAAAACATCAACAATTTATACCGCAATAAAGTAAGATTTGAGCGGTGAAATACTTTTAGAAAGTTTTGAAAGTGGATGACAAATGAAATGCTTTTGGCTATAATGAAAAACTCTCTCTCCCTACCGTCCTTGTATTTTCTTATTAATGGTTCTAAGAAAGTTTCACTAAAGGGACAGCATTAGTTGTCATATATATTTCATCTGTACATATTCTATTATTTATAAAGAGAAAAATACACTACATAGGAAGAAGCAGGGAAGAAACCTTTGCGAATCGACGAATTTAAACACTGAACAACGATGTCAGATTGAAATGTCTTGAAGATGCAACGTGGATATGCTTAGAATACAGACTGCTACAGTCATTTACTGAATGAAACGAAACAGGTTTTCATTTCAGATTGCTTTCTGGTTTAATGAAATGACTACAAAATCTATCGCTGAGTAATCAGTTGTATTAATTCTTTTGATCACACTTCAATAACAATTTCGATCTTATCTGTTATCCCTAGAGTGAATTAGCAGCTAACAAAGATATCCTCTAAAAATTACGGTTTTTTCGTAATATAAATCATACATTTAATGAGTTCTATATTAATTCGATTCTTATTATTTTGACTCAGTTATTAACGGCAATTATCAGTATAAACAAGAGGCTTATTTATAACTGATTACTTCCATATTAAATATCAGTAAGTTAAATTTATAATACGTTAGATTTATTATTCGGCTAAATCATACAGCACTCAAATGTTTTTGTTTGTTCAGCTCGTCTGTGTGACTTGGTACTCCTTTTTGATTTTCCTCTTTATTCCCTCAAAATTTGCTTCCTGCAATATTCCTGAATATTCATCTTGTTTTGTTATGTTTTCGGTTCATTTTCACTTGTTTCTTCCTTCGTGGTACCTTGTTTTTCATTTAATTCTACAGGATGAACATAAAATATCCCTGTTAAAGGCTTTGTGGAGCGTCACGCAGCAATACAAATGCTGCGAAAAACTTTGTAGGAATATATTGTGCGTCACGCGGAAGCGATATCTTGTGACGTTGAAAAATTCGCCACCAAGGGGAGCTGTATGATGTACCGAATGAATGTAAATGTACTTTTTCTTTGTGTGTAAGATGAAAAACGACACGCATAAATCACGCATTTTTATTAACTTCCAATTATGCATTCACGGACTGTACTGTTCAATGTGCTCTTTCCCGGTAATGCCCCAAACTGCATTCTTTCCAGTGTTTTCAAACGGCAAAACGCAGCTGGTCGGGATTGATGTTGCGCATATGCTGCGTTATGCTGTCTGTCTTTCAGCGCTGGCAATTTATAAGAATGATACCGTGTTAGGTGAACAAGGCGGCCATGCAGTAGGAAACGCATGGCTGATCACTCTGGCTTCCGTGAAATGTTCTCGAAGAACCTCCTGTACAGATCAACCGATGTGTGGAGGGGCCCTATCCTGCATGAAAATGACTGAAACAGGCACTTCTGTAGCACAACGAAATTGTTTATCATATACCTCTGGATATACGATACCTCTCTGGAATAACTAAGCAAATCACATGATCCGACTGGCAAATGTCCTCAAAGAAGAATGGTCCAATGATAAACGAAGCTGTAAACCAGCACAGACCATATCTTTGGGTGAATGCGATGGAATTTGTTGGTTTGCATGCGGGTTTTGCGTAGCTTATACCCGACAATTACAGGTATTCACGGCTCAGTTCAGGTGAATGTGAGCTTCATCTCCCCACAAAATCATCCACGACCACGCAGCGCCCAACTCCAATCGAGCAAGGGGCATTAAAGGATTATTTTGAATTGGTAGAGATGCAGAATCTTCCGGAGAATTTTCCGCAGTTGTGTAAGGCACATCCATGTGTTTTGATAGCATTTGCACTGCAGGAACCAACACTGTTATTCATGGCCTACTCCCCAACAGCAGTAACAACTTCATTCACTTGTTGCGAACTGATTTGTTTACGATCTCTGCCAGATCTAATTCCAACGATCCCATTTCTTCAAAACGATTAATCATTCGTCGCAGAGCATGTGGAGATAGTGGACCTCGTCGGCATTTGTTCGGACGACGAAATTCGCGGAATTCAGCAACAGTATTGCAATTGTTTAGGTAGTAAAGCTTCACGAGCAAAGCACGTTGGGGCAATTTTAGGTGAAAGAATCTCATCATCGGTTTATTAAATAAAAGAAGCAAGACAGCCTCTAGAAATTAGACGAAGCGGTGGGGGGAAATGGAAGGTATGGGAAGAGGAAAGGTAAGGGAGAAGTAGGAAATAGGAATGATATGGAACAAGGAAAATAGGAAAGTCAAGGGGGAAGCGATATAGGTGGAGAGGGAGGAAGGGAGAAACAGCCTCAGCTAACAATTCTCATCTATCTAGCTCTGTGTTATCAGATGTTTAACTCTTTCACCTTCCGTCCCACAGGTCCGCTGGACGACCACGATAACAGGGGTGACCGGCGCCCGGGTGATCATCCCGATCAGGGTCGACCGCCTAGAGTTTGCCTTCGCTGACCGAGTTCGCATCCAAGTTATCCCCCGTGGAAAAAGTAGAACCTAAAATTTGGACAACAGATGTTATAGATGCCATTGCTGATGTTATAGTAAAAGGAGCATAAATTTGAAGACTCCTCCTCTTAAGGTATATAGGATGGGAGGAGAGCACCGGATGGTCTTAAATTTCTGCCCGCCTAGAGTTTTTTTCTCGATCATCAGGAAACGTCGTGTAGCTCCGTAGAAACAGTAGAGTACGATCCGAGAGATGTCTGTCCAGCTCGGATGATTGATGTTGTTTGCATATAGGATGGGAGGATTTCCTCACCTTCCAGATGTGATACTTGATCTCGTTTATCACGAAGATTGGTAACCTCTTGCTGTTGTTTGCTGGTGGTGGGAAATGCAGGAAGATAGCTTGATCCTGAGTTAAGTATGGGATGAGAAGCACGTCACTCAGCCTCCTCCAGATGTTTTGGGAGACTGGGCACTGATAGAAGGCGTGCTCCACATTATCCACAATCGGCCAGAAGTCACAGAAGGGATTCCTGGTTTTGTTGAACAGCCAGGTGTTAAAGTTGACTGGAGCCTGCGGTATGCTATCCGTCGAGAAAGGTCCACGTCAGGTCCTTTCTCGTAGCTCTTTGTGCTGTTCCAGATGTTGTTGATGTCTGTACCGAAGAGCGGAGTTGCTGTAGAATCTGGCAAAGCTGGTTGTAATATTTCAGATTCTGGAACAATTTCCATCTTGGATGCTTGATGAGATGTAATTCCAAAGGGGGAAGCTTGAAACCCAAGTAATACCGAACTGATAACTGCTAAGGTGGTTGGATTGCTGTATCCTGTTCAGATGGAATGGGGTATCATATTTTCAAGTATTACTCAGGTATCATATTTTCAAGAGTGGGAGGCCAAAGCCTCCCCCCGCAACCAGCTTCCCTGGAAGTGAAGGATCTTGGTATCAACTTCTCGACGTAAGTTTTCCCGAAAGAACTTTAAGGATTTCTTGTAGAGTTGGTTCTCTAGATTGTTTCGAGATATCTGTTTTGATGACGACATAATGAAAAGCTCGGCACACAAAAGGTCTTGATTACTGTAGCATGGGAGGAAAGTGACAGCGGTCCAATTTTCGAGTCCTTGAAGCTGTCGACGGTCTTGGCGATTAGATGATCTTCGTCGACTTCAGGCTGTGCCGTACAGGTTACCTCTAAGATGGTAAGGGTCTTCTTTGGAGACTAGACCCAGTGGGATGTTAACTGGGTCCAAAACTCCATATATTTTGAGCTGCGTTTTGTCTGGATTTGCTTGTAGTCTCACCACTTCGAATCTCTCGAGGATGTTAAAGAGATTCCTAATGGAGTCTTTGTCCCAAAGGCCGCCCACCACGTCATCCTCATAGGCTGTTGTTTTGAGGTCAATCGTGCTGAGCGAAAGTGGTAGTACTCTAATGGCACGAAAGTTGTTGACTGCCTGTAGAAAAGGCTCAAGGACCAGTGCAAAAAGGAGACAGAGGACATCCCTTGTTAACCCCTTTTTGGATGGTAATGGGGTCAGATAGGTATCCGTTGATTTGGAGGCAAGTGGAGCTGTTGTTGTAGCCTTCCTGGAGAATGGAAAGGACCCGCTGACCCCGACTTCCTAAAAAAAAAAAAAAACAGATACGAATGTCGCACGCTGTCAAACTCTCGGCTGAGATCGATTGAAAGCAATGCAATTAGGTGTTTCTTGGTGGATACCAGACGAAGCAGATCTCTGATGAGGTACAGAATAAAGTCCATTGATCGGCCTGGGATGCCATATACTTGGGTACTTTTTATGACTTATTTCATCCCCACTTTGAGTCTGTTGTTAATAACTCGGGCCAGGATTTTGTAGTCGATTTTGGCGAGACTAATCGGCTGCCAGTTCCTGACCAAGGAGGGCTCCCTGTTGGACTTGGGGTTGAAAACCATATGGCACTCCACGAACTCGCCTGGCACGTTTAAGATGTTGTAAAGCGCCAGGAGAGCCAGGCGTATAAAGTCCCAGGCCTCACGATAGAACTCTGCCCACAGCCCGTCTGGACCAGGTGCTTGGTTAGTTCGACATTGCTTGAAGAATGTTGTTAATTCAGCCGCCGTAAAAGGACGATCTAACGCTGCTTGGATGTGTGCAGGGAGGGTCGTGATGTTCCAAGAGGAGTAGTCCAGAGAGGCACCATCATCTATATAAAATTCATTGTAGTGCCTCTGGAAGACTTGCAAGATGTCAGAAGTAGTGATGATGTTACCGCCTTCCGTGATGTTAAGTAAGGTTCTCTCCTCTCTGAAGACCGGGTTCACCACAAAATTGAAGTCACCCATCATGATGACGTGATGGGCGCCATAGATATAGTTGTTGAGACTTTGGAAGAATGCTGGTCTTGAAGGTGCGTTAGCCGGGGCGTAGATGTTAAGAAACCTGGTGGTACAGCCCGGTACTACCAGTCTATGGCGAGAATTCTTTCTTCTGCATCCCTTTGGATGTTATGAAAGGCTCCTAGGAGAGAGCTAACAACATAAATACTACGGCATTGAGTGGTGTTGGGCCGAAGCTCCAGTTAGGTGTCAAGGGGTACTTTTGACTAAGTTCCTGCATGTCTCAGTGGTAAAAGTGTTTCCTGCAGGAACAATAGCCTGATGTTGTATGCCAGCATCAGTTTCTACACTGCCTCCTGTTTAAATGGTGATCAGAGGCTGCTGATGTTTGAGCGAGGCGATGCAAACGGCTGGTGGCGTCATTAGTTGTTTATACCCGGTCTAGATCTTTGATTTTAAAGGTGTTTAGCAAATCTGAGCGAAGATTCTATTCGTGGGTAGGTAGTGGAATATCCGGTCCCCTGCAGACTTGCTTCAAGTTTGCAAAACGAGTTCGCCAGGACTTCGAACTTATGCCAACTGTTCTTTATTTTGAAGCTATTTTGTCTTCAGCGGTCTTGTAGGTGTTAAATTGCGACCCCGTGTACCACTTGATTTTATCCTTTACTTTGTTATCTTGAAGGAGGGGGTGAGAATCCAGCTCCATTTCAGAATCTGATGTGCCTGTAGATTTTCTGGTCCGAGATTTCTGTTTCTTTTCTTTCTTTGGAGCCGATTCCTCCTCCGTTTCACCGCCTTTGATGTTTCTGGTGGTGGCGGCGGAGGTTACATGTGTGGTATCCCCCCCCCCCTCTTTAAGTTAAATGTCTTCTGCAGGGGAGAGGTCACTGACTTCAGGTGGAAGATTCTTGCCCTCGGTTTTATGGGCTGCTATTGTTACCGGTAATACGACGGTTTCTGTAGGAGTTTCCGGCACTGCTTCAGGTGTTGGTTTATCCGGCTGGTTGTTAGTTGTCGGTGCCGTCGTAGCCACTGATGTTGTTGCGGTAGAAATAGCTACAGGAGGTGTCAGTCGTTGCTACTTTCTTTATCTTCCGAGGACTGTCTGTGTGAAAGTCTTCTCCTCGGTGGTCTTCGGGAGTTGTGAAAAAATCACCATGCTCTGTGGTCAAGAGAGGGTGTTGCGTCAATGGCTCTACTGGTGCCCCTGCTTTTTACGCGAAGGTGCGTAGCGGGCACCTAGTAATCTTGTTCTGGATTGCTGCACTTTCGGCAGGGTTAGGTCACTGGCTGGATATGTGTCCGACGCGAACACAATTGAAGCATTTGGCTCGGGGACAGTCTTCGCCCAAGCCGCAACGCTAACATCGTCGCTGCAGTCTGGGGTAATTTACAATTACCTGTGGCGTTCCGATGTTAACTAAGTTGGTAACGGATAACTTCATATCCACCGTGGAAGTTACTTCCCCAGAAAACCAAGTGGGATCTTCTTTCGAAATACTGCGTTTGATGTTACTCACTTTTCCCCACTTTGCAAAGGTTTGTATTAAGATGTCGTCTCCGGTTTGGATGTATTCCATAGGGAACCTGTCTATTTTGAGAGTCCACACTTAGCTCCCTACCATGACCGGTATTATATGGTTCCCTTGCAAAGAAACCCTCTAAAAGTTTGTCTCTCGAATCCGTGTGCGACGACGAGGAACTTTCCACCCTCGTACGGAGTGAAGGAGTAAATGTTCTGTGCTCCGATGATCTCTTTTAGTACTTCTGTTAAAGCTCTAGGTTCCTCACATCCTGTCACGTCTATCCCTAGCGTTCTAATCCTGGGAGGGACTGGAATCAATTTACTCGTGGTAACTCTGCGTTGAAAAAAAAAAGGGGGGGGGAAACAAAATAGACTAAGTCGACCAACTTAGAGTAATGTTATTAACGAAAGAGCCTATATGGCAAAAAGAGCTCTCTAGTGGAAAGAGAATTCAAAAAAAATATCCCACTAAAGCCACCAAGTTAGTAAGAACACATTAAAAAAGAAAACGACAACAAACCTGAAGCAGAAGGGATCACAATGCACGTCCGTTGTGTACGGTATTAACAACCAGAATGAAGGCAGAAATCTCTCGGATATCGCTTCTGCATTGAGCACAGTGTTCCTGCAGAGTTTAGCAGCATTTGAATCGCTGGATGGCGCTCCACAAGGCCTTAAACAGGGCTACTTTAATTTTGATCACCCTGGATTTTACTTGCTTAAGCAAGTAAAATCCAGGGTGAAAAAAACAGAAAATAATAAATAATTTATTATTTTCTGTTTCTACTATTTTGCGAATTCCACTACCAATGTAAGTTCAGAAAAGTATTACAATGGATTATCTACTCAACAAAAAGCTCTTTTGGAATAGGTAGGTATTTATCAACGCCATATAATGCTAGTGGCTCAAGATTTTCACCATTAAATGTCACTGAGTTTTACAACACAGTGCATTTATTTCTATTCGCGTCGGCAGCTCCGTGGACGTTGAACGCTGTTCACAGTCTTATAATTAAAATATATTAATTTCTACTTAAAGGAATATCTACTCCGTTTAACGTAAAATTACCGCAGTATTATATATATATATAAATAATTTATTTTTTTTTAAGTCGGGTATTTTCTTTTTTTCCTTTCATCCCATAACACTTAATATTACGTATGTGTATTGGCCATGAGAGAGATTGACTCTTGGGGTACGAACACAACAGTGATATAACAAGGACACGGCATCACATATGAACTCAGATAACCAGAAACTCACTTTTTAATTGTGTTCAGACATAATTTTAAGCGTATTTCTTATTATTTCATTCTGCATTGGATGAAGTTTTTTCTACTAAGAACCAGCAATGTAGAACTAGAAAGTTCTACACCCCAGTGCATAAAAAGAAATCGCAATCTTTGCCTTACGACATCAGTTTCAACTAAGCAAGGATTTGCACGAATGACGTCCCTTTAAAGGTAGGCAACAATCAAGAGGCGCTAACAATATGGGATGGGGAAACAACAAGTCCAATGAAGCTAGGAAAGTGGGAGATGAAGAGCAGCAACAGGTTCACACGTGATGGTGTAATAACATTGGAACGATACCGGACGCATGCGATACATTGATCTATCGATTTGTAGTTGAAATTTAGTTTAAAAAGGGCCTTTAAAGTATGAATCTTAACTTAATCAAATATTCACTTTAACGACGCTCTCAATCGAGTTCGGTTTTTACATCATGCTTTTTCAAAGATGGTCTGCTGAAATTATTATTCCTTCACTCTCTTCTAAGGCTCTAAAAACTAAGAGGCTGCTGGTCAGCATCCATACAGTGTTCAGTTTGAAATTACCGAATCAACTTCCCTTCCTTTTTTTTTCATTATACCTACGTTTGGAATAAAGACTACAACCTTCAGCTAATAGAAGAAATATCAATAGATTTCTTCCTTATCCTCTTGCCCACACCCTACACTAATGTACCATAGGGTCTGCAAACTGATGTGCAGGCTTGATATAATAACCAACAGGAATTTATTTTAATCTTCCTTTGATAATTATGTTTAGGATGCCAAGTTGTGACTGCAAGTGAGTTACTGATTGGTAGCCTAAACATAATTATCAAAGAAAGATTAAAATAAATTCCTGTTGGTTATTATATTAAGACTGCACATCAGTTTGCAGACCCTATGGCACATTAGTGTCGGGTGTGGGCAAGAGATTAAGAAAGAAATCTACTGACGTCTGACGTATTCCCCCCATATCTGACATCCGTAGATATGGGGCATCAACGGACGTATGGTCACTCCCGTACCTCACCGGGTTTTGGGAGTGAAGTCTTCTGCTACAATAAATGGAATGGTCACAGATTCCCTTTTCACACAGAGTTTGTAGGACAGTTACAAACATTCATGCCCATGGCGGGATTCGAACCCGCAGCGCCTTGGCTGGAGAGCGGTTACGCTAACCACTCAGCCAACCAGGCCGGTAAAATATACCTATTGGACAAACTCATAACTAAATATTTGTGTAAAAAGTTTGCATTTTGTGACTGTTTACAATTGGATGGTTATTTTAAGTTTCCTGTTGCTTTCTTTAAAGTTGAATATAATATCGAAGTATAATATTGTCGTCTAAAGCTTTGGATCCGCCTTGGATGTTTAACGTTGTGATGTCATGAGGCTACGAGATTTGGGATTGTTGTTTGGAGCAATGTTTGCATAGATGTGTGCGTGGCTTTCAGACGCCAATTTTTTTTTTTTTTTTCGTGTGGTGTATAATGCTTTCAAGTTGAGTTTGTGGTAATTTAAGTGAAGATGACCTCAGCGGAGTTTGAATTTACACCTCCACCTGAGGCTCCTGTGTTTGAACCAACATCTGAAGAAGTTAAAGGTCCTCTTGGATTCATAGCAAAGATAAGGCTAATAGCGGAACAGACTGGAAGTTGCAAAATAAAGCCTCCAGCGGATTGGCAACCTCCATTTGCCGTTGATGTTGATAATTTCAAATTTACTCCCAGAGTGCAGCGTTTGAATGAATTAGAAAACACATACAAGAATAAAATTGAACTTTCTAGACCAGATAGCAAAATTTTGGGAACTTCAGGGATCACCTGTCAAACAATATGCGAGCCATATGTCAAGCCACAATCCCAAGCCATCACTGAAAATTCCAATGTTGAAAGGAAAGCTTTGGATTTGTTTACATAGGGTGGTTCAAGAGGAAGGAGGAATGGATGTGGTTACTCATGAGAGTAAATGGTCATGTATAGCTGCTAGGATGGGCTATCGAGGAGGCCGCAGCATTGTTTCATTGCTTCGGCAGCCCTATGAAAGAATTCTTTATTCTTATATTTTTCAAAATGGAGCTAGTTTAAGTGAAGTAAACATTAATGAAGATTCTGACAAGAAAGATAGAGGTTACATACCTCATGGTATTCCATCTCGTCAGGCTATTAAACCTCCACCTGGGCGTTATGCTAGACGTTCAAAACGACATGGGGAAGACAATGGTGATAGCCTGGATGGAATTGATTATACCACTAATAAGGAGTTGAAGAAGCTGCAGTTTTATGGAGCTGAACCTAAGATGCCAGGCTATCAGATTCATGGAAAAGTTGAGAATATAAAATGTATAAGAATGGGACACTTCATGAAGAGAAAGGACAGGCCAAAAGTTAAGACTCCAATTGGTCAAACTGTATGCAACATTTGTGGACGTGGTGATACAGAAGCTAGCATGTTGCTTTGTGATAATAAGGTGTGATTGGCGCTGTCCCAGATGTGTAGCTGAGGAAGTCTACAAACCACAAGAAGCTTTTGGGTTTGAGCAGGTCCCAAAAGAGTACACTCAAGAGTTTGGTGAGAAAGCTGACGAATTTAAAAGTAATTATTTCAACTTACCAGTACATAAAATACCTTGTTCTCGTGTTGAACAAGAGTTTTAGGGTGTAGTGAATGCTGTAGATGAGGATGTAACAGTTGAATATGGAGCCGATCTTCATACAATGGATCTGGTTTGCTTACTAAGAAAACAAAAACTATTTTGCCAAGTAATGAGAAATATGTGAACTCTGGATGGAATCTAAATAATTTACCAGTTCTTGAAAGCTCAATTCTGAGGCACATAAATGCTGATATATCAGGAATGAAGATTCCTTGGACTTATGTTGGAATGTGTTTTGTAACCTTCTGCTGACAAAGTGAGGACCACTGCAGCTATTCAATTAATTATCTTCACTGGGGAAAACCAAAAACCTGGTATGGTGTGCCTGGTGGTAAAGCAGAAGTTTTTGAGCAAACTATGAGATCTGCAGCTCCAGAACTGTTTGAGTGCCAGCCAGATCTACATCAATTAGTTACATCATGAATCCAAATAGCCTTACCACTTCAGGAGTTCCGATTTATAGAACAAATCAGCATGCTGGAGAATTTGTCATTACATTTCCAAGATTCTACCATGCTGGCTTCAATCAATGATATAATTTTGCTGAAGCCGTTAATTTTATTCCTGCAGACTGGCTGCTCAACCTGTCAAGATATGTTAAAAATGGTACAGACTGAAAAAAAAAAAATTATATATATGCCACCAGGTGTGCTAGAACAATGAAAATAATTAGCTGTCCAAAAAACTATCGTTACGTAGAATATGAAAAACATAATTTTATCCGAAAACCATTTCGGATAGAATTGTGTGCATTAGCAATTGAATGCTATAAAAATGCTACTTATTCGGCCTAAGTGAATTTGCGCAAGCTATACTAGTCGTTGCCGGACATGCTAGTGCAAATGTTGTCAAAGAGAGAGAGACTGCTGCTATTTTTTCGGATGAACAAATTATCCAATATTATTGCGGAGACCGCCATATTTTATTTACCCATATTTACAGTCTATACAGTACGACAACAGCCCAATCACCAGAAAGCACTCAGCCAACGAAATTTCTCGCGTCCTGAAACAGTGTCGATGAATAGCCGACGAAAGGTTACCAGAATCACACAATCCAGCAAAAGACCACAATCGGTAAAAGGACAATAAAAATCTAGATAGACACACATCGGAATAACATGTTGGACACAATAGAAAGTTTTTATTCTGTTTGGTTACAAAGTAACTGTTGACTTCATGTCAGTTGTCTCAGCATCTCATAATGCAAAGCATACTTCGGTCCTGGATCTATGTTCCTTCTGATGGGATCTTAAAGGGTCAATACCAGTCTAGGTAGTGACCATTCCCATAATACACAGCAATATACACATCCGAAGGGAAGTGTGCTTTGCATTATGGGATACCAAGGCAATTGATGTAAAGTCAACACCTCTATATACAAGTAGACTACTTGTAAAAATACAAGTATTCTTTGGTTTAAATTTTTAACCAATGGCTCAAAAACACTTATCTGATCATACCATCTATCCCAAAAATGCAACTTAAAAATAAATAAAATGATATATATTTATGTCTTCTATATTTGAGGCGGGGAAGAGGGGAAAATCGTGTGGCTAGGAGGAAAATCATTATTTCTATGAGACTAGCGAACTTGCTTTAAGCTGAGCAGTCCCTTTAAATATTTCATACTTTCAAGTGGGGGGATTCGAATCCTGGTTTTTCCAAACAAAACGCACGTTTAGTTCTTCCGATCGGGGTCTCATTTCTTACAACATGGATATCTTCCACGTTGCCTAAAAAATTCTTCAAAAGTTCTTCGTTGGCAAATTTTCTACAATGTTTTCATTTTATTTTTTTATATACTTTCGATACCGATTTAAGCATACAATTTAAAAGAAATTAGTAAATTTAAGTTTTTTTTTTAATGTAAAAAAAAAATCTTGTTCTCGTCGGGGCCGTACTCATGCACACAAGACTCTAGCTGGGAAGGGGGGGGGGTAAATTAGGGCCAATTTAAGGGCTCCTAATCCCCTTGGTTAAAAATTTAAGGGCCCTGGTTCTTGTATGAGTACAGTATTGGTACCTGCATTGTCAATGCCCAGCAGCATTCGATGCCAGAAAACTTTCCCACGAGTGATCTAGAATCAAAGACGCCCTCATTTTTTTTCTGAGAGAAATGGAATTTTTCATCTAGCCCACTCTACGGAACCGCAGTTATACAACAAATAGCTTTCCTGAATAAAATGAGGTAACTAAAAGGCATTTCTGTTAAATTGCGAAAATGTTCTGTAATATTACTGTCACTTTATAATGTTACTGCTTGAAATATTACGATTTTTTTTTATTATTATTTGTCAGTAATTGCGCAATTTTTATATTCTCTTCACTGTATAATATTTTCCATTACGAGCATTCTAGTTTTAAAGAAAAAATAGCCGGAATTTACATCTCCACATGCCTTATACTCATCCTTCATCCAAGAACACGATTTGATAGGAACGATTGTTCTACGTTGGTTTCACTAATTGAAGTGTCAAAACAGCTTGCTGGAGTGATTTGATATGAGATTGCGCGTAGAGTCCATATATAATATGCAGAAACGGTGAGACCAACAGTTGGTAGCTCATATTTGTTTGTATTTTTTTTCTACAAAATCATAGGACGATTGAACAGGAATAATAAATCAGTGTCATTAGTAACACTTATAATCTAGATAGAACGAAGAGATCATATAATAGGATGCTACTTTTAACTAATGAAATTTTTTGGGGGGATAGAGATTAGACTGTTTAGTATACGGATTGCATGAGATGGCCAAGATTAGTGACTAATGTCCTCGTAACTATCCTGTGGGTAACAGCAAAAGATATTGTTTTGTTACTTTCATATAAGTCTTAAATGAAAAAAAAAAATCGTCGAAACAATGAAAACAGTTTCAAATATCTTTGGCATAAACATGCGTTTTCAGTGACGTAAAAAGATATTTTGATTGGAACAATAAAAAAGAAAGTCATTTTAACTGAAAAAACAGCTTAGGTAATAACGGCTGTTCCTTACAAAATTATACATGAAAAATGTATTACAAATCACATCAAAAGCTCGGATGAAACAAGCACTTGAACACACTTCATTCTTCTTTAGAGTGAGAATTAAGGAAAGCTACTTGTAACCGTCACTAAAACTTCCAGGAAGTTTTATTCACGTAATAAAAGGCTGATTGGCTGCACATTACACATACCAAAAAGGTCCTAAAGAGCACGAAATTAAGTAATGTTAAACTTAGGGTCATTCGACGTTACAGGAAATGAAATAGGTGCGGGCATGAAAAATCCGAATTCCGTACACTCACATAAGAAAACTGAGAACCTTGATATTCTTGTTAAGAAAGTACTCTGGAGGCACGTACTCTATACTAGCACTGTGCTTTTTGTGTTTGCGATTTTCTAAGAAGTCTACAGTTATATATATTATTCAATGTTTAGTGTTTTTTTTTCCTAGTCAAATGTTTCTGCTTTTGTAACATACTCTATGTAAAACGCAACTCAATGAAATATAAAGGAACATATCATGTGGCAGTGAGTTTGAAGCCATCTGGTGTGAGGTGAAATCTAACAAGATCGAATACATAGTGAGCTGTTCTTACAGACCTGGGGAATCCTTTGCTACTGATGAAGAAACAACACCAAATAAAGACACTGGGCGTGAAAAGAGTAATCATAATGGGTGAGGGACTGTAATTATCCAAACAGTGATTGGGTAGCAATAAAATCTCATGAGAAGAATGAAGCTGAATTTTTTTTGAGTTGTTGAGAGACAACTTCCCAAGCAGATATGGCAGAAGGAACTCGAGGGAAAAGAGTGTTAGATTTGATTATAGTGTCAGAGGGCGTTTCAGTTATCGAAGTAACTATTTTGCTTCCGTTTGGTGACAGAGATAATACGGTACTTACTTGGGAAGAGACTAAGTTTATAAATCATCCATTCAGAAACAGTTACATGCTAAACTAGCAAAGCAGGAAATTATGACCAACTGAGGAGTATATATATACTGAGTTGAGTGGAATGGGATCGGTTGCTGGATGGAAAGCATTTAAAAAATACTTAAATAATGCAATATCAGAATGTGTCCAGAGAGTTCGAAGAATAAATAGGGTAGGAGTCAAATGGATGCAAGAAAAGGATGACGTGGAAGAAATACCGTGTGCAGAAAGGATGTCCGTTATGAAAATTATAAGCAGCAGGCCAGAAGAGTCACTGGCTCTGCAAGCTAAAGATAATCCCAAAGAATTCTATCGATGTACTGTAAGTAAAAGAAAGATTGAATATGAAAGAATAACTCTACTGAATGCAAATCGTGTAACAGTGACAAATACAGAGAGGTTGTTCATCTATAGCCGCCATAGCGCAATTGGAAGAACAGCGAAACAGTACGCCCTTCGATTGAAAAAGACCTGTATTCAATTCTCGTCGTGACGAGGAGAATTTGTTTTTCTCTCTTTTTTTTTTTTTCAATTGAAGGTGAGTTAGTCGATTTCACCGGTGGCAGCAGGGTGTTTTTTTTTTTTTTCATCCGCGTACAGACAAATCGACCTTCAGAACACATACAATTTACATACAACAAAATACTTTGTTGGTGATGGTGGACGATAGATGGCGTTGATGGTAGTAGTAGTAGTTGGAGAATTTAGTAGTAGTGGAGAGGATGAGATGTATTTAGTGAAGTAGAGTACTTTCCCACGATGAGTCCTTCGACTCCCTGGAGGGGGGGGGTCTAATAATAACTAATGAGTGCCTATTTTGCTAAAAGCTATCAACAACTGTGTATACAACATTGACTTCACTGTTACCTCTTCATGGGATGAAGAAACTCAGGTGTATAAGCAAGAGGTATTATAGCTGTTGCACAAATAGAATAAGAATTCACCAATAGGGACTGATTGGATAAAGGAATAGCTTAATTGGCCATTCCTATATAATATATAATTTGAGTCTCAGAACAGGATAGATTCCGCAGGAGTGAAAACAATGTATGGTAATCTCATTGTACAAGGGTGGTGCAAAGATTAATTTATCCAACTATAAACCAATCAGTATCTCTGGAATGGTGGTGAAGATTTTGGAAAAGTTGGTTAGGGCTCGAATTCAGAAGTGGGTTGACAGAGAATCTCTACTTTGCAATGAACAGCATGGGTTTACTAAGGAAGATCATGTTTTAGCAACTTGCTCACATTCTATAATAATATTATCACTGAACTAGACAGGGGAATGGATACACCATGATACTTTTGGATTTTGCCAAGGCTTTTTGACAGAATACAGCATGGTAGGCTGTTGCATAAATGGGAAAAAAGAGGTTTGGGTTATAGAATATTAGCATGGATAAGAGGATGGATGACTGACATACCAAAAAGTGGTATACCGGGGATGCAAGTCTGCAAGATTTAAAGTAACCAGTGGTATACCACAAGAATAAGTCCTTGGTCCATTGTTATTCAATCTGTACATTAATGACATTGGGAAGAATTTGACAGGTGACATACAGCTATTTTCTGATGATGCAAAGGTTAATCGGGAATGCGGCTGATATGCAGTACTTGCAGAATGTTTTGAATAGGCTAGAATTGCGGACATGGGAAAATTACGTCAAATCGTGAACTTTAACGTCATTAGATATCCAATGTCGTATTATATTGGTGGGATTATGCTATAAGAAACTGATAAGGCTAGGGATCTTTGAGTGTTAGTAAATACCATTTTGCCTCTATAAGTCCTTGGTAAGACCTCACTTGGACTATTGTGTGCAGGTCTGGTTTCCAGGTTTCCGTTGTAATTCTGATACAGTGGGGGGAGAGGGAGGAGAGGGCAAAGAAGAGTTTAAAATATCAGGATTAGGCAAGCTAATTATAAAGACAGAATGAGAATTTTGTAGACTGCGCACACACACCAGCAAACAGGAAAAGAGGGGCGATATGATTGAGAATTACAAACTTCTAAAAGGATCATACAGGATTTCAGTTGGATTTTTTTTATTATTTTTTTTATTTTATGGAGGGTGGGAAAGGATAAGAAGGCATCCTTTGAAGCTGAGAATAAATGTTAAGCAGGAGTGAGATCTAGATTTTTCTCCCATAGAGTAGTGCGTGATTGCAATGGACTACCTTTGTAATCAATTCAAGAACAAGTATGACAGTTACTGCGTGTAGTATGTGGCCTCCTTCGAGGAGTCCGTCTCTTTTAATAATAATATAATATATTAGACTTCTGGGTAAGACGAATCTTACCCGTAAGTCTAATATGCTGTTATAGTTCAGCCTAGGACATTTTTCTACGTTTTGATTGGAATCATCGATATCTGATTACCTTTCCTGAGCTCATTAAGGACTCTACTCCCCTGTTTTTTTTCTCCATTAGTAGAATTAATCTCTACAACAGTTTCGTGACAGTTCATCGAGAACATTTCATTAAAAAAGCAGTTCACCGAGTAACAATTTACAGAAAAAGCCCTTTATCGAACAATTCATCTAGAAAACAATTCACCGATAAGTTTTTGAGGATTTCCTTTTCATTCTTAACAGAATTTTTTTTTTGGCAAAGTAATTTTAGCGAAACACATCAGAAACAATATCTAACATTAGAACAACTGTCTAATTTTTTTTTTTTTTTTTTTTTTTTGCCGGATCCGAAGTTAGTCGATCTTTGGGCGAGGCAAGCAAGGTTTAGAAGTCCGAGGAATTCGAGTTTCCCGCAACTCAATATCGACCGTAAACTTTTTTTTTTGGGGGGGGGGGGGGGGAAATAACACACACTCCTGTTAAATCTTCTTCCTCTTGTGCCTTCCCCATTTATTTGGAGTCAGCTTTTACATGATGCGACTTTACGCGCGCGATCTGAGGGACGAAAAACCCGCGTTTCCGGGAGAAATCCTCCACCTCCGTATGAGACCGGCTAACTCACCTTTAGTCGAAAACGACCAGATAGGTTTCTCAACGTCACGGACGTGAATCGAACCTAGGTCTTTCCGACCAAAGGGCTTCGTCTATATCGACTGAGCTACGGAGGCTCAACACACACCTATTAAATAGACCACGAAATAGTGACAGCTGTCCGTAGTACCCTGATGAATAAAATTATTGCAGTCAACAGGGGAGATAGCTGGGTATATTTGCCTTGGATCCAGTTATCAGTGGCCCTAAGAGAAAAGGCCAGCTTCTTTTTTCCCCCCCTCCGACCGATCTTCCAAAAAAGTTAAACGATTGTTTCTTTTTAACTTTCTCGAAGATTTGGGAGGGGTGCTTGGTTTATAGTTTATTTGGCACAAAAGCTACAAAGCTCACACTGTGCCATACTAAGGTTACAACTATACATAAGCAGTTAAAAGAAAATCGTAAACAATATGCCTGTGCAAAAATTAGGTTCTTCCACAAAGCAGCATCTACGTAGAAACGGAATTGCTGCAGAGGGAAAACACAAGGTTAAAGGTTGCAGTAGCACAAAAATTGTCAACAATACAAGTTAAATAAACAAATGCGTGCACAAGACACCAAGCCAAGAATGTGCAGTATCTATAGTTAAAATTATAACATGTTTTCATAGCCATACATAAATAGGCAAGAAGAAATTATTATACAACATGCATGCATAAAATAAAATTTGGCAGTGTGGTAACTACATATAAACAAAAACTACAAGAAGGTTATACAAGGTGTCCTACAGCAATACATAATTAGTAAAAAAATAGTAAATATGTATGCACAAAAGTTAAAGCTGGGCAATGCAGTATCTACATATAAACAAAATTACAGTCAAATGTGTTTGTATAAATTAATTCTTTGTAAAAAATTAAAAACATCGTGCAATCTGCCTGAGCCTGTCAGCATCTGCCTTAGTGTATATGGTCTGGCCAGGTAGGCAAAAATTTCATTCATCTCTCTCTCGTGCAAAGTGCTGGCACTCTACCAATATATGATAAATAGTGAGATGTGTATTGCATTTTTCGCACATGGGAGGGTCATTAGCTCTCAGTAAATAAGAATGTGTAAGATGACTGACCTATGAGGAGCCTAGCGAGAACAACTTCCTCCCTTCTCTTTATTCGTCGACTAGAATGCCAATGTTTAATTTCAGGTTTAATGTCATATATAATTTTTTTTGTTAATGCTTCCTGCCATGACTCCCATTGAGCAATTAGCTTTGATCGTATAAACTATCTGTAGTCTGTATATGGTACTGTCAAATAGCACGTGGAGAAAGTTTCAGCTGATTTAGCAGCTGCAGCCTCATTTCCCTTAATTCCAATGTGACTGGGAATCCAGCATAACTGATTATCAAAATTAAGGATTTTCATTTTGTGAACACCTCATGAAGTAATGGATGTGGATTACACATAGGAGAAGAGATAGCCTGTAAAGAGCTCAATGAGTCTGTACAAATTATACACTTTTGGTAGCAGTTTTCTTTTATATGAACAAGTGCAAGCTGAATGGCATGTAACTCTGATGGGATCAGGTGGGATCTGGTTGAAGATAATAATGTCAGGAAACACAGCACCACAGCCAACAGAGATGCCTCTGTATTAGTTCTTGAACCATCAGTATAGATAGGCAAGAAATCAGAGTGTGCTGCTCTGTGTGCATTAAACAATTGGAGGTAGACAGATGATGGAGTATGAGATTTCTGTAGCTGACGAAGTGAGAGGTTGCAAGATGGTGTGCAAACCTGCCATGGAAGGATGCCGTTATATTTAGTGTAGGCAATGTTGTCAACATTTATACCAACAGCTTGCATAGTTTCTTTAACACGCATACCACGTATGGCAGTTTGAAGTGTGTGGTATTGAGCTTCCCAGTGCAGAGAAAAGAGACTAGTCCATTTAGAATGATCGGGAAGAGACTATCTTTAGGGCATAATTAAGAGACTTTTTTCGTCGAAGTGACAGAGCTGGTTCATTTGCTTCAACATAAAGATTCTGAGTGGGTGATGTGCGATAGGCACCAGTAGCTATCCGTATACCCTGATGATGGATGGAATCCAACCATCGCAGGTTACTCTGTGTTGCAGAACCATAGACTTGAGACTCCATAATCCAGCTTTGAACGTATAAGTGCACGATAAAGATGGAGCAATGAAGCTCGATCAGCACCCCACTCAATAGAGGATAGAGTGTGAAGAAGGTTCAATGCTCTCTTGCACTTTTCTCTTAGTTGACGAACGTGTGCTAGAAATGTAAGTTTACTGTCAGAGATGTCCCAAGAACTTGGCTTCTGTAATAGTGGGAATAATAGTGCGTCCATTCTTAATTCAGGATCTGGGTGAAAAGTGCGTTTTCGACATAAGTGTACACATGCACGTTTTTCTGTTGAAAACCTGAACCCATTACTAAGAGCCCACAGAGAAACATGATCAAATGCTTGCTGAAGTTGTCTTTCAATTACCCTAATGTTACGGGAGTGGCAGTAAATTGTGAAGTTATCAACGTATAGGGCATTGTCTACAGAGGGAGGAAGCTGTTCGATGATTGAGTTAATTCTAATAGCTTAAAGTTTCACACTTACGACGGAGCTTTGGGGAACACCCTGTTCTTGATGATGTGATCGAGATAGCGTATTTCCCACTCTGACTTGGAAAATTCGCCTGGAAAGAAAGTTTTTAATAAATACAAGGCGTGTCCTTTAAGACCCAGGTTATAGGGGTCTTTTAATGTACCATATCTGCAGGCTGTGTCATAAGCTTTTTCCATGTCAAAAAAACACTTAAACAAGGTGCTCTTGCTTCAGAAATGCATCTTTTATATAAGTTTCTAAACGAAACAAATGGTCTGAAGTTGAGCGATGTCTACGGAATCCACATTGTGTATTGGAAAGAGGATTGTTTCTTTCTAAATACCAGAGAAGTCTGGTATTAACCATTTTCTCTAGTATCTTACAAAAACAGCTGGTTAGAGCAATGGATCGATAATTATTTACTTGTGTTGGATCTTTTCCTGGTTTAAGGTTAGCAATGACAATTGACTTATGCCAAGAATTTGGAAACTCTTCCTCTGCAAGTATTCTATTGAATACTTGCAGAGGAAGTAAGAGAAGAAGATCCATAGAAGATGATGGTAGATGTTTTATCATTTCATAACGGATGTCATCAGGCCCTACTGCAATAGGGTGAGATAATAGGAGAGCTCTTTTTAGTTCCACCTTAACTGTGTGGCTGATTGTATGGCTCAAGAACATTGGTAGAAAAATTTAGCCTTTGTTTCTCTTGCTGTTCTTTCAGAATTAAAAATTCAGGAGTATATGAAGATGTTGCTGAGATTCTGCCAACATTTTCTCCCAGAGTGTCTGCAATGACTTTGGGATCAGCAATAACACTTCCATTATGGTCTAAGGTAGACAAACAATGTGTTCTATACCTGCCTTTCATTTTCCGGATTTATCCCATACCATTTTTGGACTGGTCATTTCATTAATTGAGGTAGTAAATTTGATCCATGACTGTTTTTGACTGACGCCTCACATAGTGGGATTTGGTTCGAGCACGTTTGAAAGCTATAAGGTTTGATGTGGTGGGATATCGACGAAATATATTCCATGCTCTATGTTGATCGTTTTGGCTGTCTAACATTCAGGGTTCCACCAAGGCTTTGGACAGTGTGGAAACCGAGATGATGTTTTTGGTATGGGGGGCTGTTGCTGCCTGGACAATGCACTCCGTTATATATTTTACCACTTCATTGATAGGCGTTTGACTGATGGCATCAACATTAAATTTTGCAACATGAAAGTGTTCCAGTCAGCCTGGTCCATTTTCCATATAGGTATCCGTGTGGGTGAACATGGTTCCTGTGAAGACATTGTGCAGAGAACAGGAAAGTGATCACTTCCATATATGTTCTCTTCAACGTCCCACGTGAGCAGTGGAAGAATGAAAGGGGAGCAGATTGTAAGAGCAATCGCAAAATATGAACGGGTAGGCATATGGAAGAAAGTATTGAGTTAATTATTTAAAAGAGGTTATTATTATCAAGAATTCTTTCAATGATTCGGCCTCGTCTATTAGTGTTGCTAGTACCCCATAGAGTAGATAGAGTAGTAGTTCTTAACCTTTTCGAAGTCACGGAACACTTTTGAATTATGAGAAAAATTTGGGGAACACCAAAAGCTTGTCGGCTTTTGCAGATTTCAGCAATATCAGGTCTAATATGTGATATAGCTGTGCTCGCCTCTGTCTATATTAGTAAGTCTTTCACGCTTTTCAGTTTTTATATTGGTTAATATTGAGCTCGCACAAATATGATGTTGAAAACTGTAACAAAATTTTCATTGCCCTTGCGGAGAAAGCTGGATGTTCGAATTGGATAAAAATCCAAAATTCCTCAAGAGTTATTTCAGAGAATTTCATTTTTAGAGTACGATCCGTTGACAAGGTAACTAATTTTTCTTCTTCTTGTAACGAAAATTCACAATTCGATGTATTAACTGTGACAAATGGATTTCATATTAAGTCATAATTGTGTGCATTTAAGGAAGAAAAGTAACTTGAAATCTTTTCTTCCAGTATTGTTAAATGTTCTTTTATAACGGAAATAATTCCCTCAACTTTTTTATTATGGAGCGAAGGAAACATATCAAGTGCATTTTTTTCTGATATGCTTTCCAAAGGTATATTTTTTTCTGAAAAGCTGACAATCTGTTCAGTGGATGTCAAAATATTTTCATTTTTCCATTAGAAACTTGTATTAATTAACGCTATTTAAGTTCTCTGCAGCATAGAAATTGATTCACTGTTTCTTTTTCATTAATGAAACGAACGAATCATAGTATATGAGCTTTACTGCTGATATCAGTGGATTCGTCAATTTGTAAAGCAAAATGTTGTCAGAAAGTTTATAGGTAATTGTTTTCTCAATATCATCTGAGGTATCTTTAATTTTTTTTTTATTGTATCGTCCGAATAAGGAATTTTCATAACTTCCTTTTTTGCTTCGTCTCCAAACATAATGTTTACTATTTCACAACATGCTGGTTTGTTCTGTTGGTTTAGAAGTCAACGCGCATAGCAATCTTCAGTTGTTAGGATCCGAGTAGCTAGTTACACTTAGAGCTGTATCATATGACATCTTTCACCGCGGAACGCTTGTAACCAGTTCGCGGAACACAAGTGTTCCGAGGAACACCGGTTAAGAACCACTGCCGTAGAGTATTGTAATCATTAAAGTCACTCATCAAAAGTATGGGTTCAGGCAGTTGCGAGATAAGGTTATCAAGATCAATTTCACTTAACTCAGCACTTGGTGGTACAAATATTGAACGTACTGTAATAAGAAATCCCACGGAGAAGCGAATCGCTACTGCTTCCAGAAAAGTATTAAGTTGGACCTGATGGAAAGGAATATGACTGTCCAGTAGGATAGCTCCATGAGTAGGATCGCCTCCAGTTCTATCCTTGCGTACAACAGAAATTCCTAAAAGGTAGGGTCCTTATTGGGTCTTGAGTACACAAACGTTTCCTGTAGACAGAAACGTTTGTGTTTCTGCAACAAAATCTTGATATCATCGATATTCTGGCGAAATCCACGACAGTTCCATTGCACAAAATTTTCCTATTGTTTTGGTTTTACAGACTTGTCTCTAATTTGACTTTTCGGGAGGGTGAGGGCTTATCTTTGTCATATTTATCACTTGTTTTGGTGAAGTATGGACGGCCAGTGTCCATCTCTTCCTCTGGTAAAGTATTCAAAACGTCTGATGTGTTAAGATCAGTTGGTAAGTTTAGTTTACTTTCACTGGGTACTGAAGTATCCATTTTTTTCTGTGGGAGTATTTGGTGGTTTATCTTTAAGTGATATCTTTGCCATAATTTTTTGACAAGTGGGTTTTCATCGAGTGGGATCATTTTTGGAGTTGATTCTGGAGTAAGGACATAGGCCATGTGATTGATGTGCCCAACAGAGAAGTACTTGTGATCATAAGGTGCAGATATGATTAAATTATCAGATGGTGGAACAGACAAGTTTGAGTTGCTACTGTCACTTTCTTAATTGTTACCTTCTCAGCAGAAGAGGATCTCAGAGCAGGTGTGATAGTGGCTAGCTTTCTTTTTGCATCCTGGTATGTTATATTTTGCTCTGTTTTCATTCTTTGTATTTCTTTTTCATCTTTCCATTTCTGACATGCACATGGGTAAGTACGATGATCTCCCTGATAGTTGACACATTTAGATTTTTTTGCACAGCAAGATTTGTTATCATGCTCTATACTACCACATCGAGCACAGGTAGTAGAACCACGACACGCAGTTTGGGCATGTCCATATCTCTGACATTTAAAGCATCTCAGTGGGTTGGGAATGCATTTTTAACAGGACAGCTAAAATACCCTGTTTTTACAGATGTTGGAGACTTGGGTGTATAAAAAGTAAGGATGATGTTCTTGGTTGGAATTAGGCAACCATCCCCTACATATCAGGATGCGCCTCACACCTGTCACTCATTGATCTTTAAATTCTGAACATATCTCCTCATCAAGACGATCCCATTCTGATATCACTCCTCTACAGGAATTAAGTGTTTTATGAGGTGTTACTGTAATTTCTATTCCACCCGTTGTAGTTGCTCTCAGTAGTTTCTCGGAATGCTGCTGACACGATGTTTCCACAAGGACATCACCGAATGCAATTTCTTGACAGTTTTGGGATGTCCTGCCAATCCTTCTAAACCTTTTTGAATAAAGAAGGGCGACATTTTCCCAGTTGGAAAATTGGATGAATGATTGATTAAAAATGTTGGTACATTTATGTTAGTATCCCATATCTTTTGTTTCTTAATTCTATTTCCATATGCTGTATCTACGGTATCAGTATACTTGGTTGGGACTTTGTTAGGGCCCTTGAAACATTTGAAGATGAAGGATTCATGCTCAAGAAGTTTTTGGTTCGGCGCCAGAGCTCCCCACCTACCATGGAGCCACACATGGACGCCCACTGCCTGGCAAGCAATGCCTGCGCTCAGGAGTGAAACGCCAGGGCTATCCCGGACGCTATACCGGCACTACAGCAAGCCTAGGATCCCTATCCCGGACCATGGGGTGAGAGACACTGCAACACCGTTGACCCTTACAGGCAAGCCCACTAGCCGATTGATCCTGGCTGGGCCATCCAGGACCGCTAGTCTTGCGGAAGCCGGGGTAAAAGTAGTGCAAGACTACCAGGATCCCCCTTCCAGATGTCCACGGGTCACACCACGGCAAACACGACTGCAGGGCGTTGGATCCCAGTGATGGTGGTCTCGAAAGGAGGATAGTGAAAAAGACTCAGGCGAAGTAGAGCGAAGACTACGGGAAGAAAAAGCTAAGAAAAATAATGAAATGGGCCAGTACCACCACTGAAAAGTCCCCTCTACCACGAACAGGTGTCTCACACATGGAGGGGGGGGGGGTAAGAGTTTAACACCCTAGGAATAAGAGGTATTAGAGGATTTATCTAACATTGCGAAAGAAAACATGATTTCGTAATCAAGGATTTTAAGAGCTATTTTATTCTATCTTAGAATATTATTCTGAAACATGATGATTGAGCCTTGTACTAGTCCATGTTTCAACTAGTACTGATAGTCACTGTTGTTATCTAAGCAAAATGTCAGGAGTATTGCAGGAAAAATCAGTACTGAATCAATTTAAATGAAAAATACTTTTCATTAATATTACGGATTCTTTCAGTTTATTTTGTCCCCCGCCCCCCCCCCAAAAAATATCCCAATGTTGTAATAACTGCTAATCATAAGGCCTACCACTCTTAGTCGTTTCATAAAAATAAATTATATTATTTACTTATCCCAGTTACTTCGGAATCGTTTCAACCTCAGCTTAAAAAATAAAGCAGACAATTCGTAAAGTTCTGTAATGCTTATTTACAGGGGCGATTTTATCATTAGGAGAACCTTGGTAATCGCCTAGGGGCGCTAAGACTTCTGTACGTGTGCGAGTATGACAAAATATATATAGAGAGAGACAATGTATAGGTATATCAGATACTCTCGGACCGGCCCTGCTTATTTACAATCGTAATTATATGATATTCCTCGCAGTAGTGTAACAGGCAGGGACAGCACTGTTTCTTTGCTATTTTTTTTCTTGAAAAAATAGCACATCTATTTTTTAACCACCCATAGTCTTACCTTTCCACCCAGAGATGGATTAACACTCACAGTCTGCGTTTCGTACATGCTACGCATCTGGCGGTAGCTCGCGTGATTTTTGTAACATGTCCCATCCGCTTCGGGCGGTAGGCACATTTGTACACATTCGGTAATATGTATTCAATTTGAAGTTTTTCCAGTATAATTTTGGTATAAAACGAATATTTGTGAATTGTCTTCTTGGTATACTTACGCTTTTAGACATTTAAAAATACAATAATTTATAGAATCCCATAGTTATTGGTAAATTATACCACAGTAAAGCAAAAAAGTCTTTTCCCTTCTAACGTAACCTATTTTTAACTTCTTTCCCTTTTAATACCAGAACAATTATCATAACCTTCTATGTGATCGAAAAACGAATGCCTGTTAATATTCAAACCCGTTTAGCCAAATCATCGATGCAGCTCAATGTTGTCACTGATGTTTTATCATACACGGCGTAACGTACGTAGCTTTCACACACCGTTAACGACGATATTCGGTCCTCCTCCAAGGATTATTCTGAACACATTCGGGTTTCGTTGATATTGTACTTGCTCGAATGGCTTTTTTTTTTTTTTTTTAAATCATTTGCCTCTTTGGTTTACTGTGTTGTCTTCTTCTGCTGCTTTATTACTGTAATTTTCGAAAAATATATGCTTCAATTAGCAGCGTCGTTGTGTGTATTTATAAAATTAAGTAGTAGGGGAGAAGGGGAAATGTGTGCAGCGGGGTAGAATGACGTCCCGCGATGAGTCCTTGGACTCCCTTGGAGGTGCCACGTAATAATAATAATTCTACTTCCATTCGCGTAATGGGTATGTAATATCCGGCAAAAAGCAAGTCAATGCGTGTAGCCTCAGGATTTAATCTGGGGGGGGGGGGGGGTTGAGTAGACGATTTGAGAATACACACTACGCATCGCATACGACCTATGACTGAGCATCTGCAATGTCCGCTAATTCATAAGTAGTATAAAAATAGAAGACACGACACAACATTAAAAAAAAAAAAAAAAAAAAAAGGAATTTTATTAATTAGGAAAAGATTTTTGGAAAATTTTCTAGTGTTTTTTTTTCCCTTTTTCTTTGGGGGATGCCCGGAACCCTTGGCTCCCCTCTGGGTGCTCCGCTGCATGTAGCAATGCCCTTCTCGTATTGATTTAAGATAAAAAATAGCACAAGAAACAATAAATAAATCACAATTCATTACTGTTTAAAGGAAATCCAAAGATAGATCAACAAGTCGTGCCAGAGTAAAATATTTCAGTCTTCTTTACTAACGTGCTCCGTTTACTTTCCCTGATATTTTCGTCGTGCTGTAACGATAGTTCCGATAGCTTAAGTCGTCTGGCCAAGAAACAATCCAAAACAACGATAATTTCAGCAGATCTGTTTAGATTATTGTATTATTTCATTTTTCTTTATTATTATTTGCCTGAATCATCTTATCAAAGACTTTTGTAAGGTAATTAGAGTGATTGTCAGGGCAATCAAGGTCACAATTTACGAAGTTACTATGTACAGTACATTATCTGGTTGATTTGTTTTGTGGGGGGGGGGGGAGTTCCCATCTTGTATATAAAAAAAAAAAATAAGATATTTTTGTGGCTTGTCATGAATTGCTGCAAGTCGAGTTAACAAACGAAAATGATGATTAGAAGCAATTTATTAAAAATTTGCTGGAAAGAAGAAGAAACACTATATACAAAGGACATAAATGATGCAGTAACAAGATGGTAACTGATACTATCAGCTTCATTAGTAAAGGAAGCCTAATAATATAATTAATGTTTGCGGATTAATAACATGTTAAGTTGCATGATTACGTCATGAATAATAAATACACGCAATCATAATTCTCCGCCATGCATTGGGGGTAAGTCAAGCAAATCTAATAGTATTTAGAAAGCAATACAAGAAAAACTATACAAATGAATTATCAGCACAATCAGGAAATTGATGGGGGGGGGGTATGGATTGCAGATAAGATCAGTTCCTTTGTCTGTGTCACTAAAAGCTAATTATTACTTTAATTGAAGCACATATTTTCTTACCTTTGTCTGAGGACAAAATGACAGTTATATAAGTGTTGCCGCTCATACGCAAGAGTAGTACATGTTGCGACTTACCCAATTGGCATGTCAACTTTATGTATGCTGTAGCACTCCAGAAAAATTCACGGCAAACCCATTTTATTGCATAGAAAAAAAAAAAAGAAAAAAATTTCAAGAGAGGTACACGACACTTGCTTGTGCAAATTCAAGACAGTCTCGAAGCGCGATACTTAACACTGAGTACTCATGACCGAAGTTATTACCAGTTTGAACATGAAGCAAACCCTTTTTCTGAAATGAACACATTCTTTTGTATAAGTTAGATCACTAACACTTGTTTATTAGCTGATTTCAGCTGCATTCCTTCTACTAGCTGTGGGATTATGAGAAAGGGTATTAATATAAGTACGCGTACGAGACTTTTACGAACTACTTCGTAAGGCTCGTAATAGTCTTCCTCCTTTTGATCTCGACTGCGCATTATCTCTACCACTTACCCCATATTACTACACTCGTCCCGAACTATTTAACTCATGCCATTAGTAATAATTCCTTTCCCCTTCTATTTTCTCCGTCTTTCCTGAATATCCTTACCCATCGCATTCTATTCTTGAATTCAATTACTTGAATTTAATCTAATCACTTATTGCAATAATTTCTGGCCAGTATGAGTATGCTAACGCTAAAAATTCATCTGCTTTGTTCATGATGCTTCATTAATAAATACACATAACAACCAACCATCGAACTTAGGTACTCACGCGATCCTCAAAACATAGCATCACCACCTAATTTTATGTGAATCCCACCCAGACCAAACTGTAAATCTATGGTATATTTGACACTAAGTGGGCTAGATAATCTGTTAATGAATCCTCTAAAGACCAACGGTCCCTTTTCTAGACAATTCCGGCCTCCAATATACGTGGCGGTCTCTGGTCTCCCACTAGGCGAAGAGAATAGCATCTAATAATTAGATGGCTTTTAGTGATGAAATGAAATATTGAGTATCATAAGTTTGAGAGACTCGAAGATTTTAGTGAAGGCAAAATAATTCGGGATGATTCGCTATGATCGGGAATGAGCCTGTCTAGCGTGGAAAGGTAGCAAACTGTCTCCAAGCAGAAAGACCGTTAGAGATTGAATTCTAGTCGCCAATTAGAGGAACCCTGTCTACGTTTTTTTTTTTTTTTTTCAGTCGGTTCCCTAGTTAGTTCTGATTTTTGGCACAAAGAAGTAATGTTTTTTTTTCCCTAATGAAAACTCTTGGTGTTAACTGAAATCGACTGTAGAATTTCCTATTTCAGACAACACAACGCCGGAGTTTAAAACGATGAGATGGACGCAAGGTATCTATCACAATTAATCTATGATGCCTGTTGAAATTATAGCCTGGGATTCAGCTATCAATGATAACTATGATGGAGCCAGCTGCTTACCAATCTTCCAACAGTTACGGGTAAAGAACCCCTTTGGCAACTATGTTGCACAAAACTCATCAGAAGAATGGTTTCTGAATTTTTGTATCAATTTTGAAAAAAAAGCTGAATATTTATTTATTAATCTCCATTTTATTTAAGTCAAAAACGGCACTGATGTCACTTTATTTTGAAAACCATAGAGCTTTCGAGGCATGTTTTTTATTCGACTCACAACTGAAAAAAAATTCTTTCACCTTTGTGTGGGTTGGATAAAAATTACTATTATTCGAACAATCACGCTTACAATCATTGTATATTATAATGATTGTAAGCGTGATTATAATCATTATAATATAATGATTTATAAACATTAATAACGATATCATTATAATCCGAACATGACGTTTTAGATAAGCCAGAAACAATATATTTTGAAGTCAGATTTTTCTGTCGTTGTTTTGTAAAGCATGGCTAAAGCTACAGCTTTAGCCATGTTTTACAAATCTTTCTTAATTACATTTACTAGGTAATTACTCAGGGCCTGATTTAAGGTTGCAGTGACTTTGCGTAATTGCCTATAGCTTTTAAGCGGCCCATCGACGAGTAAATTTCAGGATTAATAGATTTTCGGAGGACCTTGTAATGATGTGAGCTCCTAAGCTGTAAATCTGGCCATGCAGCTTAATTCGATTATTAATCTGTCTAATAAGTAAACCATAATTAACTTTCAATGATAAAACAAATCGCGCAATCAACAATCGAAAACCTTCATCAAAACTCACATCAAGTGTAATGCAGACAAATGCTTTGTGCAGAAGCAGATGAACTTGGGCAATCGACTCTGCCACCAGTATTACATGAACGATGGATTTAATACAGTAAATAACTAGAACAGTGTAAATTTTAATTTATTTAAACAAAATTATTTTTTAATTCATTTCTTTCGCATGTGCGATAGTATGGAATATTAATGATGATAGCGAATTAATACACTGAGTGAGAGAACTGTTGTTTAGAAATTACTACACATTAGAACTATTCTCGGGTTCATCGTCTGTGAAAGCAAAACAATGTTTCTGAAAGAAAGAAACCTCTTACTTCCATTTTATAAAATCGAGAGAGTGGCGTAGGTGGGGGGGGGAGGAGTCCGCCCCTAGCGGCACTTTTCACGTGAGAACACAATTTTATTTTTCGACGATTTCTTCTATTTATATTAACTTAGTAATTTTCTTACTTAATTAATAATTAGTTTTAAACAACTATACTTACAACTAAAATAAACATAAAGTTTTAATTTCTTTCCCTACGTAGGTTTGACTTTTTGTAATATTTTTGGTGTATTGAGAGGGGCGGCAAAAGCTCTAGCTACGCCACTGAATGGAGATTATATAACTTATTTGAATGACCTTTGCTGATTTTGTTAAAATAAAAGCTATCTTTAGAAAAATGGACCATAAAATATGACAGTGACTAATTATGGTTTCGTTAGGTTTCACGCTGAATGCTAATAAAGATGTAGATGATGCATAACTTTTTCATTACGTGGCGCAAATTTAATTTGTAAGAGATCATAGTTTAGAAGTTCATTGATTAATTGATTTCTTGGCTCCATAATTTATCTCGGCATGTAACAACATTCCTCTCCTAACCATGTTTTTATTTTTATCATGAACAAACTTTTACAACCACTATAGATAAATATAAATACAGCTTTAAAAAAAAAGTAAATATCTAAATAAATATAATTTTTGTGTAATTTTCTATAAAGCAAAGTTTCTATGGTTTAACGGAAGACGGCAGGAATTTGAAGACTTAGTCGCCAAAATACAGTAAAATAAAAGGAACAAACAACTCGAAAGTATAAAAAATGCAAAAAGTATATACTGTTCGCAAAGAAAAATGCGAACTATAATCAAACAATAGCAAAGATCTAAAACAGTGCGAATGAAATGTGTGGGTTATAAATGAAGGGTTATAACTACGAAACATCTGGCCCAGATTTAGTTACCAAACAGGTAAAGATATCATTCAGTTAACAAAAATGTTTAATTTAATATGATTATGGTGTCTTGCCTAAAACTATGGAAAACTTGATAATCATCCCGATACCAAAGAAAATCACTCATCGAGATGTGCTGATTACAGAACAATGAAAAAACAAGAGATGCAATATCGAAATACATATCGGAAGATCAAATACAATACAAAAGACAAGTCTGGTGCTTCGATTTTGAAAATACGTTTCCCTCTATCCAACACGAGAAACTTAAATAACAGGGAAATGTAGTCAAAATATAAGGATAATAATAAACGTACGGGAATCAAGAATCTGCGACACAGGCATTCATAATGGACATATCAAAACAGTCCAACAAGGATGTTTATTATCATTGTTTGGGATATTCCTCAGAAAGGGTCATAAAAACAGAAACAGGCATCTCAAATAGTGGAAGAAATAACCTACGATATGAAGACAATACAGCATTTATTACTGAGAGGGTGTGCAACGTATGATCAGTTAAAGTAACTGAGAGCTGTGATAAATTCGGACTAAAAATAAATACCCAGAATAAAAAATAAAATAAATAAATCACAGTAAAGAGATGGATAAAAACTTAACTGTAACATGCAACCCCATAGAATTAGTAAATAGATATATAAATCTAAGCATGATCACTCACGACAGAAAATGTAAACAAGCAATTAAAAGAATATGAAGGGCCATGACGATCCTTTAGCATGATATCAATACTTAATGATAGAGAAGCCAATGTAAATACAAGAATTTAAGTGCTAAATCTGTGTCTATTCTACGTTAAATGTACACCTCGGAAACTATTGGAAAAGAGAAAAAAAAACTGACGGTACTGGAGATATAATACTACGAAGAATAATGCAGTTATAGCTAGATAGAAAAGGTTACATATAAACATGCTCGAAACAACAAGAAGTTCACTTAATGAGATCGTGAGAGGAAAATGAAATTCTTATTATCACAGCAAAACGAGAATTACAAGGAAGATGAAGAAGCCGACCGAGACACATGAAGGGAAGGGGGGGGGGAGAGAGAGAGAGAGCACTGGACAGGCTAAAGTAGGATCCGGATTTTTAAAGATGGACAGATAGAAATGGAGAGCCACGACAACTGACAACCAACCTTCCGATCGGAGACGGCAACTGAATAAATAGACGAAAACCGATTTTTCTTCTTCATAATTAAAACAAGTAAAGAAGCTATTTCTGACAATCGCAAAAGAAAATGTCATTTGCAATACCCACCTCATGCAGCTATACCGGTCATAATAATAAGCAAACATAATTTGTTTGCTTCTGCCATTAAAAGGATCCGATTGAAACAACTCAGCAAGTGATAACTGTAATCTTAAAACATCAAAATTTTTATTAAATAATGCTTGTTTTAGATATAAAAACGGTGGTTCATAAAAAGAAATAAGGGAAATGTATTATCATTATATTTCAAATAGCGTTGTCAAAAAAATCTTTCGTCAAGATTCAACAACGAAAGGTGCTACAGTTTGAAAATGTTCAGATTTGAATTTTAGATTATCGATACATCTGTTGTTGTCAAGTTATCATGATATCTATTGCAATTGTTTTTTTTTTCTTGCTTTCTTTTGGGAAGAAAATGAAAAAATCATACTTGACCAGAAATACTCTTGCTTTCAAAGCTTATTTTCACACAAGAGTAAACAAAAGCTTTCTTATGACATACCTTCAGGATTAAGGCTAATTGTATATAAAGGCAGTTGATTCATGGCATGCTTACGGGTATCCCATAATACACAGCACACTTTCTTCTGCAAGAAGGATATAATACCATGCATTACGAGAGGGACCACTGTCCAAACTAGTTTCGATCTTTGAGGTGGCGTAACTGGTTCAAAACCACCACTTTACCTGGATTATCCCATAACCTTCGGTTCTACAGCCAGGCAGTGTTTGGATCTATTCAGGCAGAATATACTCCACTATAAGCATCCTCTACACAAGTGTTTCCCAAACTTTCCAGCAAATTACATTTGGGGGGGGGGGAGGATTATAATATTATAATTTTTTTTTAATATTTGAACTATAAATTAAACGTGAAATTTTTAATTGTTAAATACATTTTAATTATCCGAATCGAATGTCCATTCAGAACATGTACAGGAAAGATTTGACGAAAATTAGCGGATAGTTCCAACCGCATGGTTTGAATAATTTGAATTTAAGCTTTTAACGGAAAGGATTTGAACCACGCGGTTAGGATGCGATCAGATGCAGTCCTAAATGGAGGAGAGTCTTTAAGAGACATTTTTTAAAACTTCCTTATTTTTTAGTTATTGAAAAATTAATTATAGAATAGACCTGCACTTATCTTAGACAATATGGCAACAAAAAATAAAAATTTTAAAAAGTAATCAAGATTTAAAAAAATGCCTCATGTCTCCTAATGACCTTTCGTATCATACTTAGGGAAATACTATGCTAGACAAATGATCAACAAAATCAAGTTTTTCCAGGTAATCGAACTGAGTCAAAGAAGCAAGTAGAGAAAATTCAGAAAGGATTGCATGGGTGAAAATGAATGACCTGCGTGATATGATAAGATAAGATAAGCGTGGCATGGGGGACGATGCACGAATTGAATTAGGCAAAAATATTTTTTGTTAATTAAAAGTGCCTCGAACCCAAAAGGCCTTTCTGGTATCCCTTGGTGGGGGAGGTACAGTTAACTGTATTAGTGCGAGACTGCCAGACATGGAGCATCCATGCTTTACATGCCCGTTTGTTGAAGGACGAATAAAAGAAGTCTCCAGGAGGAAAACTTTGCAACCTCGTGAGACTGCGCTGAGAACACATTAAATAACATTGCTCATACTGCTTCAGGCTTAATCTAATCGGTGATGAAGTTTACTCCTCGGGAATAAAGTGTCCTAGAACTTAAACTTTATGATTTTCGCTTATTTGATAAATGCCATACATTAAAATTTCCAGAGTGTGTCTATCAGTACGACATTCTATTAGGGTACCAAAATACTTCTGTTAGCTGATTAAATAATCTTTACTATAGTTGCGCGTTTATTTCTCTTGCAAACAAGCATCTACAGTAAGAAGAAACGTAAGCGGGAATCTTTATATTTGCGAACGGTGAACATTCGGCGCTCCATTACAGCTTTATAATTTATCAAGAATATTTGTAAAGAATTGTTTTGCTTGTGTTTTGGACTGCTGATTCCGATAATTCTTGGAATTATGTTTTTGGTAATGTAAACAGAAGTTAACATCGTGCTCGAGAAAGTTTAAAGGAAGAAATACTTCTTAAATTAAGAACCAACCAACGTGTGCACTGAGAAACTCAAGTTTCTGAGAAGACACTACATTTACTCCTTCTTACTATCACTTATTCTGCTGGGAAGAATACGAATGACACAGAATAGGGGAATCGTTATATGTGAAATACTGTAATGGAACGTTGATATAACTAGCATTTCAGCCTGGCTAACTGTCGTCTCAGAGCTTCTCGGATTCACGGAGAATTCAAAGCCAAAGTAACTTAACGATTGCTTACTATCTAATGAAAAGAAGCCTTTTCAAGTTTGAAGTTAACGAATAAAATACTTATTTTATATAAGAAAGAAAGTCCGTTTATCTTTGCTTGAATAACAAATGTCATGTTTTATCCTTAGCTAAAATTCTGGCGTTTGTCAAGCTGAAGAGACAGTTACAATTCTGTGTTCTGTCGATTTCGAATAACACCACATATTACACTTTGGCACAAAGTCAAAGCTCTAGCTAAACTGACCTCAGATCTAGAGCACTTAAGCTACGAGTACTATGTTTGCTAACAGCTTGTGTTCCTCGGTAGGTTTCCTGGAGGAAAAAAAAAACTTTTACGTCAGTAGAACCCTTCCACTTCCAAATATAAAAAGGATTCCTACCGTATCACAAAGGAACGGAATCCAAATCATTCCATCCATAAGGGCACTGTAATTACAAATAACTCCACAGTATATCCAGTGAACAAATTAAAAAAAGTACTCTAGAACGGTCAGTTTATTTAATACTCTTTCAAATTGTATTAAATTGTACCAATAAATCATAAAACAAATGCATATGGAAACAAGAGAGAGGGAGAGGGGTGAGAGAGAGATAATGATCCATGTTGCAATCTATTATATTCTTGGGAGAAAAAGCTGCCTTTAGAGTTCATTTTTCTTTCCAGATTTCGAAAACATTATCTGAATAGTCAGTAAGATATAGTAATCACTCAGCTTGAAGTAACAAATATTCTTTGATTGTATAAATTACAAGAGACTTTCGTTTTAATTGGAAAAGTACAGGTTTGCACAAAATAAACGCGTATGAAAATGAGATAGATTACAATACAATTTGCAATTAAATGTCGTAAGGTAGAACATTTTTAAGTGATTAAGGTGAGTTAGCCAGTATCAAATGGCAGGATTTTTTTTATGAAACACAAACCGGCCAGAGAACACACGCAGTTAAAAGAAAATATTTTGACCTCCGTTTTAGTTGCTTCAGCTTTAAGTATAACTAAATCGTGTAGTTTGATAGACAACACAATAAAAATCCCATTAATACAACGCTGTACTAGTGTACTGTACACACACACATTTTCTGCTACCTGACTACTCCTACCCACCCTCCAACCAACCACCACCACCACCTTAGTCTGGAACAGCTAATCGCGATTTTATTGTACAATCCACTTCTCCATAATCTAGATTCTAGAATGTGCTCCATAATTTATATGAATGTCATTTTACTTTCTAAGAATAAAATTACAATGAAATGTCATGATGCATGTCTTACTACATTATTTCTTTATTTCTAGCGTTTCATCATTGAACATGAACGTTTCGTCCCCGTCCTCTGAAGAAGTCAATTCAACTGAAACAGGGTTAGCTTCAACCATGATCAGCGATATGGAAGACAATTCCACTATAACTAGCACAATTACTGAAATCAGCTGTACATCCAATAATACTGTTGAAGACATTGGAAAAAATTCTACAGAGATTATTACTCAGTCTTCCAATAATAGTGAACTAGCAGACTCCCAAACTAAACTTTTTTATTCACCTAGTTCTTCAACCACATCTGGTTCAGTAACGTTAAAATCAACGCCAACGAACCTACTCTCTGGAACAGAAGATTTTCCATACACCTCCACGGCTTGCGCTCCAGTATTTAATCGACAAAAGAAACATAGCCAACATCGACTCGCTTTCCTCGATTATATGCTAGAGGACTATGACAAAAGGGCATGGCCCACTTATGGTACAGGTAATCAATCCTGTTGAGTAAAAATTAGTGTTGTGCAAGTAATTGGCAGTTTTAAGAAACTAATAATTATTCAACAGATGATATCAGTGACATATACAAATAGTGTCTACTCACACAAAACGACAAACGATGTACTCATTTGTCGTTTTGAGTGTTTCATACATAACCTTTTATGTTATGTAATAATATGCGAAGTTCATCCCTCCCTTGGACTGTTCTTGCATACGCCACTGAGAAAATATTATTGTTTAAGATAATTTATCATTTAGAATAAAAATGTGAGAGAAAAGTTAAGAAAGAATCCTGGCGATACTTTAATCAAAATAATAAATAAAAATGAATATATGACTGATATGATTACACTAATAGGATCTGGAATTTAGTCCGTTTAAAGCAAGCGTCTTTTGAAGCCGCACATTTTATTCATCGTTCCTGCCAATGTACAATAATTATCGGAATTCAGTTTTGGAATATGCAGTCTGAATTTTATTCACTGGCCTTTATATCAAATCTGAAACTAAAACCACTAAATACAGAGGTCGCTTACATTGTTTCTTTATAGACAAAAAAAAAAAAAAAGCTTTTCTATTAAAAGAGGCATAAACCGTACTGAAACGCGCTTCATCTAAAAATACACAATTCGCGGAGCTATCATGAGCGGCCTTTGTGATCGAAATGATATTTTCAAAAATCAAAAAGAGCTATAGGCAGTGACGGCCGTAGCAATGAGGGGGGCCAACTGTAATCATTTTGGTAGGCCCCTAATTTCAGATAATTAGGTAGCGGGAATATGCTATTAATAATAACTAAAATTATTATATATTTATTTAATATCTCAAAAAAGAAACTAATTAAAAAGTTTTCTTGCTTTTTTGTTCAGCAAAATCTTACGTAATTTAAATCTCTTGCTTTATCACGCAGTAGCCCGATTGGATGAAATCGGCTATCTGTAGGAAGCTAGGAAAGAAATTTTAGACCAGTTAAAATATTAAACCATTCTAAAATTTCAATTTCAAAATATTGCATCGTTGTGCTTTTGGTTTAATATATTGATCGGACAGCGTGCTTGGTCACTACATGATATTACGGTTTTAGCTGCGTAAACCTTCAGACATGTTCTGCGTAGTTATAATGAGAACGCGGTTAATATTGAAATATAAGTCCAGGACGGATATTCAATGAATATACCTCGTATACTTCTAACAAAATAACGAAAGTGCTTATTAAAATGAACAGTTACTTTTAAAGAGGTTTCATATTTTTACTTTCTTTTCTTAGGCAACGCCACACAAGTAAGAGTCAATATTTACGTGAATAGTCTTGGATCCGTTAGCGCAGCCAATATGGTAAGCTTGAGAGATTGTGATAACTTCATTATCTTTAATTTTAGTAGTCGACAGGCATCCTCGGTATGGTAATTTCTTGCTTTAGGTTGAGCATACATCCTGACAAATTTCTCATCTTCGCAGAGAATTTTACATAAATAATACGGCGGAAAAAGCTGTGCAAAACGAATAATAAATTGTATAAAATATAGAAATTTGCTTCCTATTTGCAACATGGACCAAAAATTAAATTTTTATACACTCAACCCGCAAACTTATTTTCCTTAAGTTTCTTTTATAGAGAACCTCCGTAGCTCAGTCGGTATCGACGAGCCCTTTGGTTAGAAAGGCCTGGGGCTGAATCCCATCTAGGATGCGAAGAACCTTTACCAGGACTTTTCACAGACAAACTGAAGAACGCACAATTTACAGACAAGTTACACTGGCCTCAGCCTTCGCTATCTTTCTATAGTCAAGAAAATGCTATTCAAGAATATGTTATGATTTGTTATGATTACTTCCTTCAAATTAAAAGAAACGGGAAAATTAATAAAAAAAATGTCATTGCTATGCGTGTTCAGAAGCAACAGAGAATAGCGGTGAATGGTTGCTGCAATGAACGAAAAATATTTATAAACATAAGAAAAAGAGTGGAAGAATTACATCGCTCGCGGAGAGCAATGTCGAAGTATGGGAAAGCGCGCCGTAATGTAATATAAACGGCATATGTATACAGGGAGTGAAATGAATCAGTCTGAGATTAATCTTCGTCACTTTGCCTCTACAGTAAATTAATTTTCTGTAGTGTATGCCGTTTAGGAAATGTTTTGAATGTAAACTAGTGGACTAGAACAAACATGAATGCGCGGAGAAAAGACCTATTCAAGAATAACGTTACTATAAAACATCGAATGGATTTTTAAGAAACGTAGGGCGAGGCGAACTTTCTGCAACAAGATTAGTTCAGTTAGATATTTAACATGTGAAATGATGTTAAACTTATTACAGCTACTGGAAGTTTATGTATGAGAATAATACAGCTTACTGCAAGATGCAAGAATTCTATGGTATGCCAGTTAAGAGCATTATATTTGTGATGTGATATCTATTATTTTGTAATCGATATATCTTTCACTATTTCTCCCATCTGCAAACGCAAGGATGATTCGGATTCCTGCACGTCACATCACAGAAACAATGATAACATCTGGCCAATAATCAATATAGCAATCACATCAATCACTGTCATGTGCATGACTGAAATTTGAAACTGAAAATGCTGCTTCCCAACAGACTTTCGTCTTCAAGGCTGGATAGTAAATTTTGGTTTACTGTTTAGTATGTTGGGAGTAACTTAGTATTTATTAAATGAGTGATAATTAAGGTTCTGGAAAAGTTGGCTAAAGCCAGAATTCAAGAATGAGTAGTTAGAAATGCGATTCTCTAAGCAGGGAGGACATCACGGCTTTTGTGAAGGGCAGGTATGAGATCAGCTAACTCATTCCTTGAGAATCTGTAAAGTGGCGAAATGAAAACGAATGTGAAGCTAGCGAAATGCATAAGAGGATCGATGACACAGACATGAGAGAAGTATATAGTAAAGCATGTTCAAAGAGAGAGAGAGAGCGATTCGTGGTGTCTCACAGGGCTCAGGGGACCACTGTAATATTTGTTTAACTTGTAAACAAATATAGCAATACTATGAGAAGCAATAATCTAGAATACTATGAGAGTGAATGCCAGTTATTTAATTATGCTAAAATGTGTATGGGGGGGATCAATACAAGGCGAAAGAGAAATCCTGTCGAATGATTTAAATAGACTGACAGCGTGGGCAAAAGATTACAATCTGTGTATTACATTGATAGGAATGCACTGCAAAAGAATGGATGAGGAGCTGAAGTGGGACTTCAGCTCCTCATCTTCAGACTAACCATTCATATTACTCATGCAGTGACGATCATATTTCTCCTTAAACTCATTCACTGATAGCGCACATGCAACCACTCATTCCTCTCATCTACCTGTGTATCGACTTGGTCGCTTTAATTTCTTGGAGGATGAGGGAGTGGCGGACCATGATATCTTCTGATTTGTACAAAACTTTTCGTGATGATACGTTTCTGGCTTACAAAAATTGGATAACCGGAGAAGATAGAACATACCACTTACTAATAATAGTTTATAGAATAAATGCAGGGAATTTTTCAATACAGAGCTGGAAGGAAAAGAACAAGAACTTAATCCTAGAACGTTGAGGCAACGAGGTTAGCAAAAATATGAGTACTAACTTTTTATCTTGAAGTGGTGGATGAGAGGAATGGGTGGTGGCAAGTGCGCTGTCAGTGAATGAGTTTAAGGAGAAATATGATTGTCACTGCATGAATAATATGAATGGTTAGTCTCCCACGATGTGTCTTTGTACTCTATGGACATTCCCAATTTTGATTAGAATTACGAAAGAAACAACTAGGGCTAATACGATCAGTGTATTTTGTTCCACTAATTGCGCATGTTCTGATGGTAAGCCCTTATAAAAGTTATTCGCGACCTGGACGAGTTTCGAATCCAGGGCTTTTCAACCAAAGGACATCATAGATATGGAAGATTTGTTCGGTTAATAATTTGATCCCAAAGAATCCAGCGATAATGCTGTAATAAAAATGCGAACAAAATGGGCAGTTTCTTTTCCAACAGCTCCACAGAAGTTAACAGGAAAATTATCCAGTACAACTTACCGGACTGCTGAAACAAACTGTGAAAGGGCCTTATTTCTCAACGGAAGACTATATGCACTTTAAATCTTGTCTTTACTAGAAAGGATAGGGTGAGAGTGCTTGTTTTGGTGGAGAAAACCCGAGTCTGGGAGAAAAATCCAAATTCACCTCCCCCACACACACACACACACACACACAACCTTTGAGACCGTTTAATATTTCCCTGTCAACTGCCCGTATTCATAGACCAGTTTGTAGAAGGATGGGGGGGGGGGGATATCTTCAACTGACTCCATATTCCTTGAAAAAAAAAATCTAAATATTCCTCGCATGTTTAAAAAGGGATGAGAACTCAATATTTTAAGCCAAAATGTGAAAGTATAATTCTTTATATTGCGCCACATAGTACTTTTTAAATAAAAATGTAGTTATATTATAGACCGCTTCACTTTCTCCTCGCCAGAGATTAGGCACAATATTACAATTATTTCAGAAAACTCTGTATGAAAAGGATGAAGGATGGATGTTATTTAAAAGCGGCTACTTTATTGACAGTTTTAATAATTAAGGGAATTACTGTTAGGTACCGCTCGAATGTGAGAAGAACTTTACATTCTGAATAGTAATGTCAGCCAAGTAGTTACTGTTAAACTGCAGCCAACTTCCTGCTTCCTCAGTATTTGGCTCACTTTATTTTTTTACATAAGACACGTTTTAGATGGAAAATAAAAATAAACTAAGGAACATATTACTGAAATCTGTTGAAGGATGCGAACTGTAACAATGTAGCCTTTTATTTATTCTTCCTTCTTTACAACCCTGCCTTGTTTTGTAACAACACTGCAGAAGTTGCGAATGATGCCTAAGCGCGTGATGCCACCTCTTAGGTCGCGTAAGATCTGTTAAGCAACCTAAGAAACGACTATACTAAATTTAGTCGAAATCGATTGAGCGGTGTGATATGAAGAGTGGCTGCGGAGGAGCAACTCCTTCGCAGACGCAGAATGAGTAGAATGGGTTGCCTCAGGTGGTCATCAGTGTTTCGTCGGTGAATCAGTTTAGGAAGACATGATAAATATCGCGTGAATAATCATGGTGAGATTTTGGATGCAGGTGAGGAAGTATGATAGGTATATTAAGAAAAATGTTTGCGTCTTTGCGATATCTTTGTACTTTATGGAGATATCAATTTAACAATGATAATCCTCCAACATTTCAATGTGCGTGTATGGAGGAGAGGGCACTTCGTCAACTTCAATGCCATTAAAACGCATCTTTCTCGCAAGAAATCTTATTTCGTCTCCATTTTGCTTTTGATAAAATCCAAGATCTCCAGACATATCAGATTTACCCTCTATATCTGCAAATTATTAGCATTAGGATTAGCAGCTGTAAGTGATCTGATGTCTTAAGACATTGGCTCACTTGCAGCTGCTAATCCTAAATCCGGCCGGTTCTAGAATGCTGTTCTTACATTTGGATGGTGCATCAAGTCTTTAAAAATCCTTATGCTGTCCAGAAGAGGGAAACTGCTAACAACGATCACTCTCTGTTACTGGTTTACTTCTACCAATTTCTTACAAAACTTTCTGCAATTGTCTTCTTTATTTGTTATTTTCATAGGAACTGTTCTACTGAACTGCATTTCATCATTCCCTCACTTTCCTATAGGTCTCCAAAACACAAGTAGCTGCTGGTCAACATCCATACGCATTCCAGCTTCAAACCCAGTACCAGCTTCAAACAGTACCGCCTAACCTCTAAATTATATACTTTAAAATTCTGGATTTTTTTAATTCCCAGAATTAAGAGTATTTCAATGAATTACATTCAATTCATACGATATATTTAGAAGGATACAAAAAACATGGATATCGCGTTCTGTCCATGAACGCGATATCCATGTTTATTTTGAAAATCATAAAAATGAGCTGGAATCATACATCTGCAGAAAAAAAAAATTACTTGAAACTGATCACGGCGATTAAAAGTGAATTTTTTCATTTAGAGATGATAATCAAAATACACTTTTTGTGATGTTGATTGATCTCATGCAAAGCTTCTTGTTTCAAACTGAATAGAATGATGTTAGCATATCATGATGCGCTCAAGAAATATCCAAAAAGCATGCCAATATTAAATTAAGTCCTTGTGATAATGGTCAACCATACTGCTATGCACTAACATTTGACATTTCATATAACTAACGAAAAGTTAAATTTTTTTTTTCTTTTCCGCACCCTCCAGGAATACAGCATGGATATTTATTTACGACAGTCTTGGTTAGATGAACGACTAAACCTTTCTCGTTACGGCATCGACTGCATCGTCACACTGAATGGAGAGGACTTGGTTGATCGAATTTGGAAACCTGATATTTTCTTTAGGAACGTGAAGGAGGCTAACTTTCACACTGTTACAGTACCCAACAAACTCATCAAATTAGCTCCTTCAGGAGAGATTCTTTTTAGCATGAGGTAAGGTCTGAACTAGCAAATTAATAGGTTTGAAAATATGAATGAGGGACGTGTTATATTTAGAAAAATTGTTAAATTTATATTTGATAGTATTTATTATTATTATTATTATTATTATTATGTGATACCTCCAAGGAGTCATCGAGGAAGGATGCTCTACTCTACAACTCCGTGTCCATCACTTAATACACAATTACACAGAACGCCACACACACAATGCCTCATACTGCCCACTACCACTAGTATTTTTGTCTGTAAATTACGTGTGTTCTCTTGGCCGATTTACCAATATGCGGGAGAAAACTCGAGTTTCCTGGAAGTGGGAAACCCTACTGCCTTGGTATGAGATCGCCTAATTTAAGATGTGGTAGTATTAAGCATTCGAAACTCCTAGCTATTAATACTTGTGATGAACACTACAGCCAGTGACCACAATGGATAAGAATATATACAAATCACCCTCCCACGCTCTTTCAAAATTGATGTGGGACAGGTGTATTGAATCTCAGGTAACGAAGATTTTTGAAACCCAATTTCTTTAAATTTTTAATATACCTCAATCTTAATGAAAATTATGGTAGAAGCTGGGTTGGGTCATTTGAATGACGGCCAAAGCACTTGTTGCTGAGGGCAGTTTATGAATAAAATGAATCTTCGTTAGTCTTATTTCTGAAGGAAGAAAGCGGACTTCATTTAGTCCTTAACTACATTATTTGAAAAGGGAAGTCAATCTCCATCCTTCAAACATTCAATGATGGTGAGCTCAAATTATCAATGAATCAAGGTTTTTCAAAAGAAGGAGTAGAGCAGGCAACTGTTGTTATTTCGTGGTCCTTAAACGCCAACAGCCATATTGTTGACTGTAATAGTTCTATAGTCTTTTTGAGATACGGGTTAAAAACCCAAGTTTCTGGCAGAAAAGTGCTTGCAGTTCCAAAGATCGCCTAACCTGGGAAATGACCAAAATAAGCCTTAGAAAAATAAAGTTCCTCTGATCTGCGACTAGAATCGAATCTATAACGGCCTTTAACGGGATGTCTGTGGATGCAAACGTCATTTCCACAGACATCCTATGAGCTAATGTATTGTGTGTGTCAACTGCATGGGTTCTTCTGATTGGTTTGTCTGTTTTGCGAGATAATCAACCCGAGTTTCCCGGAGCACAGCAGAAATCTTAGGCCTTGAGATCTGTACACCTGTGTTCTCAGCTGGTGTACCTATTTTCCGAGATGGAAAAAAATTCTCCGTATTGAGTCCAGTTAACTCACTGGTTGATAAATTCTTAAAGGTTCAACCCGTCCTAGACTCGAGCAGTCATGAGAACAGACACTTCAGTTAGAATCTTATCTAGAACTCGAGGGACCTCTATATGAGCTTTATATAAAGGCGAATTATTTGGTATCATACTAGAGTGGTAGGCCAGAGAACGCATGAAATCTGACGCGACCGACACGCTGGTCCTAATAAGCTCTTAGATATTCAGAACAATTCAACTCTACAGTGGATTCGAATTTTTAGATTTTCCCAGCTGAAAGGAAAGTGTCGTCGTACTCAAGATGGCGCGATTACGGTATACTTAGTTTATTAAAACAAGGGAAAAATTAAATAAAAGCACCAAGAAGAGTGTTCATATAATAACTTCTTATTAATGTCATATTCACAGGACAAAATAATTTCTGTTTAGCCCATAGCGAACACTAAAAGATTAAATGTTGTAGTCTCAATAACAATACCATGTTAAGCTGAAAATGGTATAAAATGATTTTTCTCATCTCCCCACCACCACTAACCCCAATTTTATCCTAGTATGGAAGAATAACCTTTCAAGTGAGTATTTAGTTATCAATGCCCAGATGAGGATCAAATACCAAAACTAATATTGAAAGTCAACAGTTTTTTCAACAGGAATTTCTAAAACGTAGCTCTTTGAATATAAATCTACAAAAGCAAAAGGAATTATGCAAGAGCAGCTATCCCAGTAAACTATACCACAAGGCAAATAAGATCAAATAATTTAAAATTTGACGTATTAGTTTGGTAGAAAAAATATGGGACAAAAAACATACCAAAGAAGAAATTCTTTTTATTCTGTATTCTTTCTAAAAGAGTTTTAATCAAGTTAAGGGGATAATAAATCCCGTATTATTTTATTTTACAGCCGGGTACGAAACTCGGAGATCGAAATCCAATTTATGTGGCCAGAAAAATAGCCTTTTGGCTCTTAATCGTAGTAATAATAATATATGGGTACACCGGTCTGGCAATTCGTTAGTAGGGGTAATAAGTCAGTTCGGTTCACTTAAACCTTGATATTCCAGGGTCTACCTACTCACTGATGAGACCTCAATAAAGGTCGAAACCGATGTGGGTAGTGACCTCTCCTCATAATGCAAAACAGTAATACATATCCTAGGAGCTGCGTTTTACATTATGAGAAAATATTAAGGTTAGTGACGGAGCTTACTCCACCTTTGACACGAGTAGCCTAGTGTTGTACTACCCAAGTGATGACTTACGCTTGGACTCGCCGATAGTTCTTCGGCATGAAACTCTTAGATTTCGATGGATTTCGATCTCAGAGTTTCGTACCCGGCTGTAAAATAAAATAATACGAGATTTATTATCCCCTTAACTTAATTTATGTCACCGGAAAAACAGCCTTTTGGCTCTTTATCATAGTTTTAATCAATAATTTTAAATTATCTGATATTAGTCTTGCTCATAAAAATTAAATCTAAGACCATAATATCATGCTAATACGCGATAAGTTCATAATCCTATGATGTGTACCAGTGGCGCACCCAGAGGGTGGGGGCCAAGGGGGGCCGGGCACCCCCCAAAGAAAAGGAAAAAAACACTAGAAAAATTTCCAAAAATCTTTTCCTAATTAAAATTCTTTTTTTTTTTTTTTTTATTTATGTTGTGTGCTACTTATGAATTAGTGATCACTGCAGATGCTCAGTTATAGGTCGTATGCGATGTGTAGTGTGTATTCGCAAAACGTCTACTCAACTCAGCTCCCCCCAAAGGTTAAATCCTGAGTGCGCCACTGATGTGTACCTTTTTTTATTAATACAATTTTGATAGCTGAGCTGATAAATTGAATAAAATTACTTATCTGAATATGCAAGTTTCGCATTTTCACATGAAAAGAGACGTTACTCAGAGAATTGGTTCTAACATTATGCAGTTTTGTTTTCTGCTGAAGTGACAAACGCAAAAGATAAAGTGAAGTCAAGCGTGCACAACTGATATTGCTAGAGCGACTGTCTATTGTTGTTTTGCGTAAATTACAAAAGAGGCCGTGAATAGTGAGGGGAAAACAAGGATTGGGTGTAATATTCAAAGAAAACAATGAAATGAAATGAAATGTGTCTTTAAATTAAGACGGAGGATTACTTTGCTCACTGTTGCAGCAAGAAGTGAAATTTGGGAAAAATACATTCTTCAGAAAAGGTGATATTCGTGCATCTTCAGTTAAAGCACGATCTATCTGAAAGAGGAAAGAATTTTATACCGCGCTCAGCATAACGCTTAAAAAAAAAAAATAAATAAAAACTTATAGTGCAATTAACGATGAGCAATTTTTTTTCTTGTCAACTGAAACAGTAAAACTAACAGATTTCAGATCTTACAAAACACACCTTTTGATTAAGAGATCTGTGCAGAAAATAGCATTTCAATTTAATTTCTCAAATAAACAGACAGTTAATTTTTTTTCAGCACGATGTCGCGGGTAATATTCATAGACAAGGAAGATTATTTTAATAAAAGATTTTTAAAAAGTATAAAACAAATATAAGTATAATTGAATATTTACAATAAATGAGCAATTTGAGCTAATGGTAATTGTACGATATGATTAATATTCATTTTTATGTTGCAAAAAAGACGGTGATAGGAGATTCCGAATTTTTAGGTATTTTGGACATGTGTAGCAGTTTTACACTATGGTCAGTATATTTAATAAACAGTTTAATATCTTCATTCGGAATATTCACTCGGATTTAGAGAAGCGCTTTCGAAACGTTCTAAAATTTTACTTGCAAATTTAGTACATTAAGTAGCTAAAAACTTGGAAATGTTTAAAACAATTTGATCAATAAATCAAATATGTTATGTAGAAAATAAAGTAAATTTCAGTGCATAAAATATTTAACTAACATAGAAACAGATGTTCTTAATTGCCTGAGCGATTAAAAATGCATCTATGAGAACTAAAATTTCCTTTCAGAGAAATGGCGGCTTTCTTGTTCTGATATATTTTCAGCTGTGTGTGTGAGCATGCGCGAACAGTATTAAGAATAATACACCAAGGAATAATTCTCGGTCGTAAAAAGATGAATGCAAATTCTGGATCTATAAAGGAGGGACAACAAAAATACAACTCTTTTCTCGTATCCATCTTTTCTATATTAATAATAAAGTATATAAAATAATTAATTTCATTATCAAATGCAAAATTCGATACGTTGTTAACTGCTGGATGTTAACGATTAATAGTTCATAAGGAAGGTACACAGTATCGCTTGATTGCTTATCCGACAATAATAAATAAATAATAATAATAATAATAAATAAAACTTGGGAAAGCTCCTGTTTTACACAAAACCTTCCTCATGTCACCTGCTTGATACATAGGAAAACGAGGTGTGGTGAGTAGAGAGAATGATATTCTAATTAACATAGAATAGTCGCTGGCGCGTGCCCGTTCATACTAGTCTCGAAGCGGTTGCGAGTCTCTGCATTACTGGTGCGTACAACGATGAGAAAACAGATATGATTTGTACGAATACGCTCAGATTATATATATATATATATATATATATATATATATATATATATATAACGTGTTTGAGGACTATAATAGCCGAAGTACTTCCTTTATTCAATTCTGATTATCTCTTTAACTCCCATTTAATAATTAAAAATATAAAGCAACAAATGAGGGAGAAAAAAAAATAAAGCGCGATGAAGAGAAACCAGTTATAGTCTAACTTAAAATCTTTTCTATCTTGCCTTCAAAATCACAGTTTCAGTATAAGTTGATGATTTGTACATGGTAGCAAAGTTAATCAATTCGTACAAAGTTTAACTGTTCTACCATTAAGCTCTCGTCTTAAGTGAACTTCGCACCATAGGTACAAAAGGGAAAATATTTTTCGCAAGTATTACCACGAAAGGGGAGGGGGGGGTAGAAGAGACGGGATTTTGCCCAGGCTATGGGAAGAGTGCATTGTGGCTAATACAAGAATTGGGTTTTAATGGTCGCGAACAAAAATGCTGACTAGTTTCATCACAATAGGGTAAACGGATGCATTTGTTACAACCAAATAAATCCAGTTATTGTAAGAACTACTAGTGGTCGTAAAGTGCACTTCATCAACAGTGCACTGTGCCTGTTATTGTGCATTTTCGGCTTTAAAAAAATTAAAAAAAAAAAACTCCTTCATGGTGGGGGGACTCAGTTTCCGAGCTGGAAACCTTGGCACCTGTATGATATGGAATAACACGTCATTAGTTGAAATGTTTTTATTGATTGGAAAAGCAAGGATAATTTTCGTCACTGTAGTTTGCAAGGAGTGCGAGTAACTCGATAGAAACTTCGTCATGAAAGCCGTGAAGAAGGACCAGTACAAGAAAGTAACCACTGCAGTTTGTAAGAATCAAAAAAAGGAGGGAGAGTATAAAAATAAAAAAAATGAGAGAAGAAAATTCAGAAAGAAAGAAAAACCATAAACATAATAAATATTTGATATAAATTAATTATATTATTCCTGTATCAAATAATTGTACATCACGCAAATATAGTGGCGCATCTCTTGTATCTAATAGATCCTCTAACGCTCAGCAGCCACTCATTGCTACTTCCCACATCCTTGTACGAAATGAAAAATATGTAGTAGCCCTTGTGATGAGGTTCACCTTATTGTCAGAAATACCGAATTTATTTCCATTTTGTGAACAAGATTTCGGGTTTAACTTCTGTATAACACAATACGAGGGTGTGCTAAAAAGTTGTGATAATCACCATGAAGGAATTGAAATAGTGCATGTTTAAGTTAAGGGATATATATCCCATATCGTTTCTTAGCCGAATAAGAAACTCAGAGTTTCATGCCGAATATAGTAGAAACTATATAAAGTTCGGCGATTCCAAGCGTAAGCAAATACCTGGATACTGCAGCAATTGACCCTTAAGGTAGTGCAAGCTGAGGCAACTCATGTCTAAGGTGGAGCAAGCTCCGATCACTATTCTTGATATTTATCCATAATGTTAACTTAACTCCTAGAAGCTCTATTACCGTTCACATTATGAGAGAAGGTCACTACCCAGACCGGTTTCAACCTTATGAAAAAGTAAAGCCGTCTCTAAAAATTTGGACGATCCCTAGGCCACTCAATCGTGGGCGAAAGACCGTCCATCTCAGCGTTGGATCCACTCAGTGATGGCCTTCTACCCACACGCCACCACCGAGCAGAACCGCTCAAATTCCGAAGAAAAGCATTCACTGACAAAACCCCTCAGCGGGCCGTGCCGGAGAACAATTTCCCAGGAGACTCAAATTGCTCCCTTAAGGCAAAAACCTTAAGAGCGCGAACTCATAATAGCCCCCACCGGTTTCAGCCTTTTTTGAGGCTTCATCAGTGAGTAGCTAGACCTAGTTAATATCAAGTTTTTAGCGAACAGAACTTACCACCCTTCTATGAGTATTGCCAAGAGGTGTCCTAATAAATTATTAGACATATGAAGAGCCAAAGGCTTCAATTCGGCGACATATAACTTGTTTAAGTTAAGGGATATATATCCCATATATCCCATATCGTTTCTTAGCCGAATTATTAGGACATCTCTTGGCAATACTCATAGAAGGGTGGTAAGTTCTGTTCGCTACAAACTTGATATTAACTAGGTCTACCTACTCACTGATGAGACCTCAATAAAGGTTGAAACCGGTCTGGGTAGTGACCTTCTCTCATAATGTGAACAGTAATAGAGCTTCTAGGAGCTAAGTTCACATTATGGGTAAATATTAAGAATAGTGATCGGAGCTTGCCCCACCTTAGACATGAGTTGCTTCAGCTTGCACTACCTTAAGCGTCAGTTGCTGTAGTATCCAGGAATTTGCTTACGCTTTGAATCGCCGAACTTTATATAGTTTCTACTATATTCGGCATGAAACTCTGAGTTTCTTATTCGGCTAAGAAACGATATGGGATATATATCCCTTAACTTAAACAAGTTATATGTCGCCGAATTGAAGCCTTTGGCTCTTCATATGTCTAATGAAATAGTACATATTATTCTGCATATTCCCCCACGAAGTGTTATACACTTGTTACAACGCTGCTGCATCATTTGCAATCCACTGAGAAAAAGTCTTCCTTGTATACAGACCAGTTCTTAGCTGCAGATATGACATAATCATCTGTAGTAAATTTTGTTCCTTTCAAGTGTTTCTTTAAATTTGGGAATGGAAAATAGTCAGATGGGACCAGGTCTTGCGAATAGAATGGGTGAGGCAGACATTGAAAGCCCAAGCTGTGTATTGTCCGTTGGGTTTCATGGCAATGTATATAATAAATTCATGTTGATGCTTTTCCATCTATGCACTTTTTTTTGTTTGGTTCGTTTTGTGTGTGTGTGTGTGTGTGTGTGTGATAAGTTTCATGTTATTTATCAGAGTGATAATATGGATGTCAATGCACTAGAAATGAACGTGCCTATAAAAATTTATCATACAAGTCCGAATTATTCCAATTCCATAATCCTCATGAAACACTTAATTCGTTCAAGCAACTTATTCCCAAAATTTGAGTATTACTGAATATTTCTGTTGAGTTTCGTCGGCATGGCAGGCGATCATTTTCGCAATTAAAAATAATAAAAAATTACATGTGATGAAATATTTCTCCAAGTTTTGCCTTGATTTCTATTGAATTACTTCCTAATTTCGTGAACATGAAAGCACGAAAAGCTAAATGGCTGTAAGCTTTTGTAAAACCACTAAGAAGATAAATAACTGTTTCCTTTTTATATGATCTGCTTTGGAACAAGACTTCCTTGCCTCCTTCTTCTTCTGCCTTCTCTTCTCACCTAACTAGGACTACACCGACCTTTCTGATTATATATCTGTGAAAGTTGATCGACACAATAATTACCCAAACGGCGAGAATCGTCCCCGGAAATTTCACCTTCCATAATTCCAAAATGTCTCCCTTAACTAACTTTACAAACCTAGCGGAAAGAAGCTTAAATCTGTCGTCAGTAATAATAACATAAATAGTTCAGCTGCCAACCAGAAAGATCAGTGTGAGCTGAAGAAACAAAAGCGAAGTTTAAATAAGGAATAGAAAAATACGTGCATTACAACAGAATCATAAGCATGCAGTCACATAGTGTCAGGATAAAACACTTGGGAAATGTAAATAAACACACACTCACTTTCAACTTCTGTTTACTGTAAAACAACTTTTACGGGACACTATAATCGTATTTCATCTACACAGGCACCATGCATCTCAGACATGCATAATTAAGAAATATTCGGTATCGTTTTGTAGTTAGATGGAACTGGCTCCTGGGAAGTATCTCTTCAACAAGAATTGTAAATTATCAAGCACGCAGCCGTATGTTGTGACAGTTATGATCTAAGAATAACAAGTTTCTCCCAACTTCCTCAAAAGAAAAGAAGTTTCTGAGCGACTAGCAAATATTTTGAAGGAATTCCAACTCATCGCCACCTCCGAGCCCATCGATCAAATTCACAATTGTCCAAAAGAGTATCCCCGTTTCTACTACCTGGTGTTTACCAAGTACCACGTTCTTGCAAGTCGTCTTATTCTAGACAAACGAGAAGATCTGTCAAAAAAAAAAAGTATCCCATAATACCAGAGTCATATCTGGCTTATCAAACCTCATAAATCTGGTTGGAGTCAACATGATATTGACAACACTAGCCACAGGATTCAATGGCATAATACCAAACTCTTGCAATAACTGTACGTTCAAATTTGGACGTTTATTCAAACTGCTTAAAAAAAAACTTTTTCGGTCATCCGATTGTCTTTCTCCTCCGAGCTAAAAGTTTGAGAAATGAAACCGTTATTATACACATTTCCCAATAGAATTTTATCCTAGCTGCAAGGTGAACGCATGCTCAGAAGAATTCTACGGTGACTTACGCATTTTTATATTCTTTTATATTCAAATTTCTATTATTATTATTATTCATTGTGTCCGCGCGGTTAGCCTAGTGGCTTTGCGCTTCGCAACCATATGCCTGCGGAAGGAGTGTCCTAGGTTCGATTCATGTCCACGACGTGAGGAGCGTAAGGATCTTCCTCAGCCATAGCCAAGTTAGCCGGTCTTGGGCGTGGGCAGCAGGGTTTTTTCCGCCAGTTTATCTGGGGTTTTTCATCCCACAAGCAGGCAAACCGGCCCCGTGAACATACAGGTTACAGTCATAAATACGGCAAGGAAGGCAACGGGAAACCACCTTGCTCATATGGGGAGCGTAAGGATCTTCCTCAGCCATAGCCAAGTTAGCCGGTCTTGGGCGTGGGCAGCAGGGTTTTTTCCGCCAGTTTATCTGGGGTTTTTCATCCCACAAGCAGGCAAACCGGCCCCGTGAACATACAGGTTACAGTCATAAATACGGCAAGGAAGGCAACGGGAAACCACCTTGCTCATAATCATCTCTCCCTAGAATGGTAGCATATAGCTACCCTCCCCCGGCCGTATGGCAGATGGGAATCAGAAAAAGAATTATTCAATGTGACATACGTGTTTTTGGTTAATTTTTTTTTCGTGCCAGACTACTCTACTATTGTTTGTTCCTCGATTTTCCATTTTTTGTTTTTGTTAATTTATGCCTCAAGGATTAGACTTTAAGTCTAATCCTCGAGGTGTGTTTGAATGTGTAGTCTTATGTGCCTATAAAGACACGAATTACGCTGTTGCTGATATTCATGTATATTTATACATTGTAAACTTATATCGAGGTATTTTTAATTTTCAGAGGTAGCAATTTGTTAAGTGTAGTTACTCATCTGGTACAACTTAAAGTTAAAGCAGTTTAGTCAGCGAAATTGTAAATGCTACTGTAGGGTACCATTTTACAGAAATCATTAAGAATGACTTATATGGGACTTATTTCTTCTAATGACATATAGTTTGTCTGCTATTTCCATTAACTAGTAAAATGACTTCGAACAATTTTTCCTAATCCCAATATCCTCATTTTAATAGCAATTCCTGGGATAGAGCAAAGGGTCTCTTCATGTCTAAAGAAAACCATCAGCGCTTTGTTTCTAACTGAGGGCAGATTTATACTCTTCCAGCAGATCAGTGCTTTTGATCTCTGGATTTCGAACCGATTTCATGAGAATCTTACTGATATTCGGTCTAATAAATTTCGACTTTTATGTTTGCAAAAACCGATCACTAAAAGCGCCTTTCATTAGAGTAAATGTTTTTTTTGTTATATTCTTTGCTTCGCGATTTATTTATTTTTTTGAGTGCTTATGTTAGCATTATTTCATACAGTTCAACAGGAATCGTTTTTTTCTGACAATCTAAAATATTACCGAGTGTTTTGTTGTACAAGTGGTGTAGTATTTTTCATAAGAATGTATAACATTTTTAATGTCAGTTCGATATTTTCTAACACAGAAGTGGTCACTTTGTAAGATGAAATTCTCATTAACGTACCTTTTCACTGTTTATACCATTTTATACCATATTTATATCAATCCTTGATTTATAGTTATCTTCATAATACTGATCTGAGATTGCTTTTGTGTGCAAGGTTTTATTTTAGAAACAAGCAATTTGGATTTTACAGGCGGAAATCAAATTTTATAATGTACTATTTCCTTAATGAAAAAAACGGAAGAAACTACTGACGTATATTCCAGATAGTAAAGAGTGAATGAAATATCTTCGCTTGCTCTTAACGAATTTGATATCTAAATAACGAATAACGTTTGCGAAACAGAATAAAAATAAATAAATAAGTATGTCTAACCAACTAATTTTTATAAAAAGTTAATACAAAAAAGATGAAAAAACTTTTAAAATGCTATGAATATTTTTAAGAAAAGCTATCCTAAAAATGAATTTATGGGAATTTCCTACAATTTTCTCGGTCTTAAGTCACTTCAACAAAAACCAGTTTGTGCATATGAACATAACTAGTTGCTAAATGGCTGCATTTTGATTTACGTAATGCTGATCAGCCTTTCTGAGATAACACAAGTTAAATAATTTATCCTTTTCAGATTTGAAAACAATAACTTAATAGTAAGTAGAGATTAAGAACTCAACTTTAAGAGCATTTTCGAGCCTATAAAACTGGAGTATAAAGCATAATAGCAATTTAACGTAGTAGATAGAGGGTGGGAAATCTTCCCCTGCACATACACTCAACATTTCTATTAGAAAAAAAACTGTCGCAAAGTGGATGACAGTGCTAAAATAAAGATTGGAAATACTACAAATTAAATTTATAATTATAGGTTACCCTTACATGATATTGCTTCTTTTAGTACTTAGAAAATCCAGGGAATTCAGACCTTCCAATGTGATTAATAATAGTAATAAAAATCCTAAAATTGATGAAGTTTTCATAATAAATTATTTTTGTAATAGGATTGTGGATTATACACACGCCAACATTTTAAATAATTATATAAATTAATAACTGAATTGTCTATGTGTAGAAAAGTTTTTCTTTAACGATTTCTAGAAATTTTAAAATACAGTATGTAATGATGTGCCGTGTTTTCTAAATCAGAAAATTGAGACTTACTTCTTTATAGCGTAACATGTTGGATATACCACTCTTTCCTGTCACATTATCTCTACCACACCCAAGAATAATATCATCAACTTATCGATATATATACAAGTCGTTCTATTTACAAAAAAATTATCTAACCATAACTTTTCAGTGCATATAAATATAAAAATAAGAAATACCTGTATAATCCATCCTACCGAACACGCAATTCTACGTTCGAAAGTAACTGTGCACAATCAGAGAAGGTAGGGAAGGAAAACTTTGGACGAAAGCTCACAACACTTTGCTGCTAGAAATAACTACATAATGTGTTTAAGCACCACAAGAATCAAAAAGAGTGTGCACGCCATCTGATTTCAGACACACTTTATTTATATAAGGTACTTGCGATGTCTGCTGAAATCGTGTACACACTGGATACAAAAGTTCCAACTAAGTGTTTAATTTTATTCTTCGCAGACTACACTTGCCTGAATTCATTCTCTGGTGCCACAATATATGATACAGCCCTTACGACGCCCAAAAAAAAAAAAAAAAAAAAAAAGATAGGAAAATTACTCTACGGGTTAGGAATTCATCTGGTATACCTCTCCCAAACACCCCTTTTGCAGAAAAGCGACTAACCCTCAGTGGTAAACATTACATATCTACTTCACTGTGGATATGAGCCGCTTTTGGAAATTCTGAACACAGCTCTATTTTATGGAGCATGCGTATGTGATCTTCTCTTTGAATGATACTTCATTAAACAAAATTGAAGACCACTATTTTAATAATACATAAATATTTTAAAAGCAAATTACAAATAACACATAATTTTATGTGTTATTATGACAACTCATCGCATGTTTGTTCAACCACTTAATGTGTTTTTCAATTCAAAACTAGCTAATTTTTACAGTAATTCTTGCGCGATTACTTAACATTTGTGTATTTATGTGTTAACACATAATTTATGTCAGCATTATTTTAATACACTTCATATTTTATATAGTAAATATGCGTATAGAACCATATTCCACAACTATTATTATCTTTACAAGTTGTCAAGGATTATTATTATTATCAAAAGTAATATTTGAAACAGAAATTTCTCTTCTTATGTGAACTGTTTATTTTTCATTAATGCACGTTTATTTTACAGGCTAACACTAAAATTGGCTTGTCACATGTCCTTTCGCCATTATCCACTGGACACGCAGACTTGTCACATTGTTTTTGGATCATGTAAGTAATTTTAAAAATAAATTTGTGCGTGTGTGTATATATACAGGGTGTTCGGGATAAATTTGACATATTTATAATTAATTATATTTTTCCGTAAGTTACATGTATTAACACACACTTCTCTTCATTTAAAAGTTTGGACCCTTCTTCATTCATATACAAGATGTCAGAAAGGATGGATAGCTGGATCCCACCTGAATCATGGAAGAGAATAACTTGTATCATGATGATTCGTGCCCGCCATCAAAATAAGGATATTACGACTGCTGCCCAATGCTCCCTGAATACAGTAAAAACAATCAGGCATGAACTAGAGACTTGCAATGGTGACTACGAGGATGTAGCAAGAAGAAAGATCCCTAGCAGACGATCTGATTGCGTTCGTACAGCAGAATTCCTCGCAAATCTGCAGGAACAGGTGTTGAAGAACCCTGGCATTGGAATTCGGGCTTTGTTCGTGGAGTTGCTAACTGTAGTCAAGCCCTGGATAACAAGGGTAGCCAATGGTAGGCCGTATGTATGGCAGCAGGATTCGACCCCTTGCCACACCTCTGGGAAAAGTCAAAAATGGTTGTCTGAAAATTTCTACGACTTCACCAGTCCAAATGTTTGGCCTCCAAACTCCCCAGACCTTAACCCCATGGATTATTTTGTATGGGGCGCAGTTGAAAAAGACACCAATCGCACTTCCAGTAATACAAAAGCCCAGTTAATGGATAAAATTAAAACAGTTTTTGCGGCCCTTCCCAGGGAGACTGTAGCATCAGCTTGTTCGAGGTTCCGAAGCAGAATTGAAGCTGTGATCGATGCTAATGGTGGTTATTTTGAGTAAATCTTGTTGATAGTATTGTAATTAACTCTGCCTGTAATGTTTTTTTGTCAATTCATTAAATTTAATAGATACAAAGAAGATTTTCTTTTTCCTTACGAAACTGTCAAATTTATCCCGAACACCCTGTATATATATGCTCATATATGCACACACGCATACGCATTTCCTATAGCCATCTATTATTAACTTTTTATTCATTCTTAGCTTTTCGGCATTAGGTCTCAAAATGAAATATAGCCATTATTTTTTAAGTAAATTTGCAAATTTTATTTTAGGATGTTTGGCCACGCGGTTAGCCTAGGTGGCTTTGCGCTTTGCAACCATATGCCTGGGGAAGAAGTGTCTTAGGTTCGATTCCCGTCGACGACGTGAGGAGCTTAAGGATTTTCCTCTGCCATAGCCAAGTTAGTCGGTCTTGGGCGTGGACAGTAGGGTTTTTTCCGCCAGTTTATCTGGGGTTTTTCATCCCGCAAGCAGGCAAACCGACCCCGTGAACACACACGGATACAGTCACGAATATCGCCCTTAAGGGATGCAGCAGAGGAGTGGCGAATGGGCTGTATTAATACGCCAGTAACCCTTCCTTAGGAGGGGACTCAACCCGTCTTAGGACGGACGAGAAGGATAGGATAGTTTGGCCACACACGTAGTTCAGAAAGGATTTCTTCTCTAAATATAGTTTGAGCTAAGAACCTAAATAATGGTTTCCACATGCATTCTCCAGAAAGTATAAAATATTTTTCAGAGTAGCATAATTAAATCACCGTCCTAAAATTTTCCTCTGGAACAAAAAAATAACTAAATAAAATAAGAAATAGTAAAAAAGGTTATTTGCAAACCTATAGTACAATTTTACCGTGGGTGGACTAGGGATATTTTTTCTATTTTTATCAATTTTACATATTTTTTGCTAATTTTCATTTATTTTTAACATAGTCCGAAAACCCTACTCCAGAGACCAAACAGGGAACTTTTTAAGCCACTTCAGACATCTAGTAAGCGGGGAGGTGAATGGTCTCACATTGGATGATGACATTCATCTCCTACCTAAAAGTTATTGTATTCATGCTTCCTTGAAATAAGTAGCCACTTATTCTTAAATAATACTACTGGGTAATAGTGTTTCGTTATTTGAATGAAACATTATCAAATTTGAATGTTTATTAATAACTGTTAATGATTATCTACAGTAGCAATTAACATAGTGTATTTTTACTCAGATGCCCAAACAATTGACCAAGTGGAAATTCAATGGCAGAAAAAAGATCCTATAGTGATTGACCAACCCCTCGAATTGCCTGAATTTGATCTTACTGGATTTAAAATAGCTGGATTTACAAGAGCGATTGATACAGGTATGAAATATCTCTTAGATTTATTTTCTTATAATACATACGGATATATATATATATATATATATATATATATATATATATATATATATGTGTGTGTGTGTGTGTGTGTGTGTGTGTGTGTGTGTGTGTGTGTGTGTGTGTGTGTGTGCATATATATATATATATATATATATATATATATATATATATATATATATATATATATATATATATATATATATGCACACACAGGCGCCAAGATAGTAAAGGAGCCAAAGACGAGGAAATACTTAAAAAAACGTTTTTTTTTAAAGTGATTTTTTTATTGGAGGTGGGGAATAGGGGGCGTCAACTAAAGTTTTGCACACAGGCGCCGGACACTACTGGCGTGCTACTGGGTATAGGAGCGCCAACTAAAGTTTTGCACACAGGCGACGGACACTACTGGCGCGCCCCTGACCCTGTAATACATTCTATGTACTTTTATGGACGAAAGGTTATTAGACCTTTTTTAATACTGTGGATGAATTCGAAAGCTGGGATTAAAGAGAAAACATTATTCTAATCTCCAGTACTATAATTTTCAGAAATTACATCCTAATGTGAACAGAACTTGCTCCAAAGAATGGAAGGAGAAGATGAGATGAAGTGACTCCCTGCGATTGAGTCCTGGGACTTCGTGGAGGTAACAAGTACCAATATCAAATAACTGGCTATTGCCTAAGTCGGATATCATACGTTCGTTTAGAATCAGAACTTCCATGAAGAAGTGGCACTTAAAATTTTTAAATTTAGTTAAATATGAATGGACGAGACGAGTCTATTCATATAAATATGAATAGACGAGACGAGACCTATAAATAGCCTCCACTTGAAAAACTGTTGTAATGGCTTCTCGCTTCGTGAAAGCGATTCGAAGCCAAGTCGTTCCTAGGGGGAAAAGTCACTACAGAATCGGTCGGTCTTGAGCGGCAGATAGGTGAGTAAATAGGTACCTACTGTTATGTATTACCGGAACAAGTGATGCCAATGTATTATGGCAATAACCTGCATGTGTTCTTCTGGCCGGTTTGCTGTTTTCCAAGATGAATTTCATACATCATAAATTGACATTGGCACACTTCATTTTTCCATAGAGTCGCTAGACACATTCAGACATCTCTCTCACCGTGACATCTATCCCAGAATAGATAAAATCGGTATGAAATGTCTGTAAACAAGAAAATGTGTTGAATGCAGCGAAACGTTTTCCAGTGCTCCTACTGGATGCAAGATCAGTACTTTACAGATGATAGTCCAGAAACGACGCTGGAATTGTTTTGAATTATAACCAAAGAAACTGTATTGTTTGTTAATTGCGTGTGTTGCTGTTCCAGTCAGTGTCTATTTTGCAGGATGAAAACTCTATCACCGCCGTATGAGACCGCCTAAATTCACTTTCAATTGAAATCCCTTTTAAAGTTTCCTTGACGGAATTTGAGCCTACGAAGAATCTTTCCCAGCCGAATGGGACGTCGATATCGATTGAGCTATGCATGCAGCATTAAGTCCCACCAACACACGATGTTGGTGACGAATAGCCAGCACTAACTGATCCAGCATGTTATGGTTTCGTTCGGCATTCCCACTATCCCCTTAATGAAAAAAAAATCAACAAGCATATTCTTATGATTGATATTATTAGTGCTACGAACAGCGCACATAGAACTACCTGACGAGAATTCATCGTAACACGTCACAGAGATGGTGAACAGTGACCATACAATGTATGTCGACGTCGTCTTCACTATGTGTTACTTTCATTTGGGGAGGTTGAGGATGTTTCCTCGTCACGGGTGCGTTTCTGACAACTGGACACGAATTATGAATTTCTAATTGTAAGATGTATTTAGATATCTAGAACATATTCGATCTAGATCTTTCTAATGGGAACACAAATGTCACTACGTCCTCGTGCCTGCGCCGCGGATTAATAGTGCAAAACCAAAGGAATGTTAACGTAGGCTGCCATATTACAGCATCAAATATGGGTGCGTGTGTAGTGTTCGTTTGTGTAGTTGAGAGAATGGGATATGAGAGCGCTGGAAATGATCTTTTTTCTTTCTTTCGTTTGTATCAGTGGATTCTTCCAACCAGGAATTCAAGGCGCATACAAATGTGGAATCTTCTACCAGCACATCACGAACTGACTATGGCCTTGATTTCCATGGAAACACGGTACTTCATATACTATGAACAAGAGACCGCTAGAATGTTACGAAGAATGATGATGCATACTCTTCTAATTAGATGAAAGTTTTTGGATATGTTGTTAGTGCCAGGGGAATATAATTTGCCAGCGAGTGCCGCCCCACAGTTAAAGTCAGGTGGTAGTAATATTACAGTGTAAGAATATTTCTTTCTCTTGATTGAATCGGTATTTCCTTATTCAAGTGCTAAGATAAATAAAGAGTAGCCTTATATTGAGATTCTGAATTCTGTGTTGCCTGTGCCATGGAAGTTTTATGGAAACGATCCAGTTAGACACTAACACTTAAGAATCAAGTATGCAATAATGCATCGTCTACCTTGGATAGTTGTGGATGAGTGGAATGGGTTGCTAGAATCAGTTCTGAGTGCTTTATCTATTAATAGGTTCAAGGAGAGGTTTGACTGTTGTGTAGATAGTTTGGGTTCCAGCGACGAGTCTTCGGACTCATGGGGTTCCGGTACAACAACTTTTTTTTAACATTTTATCGTCTCAGATGCAATACATACATAATTATTTTAATAATAATAATAATAATTTATTACATAGGATACATACATTACATAGTTTTGATTACGTATGATACAACGTTACATACATTTGTTTACGTATGATACAACATTACATACATTTCTTTACATTTGATACATTCATGTATTCTAATAATAATAATTTTTTTCGCAATAATAATTATAATAATTTATAACATATGATACATACATTACATATGATACAATATTACATACATTTGTTTACATGTGATACGTACATTACATGCATTTGATTACATATGATACATTTATTTATTTATTTATTTATTTATTTATTTATTTTATCTTGGATGAGATGTATTTTCTCAGCTTTCATCCTCGAAGCTTATTTGTGAGCTTATCTTAAGATGATATCAGTTATTATTTATTGGTTTATTCGCTGTGTTGGGAAACTATGAAATGAAATCTATGTTTAATTGGCTTGATTTCCACTGCAGCCGTTGACTGAGAAAATCGCGCGCGCGCACGCACGCACGCACACACACACACACACACACACACACACACGCGCGCGCGCGCGCACGCGACGACGACTTGGAATGTCTTGATGCGTCGCTGAACTGAAGCCTGAACGAATATATTGTTTCATTGCGTTTGTATGGTATTTTGGGTGCGTGTTTCTTGTTAGAGCTCTTTTCAGGCTATTGTAGTTTGTAAGATTTCTGTATTCAAAAGGTAATTTGTTTATCATGTTTGGGAAGTAGAAGTTTCGCGTGGCCTTTCCATAGTGATTATTGTATTTATGTGTGATATAATTAGTTGTCTGAGGTCTTGTTATGCGATATGTATTTCTGACTGTCCAGTAGTTGGCATCGAAATAATGTTTTAGCAGAGCTGCATAGTTAAATAAACGTTTTGCTGTCAGTATTTTGTGTTCTGACATTGAAGTGTATATAAAGTCGTTATTGTCGCTTTGTTTCCAAAAGATCAGTTTTATCATTTTGTACTGTAGCGACAGTAATCTATTTAGTTTCTAAGGTGAACAGAAAGCACACGTTGTTATAGCGTATCCTAGTATATTTTGGCATAGTGCTTTGTATATTAGTGTTTTTAGGCGTAATAATAACAATAATTTCTCTTCATAAAAATAAAATAAAAAACAATAAACTACAATTAAAAAAAAAACTGTACTTAAGCCATCAAAGATTCAAGTACATCATCAATATCTCTTCGTAAGCTTTGTTTTGTCTCTTGCTGAAACCGCTTCTCTCTCATTTTATAACCAATGTTGACAACTAGATCCTCACACGAAATCAAATATTTCTTCTATGATTAACATTAACTGCTGGCACTTTGTAGCGGATAAGAGTACATCTACAACTGAATCAGTCTCCAGGAAGCTTGCTTTCTCTTCTGATTCAAGCATGATTTTGTTTCCTTTCACTAATTTCTTCTCACCAAAACGATTTCATCATCATCATCATCATCATACGTATCAAGGATTTAGGCCTAGTATGGCCTGTTCCGGCCTTAGAAGTCATCGTTGAATCGTTTAAGAGGACGTCCTGGTTTTCTTTTTCCTAATGGCTTGTACTTTAAGGCTTGTTTTGGTAATCTTTCTGTTTTCATTCTTTGAACGTGTTCCATCCATCTACGTTTATATTTTTTAATTTTTTCAATTACTGGTTCTTGGTTTAATTCTTTCATAATATCTTCGTTTCTTTTGTGATCAAATAGGGTATACTTTGCAGTTTTTCTCATAAACTTCATTTCTGCTGTTGTTAATCTTTGTTTGTCTTTTGGTTTTATTGTCCAGATTTCGCTTCCATACATTAAGACCGGTAGGGCTAATGTATTGTATACTTTTAGCCTGGTTTGTTTTTGAACTAGGTTTGGTTTAAATATAGAGCTAATTACTCCTGTTATCTTTAAATATTTTGCAATTTTTATGTTTATATCTTTTTCATTTTCATAAGTGATCATACATCCTAGGTAGTTAAATGAATTCACCTGTTCTAAGATCTTGTTATCTAATACTGTTTTAGTTCTTGCTGGATCTTGCCCTTTAAAGGCCATAGTTTTTGATTTTTCCGTTGATATTATCATACCATAATCTTTGGATATCTCATTTAGATTTAAAATAGCTTTCTGTAAGTTATCTTCAGAATTTGTAATTATTATTTGGTCGTCTGCAAAGAGGAGAGTGTTTAAGTTAACTGTAGGTGAAAGGTTAATTCCTTGATGTAAATTTTTACTCCATTTTATTATTATTTCATTTAAGTAGATATTAAAAAGAGTTGCTGAGAGGGGACATCCCTGTCGGACCCCTTGATTTATCTCTCTTGTATATGATAGCTCATGATTTAATCTTATTTGTATTTGATTATACTTGTGACAGCTTTTAGGATATAATTTGGTATTTGTCTTTCTTTTAATGTTAAATAATATGTTTCTTTTAACTTTGTCAAATGCTTTTTCAAAGTCAATAAATGCAATATTTGTTTCTAAATTATATTCTCTTCTTTTCTCTGTTATTAATTTTAGGCAGAAGGCTGGGTCTATACATGATCGTCCTTTTCTGAATCCATTTTGTACCTCTAGAATAAAGTTTTCGGAATATTTCATTAGTTTGTTATTTAAGATTCTGCTGTATATTTTGTAACATGAATTTAGTATACTGATACCTCTATAGTTTTTAGGGTCATCTCTATTACCTTTCTTAAAGATAGGAATCACAATTGCTTTTTTCCATTCTATTGGGGGGATACCAGTTGAGTAAATTTTATTTAAAAATAATAAGAGTCTTCCTTTGAATCTTGTTCCTGCGTATTTATATAGTTCTGAACCTAGCTTATCTTCTCCAGGGGATTTTTCGTTTCTTGTTTCTTTCAGGCTGATTTCTAATTCTTCTTCAGTTATTTCCTTTTCATTTTCATTAATTGTTTGCCAGTTGTCTTTTTTAAAATATTTGTCTGTCCACAGTTCTGTATAGTAATTTAGAAATTCTTCTAATTTCAATTCAGTGTTTAATTTTATGTTTTCTTTGGTATCTGCATTTAGGTGTTTCAAAATCTTATATACATTGGGTCTTATTTTATATAAATCATGTTCTAAATTAGAAACAAATTTATTCCATGATTCTCTATGTCTTTTTCTGACTTCTCTTTTAGTTATGGCTCTTATTCTTTTATATTCTATTTCATCTTCTAATCTTTTACTGCTTAACCATTTGTGATAGGCTTCTTTTTTCTTTTTGATTATTTCTTTGATTGTATCATCCCAGATCTTCAGTTTTTTCTTTTATTGAATTTTTTGGTCTTTCCTAAGCTTTCATTTGCTGCTGCATTTAGTATCGTTTTTATATTAAGCCATTCTATTTCTATTTCTTCATTTTGTTTTATTTTATCTAGATACTGGTTAATTCTTTGTTCATATAGCCATTGTACATTTGTGTCATTCAATAGTCTAGTTTTATAAACAAATTTTTCAATTTTTCTTTCTGTTCTTGTTACTTGTAGCCATTTAGGTGGTAATCTTAATTTTATTTTAACAAGGAAGTGGTCACTGCTTATTTCATATCCTCTGTGAACTCTAACATCTAGTGAAAATTTTGATGTATTTTCATTTAATATGAAGTAATCTAATATTGATTTCCATCCTCTTGCTGCCCAAGTATATTTATGTATGTTTTTATGTTTATAGAAGGAATTCATTATTTTTAGGTTATTATAAACTACAAAGTCAATCAATTTTTTACCATTTCTGTTTAGAGTGTGTTCTCCATGTATTCCTATATTATTATTAATTTTTGTTTCCAATTCTTGCATTTAAGTCTCCTGCTAAAATTATGTAATCATTTTTATTTATTTTATTATATATGTTTTGTAACTGATTATGAAAATCAATATTATCCTGTTCTCTTCCTTCTTCTGGGGCATATAAACCAATTATTGTTAAATAGCCTCTATCTATTTTTATTCTAGCTTCTGTTATTCTTTCATTCCATAATTTATAATGTTTTAACTGTTTTGAAAGGGAGTTATGAATCCAAATCATGACTCCTGCTTGTGCTCTTTGGTCTCTGTCGACTCCACTGTATATCACATTAAAAATTTCAGTTCTCATAGTTCCTTTTAATTTCTTTTTTGTTTCAGTGATTACTGCTATTTTAAAATTTCTTTCATTTAATAACTGGTCTAATTCTATTTCTTTATATGCTATTCCTCTTACATTCCAGTTTGCTATGTGTATTATATTTTGTCGTTTCCATTTTCGTTTTCCCTTTTCCATTCCAGGGTCGTTTCCCATAGATTCAATCCGATTATCTTTTTCTGTCAGCTTACAAGTATGGTTATGTTCTCCATGTCAGGGGACTAGCCTGACGATGGAATAGTTCAGTGGTAGGGCTGCTACCTTAAGGCTTCTGAACTCGCCTTCTTCCGAATTTAAACCCATAGGAGGAATAGGGTATATTGAAGGGGAAAGGGTAGATTATAGAAGAAATATAGTAAGGTTTATAGAGAGGACATAGTTGTAAGGCCAGAAATGAAAAGACCCCATGGCCCTCGAGTACTCTAATAGCACAAGGGTCATAATAAGAAGAGTTGGCTGATAAGGCCTTATAGGAAAGATTAAAGTAAGTGGGTCTTCCTCAAGGTAGAAGGAGGAGAGGATAGATCCAGCTAGGGGTCCATGGGAGTGCCGCTTCCCTTACAATCAAGATGATTGTAAGGGAATGATTTACTCTATCGTTCACCAAAACGATTTACTCTATACAAATATCCACTGTATCCTAATTTTCCAAATTCTGTTTACACAATTCGGGCAAGCATCTATAATCTATTAAAATATATTACTTACATTATTTATTTCAGACATTTCAATTTTATTTTATATGTATAGGTGCATTTAGCTTCCTTAATGTCAGTTTTGTGCTTGAGAGACAAAACGGATACCATCTGATACAGACTTACCTTCCCACTTTCCTCATCGTGATGATCTCCTGGGTATCCTTCTGGCTGAATGTGGATGCGACTCCAGCTCGTGTAACATTAGGTGTCACAACACTGCTCACCTTGACTACGGTAGCATCCGGGGTTCGTACTCAATTGCCACCTGTTTCTTACGTCAAAGCAATAGACGTGTGGATTGGCGCCTGTTCCGTTATGGTGTTTGGAGCTCTACTTGAATTCACATTGGTAAACTACCTCTCTCGAAGCAAGCTAAGACCACAAGAGATCCGACACTCAATGAACATTTTTCAAGTAAGTTTATTAATACAACTGAATCGTATCCTTATTAAACATGATAATTATTGTTTAGGGGGGGGTAGGGCTGACCACTTTATCCTGTGAACGGTTTGAGGTCCGATAATTAATAAATCCTCGACACCGCAAGGTAAAAGAGGGTAACAGGAAGATGAGATGAGATGAATTATTGTTTAGTAATTATTTATACTAATATTCACTATTCAGGGTTCCTACTGAAACAATTCATTTGGACTTATTTTAGACATTTGAATAAAACTGTGATACAAAAGTTAAAGCAATAGTACGATATCAGCATAATCATCAGATGTTTCCATGTATGCGTTTCGCAAAATAGAAAGCACCTATTAGGTTCGTTTTATCCGTCTGATCAAACAAGCTATTCTAGTACTCTGCATAGACAGATCTTGCTGAAATTTGGTATTTTGAAACATTGACAATGGTGAGCCATACCCCCCCCCCACACACACACCTAAAAAAGGTTATAAACATGTCTTAGTGATGTGGAAGGACTCAGGATGTTTCTTCATGATCAATTTCCTGATATGTACTCTAAAGGGGTGTTCAGGTTACAATGATAGCACTATATGATTAAGTTTACATTCTTCTAACAACAATTTTTCCTCCAAATCAATCCACAACTTGTGAGCACTCCAATATTGCCATAGCTAACATTCCGTGCTTCTAATGTACTTCAGACTGAATCATATCCACCTAGACCTTGGGCTTCCTCCAGGTTTCTTTTCCTGCCATCTTGGGAACAAACACCTGCTTTGCTAACCTTTCTTTACCCATTCTATTTAAGTGCCCATACCACCTTAGATTAGTTCTGCTGACACATTCTTGAATGCTAACAATGTCAAGTTCCTTTCTAATATCTTCATTTTTAATATGATTGCGCTATTGATACAGTCGGTTCACTCCCCTAATTTTTCTTTGTTCAAGTGCTTTATTTCTAACCCAACTCTCAGATGCATAACTTAAAAAGCTGGTTTGAGCACTGTCTTGTATACTGCTAGTTTGGTATTTTGGCTAATTTCTCTCTTGCTAACCATACTGCTTAATTCATATAAATTTATTCAGCTAGCTACCTACAATACCAGCTTTGCTTATTCTGTAGTCTATTTCCAGATCTTCGCTAAAAATAGCCAAATAGCTGAAATATTTTCAGAAATGCAGTTGAAGTTTACTGTGCCCCTGCCTATTGTCATAGTTTTAGTCTTTTTATTGCTGATTTTCATGCCAAATGTGTAACAGCTGTTATTCAATTTAGTTAGATGTGATTAAGAGTACAACATTGCATAAAGTAAAGAGTTAAGTTTGACATCACTAACACTAATATCAAGCCTGATGCTACTTTCTTTCATAATGTGATCCATATAGATGACGAATAAGAGTTGAGATAATGCGCATCCTTGTCTTACCCCTGATTTTACATCAAACCATCTGTATTTCCTTCAATTCTAACTGCTAACAGAAACTTAAATATAGATTATATTGCTCTGTATAATGTTCCATTCACCTCCTATAATTGTAGTGGTTTGAAAAGCTTTTCTCTGGGCACCTTGTTGTATGCCTTTTCGAGATCTACAAAACTTAAGTCAAATCCTTGTCATATTCTCACGATTTCTCAACGATTTGTCTTTAAGTGAGAATCTGATCTTCATAACCTCTATTGGCCTGAACATAGCTCCAAGTTTCTCTTCTACCATCTTTCTCAACCTCTTTTCAAGTATGCTTGCACAAATCTTACCTGAAACACTTAGTAGAGAAATTTCTCTGTAATTCTGTGATATTCCGCTAACATTCTGTTTTATTACCTTGTTTATAGATGTGCACTATGAGAGATCTACTCCAATCATTTGGAATTCTACCTTCTGACCAGGCTCTCTGAATTACGTAGTGTAACCACTGCAAAACTTTTGTACCTTCACACTTAAACATTTCTGGTCGAATATCATCTACTCCAGCTACCTTTCCACATTCCAAGTTTTTGACACGATCTTTGTTGGGATTTTTTTAATTAATTTATTTTTTTTACATAGTCCAGAAACGCTGTCTAGAGATAAAACGTGCAACTTTTTCAAGTAATTTCATTTGAATGGCGGTAGTCTCACATCGGGCGATGAAGTTCATCTTCCACCTAAAAACAATCACTAACATCCATGTCCATGGCGGGATTCGAACATGCCGCCTGTTGGTTGAAGAGCAAGTATGTTATCCACTCGACCAACCTGGCCGACTACTTGACCGAATTTTGGTTTCAATCGGGATCGTTTTTATGGTCGCACTGACCAGATGGAATTTCATGAAATATGATATTTAGGATCTCTAATAACATTTGTTACAGTATCAGGACAGTTCTCATGAAAACAGCAGAAATGTTGACAATCGAAAATTCCAGTTAAGGGGAAAAAATCCCTTATTGTTTTTCAGCCAGTAAGCGAAACTAAGATCGAAAACTACGATCTGAACGTTTCATGCCGACGAACTGTCAGCGTATCCAAGCGTAAGTGACCACTTGGTAGTGCCACACCACGGCAACTCGTTGCAAAGGTGGAGCAAGCTCCCTCACTGTTACAACGTTTACAACGTTTAACGTTAACAACGTTATTCCCCCACCTTTGCAACGAGTTGCCGTGGTGTGGCACTACCAAGTGGTCACTTACGCTTGGATACGCTGACAGTTCATCGGCATGAAACGTTCAGATCATAGTTTTCGATCTTAGTTTCGCTTACTGGCTGAAAAACAATAAGGGATTTTTATCCCCTTAACTGATCAACCTCTCCAAAAAAAAAAAAAAAAATTTGGCTTTTCTTCTTAATCGAAAATTCCGTTACAATTTCAACCTATGCTGTATGTGCCTTCATTTCTCCTTAACGTAAAGGATTAGTAACTTGTCACTGCCAAGTAACTTACAGGGTGTTCGGGATAAATTTGACATATTTATAATTAATTATATTTTTCCGTAAGTTACATGTATTAACACACACTTCTCTTCATTTAAAAGTTTGGACCCTTCTTCATTCATATACAAGATGTCAGAAAGGATGGATAGCTAGAACCCACCTGAATCATGGAAGAGAATAACTTGTATCATGATGATTCGTGCCCGCCATCAAAATAAGGATATTACGACTGCTGCCCAATGCTCCCTGAATACAGTAAAAACAATCAGGCATGAACTAGAGACTTGCAATGGTGACTACGAGGATGTAGCAAGAAGAAAGATCCCTAGCAGACGATCTGATTGCGTTCGTACAGCAGAATTCCTCGCAAATCTGCAGGAACAGGTGTTGAAGAACCCTGGCATTGGAATTCGGGCTTTGTTCGTGGAGTTGCTAACTGTAGTCAAGCCCTGGATAACAAGGGTAGCCAATGGTAGGCCGTATGTATGGCAGCAGGATTCGGCCCCCTTGCCACACCTCTGGGAAAAGTCAAAAATGGTTGTCTGAAAATTTCTACGACTTCACCAGTCCAAATGTTTGGCCTCCAAACTCCCCAGACCTTAACCCCATGGATTATTTTGTATGGGGCGCAGTTGAAAAAGACACCAATCGCACTTCCAGTAATACAAAAGCCCAGTTAATGGATAAAATTAAAACAGTTTTTGCGGCCCTTCCCAGGGAGACTGTAGCATCAGCTTGTTCGAGGTTCCGAAGCAGAATTGAAGCTGTGATCGATGCTAATGGTGGTTATTTTGAGTAAATCTTGTTGATAGTATTGTAATTAACTCTGCCTGTAATGTTTTTTTGTCAATTCATTAAATTTAATAGATACAAAGAAGATTTTCTTTTTCCTTACGAAACTGTCAAATTTATCCCGAACACCCTGTAGCTTCGTAGATACCTCGATCCTCTGACAGAGCGGTTAATTTATCGGAATAGTCTGCTATCATCTGCTAATTGCGTATTCTCCCACCAGTTGTCTTGTGGGATAAAAACACCAAGTTTCTCTGAGGTAAAACTTGCCATCACGGAATGAGACCGGCTAACACCTCAAATGAAAATTCCTCAAATGTTCTTCACTTTCTAGATTTCGAACGTAGGTCTTTCCAGGTTAAAAGGCACCATTATTATGAGTGAATTACGGGGGGGGGGGGCTCTGTGTTGTATGTAAACAATTACAGTATAATTATGTCGTGAATTTTGGCTGGTGCATATGCATTAACTTCTGTTGTTCAATCACTCCTAAGTTCAAAACGAATCGATTTTTTTTTGTAATAATTCCATTTTTATCGAGAAGAAATTTTAAATGATATCGTCCTTTTGCACTATATTTTTTATTGTTATTTATTATTATTTTTTACTGGCAAAACGATTCAAGGAATGATAACAATTCCTTCTTGGTTTGATGCAATTTAAGAATGTGATTATGAAACGTGTGCATGTGTGTGATCTTGCTAACTTGTTTAATGTCAGTGCAATACAGAATGGGGGGGGGGGGAATTACGTTCGCATAGATTTATGTCTTATCTTAATATTGTTTCACAGATGCTATGGCAGATAATTTTCTTAGTGCTGACTGGTATTATGTCCTTTACTTGGAACAATTTAGTGGCAATAACTTTTTTCTTTTTTTTTTTTAAGATATTCAATGTGTTCGTTCTCCATTTAAACTGACAGTCGATATAACGGCTCAGGTATTTATTATGTGTTAAGGATGGTTTCAGGAAAATAGCAAGTGGTAGAAGTGATAATATAATGATATGTGTGACTGTGTAGTGTAATTGGTATCACATATGCGACTTTGGGGTTTTTAATAACCAACATTTGGGTTTTGGTATTGTTTATTATGACTGAATTATTATGAGCATACTGGTTAATTCATTCAGGTCTTATGCTTTGAAGAGGATGATGCTAAGGTCTTTGTGGATTGTTAGTAGTGCAGCGTCGTCTGCCATACTGATATATCTGGCTCTGTATGTGGAGGTTGTGAATGTCGTTTATGTATATATTAAAAAGGATGAGTGATAGTATTGCCTCTTGAGGTACTCGGTGTTTGGTTTGAATACGTCACTGTGGTTGGCCTATTTTTGTTACATGAATTTTGTCTGACAGGTAATGCCTGAACCAGGCATGTAGCTTTTCACAAACTCCAGTGGAGTCTAACAGTGCAGTGGAGTGTAAATAATAATAATTTAAAAGATCCAGATAATTTTTTTTCTAATTTCAGCAAGTATTGCAATTATTGATATTAATGTAACTGGATTCTGCGTCTTTTCAGTACATTTTTTTTTTCATTTTTAAAATTTTTGAAATATGTTAGGTTGTGATTCTAATCTAAAAAACTAAATTCGTAATTAAGTGCATGAACTGGGCGACATGACATTATTTAAAGATAAAGTAATATATTTAAAGATAACACTCATAATTAGAGAACCCTTCCATGGCGTACTATGACTCATCGCGGAGGCCACTACACGTACTCCACACTACACTACTCTACTCCGTACAGCGACTCCATACTGCACTCATTTACCTTGTACGTAGCTAAATGCTAATCTGTCTTAATTAATTGTATGTTCTCTGGCTGGTTTGCCTGTTTTTCAAAAAAAAAAAAAAAAAAAAACTACTATCGCCATACAAGAAACCCTTATAAATATCCGAGTCCTGGATAGAATTTGAACTCAGGACTTCCAGTCAAAGGGCACTGTCCTTACCGATTGAACTTGTTAGGTTCCGATGGTAGTTGCTTCCGTGTGACAGAGTTCGCTTTTTTTGTTTTTACCTTTCATTTTTCACTCTTTTAGAGGAAAGGAGACAACAGTTTACAATCATTTTATTTCAAGAAAGTATGAACCTCAGTATTATACAATCTCTATGGTCGCTTTTGATTAAGGATTTAATTACCACTATGAATTATTGGTTCTCACCTGAGGCCAGGCAGAAACAATAATTTAATTCATATCTGGAAAAGCATTAATAAAGACGAGTATATAGGCTTTTCTTTGAAGTAGTGAGGTTAGCTGGTAGAAATTATGGCGAAGCAACTAAGACTATGAGGCCAAATTATTATGTCTTCGTTTCGTTTTGTGGAATGAAACGCCGCAGTTTCTGGAAAGAAAAATTGTCGCCGCTATATGAGATCGTCTAACTCATGTCTGGTTGAAAAATCCTTATAACGGTTTCTCGTATTTTAGACAGGTTCGATTCAGATCTTTCCAACGAAACACAACTGTCATTGCGTTCTCGTGATTGCGCCGAGGATTAAAAATTCAAAACCAATAAAATGTTACCATAGGCTGCCATACAACTTCATTTTTTTTTTTATGTAGCTCACAGAACAGGACATGAGAGCGCTGGAAATGATAATTTCTTTGATTATCAGTGGATTCTACCAACCAGGAATTCAAGGGCACACAGATGTGGAGGTTTCTACCAGACCATTACGTACTGCCTATGGACTCGATTTCCATGGAAGTACACTGTTTCGTAAAGTGAACAAAAGACTGCTGAAATGTTATGGAGAAGAATCAAGATACGTGATATATCTAATTAGAACAGTATGATACGTACATACTGTTCTAATTAGATGAAACTTTTTTGGATATGGTGGTAGTACTATGGAAATGTAATTTGAAAGCGAGTGTCGTCCCGCAGTTAAAGTGAAGTGGCGGTTATGTAAGTGTAAGAATATTTCTTTCTCCTAGTTGAATTAGAATTTTCTTGTTCAAGTGCTAAGAAAAATAAATAGCGACCTTATATTCAGATTCTGAATTCTATGTATGTCGTGGAAGTTTTATGGAAACGATTCAGTTAGACACAACACTTAAGAATCAAGTATGCAATACTGCATCGTCTACCGCAATAAAATGTGGAAATAAGAATACTAGACTGGAATATTAGAATGGCCAGAACACAATTTTAATCTGAAATCTTAATCAGAGCATTATAGAAGAATAAGAACGTTGACCGAGACTAACATATCCAAATTCAAATACTTAAAAATTTTCGCAAATTATTCATTATGTTCTTTATAGTCTAGTTTATCAAGAAAACGCTTCGCATTTTAATCGGTATCTCTTTTAATCGAACAGAAGGAGCGACTGGATATGATTGCGAAGCGCACAGCCACTAGGCTGACCGCGAGGACTTTCCAGATCTACAAAACTTAAATATAGATCTTTGTTATATTCCCATGATTTCTCAACTATTTGTTGTAAAGTGAAAATCTGATCCTGACAGCCTCTATTTGGCGATAATCCAGCTTGTTCTTCACCAAGCTTCCCTTCCACAATCCTTTTCAACCGTTTCTCAAGTATACTTGCATAAATCAAGTATACTTGCACGAAATCGATTTATGCAAGTATTCTAAAAGTCTTCATATGATATATGAAGCATATTATCAAACATATGCCTAAGAAATTTGAAAAATGAATACCTCGAAAGGTTTACTTCTTATAATTTAGGGTATTTACCTGATAATGGTGGTAAAAATCAAGCAAGATATGAAGTAGATGATACATACCAGAGACGCTGTATATTAGCATAATAGTGGACATGGCTTTAAAGAGAAAACTACTGGTGCATCATATATGAGAAATGGTCATTTTTAGAACAAATGTTTCTTCAAAAATGATTAGGGATTACTGATGAGTATTTAATTTTATATAAACAATATTTTGTTTTCTTATTTCAAAAAACATCTCATCAGGGTTGAAATCAATAACTTGAAAAATAAAGAAACACTCATATTTTTGCAATTGGGGAAAAAGTTCGTTACGTCACTCAAGAACAAGGTATAATGTTCGAAATCAGCACAGAAAACTTAAACATGGTAAAATATTCGAATGACTGATGAGTGTGCACTCATCAGAAATTTCGATTTCTGAGTGTTATTATCTAGCTCTGGAATATTTTTTTAAAATCAAACTTTGCGCAAAATTACTTTTTTATTGCGGAAATGTATTTTTTTAAAATAGTATCTTCATAAAGCATAATGATAGATATACAGTTCTGTGATTTCTTTTTATTTCTTTTTTAGTGGAGCAAGAGGATTGACCTACACAACAGCATAGGCGAACACGTGGATTCAGAAGAAGAAATAGCCCGTAATATGAAAAGGGCACGTACTGTCGATCGCGTATGTAGGGTAATGTTTCCACTGGCATTTTTTGTGTTCAATGTGATATATTGGCCATACTACATGTACGTTCCAGACAGGAAGTGATACGGTCTCATCATACAAAGGATTTGAGAAAGTTCAAAGTGAGGAATGGTTGTTGCAACTAAATTCCTCGTTTTCAAAGACCTTTCTGCTTGTTCTTCACCATCTTCTGGAGAAACTGCTAAAATGTTCAAAAGTGCTCAGGAAAAGCAAAAAAACGCTGTCGAATATTTAATATTGCATAATGTTAAATCGATTCCCAGCAAAACTGTGATGAAAATACGATTAACTGAATTTGTTGTCCGAGACCTGTTCACTGCGCGATAAAAATGGCACGCATCCAATTACAGGTGAACTTAAAAACATGAGCGAATATGATCAAGATCGATGTCACTCATTTAAAACAACTTCTGTTATGCCATTCCTGATATAATCCAAAGAAAACACGATTTCCCATAAATATCTTGAATTATGTGCCAGTAGAAAGCGGGGGGTAGAAAATATTTGCTGGGCGCAGTGTGTATATATATATGAAATAAATTCGTTGGTTTCCCTAACAAATGTCATAAAATCAATGGGCAGCATGACCCATCGGAAGTATCACTTTCTTCACTAGTTACCATGTTTTTTCATCGCGATCTACATCATCTTACCCCATTTCTGGTATCTATTTTGTACCAGGTATTCCAAATACTTAACTTATTCATGAAAAACAAAACTGCTACAAACCAATTACTTGCCCAGCTACCAATAAAAGAAACCCATCTAAAGTTCGTTAACTCCCTTTATAGATACTACTAGTGCTCAAAAACACTGATGAGCAAGAAAAAATTTGAGAAGATTAACGGAGTGGAAAAGTAATTTAATCAGGTCATGCTAGCTCATGTGAAAAAGGACCTACATAGTTTCATGTGTTTACTATTTTTTTTTTTTTGTCAGCTACAACCAATCGAAATTAAAACAACGGAATTCAGTAATATTAATTATTTCTATAAAAAAATCTACACATCTAATTACAATATGTTACTAATACAGAACTAAGTGGTGGACTCTTTAGAGAAGATATCAGTAATCTCTTGTAGCATGAAATTAGAATAGTTAGGTTAGAAAGGGCTAGAAATATAAACAACCGCAAAAACATAGTCTATGAAATTCGTGTTTTCGATGCCCCTTTTTTTCAAATCTTTTACTCCATGTGGCAAAAGACCAGCACTGATTTCACTGACAAGTTGAGGTGGTCTATTGGGATCTCAAATGGCCAATGACCATTCAAAGCTTTACATATGTATGTATGTATGGGGCTACATTCGAATGTTTCATAGAAATCTGCCATTGCGTACCTAATATATCGAGCAATTATGGAAATATATAAGTGAATAAATAACAGTAGATCGAACCACCACTTACAAATCCATACGACCACGACTTTGAGAATCTTGCTTTGAGACATAGTCCAGTGTGAAACGCTCACTCTCGTTATTTCAGAAAAAATATGGTTTATAAATTTTAAGAAATAGGTCGAATTCTTAATTTAATTACATGTTTATCTGCAAACTGTTGGGTACAAAATTGAGTTATATTCTTTTTAGAATATTTCCAATAATCTTTTGACGCGTTCGATTTTTCGAAAACAAGTTTTCTTTCCTTTTTAAAGTTCTAGATATAAACTTTGTAACTTACTGCAATCTCTGGTTATTATTTTAAACGTAATGATGGAGTGATGATAAGAAGAATTTTATATAAATATCACTGAATTTTAAAAAGACGATGAGAATGAAATCCAATTATGAACGAAACCTATAAGCTTTCAAAAGCTGTTAAGGTTTTTAATAAATTTAGTTTAATTCTTTATCCAAGTGTAAGCAAACAAAGTTTGCGCCTGAAAATACCTTCAGGACTGGGGTAAGGTAGTGCAACACCAGGAAACTCCGAGCAAAGGTGGACCAAGTTTTTATCACTCCTTGTCTCAGTATCTCCCATAATGCAAAGCACATCTCCTTGCGGATATACTGCTATGCATTAAGGGAAGGGCCACTACCCACACTGGTTTCAACCTTTATTGAGGTCTCGTCATGGGAAGCAAACCCAAGCGTGGAGATTCTACGGCCGAAGCGATAGGAGAGGTCATATTTACCTATGCTTTGCATTATGGGAGATACTGAGACAAGGAGTGATGAGAGCTTGGTCCACCTTTGCTCGGAGTTGCCTAGTGTTGCACTACCTTACTCCAGTCCTGAAGATATTTTCAGGAGCAAACTTTGTTTGCTTACACTTGGATAAAGGATTAAACTAAATTTATTATAGTCTAACCAAGTGAAAAATAAACTTCCAGCTGTTAAGGTTTTTAACCAACTAACAGAGGTCATACGACTGGCTTCCTTGTGCTGGGAAAGTCCTCGACACTTGAAAGCATTTCCTTCTGCTGGCTCTCACCCAGAGATACTGACCTTATGAAATTCTGAAAATACCTCTGAAGATACAAATACTGAAAATGTAATCAGTCTTAAAGCGACAACCGTCACCTACTACTAGGTTCGTATATAACGACCTTCTTTCATAGGATTATAGGATGTACAATTACTTCTTTGCAAGTTTGCTATGTCCTGTTATTATATTACTTAAATGCAAAAATAAATAAATAAATGATAAAATTAAAAAACTGCACTTCAAGAATAAGGAATTATTCATCCGATTAAATGTATCACTTTTAACTTAAAATATCGAAATAAAAAAAATAAGCAAATTGGCACTTTTTTTTCCCTTTATTTCTACATAATCCAGAAACTACTTTTGAGAACAAACACAAACTTTCTCAACCCACTTCAGGCTTCTAGTAAGCAGGGTAATTACTCTGCTTACTAGAACTCGCATCGGGAAATGAAATTCATCACCCTTTTAAACACAAATATTCTTCCATGTCCGTGGAGGGATTAGAACCTACAGCCTCTAATTTGGAAAGTGAGTGCGGCATCAGCTAGGCAAACCAGTTGCTCAAATAGCAGTTAACGCAAGATATTTTATAAAAACATATGCATTAGACAATCCTTTGTGAGAAAAAAACAAAACAAAACAGGATGAAATTAGAATTTATTAAAAACTCATATTTCGCTCACTAACATGAGTCATTCAGGGAAAGAGCAAAAGAACTGGTTAGAACATTAAAATATGAGCATGCATGAGTCATAGTCATCCCGTATGACTCATCCCCGTGTTGATATTTTGAATATTGCAACCAATTCTTTTGCTCTCTCCCTGAATGATGCTTGTGTTGCACTGAGCGAAATATATTTTTTCAACCCTGTACTATAAACTATTAAATGTAATATAATGGAAGCCCCCATGCTATCACAGAAGACTGAATCAGATCTTCTATCTAGCATAAATGTTACCTGATTTAAGGATGAGCACCTTCGTCTCTGTCCCAAAAGCAGGGGGGGGGGGGTACTCCACAAACCCAGATAGCTACAGCCCTTCCCTCTCTACTCAGCAGCTTTGAGAATACGAGCGTAGGTGATCAGGAACATTTAAAAATGTTTAGTGTCTTTTGTTTTTATGCAATTACTGACCCATGTTGATAAGGACGGGAGAAATAACGAATAGGCAGCTGAAGCTATGAGATAAAGCATATTATGTGTTGTCACAGCATCATGTGAACTGGCCGATTTTTTTTTCTTTTTTCAGAAAGTTAAATTTGAACTGAGTAAGTTTTTATTATTATTATTATTATTAAAAATAATGGCGTGAATGAAGAGGGAAAAATAGTTCATAAATGCCGAAAACTTCGAATAAAATGAAGTGAGAATTATTTATGCTTGTATTTTGATATGCAATGACTTCAAAAGCTTAACAGTGACAAAGTATTAATCGACACATACCAGCCACTATATGTAAAATACTTAGTCACGTCACCACGTGTTCTAGGCAACTATTTAAGAATGCTACTGGTTAGTAATCGTCAATAGATTATGGCAATGATCGTCAATGAGGGTTAAGCAAGGATTATTGGTGAGTGTAGGATTAGATGATAGTTTTTGTTCAGTAAGTGATTTGTTCTTTACTTTAGTGTTTGCGAAAGTCAGTAGCTGCTTAACAGGTAAGAAGTTTATTTAAATTATGGAAAATCTTATACAGATGACTTAGTCCAAAAGTTAGACAAAAACCTAGCACTGGTTGAAGCCGAGTGGCTTGGTTATTTAAATCTATATTCAGTGACAAGTAGCGACCTAGAAGGTGACGATATGGGAGTAGAGGGCGAAAAGATGGGCTCGGTGGTCTCCCCACTTAAAGAATTCCAGGAAGAACATGAGCGTAAAGAAACGAAGGACTGAATAGGTACGCAGAGATGACAAAATGGATGATGACGCTCAAGGTGCCTCCAATCATTTTACGCTATAAAAGCAAATAGACATCGATCGTATCAATCATCAAGGACCAAAATGTCGCCTACTCGTGGGCAAAAAATACAGATGAGGGCATAAAGATTCAGCCCACTACAGTTTGAGATTATCGTCAACCAACTAAATTAATGGATAATCTCACCCAAGGATATCACCTCTCAGGAAACAGCAACAGACCTTCGCTATCATGGTTTGCCTCCGATTAAAGTGAGTAGGATGTATAGAGCTGACAAGAGACGATGCCAGTTGTGCTGGTAGAAATTCACAACTCTCATAAAAACATCTACGAGTTAACATCGGTCTGTGGGCTCAAGATAACGCCTGAACCTCTCAGAAAAAGAACATCAGCAGGGAAATGCCACAGATGTCAGAAATATGGTAATGCTCCGAAGCTATGTAGAGCTGACTACAAGAGTTTGAAATGTGGAGAAAAGCACGCAACTAATACCTGTGACAAGCCAAGAACCATACCCTCCAGATGTGCTAATTGCAACGGCCCTCACCCCGCAAATTACAAAGGATGTAGCTTCATCCCCCCCCCAAAAAAAAAGATTGGCCGTGAGAAATAATCAGACTCCTTCTCAACCTCGTACGCAGTTAAAGAAAGCTGAACTTCCTCCGACTCAAATATCTAAAAACTAAGACGATACACATCAATTGAACAAAACGTACGCCGATGCGGCACGTTCCAAGAAAACATGCCAGGAACAAACACGACCTAACCTGACTACGATCATTACTGCTCCTCTAGCTACCATGCTTCAACATTTTAATAAATCAAGCCCATCACTGACTTCTACAAAAAGAATCCTAAAAGAAACATGCTCCATCCTAACAGCATCTAGCAATGAATAGAAATAAATGTCTTCCAAACTTCCTTTTAACTGCCGCTTTTAATGCCAACGACCTCTCCAACAAAATTATTAAACTACGAGAATTCGCAGTTTAATATATATAAAAAGTGAGATATAATCCAGATGTTATGCTAATAAGTGAGACTTATTTACGAACAGCAAACAATCCGACATTGAGAGGCTAGCTGTTCTGCAGAAATGACAGCGTTGATTATAGAGGCGATGGCACTGCCATTTATGTCAAAAACTACCTTAAACACAATGCAATAACCAACCCTTAAACCACAAATTTTGAGTTTACAGGCGTTGAAGTCTGTACCAATACAGCCAAGTAAACGCAAAATCTATGCTGCTGATATCTCACCGACCAAAACTTTACTGATGGCTGATTTAGAAGTCATTCTAGGCATAAGGAAATCCATTACCATCGCTGGGGATCTGAATTCTAAACACCCAGCTTAGAACAGTAAAACAATCAATAAAAACGGTCGCATACTAAATAATTATACATGCTCAAACCGCATTGTAGCGACTGGTCCTCTTGACAGCTCAGATATTTTAGATATTGCTGTCCTACGGAACAACAAATACCAATACCAATCATAAACACTGAATGAGCTATCCTCGGATCACAACCCTATCTTACTCAAATTAGGCAATCAAGAACAATTATCTTCCCTTCATTGCTTCATAGCTTGGGAAAGATTTATTCCCTGGATACACTGGTCCAGTACCCAACACAAAATCAAAGGAAAAAATTGACAAAGCAATAGCCGACCTCACTAATCAAATTAATAAAGCATTAGCAGCAGTCACTAAAACTACAACTATTTACAGGACTAAACGTCTTCCGGAAGACATTATGAATATAATTAGAGAAAAGAACGACGCGTTCTTTTCCAGAACCAGGAAAAGATATCATAACAAACTTGCTCCACAAGATAAAAAAATCCTCAACAAATTGAACAGTTTAGTCAGAGAAGCTCTCAAAAATCTTAAGAAATCAACAATGGGAAAATAAGTTAACATCTCTTAGTCCTGAAGATCATTCAACCTGGAAATTTTTAAAAATCGCAGAAACAAAATAAATCTCCCCTCCTCTATGCAAACAGATCAGGGTTTAGCACACACTGATGCTGAAAAAAGCAGAAACTATGGTAAGTAATCGGAAAAACAGTACAGCCTAGCATATGAAAATATAGATATCAATCTAGTTTACATGTATTATTAGACGCACCTTAAAATAACCTAACAATAATTTAAAACATTAACCCTAGTTCACCAGCAGAAATAATTATCATCAAGAATCTCAACAACAAAAAAAGCACCAGGTCTGGATGGCATCATAAACAAAATCATCTAACTGCTACCGCGCAATGCATGTTGTCAACATCATGAACGCAATTTTAAGAATACAATACTGTATTTTCCTCCATCCGGGAAAATTGTTGACATTATACCAATTCACAAGTCGGACAAATATCCACAATTGCCTCAAAATTATATCGTCCTATCAGCCTGCTGTCCAATCTGGGAAAAATTGCCGAAAAACTCATCCTCTCCAGACTGCAAGAACAGTACTACTCAGCAAATTCATCCACCAGTAGGATATATTACTACAAGATGCACTGGAAACAACACAGCGCTGCTGTATCCCTTGACATTACGAAGGCTTTTGATAAAATTTGGCGTTATCATCTCCTATACAAACTCATTAGAACCAACATATCAACGAATATGATTCGTTTAATCAAATCATACCTTACCGATTGAAAAATGCAGGTCAAGATTAATGGAATAAGCTCTACCCAACCCAAAATTTTGGCTGGAGTTCCACAAGGCTCCTTACTAGTTCTGCTTTTGTTCGCAATGTACATGGCAGATATCCCACAGAAACCTATGGCGTCCATCACTGCTTTATACGCAGATGACACGGCAGTATTAGCAAGATCGCTCCGTCCTTACTTTGTAAGCAAAAAAACTTCAAGGAAGTATCTCAGTGCTAGAAAAATAGTTTTCAGACTGGAGACTGCAAGTAAACCATCAAAAAAGTATAGCCATACGCTTCACCAAAAGGCTAGCATCCCCGAAAGGGGACATCATCTATTTAATACTAAAATTTCATAGCAAATAGAAACCAAATATCTCGGGTTACTACTAGATAAAAGACTGTTTCAATAATCAAATCAGGCACATCTGTGCGAAAGTCTCCCAACCTATCGCTCAACTCTATCCCTTGATTAATCGTCGCAGCAAATTAAATACAAAGAACAAACTACTACTTTATCAGATGATGATTCGTCCCATAATTACCTATTCCTCTCCAACTTGGAGCCATACTTCCAAAGCCAACATACTAAGAATACAACGGGTGCAAAACAAGTGGTTGCGGATGATACTAGATGCTCCACGGTTCATTAGAAAAACAGATTCATTGTGATAGCAATATTCCATATATCTCCTCATTCCTTCACTCTCTCTAGAAGTGAAGTTCTTTTCAAACGCGACCACGCACCCAAATCAACTGATCAAACAAGCTGCAAACCACAATGAATATGACCTCTACAAGCATAAAAGACCAAAGCTATTTTACTTTCCAATGATTTACTTTATATTTAATCCCTCAGCCCCCAACAGGACGAGCTTAATGCTCATAAATTACTCTTAACAACACATCTTCTGATTCAGATAATGGGGAATATGAAAAGCGGTAAGTTTTACCCTTTTGCAACAGTACCGTTAAATTATGCGTTAATCGGCAATAGCGTTGATCATAATGGGAAAGACAAAAGATCTTTCAGAGTTCGATAAAGAGCTTATTGTGGGTACCCATCTGATTGCAGCCACGATTTTGAAAACAGCAGAGCTGACTGGTTTCTCAAAACGTAAATATCTCGCGTATTTAATCAGAGGAAAAAATAATCCACATTGCTTGTCTAAGAGGAGTAATTTAGTCCTAAGACAATCTGTCAGGAAGAAAAGAACGAGATCGTCGTCATCTGAGAAGGTTGTATGAACAAACAGAACTTCCTGTGTGCAGCAATTGATCGAAGCATTTAATGAAGGCTGTTCCCGACCCGTATCTCACCGAACTATGCGCGGGAAATTGAAGAGGATCGATATTGGCAGTCGCTAAAGAGGGATTCAACACGGTATTAAATAAAAAGTTTCTAATTCAGTGGCCAGTATGTGTAGCATAGTTCTTCCCAAACGTTCAGCACCCGCGTGGAGGTGTTCAATTTTTAAAAGAGGTACTCCCTCTCAAGCAAAGGCAGTTTGGGAGAAGTTATATTTCATTCAAATACAAATAATGGTATTTTTTTTAACATTTGTTATAATAAAGTGCAAACGTGTTTTTTTTTAATTATTAAATACATTTTTCGTTATACGAATCCAATATACATACAAAAATTATGAAATTTAAATATTCAATAATAAAAAATTTAATGGCATGAATGAAATTTAGCAGCGAATTCTGACTGTGTTTCTAACTATTTCACAATTTAAACTTTTAATGCAAAAAAGTTCACGCGATAGTGCCGCGATAAGGTCCTAACGCAGTCAGGGTGACCACCACTAGTACTTTCGTACTAGATCTAGTACTTTTTATAAATATTTAGTGTTCTAGTACGTTCACCAACAGATCTAGTATTTTTTATAAATATTTAGTGTTCTAGTACGTTCACCAACAGATCTAGTATTTTTTATAAATATTTAGTGTTCTAGTACGTTCACCAACAGATCTAGTACTTTCTTCCTTCCGAATAATAATAATAATAATTAAAATAACATGAGACTAAACATATGAATTTAATATTTTTATCTTCTTCCACCTCCCCATATGTCATATTCAATGACACAATCATGATTTCTCTTTTTTACCTTTCCCTCTCACTGTTCACTAACCTTCTCTTTCCCCCGATCCCATACTCACGCAATCCGACTGGCAACTGGCATTAGCCAATGAATTCTTCGCTATTCAAACACTTCTGGCGCGTTATGAGATTTACAACAGTGAAAATAGGTGGAAAAATTCAATATTTTAATATGAGTAACCACCTTTTATTAATGCACAGCGTAATTTGGAATTGAAATTACCCATTGAAAAGATAAGTCCAGCCGACAATGGTCAGTTTTTAGACGTAGAAAATGTATATCTAGGGGCTTTATGAAGAGCTTGATAGAGAATGACAACTATTGAAGCATTGAAAAAAAAAAAAAAAGTCAAGAATTTATGGTGTTTTGGAATAAAGTTTTAAAACGAAAAATGCTGTAGAAGAACAAATGTTTCCTAATTTAACAACATTAGTTAAAGATGTGCTGTGCCTTCCTCATTCATCAGCAGCAATATAAAGAATATTTTCAGCAGTGACAATAAATAAGAATAAAATAAGAAATCAACTACAAACCCCCGTGATGAATGGACTCCTTTTGATAAAGAAAAATTGAAATATTCATCAACTACAAATTTTACCATTTATACATCCAGAATCCGCTTAGGGTTTGTGTTTATAAAATTGCCACTAGTCAAGTGACAATTAAAATATTAAAAAAATATAAATATAAAGGCTCAATTGATGATTTTCACTTACATATCATCTCTCTCTCAAAAAAAAACTATGATTTCTCCCCCCCCCCCCCCCCACACACACCTCCCGGCTGTGTTAATCAGCAGGTGTGTTCCACTTTGCACGTGCGCGAATTACAGAATTTGCCGGCGTATAGGATGCACCCCCTTTTTTGTACACATTTTTTAGGAAAAAAACTTTATCACTGAATATTATAATGAATTTACAGTATTTCAAATATAAAGTAATAAGTAGGTCTACTTTCAACAAATACCTAATCTAACTAGGAAAGAGTACCCCTTTTAATAATCAAAACCCAGAAATTCATCTCCAGAGTTAAATGAAGATACACTTGAAACCGCTTCTAAATCATAATCTGAGTCCTCATACAACAAATTGTCCTCTGCACCATCCAGTGCATTACTAATGCTACACTTCTTAAATGATTTAACCACTGTCTCAGTTTTCACAGCATCCCATGAAGCTTTGACCCACTCACAAACTTGCGAAATTCTAGTCCTCTTCCTTTTTCCTGATGACGTAACCTCAAAATCCGAAGACTGCATCCACCTGTTCCATTTCTCCTTCATAAATACCTTAAATGGTTTATTAATACAGACATCTAAAGGTTGAAGCTAACTAGGTTAGACCTCCTGGAATTACAGCTAGCTGAGTTTTCAATTCCTTGAGTTTATTTGTAACATCGTCTGTTCTGTGAGAATGAAACTGATCCCATACTAGCATGGCAGGCTTCTTCAAAAGTCCACCAGGGTGCCTAGACCAAATTTTATCTATCCATAACTTCATTCCTCCTCCATCCATCCAGCCTTTTGCGTGAACATGTACAAACACGCTTTTAAGCAGTTTTTCTTTGGGTAGCGTCTTACTTTTAAAAATCAATAGTGGCAGCAATTTTGTCCCATCAGCACAGCAGGATGAAACAACTGTGTAGTGAGTTTTTTCGTGCCCAGAAGTTTTAATAGTAACACTTTTAGTGGCCTTGAAATCTACAGTTTTGTTTGAGGGCACATGAAAAGTCAGCGGAACTTCGTCCTTGTTTCCTGTTTGCGCAAGTTCAAAATTTTCTCGTTTCCTTGCGTTAATGACGAATCAATGAAATTCAATCATTTTTTCTTCATATTCAGCTGGCATCTTTTGTGATATTTTTGTTTTAGTCCGCATACATAGCTGATTTCTCTTCACGAATCTTGAACACTATGATGTTGATCCAGTAAAGTTGGCGATCCCTCTGTTAGTGGCTATCGCTTTCGCTTGATGAATAATCATTTTTGTAGACACTGAAAGTCCCGATTTTCTGTGGTCTAAAATCCAAGTATTCAGTTCTGCCTAAAGTTCTGGCCATTTTGCAGTTCCACTTCGTAGGTTATGGTTACCATGAGTTTCTTTTTTTAAATCCTATTCCTGATTCCGCCAAGTTCTTATCATTTTCTCAGTTGAGGGTGGTCCGAAATGCCTCTCTGCAGCCCTTTTTCCATGTTCTTTATCATACGCAATCACATGTAGCTTGTATGCAATATTGTAACAATGCCGACGTTTTTGCAGCCATAATTTGCCAAGAAATTTAGAGAAAATTTAACGGCGGGAATTTATCACCGTTCACAACTGTGACAGCAATTCGAAAGTTTAAATGAACAGGACTCAGCTGTGATCATCAATGATGGCGCATGCTCATCCACTGAACTGTACGTCAGTGTGGTACGCTTACTCCTGGGGGTACGTAAAAGGTCTTTAGGGCGTCCATGGTAATTTTTGGCTATGCATCATTAACGCATAGAATAAATTTCAATGTATCCGTGAAGTTCAAGATCGTAAAACATTCCTATTGTATCAATGAATAAGGTACAGAGACATCTGCAGGCTGTGCAATATGTTTCTCAACAAACAGTGCAATTAGAGACAACTGGGATTAAAACGGCACTAACTAATGAATCGCATGTCCCCCTCCCACAGAAAATGCTGTATGACTCAAGCAAAACCATATGTTGCCAGTGCAACATGTGGTTTTGTTTGAGTGAACGTGTTAAAATGAAGAAATATATAGTGAATGTGTTTCAGATATTATATAAGGAATTCGGTTGAAGAAAATTATCATTTCAACTCAACTGTCGGCTTGTCTTTGTCATTTAGTAGCACAATCTTTTGTTAATACTGCACCAATCGTATAAACGCGGATGTCTGAAGTTTGAGAAACACTGCTCTACGTAACTGGAATGCTCTCACACACACTGCAAGGAAGCAATAAAGAAATTGCGTAACTCAGAACAGAGAAAATTTCCAGAAATGAAAATAATAAAAAACCGAGTATTGGCATATAAGATGCACCCTGTTTTTCAGACCTATTTTCAAAGAAAAAATTGCGTCTTATATGCCGGTAATTTAGCAAAATCTGATAAAAATAATAAAAAAATACTTCCAGTGTTTTTCTTGTGGTGGGAAACCCTGTATATATGTAAATAGCATATTAAATAATTGAAAAATGTAATATTACATTATTTTAAACACTAAATGAGAATAAAAATTATATCGTAAATTAATATACGTTAAGTGCTAGAGTTACAATTGGGACTTCAGTTATGATGATTAACAACTTGGACTCAGTGACTACAGTGAGGTGAGTTTTCACTTTTTTCTTTTCATATTGGTCGTACATGCGTTAATTTAGCGGTTTTACATTGAGGCCATCTATGATAATCAGGTAATAATATCGTAAAATGCCCTAATAGAGTGAAACAAAAGCAAATAAAAATGTAGTACTTTTTTTTTCAGATCTAGTACTTTTTTCCTACATAAGTTGGTACAGAATATTTTTGCTGGGTCACCCTGAACGCTGGCCAATCGGTACATGCAGAGAGACATATTTCGTTCAAAACTTCAGTTTAGATTTCTAGTTCTTGAAAAATTAGTTATAGCGTAGACCTGCACTATTTTGCGACAATACCGCAACAGAATTCAAAAGCGTCGTACCCACAAGACGTATCGCCTACCAGACTGGGAAATACTGATCTTGTAAAAGTTCAATGTATTGACCTGTCTGAAAATGACATTGGACATAGACAGGACTAGACTTAAAATTTTTTTGATAATAAAATAAAACAATCGCGTGTATATAAATATATATTAAGCTTTTCTCTTAATTTATTGGATGTTAATTATTTATTCTTTTTACCAAAACAATTATCTGAAAATTTTCTATCCATCCACACATATACAACTTTGTTCCGTTGTATTACTTTTCTCTCAGACAAAACGTATTTAGAAAGTGGTCCTCGAAGTAACAGTGGTTTCATTCAAACTGCAGTTTCATTTCATTTCGCAGAAAGCATTCTGCGTTTTATTAAACCTGTTCTTTTTATTTACCAAAAAGTATTTATTTCAAGCTTATATCAGTGAGTATTTAAACATTATTGATTTTATAGCAGTAATTGAAAACAGACTAAACAACTGATCATTAATAACCTAGAGCTCATCATGCTATCAACAAAATTACAATTCGCTTATCCCAGGAAAATCCGTTTGCTCCACTGGGGAAAGCGAAGATAAACAGTTATTCCAACTAACATTCTCTTTTGGTAGGAAGCAAGCGTGTTGCTCTAATAAATAAAGTATTAGTAATCTTGTGTATAAGTTTGTTAACCTTAGATAACGCACATATGCGAAACTTTCGTTGGTTCCAGCATTTATCGTAGCTAACAGCTACTACTCGACAAAAGAAAATAAATATTTCGATTAGCAATACTATAAACAAAGTATTCCAACAACTAGCAATCATCCCCCCCCCCGTTCCGTTCCCTTCTGATAAGAAGCAAGCAAGTTGCTCTAATAAGTTTGTTAACCCTAGATAACGCACATATATGAAACTTTCGTTGGCTGCAACATTTATCGTGTCTGATAGCTACTACTCGGTAAAAGGAAAAGAAATATTGCGATTAGCAATACTATAAACAAGCAAAGTTATAACATCCATGAAAAAAATTGCAAACGAGGCTTACCTTCTACTAATTCTTTGCGAAGTTAAAAATAAAAATGATAAATGGCAAACACGAGTTGATTTACACACATTGCATCTCTCAAAGTCCTCACCATCGTCATGCGAGCTTAAAATTTATGCAATAATATGAATACAATTTTGCTCAATAACAAATGTTTCAAACACTTTAATTATTCAACAACAAAATCACACGAAACTACCGAACAAACACAGCGTATTAACAAGTGAAAGGAATGATTTCAATATTTCTCACTGAGAGCAGCACATGTTCACTTAAATTTTAAATTGCATATTATTTTTTAATATATACATATATATATATTTTTTAATATATATATATATATATATATATATATATATATATATATATATATATATATATCAGTGGCGTCGCTTTCCCATTTCGGTTAGGTATACTACCGTGTGGGTTATGCAACCCTACAAATTTCACGTCAATTTGATCGTATGCATGGGCGTGCTTCCGCAGAAAATTTTCCAGTGTGTGTGTTGGGGGGGGGGGGGGAACAAAGCTTGGAGATAAATAATAACATCAATAAATGTCTTTAGCATTTTTGATGTAATTATTTGTCGATGTAAACTATAAATACATTATTTTCATTTTACATCGATTTTAATGATCTTTAATTATTCTTGGGAAAAAAGTATTCAGAATTAATAGTTTTTAGCACAATTTTATATATAAAAAAATTGACCGGCATATTTTATTAAAAATCAACTAATTAATTAATCCCAAAATCCGAAATTAAATTATTTCAGCTTAAAAGCAAAAAAAAAAAAAATCATAAAACTAACAAGCAAAATAATATTAAATTACATACACTTACCTTTAAAAATGTATTTTTCTGTTTAAATTTGTTTCACTATAAATTTACAATTCACACTTCACTCAGTGACTCACTAGACACAGAGGGAAAACGAACTGGTCTCTGTTCACAATAGTAATGAACATTTTTTTCACGAATCAGAAAAAGATGATCCGAAAACAGGAACATGTGTTCTATGGCTACCCCGCCGTGGGCCAAAACAGGCTAACCCATAATAGCATTTTAAGACAAAGCATCCGAGGGTCGAGGGTGTAAGATTACATATCAAAATCACTTTTGCGATTACAATTTGTGGAATTTTTTACTCGATCCCGGGGAAAGTGCCCCGTCACCCCCATCTGCAGATGCCCATGACTGTGTGATTGCATTTTTATCGATGTATGAAAGTTTTGAGAGTGCATTGTGCATCAGTGCTCATCTTAATTGGTCCAATGCAATTAACTGCAGGATAACTTTGAATTTTTCTGCACAGAGTGGGGAACAATCTGTTTTAGGATTTATTAGAAAAAAACAATGAAGGTGAATGCTATATTTGGTTGGTATATTTGAAATACTCAAAGATGAAAATATCTGAACCATCATTTACAAGACATGTAAGAATAGGAAAGAATAAGTGTGAGTAGAAACACTTTCATTAATGGTAAATGAATTATTACTAATTATCATTTGTGATATGTGTGTCCTATAAGCTGCTGGATAGAGCAAATAGCACGATCTTATAAAGTCTAAACATGAATAAGTGAATTTACGATGGCATAATTAAAAAACAAAATGACGAGAGTATTGCAGGAATAAATATGGTTTGATGGAGAAGCAAACCATCTCGTAAAATTTGTTTCATATGTGTATTTCTCTGGTTTGTGTATATTTTGTTCCATTTTCCAAGAATTTTATTTTGTTTACTGAGACTCAGTATACATATCATCTGATCATGATTGGAATTATCCATACTTTCAGGAATTCTACATTCTTTAGTTTTTATTTTTATTATTATTATTATTATTATTATTATTATTATTATTATTTAGTATCAGCAGTTCTGTCTTATCAATCTCACATATGCTGGTCCTTTGTTGTAGATCAACATCTTATAATACAATGAATATTCATTTTGTTTAATAGATTTTTACTGTCTGTTGTTTCCGAAGATTAGAATAAAAATATCTCCATACTGTTAAAAAACCTTTGCAACTTCAACTTTGCAACTATACTGCACAAGGAAAAGAAAAAACAATTAGCATTTTTCTCCTAACATCCACTTTCAAGTTTTCAGTTCCAGAAAACATGTGTGACAGTTGTTTGTAATATAGCCATCAGATACAGAAAGCACTCAACTCATGACAAGTGACAACATTCAATTGAATTGGTTGACACAATAACCAATCACAGCTGCTAGGTGAGTTCCAAAATGTTAGCTCACCCAGCCTTGCCTTCTCATTGTTTTAAAAATACTAAAACGCTAAGAATTTGACCTGCTGTGCTCTCTTTACATCTTTTCGAAGGGATCAAAGGTGTATACATTTTTAAAGTACATGCAGGCTATTAACACGAATGTAACACAATATTTATGAGTCAAAAAGTGCCATCTTTATGACGTACTACTGCTTTATTACCCTCGTGAAGAGGACAATGAAGCATTAGTATATTGTGTTCAATTTTAAGAATCGCGCGAAGTCTGCAAGCAATTGGGGAAGTCTTTAATGGGAATAAATGCAAAAATATAATATCGGTGATTGTGATATTTTGTGGATAAGCACCACACACACCCGGAATATTCGTCCCTGATATCTACCCTATATATATAAAATGATAAGCATTTTTATGTCACGGTTTTTGAAACGTTTTGAAACTGAGGGACTACCCTGCGTGTGGAGTCTTCAAAATTTGAGCCATCAGAATTCAAAGAGAACCGGCCTACCAGTCCGGAACTCGGAGGGGGGGAAGGTGCCAGGGGTGCGGTAACCCCTTTCGAGTTTTCAAAATTCGAGTCATCAGAATTCAACAACAGCTTGCCTACCACACTGGAACTCGGGGAGTTGGGCGCCAGGGGGTGGACCTCTCCTTTCGAGTTTTCAAAATTCGAGTCATCAGCATTCAAGGAGAACCACCCTACCAGTCCAGAACTCAGGGGGTTGGGCGCCGTAGGCGCCAGGGGGAGAACCCCCTTTCAAGTTTTCAAAATTCGAGTCATCAGAAATCAAGGAGAACCAGCCTACTAGTCCGGAACTCAGGGGGATTGGGCGCCAGGGGGAAGAGCACCCTAGTATATAAATAAATAACAGAACAACTAAATTAAACTCCTTTAATTAGAAAAATTGGCATTATATAGCTTATACATTTATTTTTCCCTTTATGTTAGTAAATTAAAGCATTTCTTTTAATTATCAATATACATATATACATTTTTTTTTCAGAATTCATTTTTACTCAGTTGGAATATTATGAAAAAGCTTTAATGACTGATACTAAGAGAAAAAAAAGATGACATGGTATTTCTGAAAAGATACTACTAGTTTACTAGTTTCGTTGAATACATCAACATCTTCAGGTATCACAATCAAAGACTTGACTGTTTGCTTACTTGGGAAATTGAGTAAAAAAACCAGGTTTATATTTAAAATAACTTGGTATCTTTAATTAACATATATTATACCCAAGGTAAAAAACTTTTTACACACACACACACACACACACACACACACACACACACACACACACACACACACACACACACACACACACACACACACACACACACACACACACACACGAAAAAGCTTTAATGACTGATACCAAAAGAAAAAAAGATGACATGGGATATTTGAAAAGATACTACTAGTTTACTAGTTTCGTTGAATAGATCAACATCTTCAGCACGTAGTGCAAGATCAAGGCAACTCGTGGTAAAGGTAGAATAAGCTCTGATCACTATTCTTAATATTTACCCTTAATGCAAAGCACATCCCCGGAGGAGATGTATGATGCTATGTATTAAAAACAAGGGGCCACTACCCAGACTGGTTTCGACCTTTATTGAGGTTTATTTAAGTAAAGACCTCTCTAAAAAGGCTCAACCCACCACCAGCTGGAGCCATAATCTCAGCGGTGGCCCTACTCAGAGACAGGCAAAAACCTATCCACAAGCAGAGCCTCTCAAATCCAGCCCCCACCAGTTCCGACCCCGATCGAGGTCTCTTCAGTGGGAGCCAAGCTAAGAAATAGTAAGTTTTAAGTAATACAGATCTTACAAATATTTTACCAACACAAGTTACCATAAGATGCTTTAACCTTATTAAATAAAAATCTCAGTATGAGAGATAGATGTAGAAAGTTTTTTACCTTGGATATAATATATGTTAAAGATACCAAGTTATTTTAAATATAAACCTGGTTTTTTTACTCCATTTCCCAAGTAAGCAAACAGACAAGTTTGGGCCTGCAAGTTTTGCAAGTCTAGCTGACCCTGCATGTAGTGCAAGATCAAGGCAACTTGATCTTTCACTGTGTGCAGGGTCAGCTATCTATCTATCTCTCATCCTGAGATTTTTATCTAATAAGGTCAAAGCACCTTATGGTAACTTGTGTTGGTAAAATATTTATAAGCTCTGTATTACTTAAAACTTACTATTTCTTAGCTTGGCTCCCACTGACGAGACCTCAATAAAGGTCGAAACCGGTCTGGGTAGTGGCCCCTTGCATTTAATACATAGCATCATACATCTCCTCAGGAGATGTGCTTTGCATTAAGGGTAAATATTAAGAATAGTGATCAGAGCTTATTCTACCTTTACCACGAGTTGCCTTGATCTTGCACTACGTGCAGGGTCAGCTAGACTTGCAATACTTGCAAGCGCAAAACTTGTCTGTTTGCTTACTTGGGAAATGGATAAAAAAAAACTAGGTTTATTTTTAAAATAACTTGATATCTTTAACATATATATATCCGACAGAAATAAAATGGAATAGAATGAGTCTGACAGAAATAAAATGGCCCTCATTCCCCGGAGATCGGATTGTTACTATCTATGGCAGCAGGCAGTTGAACATGAAGGCAGAGGGTGCTAAGAATCCCTGAGTAAGTAGATCATGATGCCATTGGAAACTGGACCTTGGATCATTAAACTGTAGGGCTCTGAGCAGTGAAACACGGCTAAATAAACTAACTGAAGAGCTAAAGCGACTAAAATGGGACTTTCTTGGACTGCGCGAAGTCAGACGTAATGGTGAAGAAATTCATCAATTAAAAAATGGAGACATTATATTATAGAGGCCAAAATAAGGAAAGAATCAGTGGAGTTGGATTCTTGACCAATAAAAAACTGAATAACAACATAATAGAATTTGACAGTATATCCGATCGAATAGCAAGTATTGTTGTTCAAATCTCGAAAAGATACACTCTTAAGATCGTCCAAGTCTATGCACCAACAATAAGTCATACTTTCGGAGAAATTGAAGCCTTCTATCATGATGTATCCCAACTCTGCAATAAAGGAAAACATCATTTCAGAATTGTAATGGGAGAATTTAATGACGGAATTGGTATTCAACATTCAGATGAAAGCTCAATGGGAAATTTTAAATATGGCATGAGAGATGACAGAGGAGCACGGTTAATAGAATTTGCAGAAAAAGAAAACCATTATATCATGAATTCCTTTTTCAAGAAGAAAAAAAAAAAAACACATAGAAAGTGGACATGGAAAAGTCCAAATGGAAAACTAGTGAAATTTACTTTATCCTCAGCAATAAGAAAATCATCTTTCAAGACTGCTCTTTTATAAACACCTTCAACGTTGGAAGTGACCATCGTATGGTACGCAGTAAAATCCAAATAAATTTCCAAAAAGAAAGAAGAAAAATGTTCCGGAGATCAAAGCAAAACATAGATGTACAAAAACTCATCATTAAAAAAGATATATTCCAACACGAACTAAACACTAGATTTAAACATCTTATTATAGATGACAATGCTGATCTATTAGAAAGTAATGACATTTTTATCCAAAACCTTCTACAATGCTCACTTGAAATAGCTGGTACCACAGAACAGAAACAAGATAAAATTTCTGAAGAAACAAACTTATGAAGAAACGAAGAGAAATGAAACAATCAATTAACCTACAGAAAAAATTGAATACACGGAATTGTGCAAAACAATCAGAAAACGTATCACAGAAGAAATAAGAAAATTCGATTGTAAAATCATACAACAAACATTGAAAACAACCGTAGTCTCAAAAAAGCCAAACAGCAATTGATGAACAGCAAACAGATAGTTGCAGTCAAACTAAAGGACTGGACCATCACCAGAGATAGATATGCTACATAGCAAAACGAATTGAAGAATTCTACTCAATATTATATCAGGATGATGAATTAAATGAAGAAGAAGACAACTGCGACACAGTTGAAGTACCACAGATTCTACCAGAAGAAGTTATGCAGAGCATCCAAAGCTTCCAAAATGGGAAAGCTGCAGGTGAGGATGGAGTTATAGCTGAACTTCGAAAAATAGGTGGAGAAATAATCAACAAACTCTTAGTAAAACTATTTACTTTATGCCTGAAGAAAAATGATGTACCAACAACATGGAAGAAGGCTACCCTAATTCTAATACATAAAAAAGGTGAGATAGAAGACTTGATGAACTATCGACCTGCTATCAGTCTACTCTCAATGGTCTACAAAGTGTTTACGAAAGTCTTGGCTCATAGGCTTTATGCAACTCTGGACCTAGCACAACCACCACAACAGGCAGGCTTTCGAAGGAGCTTTAGTACAATGGACCATATTCCAGTTGTACAGCAATTATTGAACGGTGCAATGAATATCAATTACACTATGTCTTGGTTTTATTGACTATAAGAAAGCCTTTGATTCACTTAAAACTTGTGCAATACTTAAAAGCGTTACGAAACCAACAAATGGAGCTCTACATCAGAACCATCAAATCAGCATACACCAATGCCACAGCAGCAATTCATTTCAATGGAAACATCTCTACTGTGGAAATACAGAAAAGTATAAGACAGGGTGACAAAATACCTCCAAAATTATATACAGCGTGCCTAGAAGAAATATTCAAACTTCTTGATTGGGAAGGGAAAGGTCTGAAGATAAATGGAAGATATTTAAGCCATTTACGCTTTGCAGATGACATAGTTATCTTTATTTCAACTGCCTATGAATTGCAGACTCGTATCCATGAGCTCCAAATTGCTTGCAGAACAGCAGGCCTAAAGATAAACCTAACGAAGACCCAAGTTATATTCAATAGCTATGTCCAACCAGAAATAATAAAAATCAATAATGCAGAAATTAAACAAGTAGATCATTACATAGGACAACAGATATCAATGGGACAAAATATCATGGATGAAATTAAAAGGCGCACGTTGCTTGGGTGGAAAGCATTTGGAAAATTACATTCAATATTCAAAAGCCAACCACCATTATGCCTGATGAGAAAAGTTTTTAATCAGTGTATTCTTCCTATACTGACATATGGCTGTGAAACATGGACATTGAATGCAAAGGAAATTCAAAAATAAAGAACACAATTTAGTATGGAAAGAAGTATGCTTGGTATCACAAGATTGGATCACAAAAGGAATACATGGATAAGAAATCAATCCAAAGTCTCTGACATCATAGGAAGAATGAAACATCTGAAATGGCAATGGGCTGGGCATATTGCTCGAAGACAAGATCAGCGATGGACAAAAAAAGTACTAGACTGGATTCCACGAGAGGAAAAACGACCACGACGCCGTTCTAAATCACGGTGGATTGATGATATCAGATTTGCAGGAATGACATGGAAAAAGAGAGCCATGGACAGAGAGTTTGGAGTAATCTTGGAAAGGCCTTCATCCAGCAGTAGATCGACAATGGCTGATGATGATATATATGGTAACTTCCTGATTACCAGATATCTGAAAATATTTTTGATGATTAAAAAAGCCGAAGAAGAACAAAAAACAGTGTGAGAATCTATTTACATTATGTAAATAGCACGAATAGTTTCATCCTCCTATAGAACTTCATCAGGTGGATAAACAGATAAGGAAAAAACATAGAAATACATTTAAAAAATTACAAGAGTATAATGGCTACTATAATAAAAACAGATTACTTCGATTTAAAGCAATTTTAGATCTAAATGTATTGTTAAGCATGGTAGTTTCCTGCTTTCCATAACTGAACAGCAACAGTAATGTAGGATTGGCTGTCGTTGGAATCAGTAGAGTTAAACAATGATTGCATAGAGCTGAGGAATTGGATCTACCACAAGTGTTATCTTTACCATGCTCTTCCAAACGGTTCTATCAATTTTTCCGTTTGTCCGTAATAGGGAAGTTACAATCACACCAAGAGCATTATATTCTAATCATCTATGAATTAGTTTTACAGGACAAAGAAACGAACCTATTTAGAGATATCAATGAGGTTAGAATTTTGTTTTTTAAGAAACATAAAATCGGCATGAAGTAAGAAGCCAAGTTGAATATCTCCAATTTCAATATCAATTTAATACCATTTTCCTTCATACTGTGATCCATACAGATGATGCGTGATAGATAGTGTGCATTCATGTCCTCCTCCTGATTTTACATCAAACCATTTGCTGTACTTCCTTTCGTTTTAACTGTTGCGATCAGCATTTAAAACTAAAAGAGGTACAGGAACAACATTTCTCGACATTTAGTCATATGTCTTTTACGGATCCTTATGATTTTCAATTACTGGTCTTAAAGTAATATTGTGTTTAGCTCGAACACAGCTTTTTCTTCTCTAAGTTTCTCTTCTACAATTGTTCTTACTTATTCTCAAGTAGGCTTGAACAAATCTTTCCTGAAGCACTCAGTAAGGAAATTCTTCTATAGTTCCCACATTTCATTGTATTTTCTTTTTTATATACATGGATATTATATCAGTGGCGCCATGGCTATAGCATAGTAAATTGGCGCTTAGATAGGATATTAGCACTGGCACCATAATAAAGTGCGTGTGTGTGTGTGTGTGTATATATATATATATATATATATATATACATATATATATATATATATATATACATATATATATATATATATATATATACACACACTGCTTGAAAATAAATCAACGGACATACCCATGGTCAAGATGATTCGTATTACGTAGTCACGCGTTTTTACGTGGTATAAATTGGAATTTATACCAGCTCTATCAAACTGACGGAGTTTGACAGGGGAGTTGTGATAGAATGCCATGTTGAAGATCTGTCTGTCCTGCAAATCGTTGACAAATTGGGCCATCTCAATTCAACAATCAGTGATACTATACTGAGATGGAAGCGCAGGGAGTCTACTGCAAGTGCTACTCGCAGTAGTGGACCCACCACTCACTGAACATAACCGTAGGGTACTAGGAAGGATAATATTTAAAAAAACGCCATTCGTCCGCCCACACGTTGAATGCAGAGTTCTGGGCATCGACTGGAACACGAATTTTCCAACAAAAACATTCAGAACCGAGGCTAACAACATGGGGTTTCCATGGTCGGAACGCAATATGCAAATCCCACAGTACCCAATGAGATCTCATTACATGAAATCTGCCCAACAATCCAGGATCTCATTACATGCCTACAGGAAGAATGGTTCAAAATTCTCATTGATCGCTATCGTACACTTGTGAATAGTGTCCCGTCAGTTGCTGCAGTGATCGCAGCGAAAGGGGATCCCTATATCTTTCCTACTGAAAACCCGCTACAAGCAAAACTAGCCAACTTGATTCTTTATCGACCTCAAATAATTTCTTCTAAACTTTAATATTGAAAATTAAAACGAGAATTATCCCTAGTCCTCACTAAACTGGTCTAAATTGAGAGATAGTAAAAATCCGATTAAAATACCTTATCAATCCAATGAACGTCTTACGATATTGTATCGCAATACATATCAATTTTAGGTTAATTCTAATTATTCTTTTAATTATTACATTTAATCTTATTTATACTTTATTCTATTTATATACGTAATTATTGTATTTTATGGATAAATCGCTTTCATGACCACCCTGCGTGGTCCAATGGACGCACCTGTTTATTCAAAAATCATACGAACAATCATTTGCAGTTGAGTTATCTAACATGACTGCCACCCTACGGGGCATACTTTCTACAAGTGCACAATAGTGATCAATGAGAATTTGGGACCATTTTCGCTGTAAGCATGCAAAGATCCTGGACTGTAGTGGGACAGATATCCTTTGGCCTCATCCAAAGCTCCAGTTCATCCCACAGATATTCAATGGTGTTGAGATCAAGGCTCTCTTGAGGTCAATCGAGTGTGGTGACATTTATGTCTACAAACTACACAGTTGCAGCAGTGTTATGACACGGTGCATTGTCATACTGAGAGAGAGGATAATCAGTTCCATGGAAACGTCACTAAGTAGAAAGCATTGCATCATCCAGAACCCTCCTCCCAGTTCAATTTTCACAGCACCACAAACAGAGGTCCAAGACCATTTCACTGCCACCTCCCAATATTATAGTTGGGAGTTATGCACTTTGGTAAGTGGTGTTCACTGGGCATCTGCCACACCTGATGCCTGGAACTTTGTATTCAACGTGTCGGCAGACAAATGGTGATTTTAACATGTTATCCTTCATAGCACCCTACGGTCATGTTCGGTGAGTGGTAGGTTGCAGTTAACTCTCCATGCTTCCATCTCGGTATGGTTTCGCTGATTGTTGATCTAGGATAGCCCTATTTTTTGTTAACAATTTACCAAACAGATAAGCCTGCAACATGGCATCCTATCATAACGACTATTTCAAACTGCAAGTTTCTTCTCGCAGTCATTTCACTTACAGCTTCACTAACTTTGGAACATCATGTTTCCTCAATTTATACTGGCTACAAACATGACTCGTTGTATTGCACTATGCATCTTGTCCATGGGAGCGTCTATTGACGTCTTTCCAAGCGGTTTATATTATAAAATGCACCTATTATCAAACAATTATCTGGCTAATGTGTGTGTGTGTATATGTTACCAGCAAAGTGTGAAAAGCAGACATTGTATAGAATACGTGACGTTTTTTTTTTTTTTCGCAAAGTATGAAATGTCTGTTTTATTTTAATATTTTACATACTTTCCCTAGGCATTATATATGTTACCAGCAAAGTGTGAAATTAGGCATTGTATAGAATGCCGAAAGGCAAATTGGCAAAGTATAAAATACTCTCGATAGCGATGTCTAATGTCGCAAGGCGAGTCACGTGACTTTCCACGCTTGCCTCAAACAGACGGCAGCGCACTTCTGCCATTTGCACTGCTGACTTTGTTCGGCAGTAAGAAACATTTATTATTATTATTACATGACATCTCCCTGGGGATTTCATGTAATAATAATACTTACTATATGACGAGTCCTGGGCAACAGATTTTTTTAAAATTAATTAAAAGACAGGCAGCCCTCGGTTTACGCCTCACTTCCGTTCCTGAAAAAACAGGCGTAAAACGAACCCAAATTTAATGGGAGGTACAAAGTTATGTTCCGCACAGTCAAAATATATTATAAATACACATGAAGTACGTGTAATATTATTATATTTAAAGCTTTGATAATACATACATATATATTTGTTAAAATAAAATTATTAATAACGTAAACAGAACAAAGTTATATGCAAAAATATGAAACTTGGAAAAGATATTACATATTTCTCTGTTGAAATTCCTTGTTTCGGATCATCTGCATTTTTTTTTAAAAAGTATACAGTTGCAGCCGTAGGCTTCTGTGACTAATTGGTTCAAAAGACATATTTCTGTGATTACACCACATGTTTTATTATTCAGTTATACAATATACTGAAATAATAGTACCCGACAAGTTTCGTAAATCGTACGATTTGCATCTTCAGGGCTAAATAGTATAACTTAAAGTTTAAACAAGAGAAATTAATTAATACAAATCATAACCATCTGGCTATTCATAAACTCAAATAACAGAATGTAGATATAAAAAGTTATTGACGTTGAATAATACTGGACGATGTCACGTGTTCTTGTTCTCGTTCATACAGTCCGAGTTCAGATTGAGGTAGGTTTTCTATTAGATCTGACCACACTTGATGGAGAATTAAACCTTGATTTTTATTGCATTGGGTTAGATTTTTCAGCATATTAGCAGCTTCTTTAAATTTTCTTATGTAGCAGTTGTTTTCTATGTATGATATCGTCGTTTTTTTTTGCCAGTGGAAGTGGTATGGAAAGCAAGACCCGTTTTTTGTTCTATTTTGTATTGTACGTCTTTTTGGTGTTCAGCCATGTGTATTTCTCCAGATCTTCCTGTCTGTCCTACGCAGAAAATCCCGCAAGAGCAATGGATTTTGTAGACTCCTGGTTTTTTAAGAGGATGATGAGTGAAAGATATACATATTGGTCATCTTAGCAAGTCTAGAGATTATCAGCTTGTTTAGAAACGTCCCGAGACAAGAAATTTTGAATCTCCAGAAGACCTCTTCTCTCTGGACATCTTAGATCTTTTTAAACATTGTATAAACAATACTTTTTTCACCTATCAAGACAGAATCCGGGAACAAAAAGAAGGACTGGCCATGGGTTCATCATTATCACCGGTATTAGCAAACCTATTTATGGAAAAATTTGTACCATAAAAACCAAATATGGCTACGCTATGTAGACGATATTTTCATCACATGGAATGGAACAACAGATGAATTTATCAATTTTAAAGACTTGCGCAACACCATAAAATTCACTTTAGAACAATAAGAAAATAGAAAACTTCCTTTTCTAGATATTCTATTAGAAGTTAATGAAGAAAATAAACTCTCCTTCTCAGTATATAGAAAGCCGACCAACATAGGAAGATTTCTAAATGCAGCCTCACACCACCATCCTTCACAAAAAATAAGCTTAATTAAAACTCTTCGAGACAAAGCATACAATATCTCCAGCACACAAGAAAGATGTAATGACGAACTAAAATACTTAACACAAATCCTCCAACAGAATGGGTATGAAACAAAAACCATCAAGAGAATTCTTAAAATGCCTCCAACTAACAACACAAGAAAACAGGATTACAAAAACGCAATCTCGCTTCCTTATATCAAAAATGTTACAGATACGCTAGCCAAATTAATCAACAAACAGAACGTATAAGTAGCCTTCCTTCCTTCCTATGGAAAAAATCTCAAGATTCCTACATCCACCAAAACCACCTCATCATCCTCTTAAAAAACCAGGAGTCTACAAAAACCATTGCTCTTGCGGGATTTGCTACGTAGGATAGACAGGAAGGTCTGGAGAAATACACATGGCTGATAACCAAAAAAGCCGTACAATAAAAAAGAGAACAAAAAACGGGTCTTGCTTTCCATACAAAGAAGCTGCTAATATGCTGAAAAACCCAACCCAATGCAATAAAAATCAAGGTTTAATTCTCCATCAAGTGTGGTCAGCTTTAACAAAAAATCTCTGAATCTGAGCTTAGACTGTATGAACGAGAACACGTGACATCGTCCAGTATTGTTCAACGTCAATAACTTTTTATATCTGCATTCTGTTATTTGAGTTTATGAATAGCCAGACGGTTATGATTTGTATTTATTAATTTCTCTTGCTTAAACTTTAAGTTATACTATTTACCCCTGAAGATGTAAATCGTACGGTTTACGAAACTTGTCGGGTACTATTATTTCAGTATATTGTATTACTGAATAATAAAAAATGTGGTGTAATTACCGAAAGTATACAGTGTTACAGTAAAAGTATACAGTGTTAACTGCCTAGATTTTCTTTTTCTTTCTTCCAGGAGTTCAGCATAAGGTCGAATTAGATGCAATTACACTCCTTTTTTACGTTCGCACTCCGTTCCTAATCCTAGTCCATTTTGCAGAGTTCATCAGTCAATGTCTCTATGCTTGCAAGGATGTGTTGTAAATCTAATCTGCCGTTTTTAGATCTCTCAGAGGGCCTTCTTTGTTTTCTTTCTCCTCCTTTGAATGCTGACTTAATTGTTCTGCTAATTCTTTTAAGTCTTCATTGGAAAGCAGTTTATCATGGCTTTCTAAGACTTGTCACATCTTCAGCTGTAATATTGTCCAATCCCACCTCTCGCGCAAGCTTGGTAACGTCTTCAATAACATTCTCCTTTTGCTCTAATTCCTCGAAAGTATCCATAAATGCCGTAAGTAGTTTTCGCCATGTTCCTTTTAAACACTTTGCTGACACTTCGTTCCAAGCTGCCTCGATGTTGTTAATGCCCTTTAAAATATCGAATAACCGCCAATAGTCTTTGATAGTTTTTCTCTAAGTGTCCAAGACTCTTACCATTTCCATAAATGTTATACGTGGGTTAGGCTTTGAAGATTGATATAATCCCCTGATCCATCGGTTGCATAAGCGATGTGTTTGAGAGTTTTGAGGATGCCCAGGGGCATTATCCAAGAGAAACAATGCCTTGGCTGGCAAACTATTTTCTTTACAGAAGCGAAGCACAGTAGGACAAAAATAATTTGTGTACCAATCTATAAAAACGTCTTGTGTGACCCAGCTTTCTTGTTCCATTTCCAATAGACTGGCAATATGGCTTTTAGACCCTTGAAGGTGGGTGGCTGTGATTTATATGCCAACATTGGTTTATGCTTGAAAGTTCCGAAGACATTTGCACCCAATAAATGCGTAAGTCTATCTTTTGCAGCTTTAAAACCGGGAGCTGAACGTTCTTCACAGGAAATGAAGGTGCATGATGGCAATTTTTTCCAGTAGAGCCCAGTCTCATCAACATCAAAAATGAGATCAGGAGGATAACTTCCTTGTTCTAGTCATGAAATTCTTTGGAAAAGCAGCCGTTGCCACACCTGCACTTGCTGCCTCACCACATAATTTGACACTATTGCACTTACTTAGAGACTTAAATCTCATGAACCAACCTTTGCTTCCTAAAAATGTTTCTTCGCCTCCATCTGTCTTTTTAAGATCCTCAAAAATTGTCTTTGTTTTTTCGGTTATAACAGCCTGAATCAGAGCAATGTTTTCCTGATTCAAGTCTCCACCCAGAATAATTTTTCCATGAAGTTTACCCCTGCTATAACTTACATGTTTTGCATTTAGTACTGCAGTAGATTGTTGCGCAGACTGTTTTATTCTATCTGCATTTTTCATAAATGTAGTAACAGTCGATGGAGGTAAGTTCATACTTCTACAAACATTAGCATGTGTCTGCCCACCTTCCATTTTTCGAATCACCGCTATCATCTTTTCAAGTGCGATTGATTTCCGCGCCTTCTTAACACCAAGTTCTGCTAACTTTTCTGCACTTCTTTTATAAAACATGGTATGTAATTACGTACTTAATGAATTTAAATACGTATTTATGTAATAAATAAATAAATAGAACAATTAGGTAGACTCATCAGCAAAACTAGGTTTGATAGACATACGTCGTAGTAGCTTGGTAAACACTAGAGTGCCTGCTAGCATCGTTTCTGTCAGACCACACTACAGTAAGAAAGCACGAGCAGGCATCCGGCGTTATTGTGAATCGGCATAAATTGAACAGTCGTAAACCGAAGGCTGCCTGTATAATGTTCTATATTCTAAATCCAAATTCAGTCAGTATATGTACATTATCAGAATTGTAGATATGAGAAGAAACACAGCCTTACTAGTAAAGGTAAACAAGGAGTGCAAGGAGTAACAATTGACAATTCACATTTTTTTCTGTGATCGCCAACAATCCAACCGAATATTTGGGTTCAAAATCAGAATTTTAGCTCAGGTATCGAGCTGAGGTAAAAAATTAGACCTGAAACACCATATTATTCTAGTTGAATAGCACTTCCTTGAGGTGCCCTTTCACATTTCAAGCTTCTGAGCTTTTCTATCTCAATTATTGATATGCTTTTCTCATGAATATTTTCTATCACTGTTCTGTCACTTATGAATTACTCCAGATATTCAGAAAATGACTAGTCATTCTTTATATCAACTCATCACCTCTGATTTCTGCTAGTCTTTCCTCCATTTCTGAGCATTTTCGATAGCCTCCAAAATATGCCACCTTAGGATATTTATCTTTTGTATTTCTCCCAAACTCTTACCATGATATTTTTTCACATAGCTTAGCATTCTTCCTGTTGCTTCTGTATTCTCTAATAGCATATGCTAATTTACTCACCAGGAACTTTTTAGTGCTTTATTTGCATTTGGATGCCGAAATCTCAGATATCGTTTCCAGATGATTTCTTTTTCTCTAATAATATTTCTATATATGAATCAACAGTTCATCTTTGAAGGATACTAGACTGATTCTTTTAAAAACTTATTTACATAATTTTCTTTTTAATGTGACACTCATTTTTATCCTCAGACATCAAACATAAATGTATGCACATTTATGTTCGAGTCTAGTTAGCAATTATCAGTTTGTATCCTGAACTTACTAGCCTTGTTCTTTTCTCCAAATTTTACCACACTTATCAAATGAGAGGTGTTTTTCTCTTGAAAACAGCACTGGGTCTTCCAATCAGAATAGCACACCATATTCATTAATTCAGCCTTTTAAGGGGATTTGTAGAATACCATCAGGTTGGATGGTATTCTACAATTTGGAATTACCGATGAAGTAACCAAGTCCACGAAGCAACCATATCATATTTATCAATTGCGTGCATGCACACTAAACACAACGTGTGTTCTACAGCCAGTTCTGACTGATATGCAAGATGCAGAATTCCAGTTCTAGAAGGGGATGCCCTACAACCTTAACACAAAACTAACTCACCTTCTGAAAAAGTCCTTAAAGGTTTCTCACATATTAGATGTTTCCAACTGAAGAGGAAATGTTGAGACATCTGTAAGTGATTTATAGAGGCAGTGAGCTCAAGGGTCAAAGCTGTATAACTGAGAGGAGACCTCCACATATCCTTTAAAGAAATGTGGAGAACCGACCAGGGCTTCTGACCTAATGTCCAATCCTCACCTTCTCGTGGTGCACTCTGTTGGTTATCTACCTGGATACTGAACGAACGAGGATGGGCTGGCAATTTGGGATTTAGCCGACCAAATTGTATTCCTATTGGTTAAACTAAAATACAAAATGAAGGTACAATATGGCAAAATTTCATGCCAGCTGGGGTGTCGCGTGGTTAAACAAGGCCCCCCGTTGTTTTCACCAGGGAACCAGGGCAGACAGTGAAAAGTCAGCTACTGGAACAAATCTGAAAACACACCCCAACTCAACATCACCAGAGTTAAAGATCGGTACTATCAACATAAGAAGCCTGAATGGCAAAGAAATGGAGCTAGCTGAGGAATTAGATAAGTACCAGATTGATATAATAGGGGTGACTGAAACAAAAAAGACAAAAACTGGTGAGATCTTTCTGAGCAATAAATACAAAACGTTATATTCAGGCAATGACAATCAAGGGAAAGAAGGAGTAGCCATAGTATTCAACACAAAATACGATGCTCATCTTCTTGAATGGCAGGCAGTGTCAAGTAGAGTGATTTGGGCAAATATCAGAATGGGGAACTAGACAATGAGACTTACTTGTACCTATGGTCCCACAGAAGTGGGGGAATTTTTTGAGGCTCTAGAGAAAGCTATTGACACAATGAAAAAGGAAAAGTTGGTCCTTGTTGGGGATCTAAATAGCAGAGTAGGAAGTGATTGTCAGACATACAAAAATGTTTTGGGAAAAGAGCAAAGCTAATAATAATGAAAAATACACTGTTGGATTTCTGCTCAGGACATGGACTGGTTATTACTAACACCATGTTCCAACATAAAAATGTGCACGAATTCACATGGAGAGAAGAGGCAAGGAACAAGAAAAGTCTCATTGACTGTGTTATTGTTGATAGTGATGTTTTCTCCCTGGTGCAGGACACCAGAGTGTACAGAGGATTTGAAATTGCAAGTGATCACTATTTAGTACTGACCAGGATAAAATTGAATTTCATATTGAAAAGAATGACATGTAAGAAAGTTTTAAAGTGAATGAAAGTTGAGCAGCTCTCAGATGTGAACTGTAAACTAAAATACACAAAGATTATTGAAGGAAAAATGAATGAGTTTGAGAACAGGAACCAAACCTTGGAGATTCAGAGCCTTGAAGAAAACCCTGATTGATTCAGCTAGAGGCATGTGGCGAGGTTGTCTGCAAGGATAGAAAAATTAGAACTCCATGGTGGACACAGGAAGTTAAAGAGGCAGTGAAGGAAAAGAAGAAAGCATATCAAAAGTTCCTAGCAAATAAGTCAGCTTGTGCTCTTAGATAATACAGAGACAAATGTAAGGAAGCTAAACAAAAGTCATGAGAGGACTTTGGCAAGAACATAGAAAATAAATATTAAGAAGGTGCCAAAATATTCTGGAGGTTGTTGAAGAAGCTTAAAAATGGAGGAAAGAGTGCTGTAAAAGGAGTTAGAGATGACAAAGGTGACATGAAAATGGAAGAAAAAGATATCCTTGAAGTATGGAGTAATGACTTTGAAAATTTGCTAAATGAAACAAGCAGTGATGACAGCACAGTGGTAAAAAAACACTGACCAGGCATACAGTCAGGAATACATATCCATACTTGAAGTAGAAAAAGCCATCAAAGGCTTGAAATGTGAAAAAGGCAGCAGGAGTTGATGATATTCGACCAGAAATGCTCAAGTATTGTGGTATAAAAGTTTTACAGTGGCTGAACTGCATAGTTCAGAATGTCTGGACAGAGGGACGAATTCCACACAACTGGAGTAGAGCTCTCATAGTACCCATATATAAAAAGGGAAATACAGAGGTATATTCCTACTGAATGTTCCTGGTAAGATATATGCAAATATACTTGAGAAACAGTTGAGAAGAATTGTGGAAGAAAAGCTTGGTGAAGAACAAGATGGATTTAGGTCAAATAGAGGCCGTCAGGATCAGATTTTCACTTTACAACAAATAGTGGAGAAATCATGGGAATATAACAGAGATCTGTATTTAAGTTTTGTCGATTTGGAAAAGGCATATGACAAGGTGCCAAGAGAGAAGCTATTCAAAACACTACAGTTATATAGTGTCAATGGGACATTATATCAAGTAATACTTAGTCTTTATTTCAGTTGTAAGTCAGTAGTTAGAATTGAAGCAAGTACAGGAAGATGGTTTAATGTTAAATCTGGTGTGATACAAGGATGTACATTATCCCCACTGTTATTCATTATCTATATGGATCACATTATGAAGGAAAGTGGTATTAAACATGATATCAAAATTGGAGATGTTAATGTTAGCTCTTTGCTTTATGCGGATGATGTTATACTTCTAAATAAATCCGCTACAAGTCTGCAAGATTCTCTGACTAAATTGAATAACTGTTGTAATAGATATGGTATGGAGGTCAGCAATAAAAAGACAAAGACAATGAAAATAGGCAGAATCACTGAAAATGTCAGCTGTGTTGTGAATGGAGAACCTGTGGAACAAGTAAAACATTTCAGCTACTTAGGCACGATTTTTAGTGAAGATGGTAAATTAAATATGGAAATAGACAACAGAATCAACAAAGCTGGTATGGTAGGAAATCAATTCAATAAATGCATATGGAATAAGAGAGAAATTAGTCAGAACACTAAAGCTGTATACAAGACAGTGTTCAAACCAATTTTAACTTAAGGATCTGAGAGGTGGGTCAGAAATAAAACACTTGACCAAAGACTAGAGACCGCAGATATGAGAGTCCTGAGAAAGATTATAGGCGTGAACAGATGGCATCAATGGCAATATCATATTAAAAACGAGGATATTAGGAAAGAACTTGTCTTTGTCAGCATCCAGGAATGCATTAGCAGAGCCTATCTCAGGTGGTATGGTCACTTAAACAGAATGGGCGAGGAAAGATTAGCAAAACAAGTGGTCTCTGTCAAGTCTGCAGGAAAACGATCCAGAGGAAGACCAAGATATAGGTGGATTTATATGGTACAAAGTGCCTTAGACGATAGAAATATAAGATCTGATAATGTTGTAGTCTTGACAAGTAACAGACTGATTTGGAGGAAAATTGTAGATAGGAAGTTAGTAATGATGTAAATTTTTCATGTAGTACTATCATATCCTGTACATCCTTGAGGGTACATGGCAGGAATTTGATGATGATGATGATGTGAATAAAATCAGGATTAAACTTCATGTTTTTCAGGATTGTTTCAATTTTGAAAATGAGTTAGGGAGTGCTAACTCATTTGAACATCAGCAAGTTAAGACAGTATGTTTACAACCAATATCCTGAGTAGCCAAGTGGTTAAAATACCTGCTTTGCAGCCAAAAGGCTATAGGGTTCAAAGCTGGGTCTTGAAAAACTTGGGAAATGAATTTCATCACCCTGCAAGAGACCACTTCCCTACTTACTGAAGTGGCACAAATAAGTTCCATATTTAATCTTTTGAATAGTGTTTCTGGATCATGTAAAATAAAATTTAAAATAATAATCAAAAACCACCTACAGTACTAATGTTGTACTATAGATTCACAACTATTCATGGACTGTAGTTACATAAAGTTTAATGTTATGTTTTTTTTTTTTGTGCATGTGTGCCAGGAAGGTCAAATCAATGTTATTAACTTCATAACTCAAATTTATATTGTTTGTTTATTAATATGTGAAATTAATCAACTTTTCTATTGAGATTCCCTGCCACAAACAATGGTTTAACCTGTCCATAAAATGAGAGCCCTGAAGTAATAAAGCAACAAACTACATGTTCATTCATCTAATATTTTTCTTCTTTTATGGCTACAAATATTTACAATATGAATCTTTACAATTATGAGGCAAGGTAACCATTTCATCCTGATATTCTGTTACCAATCAATCATTTTCAAGGGCTGTAAAAAATGAGATGATAACCCTACACGGATAAATAAATAAAGCATTTTGAATAGATAGGAAAAAATCAAGATTCACTTCTTCCATTCATGAGCTCCTTTGTTTATATCAAACTTCCTATTATTCACAGAACTGCTGCTAGCCTATGCTTTCTTTATAATCTTCAACTTCATCACCTTAATGAAATAATTTCTGTTAAGCCAACTCATCCCTGAATTTAGGTCTTTATAAATCTATTTCATAAACACGAGTGAGCTGAAACAGAAAAAATTAAAATGATGTGCAACATGTTGATGTATAGCTATTTTGGTATTGAAAGAAATTGTACTTGCAGGATTTATACTTAAATAGATCTACTGGTAGGTCCTTGGACATACTTTTGCTCAATGAAAGAATAAATATAAATTTAGAAAGCAGAAGTACCAGGTGGATGCACGAGAGATTGGACAGAACTGTTAAGTTTAGAGGTCAAAACTGAGATTGAAATGACAAGGATGGCCTCAACAATAGTTGAACGTGAAAAGTGACCACTATGGTAGAGAGAAATCTGGCTGAGGAATCAAAACTAGGCTGATTAATAGATCTGGTCAGCTTTTAAGAGTAAACTATAACTCATGTTCATCTGGAAATGCCAGACAGGAATAAAGGCAAGTAGTAATAGTCAGCCTTCAAAAACTATCATTCCATTGCCTCTGTCACAAAAGTTGAAAGTAATAGAGAAGGTCATTAACTTTTTTTTTTTTGCTTGACTGGAAACCTGCCAATTAATTAGTGATCGCCAATACAGATCCTGTATTGGCGATCACTTGGTATTTCTAAAGCATTTGATCTGGTCTAACCCCCATCCACCACAACATGCAGTGAATAGATTCCTTTCATCAGATTTCTCTCACAATGCTCAGAGTATCCCAAGGTTCTATGCTCTTACTCACATTCTTCCCCCTATAAATAAATAAATGTAAATTGTTAATATAATTAAATATAAATATATACAAGTTGTTAATTTATTTGTAATTCTTTTGCAAAATTTTGCCAATGAACAAAATCTGAATGAAAATCAAAAAACCAAAGCACATGGACATGTTCTTGCATGTATCAATCTTAAATTTTATTAAATTCTCATCTGAAAATTTCCTAGCTAACTTCACCATGGCACACAAGAAATGGTAAAATTTAGAGAAACTTTCTAATTATTTTTGAGTGATGATTTTTGATCAAATCTAGCATAGAGGCCTTCCTGCCAAGCTACCATTATATGATTTCCATCCTGCCTTTTGTGAATGGTTTCCTCTGTTAATGCTCTGTGCTTTCGCTTACACACTTCCTCCAATACATCAAAGTCTCTCAAATCCTATCCGTGGTTTAGCTGATAATATACTCCATTCCTCTTTCTCATTCATGATACCTTGTAGTGTTCCAGTGATTCAGGCTTCAAGACTTTTTGTAATGATGTTTTAATACTCATCTTCTCATCATTCTCCAGCAAGATGAAAATAATGTAAAATTTTAATGCTAACAGAAAGCAATCCTGTCTTATTTCTCAGGAGAAAGATTTCAATTCACTCATCCCTATTTTTGGTAATATATTCCCATTTCAAGTAAAGATCAATTTTCTCCTCTTGGGTTGCTTTCACACTTAGCACAAACACATGACATCCATATTTCCCCTCAACTGCCAAAAGTGTGTCTTCTTTTATTCAAAATGATACTTCTCCCCCCCACACACACACAACTTCTAGCACTTTCTAAATCCCAAATCCATCCACCCATAAAATACTTTCCTCATATTTGGGATGGGTGTACACCAAAAACCATCCTAATACTGCTAGATACTGTCCAGGAGAGAACAATCTGCTTAACAGATGATCCCTCCTTCATAAACATCCTCCAGTCACTTTTTAACAGTTGCTGTGTTTCTACATTATTATTTTTATTTATTTATTTATTTTTTTGAAGATATGGGTGCTATTCCAATGAGCTGGCTGCCACAACCACCATTCCAGTTATGGTGGGAGACTACTAAAGCAAATTCTGAGATTACCTAACCCTCTTTGTAGACAGGACTGGAATTAAAAGAACCTAAAATCATAAACTGTGCTTGTGTTTTCTAGCCAGCATGTCTGCTTTCATCAGATAAAGCTAGTTTTGTTTGGGGAAGAAAATTTTTTTTTCCAGTTCTTTATGAAATTGCAAAGTCCTTATCCAAGTTAATCATGCCTTAGATGTGATTCAAAACTAGGGTTTTTATAAATGAAAGGCATGTATTGTTCTCATGAATACATCACAAATGCACAAAAGAAACAAGTGATGTTAATGGATATATTATCAATGTTTGTCAAAAAGAAATACTGTGTAGTATATTGAATCTGGAGAAATTCCCCAGGTTTTCTCTAGTTCTGCAAACATAAAAGAATCAAAAGAACTGGAAACATCTGGAAAAAACTCCCCCTCTCAACTTCTTCAGCATATAAACAATCACATTTCTACAGAATACAAAATAGAATGCAATTATTTTTAAGATCTTTTCTGCTTCTGGGAATAACTATGCAAAGAAATTTAAAGATCAATCTTTTGTAATTTTCAAAAAAAGAAGATAACAGATTATACATGAATTACATTTTGAAATGTACAAAAAAAATTTTTTTTATGCCATACATGTTTACTCATATCACAGACCTTCCCGGGTAGTGCTAAGTGGCTACAAATTGCATACAATTTGTATGCAAATTGTACTAAAATTCTGAAACGTTTTTTAAAAAGAACATTTAAAAGAAATCCATAACAAAAGATATGAAAAGTGATGTATATGTATGATGGAAAAGCTCTGGTTATAACATTAAATTAAAATTTACTTTTATGCTTTCATGTATAGGAAACCATACTGATGACACTGTATTCTGACATGTGAAACTAAAGAGTCTGTTCTAGTTTGAGTAATAAAGAAGTTCACTACTGATTTATTATTCTAAATAAAGAAGTAGTGGACCAATGTCCTCACATTTTTTTTGAATAATATCTACATAAATTGCACATTTTGTTACCACTTTATTTGATCTTTATACTGATCATATACACTCCAGCGCTTAAGAGTCTCATATCCCAAAACTAAAAAGAAGGAAGATATAGAACTGTGAATTACACGAGCTGAAAGTCCTTTTGTGAACATCCATACACCTTCTTCAAACCACAGAGTGGTAAATGCTGCTATAAAAGAATTTGTTCTATGGACCTGCAAAAACAATTATATAAAAATCAATGATATGCAAATACAAATAATTATGTAATACTTGAAATCAATATCATGAATGAATAAAATTAATTTTTCTTAATATAATTTTCAATAGATGAAAAATACTAGTATAATCTATTTACTGATTTGATTTCATAGAGCATATGCAGTACTATTAATCAAGTCATATCTTATTTTTACTAACCATCATTATGAACTTACTACTTTCTGTTGGGATCTCAGATCAATACCTTCTCTGAGCTGTCAGATCATTATAGTAATATTCTTTTTTCAAATCACCCATCATTATCACTTCCAGTTGGGTTTTTTTAATTCTTTTTTTTTTTTTTTTTTTTTTTTTTTTTTTGTATCATGAGCATAATTTTAATGCATACAAGTGAAATCTAAAGATTTCAGAAATAATTTCTCATCATCCAGATATGAAACAATTACTATTATATAAATAAAATAACAAAAAATAAAGAAAACACACTAATGATACTAAATATCTAAAATGGATGTTTTAACTACATCACTTTATTGATAACTGGGGGTTGTGGCTGCTATTTGTAGCATTCCTGGTAGATTATTGTAGTATACACCTACCATTTTATTTTATTTGACTCCCACATACAAAAAAGGTGTTTTATGTGGGAGAAAGGATTTTGAATGGAATCCAAGAACAGGCAGATGCTGACAAGTGGAGATGCCTGAGAAAAGAAGAAAGAGCTAACAAAAAATGCATTTATTTTCTAAGTACTTACTGGGTAAAATTTATTTAATTATAAATTACCAGCTGGAATTAAATTAACTTCACTTTGACAAAATTAGTCAACAAAAATTGTTTAAAATATTAACCAATTTAAACATACCAACCCAACTTTTACAATCTATTCAAGAAATATATACAGGAAATGAAATAGAGTTAAATTAGAACACATCTCAGAATGGAAAGATATATCAAGAGGAGTACGACAAGGATGTACCCTCTCACCTCTGCTTTTCAATATATATATAAATGAAATATTAACAATCTGGAAACAGCATAAACCATTTGGTATACAAATGACCCCGCAAATGAAGATAGATACACTACTATTTGCAGATGATCAAATAGTATTAGCTACATCAGAAGATGACTTACAAAGATCATTAAAATCATTAAATGATATCTCAAAGCAATATAATACGACAATATCCAAAGAAAAAACAAAAATAATGGCATTCAAAGGAGAAAACCCAATAAGAAGTAAAATAGTGATAGATAATACAATACTAGAACAAGTAAACACTTTCAGATACTTGGGATGTGATCTATCATACGAAGAAGAAAAAGACAGACACTAAAATATCAAACTTTGTCAAAGTAAATGGCATAATAAATAGTATATTTAAGCCATCCCTGGTACAAAAATACACTAGAATCAGACTATATAATGTCTTGTCAAAACCAACTCTACTATACAGAAGCAAAACATGGACCATGAAAAGGAAAGATGAAAAACGAATTCAAACAGCAGAAATGAAGTTCCTCAGAAAAACAGCTGGATATACCAAGTGGGACCACAAAACAAATGAAGAAATCTTACAATCCCTAAAAATCAAACCAATTAATTACTACATAAGACAGTATAAACAAAAATGGCTAGAACATTTAAATCAAATGGACAACAGCAGACTACCAAAAATATTATACAGATACAAAATAAGTGGAAAAAGAAGAATCGGAAGACCAAGAAAGAGACCGGAACAGGCCACATGGCCTATATTCCATGATAGGAAGAAGAAGAAGATCACAGATTAAATAAAATTTTGATAATTAAACTGAAGCCTTTAATTTTTTTTTTTTTTTGTTTCGTTTTTTTTTAATGTGAATCGCACCCATGAAATATTGTAAAACCTATAGTACAATGGATAGGGTACGAGTTGTATAATTTGAGAACTCTGCACTAGAGACCAAACACATAGAACTTCCCAAGCCACTTCAGACCTCTAAGCAGGATCTTAGTTTCCCATTACACAATGAAATTCATCCCGGTTTGCCTTACCCAGTTTTGGATCATTGGCAAACAACTGAATAGTTCCTCTCAGATCCTTTCCTATATCATTAATATCCAAAATAAATAGCAGCAGCTCAAGATGAGAGCCCTGTAGTACATCACTACTCGCAGGCCATCAACTGGACACTACTCTTGAATAAACTGTGATGTGGTATCTCTCTCCATCAAACACTCTCTTATCCATGTCACAAACTTTATATTGATCCCCATGAGCTGCAATTTAATCAGAATTCCATGCAGTATCCTATCATGTGCCTTTACAAAGTCCAACAAGAATCACTATAAACCCATTACCTTTATCCAACTCAAATGTCACTATTATAAAACATGAGGAAGTTACTGAGACATGACAACTCTATACAAAACCATATTGCTCTCCCCCATATAATATTCATTTCTGTCTATCCATTTCTGTATTTTGTTCTTGACTAACTTAACCAGTATCTTGACAATGACTCCTGATATGCTGATTAGTCAGTAATTTACTACATCAGTCTTGGAGCATCCTTTAAGCAATGCAACTATTTTCCCCTTCTTTCCACCCTCCTTGGAAATAACTCAGAACTGAGACTTAGATTAAACAACATCAAAAGCACTTCCAATTCCCCAGCACCTTCTCTTAAAACTTGAGCTGGAATATCATCTAATCACACAGTTGTATTCACATCAAGGTTCTATAATATGCTATGCACCTTCAGTTAATTTACCTCAGTTTGCACATTAAGCCTTTGCCTCTCTTGTTACTACAATATCTCCATACGGATGATAAATTCCCTCTTGCAAAGTGCAGGGAGATAATTAAAGTATTCTGCCATAAACATTCTTCCTTTTACTAGCAACATACTGAAAGAACTATGGGATTATCTTTGGCCTGTATTACTAATTTTTCCTTTCATACTTTGCTTTTGTCTTTCTTACTACACCAGTTACCTTCTGGCCTGAGCTTTGTACTGCTCATATGCCTGCTGGTCACCTTTCTCCTCAAATTCCCTCCACAAATTTTTCTTTTTCGTACCTCCAGCTTAATGTTGGTATTCATCCATTTAACTCTCCCACTTGATTTATTCTCCTGGCTCTAGATATGCAGTCTGTCATTACTTCCCTTAAAGACTTCTTTACCACTTCCCATGCACTATCAACATCTACTCCAAGCAATCTCCTAAATTTGCCACACTTACCAGCCCTGTAATTCCACATATCCCCCCCCCCTCCGATTAACTGAAAATTCCAGAAAGAGAAATTGTCTGATGCAATTAATAGATCTAGCATTCTCAAACCCCTGATAGTACATTCCATCACATGCTACCTCAGGTAATTATTCCTTAGTAACTGCATAAATTCTATTTCCTTCCTCCCATGTGTTCTTTTCTCCTTCCAATTTATGTTTCCATAGTTGCAGTCTCCCATAATAATTCCCTGCCCTTCACTCAGTGAGTTTGATGGGGATAGTATGCCGATGCATACTATTCCCATCATATTTACATCACCTGCTCTGCAGAAACAACTGTATATTTAGTTCTGCCTGGCCACTGTCTCAAACAAGATGACCCCAAATGTGCTATTTTCATTGGCCTGCAGTTGAACTCCTACTCTTTTTGGATGCAGCTCATAGGCTATCATTAATAATACTCCTTCCCAAAAACATTATCCCACTAACTATATTATCTTTTATTATCACTAATGCCCAAAACTCCTCCCCCTTGTTCCAAATGCTCATGGCATTAATGTATATGAAACAATAATCCCTCGGGACTACTGCTGTCCTTACGCTTTACACTAACTATCTCATTCTGGTTTGTAAAAAAAACTCAACTGCCTTCCTAGTATCTGTGTACTCGTTCAACAGTTCCACTCCCCCCCCCCACACACACACAAAAAAACCCCTCTAGTTTCCCTGATTATGCACATCCACTCTCACTTCATTCAACAGCACTTTTTTTTCCATATTCTGAACACTAAATCCATTCGGATGCAAACTATCCTTCTTTTGTTTGTGAAACTCGTTCCACACATTCACAAATTCCATATTATTCCTCATGCATGACCTAATGCATTGATGAATTCGCTTTATAGCCCTCCTTCTCAGCTCAACTCTGTCATACCACAGCAACAGATTCGCTATCTCAACTCTCATTCTTTTCTTTTGCTACTTTCAGTAATTCTTTCATGTCCTCCCACATACCATACTTTTATCCTTTCAAATAATTTTTTCCAGCCAAAGCAATCAACTCGTTTACTTTACACACCTGTGCATTCTAATAGCCTCGCTAACATCTTGAATTTTTGCACCTGAGAAGCATGATTTTGTCACTCACTTGCTAAGCATTGCTCTTATGATAGAAATGCCATACAAGACTCTCTCTCTCCTTAATTTTCTCTCCTCTCTTAGTCAAGCATTCCTTTCTCATACATCTTTTTTTTTCTATTCTCAACTGAACCACTCACCAGACATTTCTGTATTCATTCCAGCTCATGCTTCATCCTGTGTATCACTCTGCATAACCATGCTATCCCCTTCATTATGGCCACCTCTTCATTATTTACATCTATCATACTACTATTATTTGAACACCACTGTTACTCTTGCTCTCAATCGTGTCACTTTTAATATCTTGCAATCCCATCTTCCATTACACCATTGCACACATTTTCATGCATATTTTCTGTTCCATCCAAGACTCTCTCTCCCCCCTTAATTTTTCCTTCTTAGTCAAGCATTCCTTTTACTTTTCCCACATTGCTTTCTTTCTGTTCTCAGCTGAACCACTTGCCAGATGTTTCTACATTTGCTTTCAGTAATTCTTTCATACTACTGTATGAAAGAATTACTAAAAGCTCATCTTCATTTCCAGCTCACACATCATCCTGTTTATCTGCATAACCACGATATCTCCCTCATTATAGCAACCTCTTCATTATTTACATCCTTCATACTACTATTCTTTTGATTATCAGTTTCTCTCTCTCTCTCAATTGTGTCACTTTTAATCTCTTTCAATCCTGCCTTTCATCACATCACACCACTGTACACATTTTCACGTGTATTCTCTGTCCTGTCCACCAATTCAATCTCTTCTCCTGACCTGCACATCTGACACTTGCTTCTGTAGCATTTTCGACATACTCTCCTACCTATCACCTTCAAATCAAAGTCCATTCACCTTTAATAATGCATACATCTCACATACATTGCACTGAATGAAGCCCCTCTGGTTGAATTCCTCAAACAATGATGCCTTGGATGCCATTGTTCTGCTTTACAATGTGTGATATGCATTCTTGATATGACAAGCATTCATCTTAAAGAGTCATAGTAAAATAAAGAACATGTCTTTTTCTGAATCCAGAGCTATCTATGGATTTTCTGCCACCCCAAGCAAAACAAAATTATCCCCATTTGTCGAATTGCATTTTTTTACTTCGAAATTTAAAATAAATTGAATAGGAAATTCGTATTTTGTAAAATAACGGCATTTCCTACTAATATAGTCATTTTTATTTTAATATAATCACAATTACAAAAATACACTATTCAAGATTTCAATAAATGTATACACTGATAGAATGCTGCCCCCTGTAAATGCATCCCAAGCATGTGCTTATTTTGCTGGTTCCTAGAGCTGGCAGTGTCAATCTGTGAGGTGAAAGGATTCTGCAGTGGCTGAGTGTATTCACCAGACAATTTGTAATGGATAGTTAAGGAGAAGCATTAAGCTGATCTAGAATGAAGAGAGTTGAAAATTTATTTTGCACTTGGTTAGACTATAATAAATTTAGTTTAATCCTTTATCCAAGTGTAAGCAAACAAAGTTTGTGCCTGAAAATATCTTCAGGATTAAGGTAAGGTGGTACATCCCTTGGGAACTCGTAGCAAAGGTGGCCCAAGCTCTCATCACTCCTTGTCTCAGCATCTCCCATAACGCAAAGCACATCTCCTTGCAGACATGTACACTGCTATGCATTAAGGGAAGGGCCACTACCCAGACCTGTTTTTACCTTTATTGAGGTCTCAGTGCTGAAGATATTTTCAGGAGCAAACTTTGTTTGCCTACACTTGGATAAAGGATTAAACTAAATTTATTATATTCTTGTTGAGAGGCTTATACGCTGGTTAGACATAATAACTAATATTTAAGGAAATTGACAGCGTATACTGGAAATATAGATTAAATAAACTTTAATATACACTTTCCGATATTTTGGCGAATGTTACGTTGCCATCTTCTTGGGAACTTACTAAAAGGACACGTGCACACAAGTACTAATACAACAAATGAGACTGAGGCTAGGACGCTAGCGTTTTCCTAAAGTCCTGATGGTGCCCCCTGGCGGGCTATATTGGTAGTTCTTGGCCTTTGGGCTGAAGTTCTTTTGATAAAAGTTTCCCAAATTTGGGGCAGTTTCATGCATCCAAATTTGTTGAGGTTTGGCATGTTCCTAAGGGCCGAGGCTGATTCCATGGATAGTCTTTCATACTTGAACTTGCTGCGGTGTATTACTGTGGCTTTCTTCCATCTTATTCTGTGGCGAGTATCCAGAGCGTGGTCTGCAAGCCCAGAGTGGCTGTACTGGTGAAATCGGATGTAATCCTTGTGTTCTGAGATTCTGATATTTGCTGTCCTGCCTGTTTGGCCAAAGTAGGACAGTTTACAGCTGCAAGGGACCTGGTATACACCAGATAGGTCTAGGGGAAGTGGTTGGTCTTTGGTGGAGCGGATAAGGGATGCCAGTTTTCTATGTGGTCTGTAACAAGTGGTCAAGTCATGTTTTTTTAAGATTTTATTGATTTTTTCTGAGGTGCCTCTGATGTAGGGAATAGTGATGGATTTAGAGTAATCTTTTTTGTGAAGGGGAGGGGGTGGTGGGTTGTGGATAACTGGGTTAAGTATTTTTTGGAGGGGGTAGCCGTTGGCTGAGAAAGTGTCACGGATGTGATTTAGTTCTGTGGTTAGGGCTTGATCATTAGAACAGATTATTTTTGCCCTGTTGAATAATGTTTTAATAACTCCATATTGTTGTGAGGGGGGGTGGTGGGATTGTTGGTGAATGTATCTGCCTGTATGGGTGGGTTTTCTATAAACTGAGAAAACCAAGGTTCCATCAGGTTGGCGGGTGACTAGTGTGTCTAGGAAGGGGAGGTTATTGTTTTCCTCTTTTTCCAGGGTGAATTTGATTCTAGGGTGTTGGTTGTTCAAGTGTGTTAGGAAGGAGAGGAGTGAATCCGGGCCATGTGGCCAGATAGCGAAAACATCATCAACATAGCGAAGCCATATGGTAGGTTTTTGTGGGGCCGAGTTTAAGGCTTTCTCTTCAAACATCTCCATGAAAAAGTTTGCCAAGGGTGGGGAAAGTGGTGAACCCATGGCTGTCCCCTCTATCTGTTTGTAGAATTTTTCCTGCCAAACGAAATAGCCTGAGTTCATTGTAAACTGAAATAGGGCTGAGATATTGGGAGGAAATTTAGCTTGGATTAGCTCTAAGGTTTCTTTGAGAGGGACATTCGTGAATAGGGAGGAGACATCAAAACTGACCATTATGTCATTGTGTTGGAGTGTAAGGTTTTCTATACTGGCTTTGAAGTGGGCTGAGTTTTTTATGTGTGATGGTGTATTGCCAGTATAGTGTGGGAGTGCTTTGGCTAAATGCTTGGCTAGTTTGTAAGTGGGGGAATCAATGCCATCCACTATGGGACGTAATGGCACATTTTCTTTGTGTATTTTTGGGAGCCCATATATGCGGGGGGGGGTCTAGAGTTATAGGGTTTTAGTCTGTTGGTAATCTCGGCGTCCAAACTACAAACCAACACTGTTGTTAACCTATCGTCAGCTACCTTAAAGCCAGAAGCAATCCACGCTCTGTCACGTGGTCACAACTTCGCCATTGCTCCTAGGAAATTACCGGCCGAGGAATTAATGATTCAAATTGAACGCAGGATTCGCCAACTTCCAACCCACATCGCCAACGACATTAGATTGGATGTAGCCTGTGTTCTCAATAAAGCAAAACCTCCAAAATCCAACATATCCATTAGTGAATACAAGGCACTACAAGAATTGAAGAGAAACAAAAAAATAGTGATCACCAAAGCGGATAAGGGGAACGCCACTGTGGTACTCAATCTTAAAGACTACACAGGTAAGCTCAAGGCTTTATTATGAGATCGCTCCACTTACCTCCCCATTGATTACAATCCCACCAGCTCACAAATTAGAAAACTCCACATGCTCCTTAAGAATGTCACTTCTTGGCCTGTGGAGATTACCAACAGACTAAAACCCTATAACTCTTGACCCCCCCCCCACATATATGGGCTCCCAAAAATACACAGAGAAAATGTGCCATTACATCCCATAGTGGATGGCATTGATTCCCCCACTTACAAACTAGCCAAGCATTTAGCCAAAGCGCTCTCACACTATACTGGCAATACACCATCACACATAAAAAACTCAGCCCACTTCAAAGCCAGTATAGAAAACCTTACACTCCAACACAATGACATAATGGTCAGTTTTGATGTCTCCTCCCTATTCACGAATGTCCCTCTCAAAGAAACCTTAGAGCTAATCCAAGCTAAATTTCCTCCCAATATCTCAGCCCTATTTCAGTTTACAATGAACTCAGGCTATTTCGTTTGGCAGGAAAAATTCTACAAACAGATAGAGGGGACAGCCATGGGTTCACCACTTTCCCCACCCTTGGCAAACTTTTTCATGGAGATGTTTGAAGAGAAAGCCTTAAACTCAGCCCCACAAAAACCTACCATATGGCTTCGCTATGTTGATGATGTTTTCGCTATCTGGCCACATGGCCCGGATTCACTCCTCTCCTTCCTAACACACTTGAACAACCAACACCCTAGAATCAAATTCACCCTGGAAAAAGAGGAAAACAATAACCTCCCCTTCCTAGACACACTAGTCACCCGCCAACCTGATGGAACCTTGGTTTTCTCAGTTTATAGAAAACCCACCCATACAGGCAGATACATTCACCAACAATCCCACCCCCCCCTCACAACAATATGGAGTTATTAAAACATTATTCAACAGGGCAAAAATAATCTGTTCTAATGATCAAGCCCTAACCACAGAACTAAATCACATCCGTGACACTTTCTCAGCCAACGGCTACCCCCTCCAAAAAATACTTAACCCAGTTATCCACAACCCACCACCCCCTCCCCTTCACAAAAAAGATTACTCTAAATCCATCACTATTCCCTACATCAGAGGCACCTCAGAAAAAATCAATAAAATCTTAAAAAAACATGACTTGACCACTTGTTACAGACCACATAGAAAACTGGCATCCCTTATCCGCTCCACCAAAGACCAACCACTTCCCCTAGACCTATCTGGTGTATACCAGGTCCCTTGCAGCTGTAAACTGTCCTACTTTGGCCAAACAGGCAGGACAGCAAATATCAGAATCTCAGAACACAAGGATTACATCCGATTTCACCAGTACAGCCACTCTGGGCTTGCAGACCACGCTCTGGATACTCGCCACAGAATAAGATGGAAGAAAGCCACAGTAATACACCGCAGCAAGTTCAAGTATGAAAGACTATCCATGGAATCAGCCTCGGCCCTTAGGAACATGCCAAACCTCAACAAATTTGGATGCATGAAACTGCCCCAAATTTGGGAAACTTTTATCAAAAGAACTTCAGCCCAAAGGCCAAGAACTACCAATATAGCCCGCCAGGGGGCACCATCAGGACTTTAGGGAAACGCTAGCGTCCTAGCCTCAGTCTCATTTGTTGTATTAGTACTTGTGTGCACGTGTCCTTTTAGTAAGTTCCCAAGAAGATGGCAACGTAACATTCTCCAAAATATCGGAAAGTGTATATTAAAGTTTATTTAATCTATATTTCCAGTATACGCTGTCAATTTCCTTAAATATTAGTTATTAAATTTATTATAGTCTAACCAAGTGCAAAATAAACTTCCGACATCTTTGTCTAAATCCACAGTAATTTAAATAAGGTGGTACACTGGTTGGCAACTCGTGATACTAAAGCAGAAGCAAAGGAGAGGTCATATTTACCTATACGAGTTGCCAACCGGTTTAGACCCTAATAAAGGTCGAAACCAGTCTGGGTAGTGACCCTTCCCTTAATGCATAGCAGTATACATATCCGCAAGGAGATGTGCTTTGCATTATGGGAGATGATGAGACAAGGAGTGATGAGAGCTTGGTCCACCTTTGCTATGAGTTGCCAAGGGATGTACCACCTTACCTCAGTCCTGAAGATATTTTCAGGCGGAAACTTTGTTTGCTTATACTTCGATAAAGGATTAAACTAAATTTATTATAATGAAGAGGATAAAAACAAGCCTACTTTTTTGTATTTCACTATAATTTCTGACATCCAGATAAAACTAAGTATCATATGTATTCTGCAATAACACAGTATTTTGTAAACCTGACAGAAAAAAAAAAAAAAAAAAAAAAAAAAAAAAAAAAAAAAAAGCAGGACATTCCATTTGCCTTTACCATAATCCAGAGAGTACCAACTGTCATGAAGACTGCTATTTCTGACAAAGAAAACAAAGATTTTTTTTTGAAGAAATGCAAAAATTAAAACAGAGTATCCAAAGAAAAACTTTTAATAAAGTTAATATTCTTATCAAATCCAGAGATAATGATATCCAAAGGTTCTATAGTTTATGAATCGCTTTTGCAGAAAGAAGGCAGAAAAGATAATATATATCTACAATCTTCTTTAGACAGCTTACTTCCATATGCTACAGAAATGCTATTTCACACTTGAACAGACATTTGATATGTATTTCTTAATTTAAATCTACAATAAAATGCCGTAAATAAATTAACAAGATAATACAAGGAAAGAGCAAATAATATAATTAAAAGCCATGTATTTCAACCTTTTCATAAAACCTTACCACACAAGTTAAAAACAAAAGGTTGCAGATAATTTTTTTTTTCCATAGTACTGCAGACGCTATCAAAAAAAAACCCACTCTAGAAATCAATAAGCAAAAAATAATCCTAGTAAAAAATATTTATGGTGGTAGTGGCTTCATACTGAGTGACCAAATCACTTACCATGGTGTCTGAATCATTAATCATACTATTCTTCAATGTGGCGAGGACAAACTTATGTTCAATGCCACCAAAACAGTTTTGTTTTTCTTGTGCAAAAGAGATCCCAGATCACCTACTCTTACCTTAACACGTTCATTGCCAATTACACAATATCGCGTGATGCGAGTTCTCACCAAACGGCTGATCACGCGTTATCGTGTGGACGTCGCTATCAAGTAAAAAAAATTTGGCCACCACACGAAATTCCAATTTTCAGTTTGGCAATGAACATGTTAATAATACACAAATCACTAGACAAGATCAGATTTCTTTGCTTGGATTAATGTTTACCTCCAGTTTTACCTGGCATAAACACATCACATGAACAGCCTCCTCAGCATCCAAGAAACTAAGCACTCACTTTCGTTCAAGACCCTATTTTACACCCAACCAACTCTTCACTATATACAAATTCATTCATGTTTAGAATATTACTCAAATGTTTGGAGTAGTGCACCTGAAACTTCTCTTAAAATTTTTGATGCCATCCAGAGGTGTGCAATTAGGCTCAGAGATGATCCCTCTCTTACAGACTCACTTCAAATCTATATCTAACAGGTGCAGTGTTTTAGCACTGTCTATTCTACAGGTACTCTCATGGTCACTGCTCCAGTGAAATGGCAACCATCATTCCTCCCTTTCTGTTGCACCCATTAATACAAGTACTGCCATTGCCCAGCAACTCTTTACTGTGCAACTGCAAACATGCTGAACCTGCTTTTATTCATCCTCTTTTATTGCATCCACATCTGTCCACCGGAACAGCCTTCCTCAAGAAACATTCCTAAACAACTCTTCAAAAAAAAAAAAAAAAAAAAAATCTTAATCCTCTTCTGCACCCCCCCCCTTACGGCACTGATATGCCTATAGGTCCCTCAGCCTTTTTGTGTATGGGATCAATACAAAAACAAGACTGACTTAATTACTACTAACATCTGGGATAACAGAATTGCAATCGACTAAACCATCATTCAGACTGAAACACTTATCCCATAACAAAATAACTGCAAATCTTTCGTTTTATAGACTAAGCAGAGTGGAGTGCTGTCATTTTATGTAATAATACCTAACTGCATCCCTTATATTTATACAGTATGCAAGTTGTGGAAAGGGCCTCTAGATGGTAAAACAGAAGTTATGTTTGAAAGTGTGTGTGTGTGTGTGTGTGTGTGTGTGTGTGTATATATATATATACAGTGGTACCTTGGATTGCGAGTGTTTTGAAAGACAAGCAAAAATTTTTAATAAATTTTAACATGATAAACAAGCAAGGTTTTGCAATATGAGTATTACCTATACGCTTCGTCTGCCGAGTGTCACATGATCACAAGCCGCTCAAGGATTGTGGATAATCGTCTCGCATGCTTGGTCTCAGCCGCAATACCTCTTTCGTATAGTCAACATTCATGCTAGCATTGTGACCACGTGTGCGTGTGTGCGTAAAGTATTTTTTTTATTTTGTGTCCAAATATAGTGACTGTTCTTTATTAACTGTACTACGACAATGGCCCCAATGAAAAAAGGGTAGAAAAGGAAGGCAGTAAGAAGGAGATGATTACGGCGGAAGTTAAGAAGGAAATCATCAGGAAGCACGAACAAGGTATGCAAAGTGGCAGCCATCGCAAGATTTTATAAGAAGTCTACTTCAACGATTTGCACAGTATTAAAGAACTAAGGGGGCTAGATGTAGCAAAAGGAGTCATGAGAGTAGCAAAGCAACGGCCACGTATTCTGGAAGATGTAGAAAAGTTGCTTTTGGTGTGGATAAACGAGAAGCAACTAGCAGGTGATACTGTGAGAAGGCAAAGGCCTTGTACGCTGACTTTGTAAGTAAACTGCCAGGTACGTCTACAGAAAACGAAGAAGGCTTCAAGGCGAGCTGGGGATAGTTTGATAACTTTAACAGGGGAAGTGGCATCCATAGTGTTGTGAGGCACGGAGAGGCTGCGAGTTCGGACACAAAGGCAGCTGAGGCGTTTGTTGCCGAGTTCCAGAAGCTCATGGTTTCCGAGTGTTACTTGCCACAGCAAGTTTTTAATTGCGATGAGATGGAGCTTTTTTTGGAAAAAGATGCCAAAGAGGACATACATTACAGCAGAAGAGAATGCAATGCTCGGTCACAAGCCTATGAAAGACCGTCTCACCCTCTTGCTGTGTGCTAATGCAAGCAGTGATTTAAAAGTCAAGTCCCTGCTCGTGTATCATTCTAAGAATCCACGAGCCTTCAAGAAATGCAAGGTGCAGAAGAGCCAGTTAAACATTATGTGGAGATCCAACTCCTGCTCATCTTCCAGGCCTTAAGGATGACTTACTGGAAGAATTTGAGTTCATTAAGGTCAAGTTCCTTCCTCCCAACACTACTCCATTACTCCAGCCCATGGATCAGTAGGTCATTTCGAACTTTAAAAAGCTTTACACCAAGGCACTATTTCAGCGATGCTTTGAGGTGATCGAAGGAACCTTACCCTCTGAGAGTTTTGGAAAAATCATTTCTACATCGTAAACTGCATCAAGATCATCGATAAAGGCTGGGATGTGGTCACCAAGAGAACCCTTAATTCTGCTTGGAGAAAACTGTGGTCTGATTGCATCACTCATGAACAGGAGCTGCCAGTTGTCGATGAAATTGTGTTCTTGGGGAAGACCATGGAACTGGAAGTGAATGAGGATGACATTCAAGAGCTGACGGAGGAACATGACCAAGAGTTTACCACCAATGAACTGATGGATCTGCATCGCGAGCAACAGCAAGAGGTTATGGTGGAGATCTTGTCGGAGGAGGAGAAAAAGACGGAGACATCCGTCTCTTCAAATGAGATTAGGGAGGTGTGTAAAATGTGGGAAACAGTGCAAAATTTTGTAGAAAAGCACCACTCGAGTAAGGCTGTGGCAGTGCGAGCGATGAATCTGTTTAACGACAATGCAATGTCATATTTCCGTGATATCCTCAAAAGGAGGCAAAAGCAAGTGTCATTGGATAGGTTCCTTGTTAAAGTCGCACAAAAAGAAAAAGAGTCAACAGATAGCAGTGATTCTGTTAGTGACAATGAAAGTCATCCTACCAAATACAATTACTGTAATATGTAATGTAATTAATAAATTTGATTACTTTATGTATACAGTATTACATTTAAATACATAATAAAAATATAAAAAGGTATACATATATAAGGTATATGAAGGTATATGTATTTTGTATTAATCATTTTTATATGAATATTTTTGAGTTTTGGAACAAATCATCTGAGTTTCCATTATTTCTTATGGGGAAATTCGCTTTGATATACGAATGCTTTGGATTACAAGCACGTTTCCGGAACAAATTATGCTCGCAAACCAAGGTACCATTGTGTATATTCTATGTAATGCAACCCCCCATTACCAAAACAGACAAGGGGGAAAACACCAATTTTTTTTTAAAAAAAAAACAGTTGTTTACAAAACAAAGGAAATATATGTATATATCAGTTGTCATAATCAAATTCCAGAGTTGTTCAGGATATAGATACTCAACATGAAAAAAGTCATATCACTACCAACCTCCTGTTTATAATTTTTTTCTAAATCAATGTTATCTGCCAAGACGACAACATTATTGAATCTTATATTTCTCTCGTAAGGCTTTTTACCACATTAATCCACCTAGATCTTGGTCTTCCATTGGGTCTTTTTGTTGCCATCTTGTCAAAGAACACCTGTCTCAACCTTTCCTCTCCTATTCTATTTAAGTGCCCATACCATATGAAATTAGCTGTGCTAACACATTCCTGAATGCTAACAATATCAAGCTCTTTCCTAATATCCTCATTTTTAATGCCATCTGTTTACTCTCCCTTATTTTTCTCAAAATTCTCATATCTGTGGGCTCCAGTCTTTTATCAAGATTTTGTTTCTAATCCAGCTCTCAAATTCAAAAATTAAAATTGATGCATTTTGACTGCAAATTTGGGTTTGAGTGGTTGATGTACTTAGGCACTGGTGTAAAACTAACTAATCTGTTTTGCATTTTTCCTTAGAAAATTAACGTTTTATACTTATATTAAAGTAGACTTTTGTGTTTTTAGAGTATTTAGTGTTTTTATAATATTTTTATTGTGATATTGCAATTGTAAATATTTTAATATTGCAATATCACAATATTGCAATATTAAATTTGCAATACCAAAAACTCACAAACAGAAAGCTTACAAGAACAATTAAGTCAAGAACAAGAAGGTTTGACCTGCTAAAGACTATATTGAAAAGGATAATGAAAATAATTTAACCTAAAAAATTGCAAGGTTAAATCAGATTATTAGACCGACAATCTGGGAATTACAGAAAGTCGAGCTGCATTAAAGGAACACATGAGAGTAAAAAAAGTTAAGTTGGTGTGTAAGAAAAAACAAGTAAGTAAAGTTGAAAAGAAAAGAAAAGCAAAAGACATAATTCTAGAAGAGACAACTTAACTAGCAATAAGTTCAGTATGAGAGAGGATATGAAAGAATTGTTGGAAAAAGTGAGAATGAAGAATGAGAAAGTGCAACTTTAAGTATGTTACCTGGATATGATAGAAATGAATTAAGAAGAATTATTATTATTATTGTTCCGGGAAACTCCAAGGAGTCGACAGACTCATCGAGGGAGGCCCTAACATCATGTCTGGAACAACTATTCAACATTCACACAGTATCTATCACATCTTGCCTTGAACTCATTCACGGTCATAGCACCCACAACAGACTCTGGAAGCTTATTCCACTCATTCACCACTCTCCAAGTAAAAAACACAGCTCTAACACCCTTGTCAACCACGCTCTTGCCCAGCTTCCATGCATGGCCCCTAGTCCTCCCACCATCATATTTTCAAAAATATCTTCTGGATCAATCTTATAAAAACCCTTCAGTAATTTGAATGTCTCAATCATATCACCCCTCCTTCATCTATCGTCCGATTTCTGCAACCCACAAATCCTCAACCTATTCTCATAAGGTTCATTCCACAGACCTGCTATCATCTTGGTCACTCGTCTCTGGACCCTCTCCACTTCCTCCCCATCACAAAGAAACCCTGGTGCCCATAACTGGGCACAGAAGTCCAGATGGGGTCTTATCAAGGCTCGATACAGAGGAACAACAACTTGTTTGTCTCTGCATGTTAAAGTATTTTTCAGAAGCCAAGTGATTTGGTGAGCTGTTTTAGTCACTTTTGCAATGTGCCCCCTAAACTTCAACTCCCTATCCACCAGCACTCCCAAATCCCTGGCCTCATCAATCTCCTGGAGTACGGTTCCACCAATGCGATATACTGCTGCTGTTCTTTTCACCCCAAAGTGCATAACCTTACACTTTGCCACATTAAACTGACATCCATTTTTCCTAGCCCAGTCCTCCAAACTATCCAAATCATCCTGTAAAATTTTGACATCCTGTGCACTCACAATTGCTCTACCCAACTTTGTATCATCAGCAAACAAGTGAACACTTTCTCTCAAATCCTTTCCAATATCATTGATGAACAAATTGAAAAGCAGTGGTCCAAGAACAGAGCCCTGCGGCACTCCACTAGTCACAAGACGTCTTTTAGACTCCACTCCTGAATAAACCACTCTCTGGTATCTCTCCTTCAACCACCCTCCTATCCATCTTACCAACCCTATATCTATCCCCATCTGCTCCAGTTTACTGATTAGGGTTCCATGTGGTATCCTGTCAAAGGCCTTGGCAAGGTCCAGTAGTATCACTGTAAACCCATTACCCCTATCCAGTTCAGCCGTCACTGTGTTATAAAACGTGAGCAAGTTACTGAGGCATGATCCACCCTTCACAAAACCATGTTGTCCCCCATACAATATCCCATTTTCATCTATCCAATCCTGTATTCTTTTCCTGACTAATTTCTTTAAGACCTTGACAATGATTCCTGATATGTTAATAGGTCGGTAATTTACAACAGCAGTCTTGGAACCACCTTTATGCAGTGGAACTATTTTCCCCTCCTTCCACCCGCTTGGGACTAACCCAGACCCGAGACTCAAATTAAACAAAATGGTCAAGGGTACTGACAATTCTTTAGCTGCTTCTCGTACTACACGAGCTGGTATACCATCCAATCCCACAGATGCATTGACATTGAGGTTCTGCAATAGACTACTCACCTCCACTTCATTCACTACAATTCCCGTATAATCTACTGGTTTATTATTTGTTTCTGTAATGTCACCACCTGGATGATATATTCTTGCAAAGTGCTCACTCAGTAACTCAGCTATCTCAACTGATTCAGTTACCTCCCTACCATCGGCATTCTTTAATGATAGCAAACGATTCGATAGGCAGGCTGTGTGGAAGGAATGGATGCAAGTTTTTGGAGTGGGAAATGAGTCTCAGGAAAGAATGATAGAATTTATATAAGAGGTGATAGATCTTGAATGAGGACCTTTTCATCAAAAGGATCATTCATTTGTGATTTAACAAGAATACAATTCTGACCAAGAAATACTTGTACTATTAGTGAAGAAAACAAATTATAAAAAGAGAACATATCTGAATTACCTTAAAGTAATAAGGAGGAGAAATTTGTCTGTCTAAATAGAAATTTTGTTGTTTAAAAGCATTAGTGATTAAAATATACTCTATGCAAAATGTATGTCAAAATGCTAACAAAGGTCACGTGCGAGTTATCTACGATAGCATAATGCCCGAGAAAGCATGAATGCTTTCTCGGGCATTCATGGAAAGCGAATCGAACTCGCATTCTACGAAAAGAACGCTCATCAAGGAGAAGAATTGTGATGTGATAACGTGAGGGCGAATAGGAAGACGCCATCAGAAATTTCTGTAACCAAACGAGGGGGCAACGAAGGAGAATAAATGCGGGTTGACATGGGTTTCAGCCCCCAGTTTTTTCTGTTCCCGCTCTCATTCGGAGCTATGATGCTGACCAGTGGAAGGAAGCTCTACAATGACTGACGGCAGGCTTTTCCCCATTGCCTGACTGACTAGTATTGGACGAGCTGTATGCGAGATGACGCCGTCCACCAATTCGGGCCATCGGTAAAAGTTTTTACTGGGATGAGACAGCGGAGGGTTCCCTCTGGAAAGCGGTCAGGCTAACAACAGTGATCAGCAAAGTGCTGAAAATGGCTATACGTGACCCGCTGAAGCAGGTGGTAACGTATAGAAATTTCTTATTCAATCAACAATTACCTTTAGAGGAAAAGAGTGAACGAGAATTTAGTTGGAAAGGAAGATGAACAATTATTTAGAGAACTTTTGAGTGATTAATGTGCTTAGTGATTTGTTAGTTCCATTGGCCTGATAGTCTGAAGATTTAAGATTTTGTGTGAGACCTAATTAATGTGGAGGGGCCTATGTTGACAATTGAAGTAAGGAATTATGAACATGTATTTTATGCTAAGTATGTATTTAACCTAAGGATACAAGTTGTATGTTCATAAATTAGTGCTCTTTCATTGTTTGTCAATTGATTTAGTAATGATAACGTGATATGCTTTTGATATGTTTAAACTTATTTGTAAACTCTTTAGATTCTTAATAAACATGTTTTGCTATGTAAACCTGAGCATGAGACTAATTTTAACACTCAATTTGAACCTATGCATAAGGGAATTTTAGAGTAATAAGGCCATGACTGCAAGCTAAGATTTCTACAGATGCTTTAAACTTTAACAAGATTAGGTAGCTCTAGAACTCTGGGAGGTTTCTCTGAGGCAAGAATTCTGTCCTAGTACTCTGACTGGCCCAGCTCCAACAAACAAATTTTGTCAGAGTTCGAAAAGGAAACGATCTCAGAGAGATAGATTAGAGATCTCATTCTTAGTTGGCATACAAGGGAATAACAGAAGTATAGTTTATAAGAAAAATCAACAACATAACAGAGGGATGGTCTACACATGAATGTGTCTGGTTCAGGGATCTTGAGAAATTAATTGGTATGAGACCTGCAGAGAGTAAAGGGAAGTTAATTATGAAGGAAGGAATGATAAGACTGTGTTAATGAAATGGACATTATCATGCAAACTATAAGGAAAGAATGATTGTGTTCATCTTGTTCAGATTTATTAAGCATGTGCAAAGATTTTTAAGTTGTCTAATCAGGCAGACTACAGAGAAGAGTATTAAAAAAAAAAAGGCATGCAGGTAACTTATGTACATGGATGCTAGGAGTATAAGAAACAAAGAGGTATAGAGTATGTTGCCTTGATCAATGCACTGAAATCTTCAGATTGTAAGAATAGCGAGACCCGGCTCTCAGAGGCAGACATACTAACTGGTATCGAAGGATACAGTATTTTTAAGAAAGATAGATAGGTGAGGAGGGAGTTTACTGCTAATGATTTCAGACAACTTGCAACCAGTTCGAGTGGGGACTATGACTGCAATACCAGTAAGTTTTAAGCCATCTGGTTTGCGATGGAGTCTAACCAACCCAAATACATAGTGAGATGTTGTTACAGACCTAGTCATATCACTTGTTAGTGATGAAGAAATACATTAGCAAATAAAGATGGGTGGGAAATGAGTAATCATAATTGGGGACTTTAATTATCTGAGCATTGATTGGGTAGGCCATCTCTCTCTCTCTCGTTGATTGATTGGGTATAAACATAGAAAATAAATACCAGGAAGTTGGCAAAATATTCTGAAGGCTATTGAAAAGCTTAGAAATGGAGGAAAAAGTACTGTAAAAGGAATCAGAGATGATAAAGGTGACATGAAAACTGAGGATAAAGATATTCTAGATGTTTGGAATAATTACTTTTAAAGACAGCTAAATGAAAGAAGTGGTGTCAGCCTGATGGTAGAAAACTCCCAAGAGGAATGCGGTAAAGAATACTTATTCATACTTGAAGTAGAAAAAGTCATCAAAAACATGAAATGTGGAAAGGCAGCTAGGGTAAATGAAATTTGACCAGAAATGCTCAAATATGGAGGTATAAGTTTTACAGTGCCTACAGTGCATAAGTCAAAAGGCCCGGTTAGAGGATCGAATTCCAGATATTATTGGAGCACAGCTCTCATAATTCCCATCTATAAAAGGGAAATAAAATTGAATGCAAGAATTACAGAGGTATTTCCCTACTGAGTGTTCCTGGTAAGATTTATGCATATTTCTTGAGAAACAGCTAAGAAAAATTGTGAAAGGGAAGCTTGGTGAAGAACAAGCTGGATTCAGGCCAAATAGAGGTTGCTTGGATCAGACCTTCACTTTAATTAGTTGAGAAATCTTGGAAATATAACAAGGATTTGTATTTAAGTTTTGTTGATCTGGAAAAGGCAAATTAACAAGGTACCATGAGAAAAGCTCTTCAAAATGCTACACGTATATGGTGTAAATGGGACATTATATCAAGCAATACATAGTCTAAGATGTAAGTCGGCAGTTAAAATTGAAGGTAAAGGAAGATGGTTTGAAGTAAAATCAGGTGTGCAACAAGGGTGCACATTATCTCAACTGTTACTCATTATCTATATGAATCACATCGTGAAGGAAAGCGGTATTAAATCTGATATCAAAATTGGAGATTAATCTTAGCTCTTTACTTTATGCAGATGATGTTATACTTCTAAATCCATTACAAGTCTGCAAGATTCCCTGACTAAACTGAATAACTGTTGTAATAAATTTGGTATGAAAATCAGCAATAAAAGCCAAAGACAATGAAAATAGGCAGAAACATTGAAAACATCAACTGTATCCTGAATGGTAAACTATAAAACAAGGAAAACATTTCAGCATTAAGGCACAATGTTTAGTGAAAAGGGTAAATTAAATATGGAAATAGATAACAGAATGAATAAAGGTGGTATGGTAGGAAGTCAGCTGAATAAATGTATATGGAATAAGAAAAATTAGTTAAAACACTAAATTAGCTGTATACAAGACTGTGTTTAAACCAATTTTAACTTATGAATCTGAGAAATGGGTTAGAAATGAAACACTTCATCAAAGACTGGAGAACTCTGATATGAGAGTTCTCAGAAAGATTAATGAAGTGAAAATGGCATCAATGGCAGTGTCACATTAAAAATGAGAATATTAAGAAAGAACTTGCCATTGTTAGGTTGGGAATGGGAGAGGGAAAGCATAGCAAAAACAAGTTTTTTTTTGTCGGGTTGGCAGAGAAAAGACCCAGAGGAAGACCAAGATGTAGATAGATTGATACAGAAAAAAGTGCCCTAAAAGACACCAATATAAGATCTGATAATATTGGAATCTTGACAGAAGATTAATTTGGAGGAAAATTATTAAATGGAAGTTAATTGTGTAAATTTTTCATGTAGTACTATCATAATTATCCTGTACACCCTCTAATGGTACATATCAAGAATTTGATGATGACTGGGTACATGTGAAATCTCATGATAAAAATGAAACTGAATTTAGTGAGCTGTTGAAAGACAACTTCCTAAATCAGCAGGGTGTTAGATCTGATTATATTCCAGAGAAAATTTTAGTTAATTGCAGTTGGTGATACTGATCATGTAGTAATCACTTGGGAATAGGCTAAATTTATGAATGTTCCATTCAGAGGTTACATGCTGAACTACAAAGCAGGAAATTTTGACCACCTGAGGAGTATGCTTGGTTCGGTGCCATGATATCAGTTGGATGGGAAGGATATTGACAGTGTATGGGAAGCTTAAATCCTTAAAAATGATGGAATAACAGAATGTGTCCCTAGAGTTCAAGAATACGAACTCTAGGGACACATTCTGCGAATACGAACTCTAGGGACACTCTACGAACGAGGGTTGTTTGAAAAGTTTGGTAAATTTCCAATACAATGAACGACACAATTCGTTCATTCATACCAATGTCACAGCATGCATCATCTTTTTCATGACCCCTGTCAAAATTTTAGCCACGTGTGCAACGCATAGTTCTCATTTGGCAAACATTTAAAATGACAGTGTTTGCATTTTTCATAAAAATGGAGAAAGATGAGTTTCATGAAGTGATAAAACACTTTTATTTGAAGAAGTGGACAGCAGCGCATATCAAAGCCAAGTTAGATGCAGTTCATGGGGACTCTGCACCAGCATTAAAGACTATTTCTTTTTGGATAAATGACTTTAAACATGGTCGTAAGTCCATCGAAGATAAAGCGCACTCCAGATGCCCAACTGAGGTCACTATGAAGGAAATGATTGACAAAATCCATGGTATCATTATGGAAGACCACTGAATGAAAGTGCATGAGATTCCTGAGATTGTAGGCATCTCAACTGAATGGGCGTATAATATCCTACATGAAAAAGCTGTGTGTGCAATGGGTGCTGCGATTGTTAACTGTCAATCAAAAATGCATGCGAAAAGACATTTCAACGCAGTGTTTGGCGATGTTTAATCGCAATTCGCAGGATTTTTTGTGTTGATTCGTGACTGTAGACGAAACTTGGATCCACCACCACACAATTGAGTCCAAGCAGCAGTTAAAACAGTGGACAATGCCTAGTAAAAGAGCACCAAAAAAAAAGCGAAGACCGTTTTGTCAGCTGGGACGGTAATGACCACTGTTTTTTTGGGATTCCCAAGGAATTTTCATGGTAGACTATTTGGAAAAGGGTAACAATAACAGGAGTCTATTATGCTTCATTTTGGACAGTTTTAAAAGAAGAACTGAAGAAAAAAAGGCCAAGATTGGCACACAAAAAAAGTGCTCTTTCATCAAGACAATGTACCATCCCACACATCGGCCATCGCAATGACAAAATTGCATGAATTGAGGATTTAAATTGGTTCCATCCACCTTACTCTCCAGACTTGACCCACTGTGACTTCTTGTTCCCAAACTTAAAAATTTGGCTCGGTGAGAAAAAATTTTCTTCAAACGAAGATGTCATCAAGGCTGTCAATGATTATTTTGCACAATTTGACAAATCCTACTTTTCAGATGGGATGAAAAAATTGGAAACTCGCTGTACCAAATGTGTAGACCTTGATGGAGACTATGTTGAGAAATAAAGGTGATTTTTTTCCAAAAAAATGTATTTAACTTATTCCTTTTTTACCAAACGTTTCAAACAACCCTCGTAAATAGGTTTGGAATGAAAGGGATGTGTAATCTAATTAGTAAGAGATGTAAGAAAAATGATGTGGATGAAATACTGTGTGCATAAGGATGATGTCAGTTATGAAAATTATATGCAGTAAGCCAGAAGTCACAACTGTTGTATGGAAAAATAAGTGAGAATGAAAAGAAGTTGGCTCTGCAAGATAAACACAACTAAAAAGAATTCTATCGTTATACTGAAAGTAAATGAAAGAATAACTTCTGAATGTAAATGGTATGTGGGTGAGCAATGTAGAAGAGACTGATCAATTGATCAATAATTCTCTTCACCGAATGAAGAAACTCAGGTGCATGAGGAGGAGATACTACAACTGCTGCAAAAACTGAAAAAGATGCAATAAGGACTGATGGGATATCAGCACAAATGCTTAAAGTGTTCAGCTGCAGTGGCCATTTCTTTGACTAGGCTATACACTGAGTCTCAGAAAAGGAAAGATACCATAGGAGTGAAAATAATGTATGATAATTCCATTGCACAAGGGTGGTGCAAAAACTGATGTATCCAACTATTGATCTATTAGTATTTCTGGAGTGGTAGTGGTGAAGATTTTGGAAAAGTTGATTAGAGCTTACCTACAGAAATGGCTTGACAGAGAAACTATACTTTGCAGTTAACAACATGGGTTTAACTATGGGAAAGTCATGTTTGAGCAACTTGCTTACATTCTACAAAAATGTAACCATTGAGTTAAACAAGGGGGAATGAAAACACCATAATACTTTTGGATTTTGTTAAGACTTTTAATAGAATACAGCATGAAAGACTGAATTATAAAATATTGGCATGGATACGAGGGTGGCTGATTGACATGTAAAGAAGTGGTATATGGAGGATGCGAGTCTGCAAGATTTAAGATAACCAGTGGTGTGCCATAAGAATCAGTTCTCTTTGGTCCATTGTTATTCAGTCTATTACATTAATCACTTTGGAAAGGATGACATGTGACATATAGCTATTTGCACGAAGATTTCAAATTTCAAGATCTCAGAGGATAATGATGCTGAAATGAACTCTGACATGTAAAGATAAGGAAGTCATTTTGCCTCTTTACATAAGGCCTTGATAAGACCTGACTTGGACTATTACACACAGGTCTGGTGTTCTAGTTTCCAGTGGAGAGTGCACAAGGGAAAGAGTGAAAAATGATACCAGAATTGTGAAGACAGATTGAGAATTTGTAGACTGCTGACGCAAGCATGAGAAACATGGTTGATATGACTGAGACTTACAAACTTCTGAAAGAATTACACAGTATTTAAATAGATGTAATTTTTCATTTTATGGAGGGTGAGGAAACGGTGCAAGGGAATCTTTCGAAGTTGAGAACGAATGTTGTCAACAAAAGGATGTGGGCTAGATTTTTCTCTCAGAGTATTGTATGATTAGAATATGTTGCAACTGGATGTTGCGTGTGCAAATAGTGTGAATGAATTCAAGAACAGGTATGACAGTTGGTGCAAGTATGTAGTCTCTCTCTCAATGAGTCCCTGATTCCATTAATAATAATAACACTTTTATACAGCTAGTTTAGTGTTCTCACTAATTTCTCTCTTATTCCATATAAATTTATTCACCTGATTGCAGCTTATATCAGCTTATATGTAGAAAGTTTTTTTATCTTGGGTATGTTATATATTAAAGATACCAAGCAATTTTAAATAAAACTTGGTTTTAATCCTATTTCCGAAGTAAGCAAACAGATAAGTAAGTCAAGTTTGTGCCTGCACATAGTGCAAATGCAGGCAACTCGTGGTAAAGGTGGAATAAGCTTTGATCACTATCCTTGGTATTTACCCTTAATGCAAAGCACATCCCCTAATGGAGATGTATGATGCTATACATTAAAGGCAGGGGCCACTACCCAGACCGGTTTCGACCTTTATTGAGGTCTCATCAGTGGGAGCCAGGCTTAAGAAATGCCAAGGTTTAAATAATACTGAACTTATAAATTTTACCTAAACAAGTTGCCACAAGGTGCTTTGACCTTATTAATTAAAAATCTCAGGATGAGAGATAGACGTAGAAAGTTTTTTTACCTTGGGTATGTTATATATTAAAGATACCAAGCAATTTTAAATAAAACTTGGTTTTAATCCTATTTCCCAAGTAAGCAAACAGATAAGTAAGTCAAGTTTGTGCCTGCACATAGTGCAAATGCAGGCAACTCGTGGTAAAGATGGAATAAGCTTTGATCACTATCCTTGTTATTTACCCTCAATGCAAAGCACATCCCCTGGTCTGGGTAGTGGCCCCTGCCTTTAATGTATAGCATCATACATCTCTGGTAGGGGATGTACTTTGCATTAAGGGTAAATACCAAGGACAGTGATCAAAGCTTACTCCACCTTTACCACGAGTTGCCTGGACTTGCACTAAGTGCAGGCACAAACTTGACTTACTTGTCTGTTTGCTTACTTGGGAAATAGGATTAAAACCAAGTTTTATTTAAAATTTCTTGGTATCTTTAATATATATGAGCTTAGTTAATTCTATTTCCATATTTAATTTACCTTCTTCACTAAAAATTGCACTAAATATCTGACGTTTCTATAAGTTCTCCAGTTGATGTTTTCAGTATTTCTGCCTATTTTTATTTGCACTGTCATTTTAACGATGATTTTCATATCAAATTCATGACAGAAGTTATTCAATTTAGTTCAGAATCCTGCAGACTTGTGATGGATTTATTCAGAAGTATAACATCATCTGCATGAAGTAAAAAGCTAATACTGACATCTCTAATTCAAATGCATCTTAAGTTATTTTGCAATACCTCGTTCTTCTCATGACATTTCACTACTACCCAATAAATAGTCAGATAATTAAATTTGTCCACGATGATTATTTGTTTGGCACCCATCAGGTGGATTTGGAGATGCATTTCATTGCTGACTCTACCTCGCACCCAATAGCTTCAAACTCACGGCTGCATGGAAAATTGTGGCCGTAGATTTCTACCCTAACTGGATTCAAATCATCTATATAATAGCAGCACTTCCTCCTCTGCTATGTCCTCAAATTTTAATATATTTTGCTTTTTTGTAAACCAGTCCATTCTACTTTCTCATTTGTGGCCATTTTTCTTTCAGATCTGCAGCTAATTTTCTCATATCTGAAATGCTTGGAAATCTGTATTAAAAATACTTGAAATGTTCATAATTTTTACATAATGCCTAATTTTCTATTAAAGCAATGATCAGCAAACTGTTTACATATACTAATGGTTTAAGGGGAATATTTTCCCCTGGAAGGAAGATTTCTGTTCCTAAGTGCCTGCATTTTTATCTTATGGGCTCTGCTGATCCAACTAGAAAAAGCATGGCATTTTCATGTAACTAGATTACTGCTGCAGAAGCCTACAGAGAAAGTCTTCCACAAATAACCTTGTGCATTTTACATTTCACTGTGACAAAATTTAAGTTTTTAAGTGAACAGAATGAGCAACTGGAACAGATGTGAAAATGTTCACATTTTCATGGATTTTTGTGTAATATAATTTATTAGTATGCTATCAATAAATTTATGTCAACATTTTGCTGTAGTCATGGAAATTTTTTTCATATACAGATAAATATGTAGTGCATCATTAGCTTTTGGACACCAGTGCATAACTGCAGTAGTAACTCTATCTTGAGAAAAGTGACCATGCAGTCTTGTCTTATGGAGGTTGCTCAACATGTGGAAATTTTAGTCAAGAAAGGGTTTATGTGAAACTACAAAACTATTGATTATGACAAACTTAGGAGACAACTTGAAGCACTGCCACTGCATAAAAAACTAACTACATGGAATGGATATGGATGTCATTAGTGCACGGGAAGCAGTCAAGGATTGTTTGAGTGACAGTATCAAAGTGCATACCCAGGGTCAAGAGGATAAACCAAGTAGGGATTAAGTGGATGACTAGAAAATATAAAGTAGAAGCTGCAAAAAAATAAAGCATTTTGGAAGGAATATAAACAGCAAGGTGATCATTATGCTCATGAGCAATATAAAGCACAAGCAAAGGTAAGGAAGGCTAAATCAGATTTTGAGAGAAAATTAGCTAAGTAGGTCAAAGTAAATACAAAAGTTTTTTTCACTACACAGAATGAATGGAAAGATAACTTTACTCAGTTCTGATGGTAGGAAAGTGACAAAAGCAGAAGAAATAGTTCAGTTACTAAGTGATTACTTTGCAAAGGTATATCATCCAGGCTGTGATTTTGCAGCTACTGAGGTGATGACAGATTGATATGAGCACTGAGGTAGATGAACCGGAGGTACTCAGTATACTAAAAAATATCATTGTGAATAATGAAGTGAGTCTGGACAGTATGTATGCTTGTGTGCTACAAGAATGTTCAAGTCCCAACTCTGGGCAGGCTCCAAGGAAGTGGAAAGAGAGTAAGACAGTTTCATTACATAAAGGTGGCTCTTAGCAAATTACAGACCAATTAGTATCTCTGCAGTGGTGGTTGAAGTGTTGAAAAAAATTGATTAAAAAGTAAAATTCAGAATGGATGGATAGAAATATGATACTCTATAGGGAAAAGAATGGCCTTATAAAAGGTAGTAGGTTCTGCCTCAGTAATTTATTCACATTTTATAATAAGTTGACAGCAGAAATGAATAAAGGAAATGTTTATGCCATGATGCTGTTGGACTTTGCAAAGGTATTTGATAAAAATATTGCATGGAAACTATTACGTAAGTTGGAGCAAATGGGAATTGATATGAGGCTAGTGACATGGATAGGTGGCTGATAGACAAAAATCAGGTGTTGTGTGGTGGAGTGGAGTCAAGGCAAATGAGGGTGACTCGTGGAGTGATCCAGGGCTCTGAACTATTACTGTTACTCTTTATTTTGTACATTCATGATATAGCAGAAAATATGAAAGTGGAGATATTCAGTTGTTTGCAGATGATGCAAAATGGCTTTGGAAGCTAAAGAAACCCATAAGAATACTATCATGTCACAAGTAAAAGAAAGGATGAATGTGAAAAAATAACCACACCAAATGTTAATAGTATGTGGGTGGAAGACAGAGGAGATGAGGAACTAATGAGTGCCTATTTTGCTAAACAGTGAATAAACATATGGGAGGTCCATTCTGGTTATATCAACTTGACATATAGAATATGGAGCACAGTGCTACCTCTACACTGGACAAAAGAACTCAGATGTATGAGAGGATGTACTAGAGTTCTTGCATAATCTGAATGAGAATGCAGCAATAGGGACTGATGATAAAAGAGTTCATCTAAACTATCTGTGCATTTGCTCTGGCTGTATAATTTAAGTCTCAGCACACAGAAGATTCCACAGTAGTGGAAAGAAAGTATGATAATCCCATTGCACAAGAGTGGGGAAAAGAGCAAAGACAGATGTGTGTAATTCGATCTGTCAGTATATTTCGAGTGGTTGGGAATATTCTGAAAAAGATGGCAAGAGCTCACATATAGAATCCATACTTTGCAATGAAGGGTTTACTAAAGGAAGATCATGTTTGAATCTCTTGCTGACATTTTATAATAATGTTATGGTTAAAAAGCCTACTGGACTGAGTGAGCGTATTGACAAAGGCAGCCGAGTAGTTGATGAATTTGGATCAATTTATGACACAAATGATGATTCACCATATTCTGTTCTTTAAGACTGCTTTTAATTCTAGTTGCATGTGCTCTTATATCAATACAATAAGTAAATTATAAATAAGTTAATTTAAATGAGATGCAAGTATGATAACAGCACTTACTCATTATGACAACAACTTAGGTTATTTCAAACACCTATTTTTTTTTTTTAAACTAACAATCTGCATATGTATTAACTCAAAGGTTTACCTGAATTCTTGCCCTCACTACATCCAATGGATTTGTTATGGTAGCTACAGTCATACCACTCAGAGGTCCTGCTAAACAGTGTATAAACATATGGGAGGTCCATTCTGGGAATACAGAAGCTAAAGAATCTAAAAAAATAAAATAAATAGAGCTAAATTGTGCATTAAAAGCAGTGATATTCTGCTAACTGCAGTTTAACATTCATTAAAATGCATGTTAAATGTATGCAACTATATAATGTGCCACATATATGCCTCTGTAGCAAATATGTGGAATAATATTCAGTGCATTCCAGTCACTCACCATCATGAAAAAATATTTAGGTGACACTTTCATTGCTGATACACCTTTATGCAACTTATACAGATGATCCCATTTGTTTCCTCTCACCTCCATGATTACAATCCTGTGAAAGTTCTGTGTACATTTAGAAAGTTCCTCTATCCAAAAGACTCAGTTAAATAATCACTTTTCCTCCTGTATACCAACTTCTGTAATTGATATTTTTCAATCTATCCTCATACCTGACATTCCATTTCCTGATCCTAATGGTAAATCCTTGCTTCTTCATTATCATCAATTAAACTCTCATTTTTCAGAGAGTATTCCATAAAATAGGTACAGTTCCATTTTCTCATGGAACTAGCTCCAGTTTCATCCACCTTTTCATTGGTCTTTCCTTTGGTACACCTACTTCTATCACTGAGGATGATATACAACAGTCTAAGATTAACTTCATGATGCTGCCAAATTAAGTTGCCTCCTCTTCAGTTTTAACTAATGAGAAGCCTATGTTCATTTGCTAAATTGCAGATGTGGCAAAAATTGATGCTTTATGCAATGATGACAAGGATAAACTAAACTATTGTTATCACTAGAAACTGTTTGTATCGACCTCTCCATTAATGCTACATGACCTTCAAATACTATTTAAAAATTCATATTGCTAACCGAATCTTACATTATTATATGATGTATTTTGATTTTGACAATCAAATTTTTCTGAGTTGCAGGACTGAACACATGAGTATCTGGGAGAAAAAATCCTGTTTGCCTGCAGCAAAGACTGATGAACTTAGAAGCCAGATCAAATACAAGGGTGGTCTGAAAAGTTCTCAGCCTTGACCATAGACGGCAACACTATCGGCAAGATTTTTTTTTTCTAAGTTGGTGCGTCTGTCATAAGCATCCATGTAAAATTGCAAGTCATTCTACCAAGTAGTTTGTTTTATACAGCTGTTTGAAGCAAAAGTGTTGTCTGTATCCCTTGAAATGGATAAAATTGAGTACAGTGTGGTTATAAAATTCTTTGTAAAAGAAAGTTTACCAGCAAAAGAAATTAGTTCAAAGTTCATAAAAGTTTATGGGCACACTTCTCCTTCGTTTTTGAATTAAGAAATGGGCTGCTGAGTTTAAACGTGCTTATTTGACGTCCAAAAAATGTAACAACACCAGAAATCATTGATCAACTGCATGATATGGTATTGGAAGACCGGGAGTCAAAGTGCGTGAAATTGCTGAGACTAAGCAGTTCAAAAAAACATGTAGGATATATTTTGCATGAAGAATTGCAAATGAAAATGCTTTGTGCAAGACTTGCTCACAGCAGATCAAAAATGCACTCACATGAAAATCTCTGAACAGTGCTTCAAGCATTTTAACAAGAATAAAACTGATATTATGCATTGATTTATTACTATGGATGAGACTTGGATTCACCATTACACACCAGAATCCAAACAGCAGTCAAAACACAGGACAGTTAAGCGCCAAAGAAGACAAAGTTGATTCAATCAGCAGAAAAGGTCATGGTATTGGTGTTTTGAGATGCTAAAGGCATTTTGTTTATTAATTATCTTGAAAAGGGTAAAACAATAACTGGAGAATATTATTCTGATCTTTTAACCAGACTAGATGAAAAAATTCGTGAGAAAAGACCTGGTTTGCAGAAGAAAAAAATCATCTTTCATCAGGACAATGCACCTGCCCACAAAGGTGTTTTGGCAATGGGAAAATTAAGGAATCTGCACTATGAATTATTGGAACATCCACCCTATTCCCCAGATTTGGTTCTCTCTGACTTCTATCTCTTCCGAAAACTAAAACTCTTCCTCTCTGGTCAGCATTTTTCTTCGAATCAAGCTGTAGAGGGGTATTCTGCAGATCTTATTGAGAACCACTACAGGGATGGGATAATGGTGCTGAAACATCACTGGAATAAATGTATTAGTCTTAAGGTAGATTATGTTGAAATATAAAAATAATTTTGAAATTATAAATTCGTTTTTTCATTGTTAGGCCGAGAACTTTTCAGACCACCCTTGAAAAGCCCAGAAAAAAAAAGTTGTAGTTGGTGATAAGAACCTACAATGTCTTTCTTAAGATGATAGTGTATTGGATTACCTGAAGACAACAGGAAACCATCTCTTATCAGTTCCTAGATAAAAGCCTCTGTCCCTTCTAAATATAGTAACTGAAACAATTGAATATAGAGTAAAATGCTTCAATATGGTATGGATGTGCTGAACATTCAGTTTTGCTTTGGTGTTTGGTCAATTTAGTGTGTTTTTCAAATATTCAGCTTCGGCTAATTCAGCAAAAACATGAGTCATAACAAATGCAATTTGGAAAAGCCATCCTTTACTTTGCGTGACTGCATACAACAGCTGGTTGTTTGCAATAGATACTTTCTTTGGTACATTTATTTCAGTCTGTATTATGTAGTATTACGTAGAAAACATTGGGCATAAATAATAAAGCAATATTTGAAAATTATTATTTATATGCAGATTCAAAATATACAAAACAAATTATCTGGGTGATACAGAAAAATAAACAAAAAACAGGTACACATCTCTGATTAATGATGTAAAAATGTGAGCATAGCAATGAATTTATAAAACAAAAGAATGAAACTGAAATATGAAACCATAAAAGCATATATATATATATCCACGCTATATATAAAAAGATAAGTCAAAATTTGAAACGTTTTTATGTCACGTTTTTTGTCTCTTCATTGTTTTAAGCCAGGTTAAGCTGATAAGCTGAAATATGAAATGTTTTTATGTCACGTTTTTTTCTCTGCATTGTTTTCAGCCAAGTTAAGCCAATAAGCCGATTAAACCGTTAAGCTGAAAAGCCGATAAGTCGTTAAGCTGATAAGCCATTAAGCCGAAATTTGAAACGTTTCACGTCCAACAATGTGTTTGCCTTCATGAAGAACAATTTGTTGGACATTTCAAAACAATGGAGAACTAGCTTAGCAGCCTGGACTTGGGGGGGGGGGGTGCTGTAGGCATCAGAGCCCCCCCCTAGTGTGTGTGTGTGTGTGTGTGTGTGTGTGTGTGTGTGTGTGTGTGTGTGTGTGTGTGTGGAAAGTTTTTTTACCTTGGGTATATACTATGTTAAAGATACCAAGCAATTTTATAAGCTAGGTTTTAATTCTTTTTCCCAAGTAAGCAAACAGACAAGTCAAGTCAAGTCTGCACCTGAACATAGTTCAGGTCTGAGGCAACTCGTAGTAAAGGTGGAGTAGGCTCTGATCACTTTCCTTAGTATTTCCCTCAATGCAAAGCACATCCCCTTGCAGAAATGTATGATGCTATGCATTAAAGGCAGCAGCCACTACTCAGACCGGTTTCGACCTTTATTCAGGTCGAATCAGTGGGAGCCAGATCCAAAAAATGCCAAGGTTGAAGTAATGCAGAGCTTATAAATTTTACTTAAACAAGTTGCCACAAGGTGCTTTGACCTTATTAAATAAAAATCTCAGGATGAGAGTAAGATGTAGGAAGTTTTTTACCTTAGGTATATACAGTGGTGTGTTGGGACCGTCTCGTGCGAGCCGGTTGTTAAATTTTTCAAATTTAGCGAGCCGGTTATTAAAATTCTTTATGAAAGGATAGATGATGAATGGTGGTATATACTTTTTCTCGTAAATATTTTGAAATTATATAATAAACACTTACATATATTATTATCAAAAATAAATGCATAAAGGAGAATTCACAAAACACAAACTCAATTTACGAATGGGAATTTGGAAACGATTTTATTTACTAAACAATGTCTGTATTCATTAAAACACAAATGTTATCAAACCTCCCGAACTGGGTATTTGAATAAACAATAATACCTTATTTTTCGGCGAATTTCCAAGAACTTGCAACATTGTTGTACTATCAATAAATACAAAAGTTCGTCGCGACGGCTACGGTCTCTGGTCATTTGATCGACTAAGAGTGGTAATATTAGTGTTACTTTTTTTTGTTCAGGATTTCATTTAATAATAGGTAAGTTGTAGGAATATAGGAAATTTTCTTTAATATATGTTTTTATTTCGGTTTTTTCTTTTTTTTTAATAATTAAAATAATTTTAATCAGGGTTAGTGTTTTGGTCGAAAAAGTGGATAGCCGTTAGTTGAAAAAATGAAATAGAAGAAACTTCTTAAACATTAAAAGGACAAAATTTGAAGAAGCAGAAACAAAGACATCTGAAGATACAATAGAACTTTGTGAAGAATCAAATTTTTCATAAAGCGAGCCGGTTGTTAAAAATTTACCAACACACCACTGGGTATATACTATGTTAAAGATACCAAGCAATTTTATAAGCTAGGTTTTAATCCTTTTTCCCAAGTAAGCAAACAAGTCAAAGCACCAAGTGGCAACTTGCTTAAGTAAAATTTATAAGCTCTACATTACTTCAACCTTGGCATTTTTTGGGTCTGGCTCCACTGATGAGACCTCAATAAAGGTCGAAACTGGTCTGGGTAGTGGCCCTTCCCTTTAATGCATAGCATCATAATCTCCACAAGGGGATGTGCTTTGCATTTGGGGGAAATACTAAGGAAAGTGATCAGAGCTTACTCCACCTTTATTACAAGTTGCCTCAGACCTGAACTATGTTCAGGCGCAAACTTGACTTACTTGTCTGTTTGCTTACTTGGGAAAAAGGATTAAAACCTAGCTTGTAAAATTACTTGGTATCTTTGACACACACACACACACACACACACACACACAAAGAGAGGGTGGTATAAAATTAAATAATCTAAAAAAAAAAAAAAAAAAGATGTAGATGGCAAATAGGCAAAATTTTTGCATTACGCCATGGCTGAAATGACTACATTGGAGATAACAGACTATTGTTGAAAATAAAAATTTTTAAGACTAATGAGTGAACTTATTCCACAGTACAATTTCTCAGAGAAATTTTCTTTTGGCATCAGATACATATTGATTGAGTTCTTTCAGCAGCAGGAAATATTTATTAAGAAACCAGACAGACTCCTCCCAAAAACACTGAAAAATTCCTTTTCCTAGATCATAATTTATCATGAATTCATTTTAATTATTAAATCCATACTTATTCTTAATATTTCACAATTTAAAATAAGTTTTTTTTATTTTTTTTTATTTGTAGAAATAAGTGCAATATAGGGGTTATTAAACATCCATTGTTATTTCATAACCAAAGAAAAAATTTTTTTAGGTTTCACTTGTCTGATAGCTGAACAAAAATATAAAGAGTCTTGAAAACTAAACAAAAACAAGACAAAATCTCATTCCATCCAGTAGCACCACTATGTCAGAAAGTTAGATTCATCTTAAATGAACTCCTGGCAGGCACACAGTAAGATATTAAAATATATAGCAGAGAGAATTACATTTTTCAGAAGATAAAAAAGTAGAGGATGCATGCACATTATGAATCCTCTGATCCTATTAAGTGCTACCATGTGACCCCCTTTTGCACACAATTCGAAAATTTGCATGTGTACTGGTTTCTACTCAAAATTATCAGTTATACAAATTGCCACAAGCTGATTTTCTGAATTTGCAGTTGTAATCATCAGTAATAGTGTTCATCCTTAGGTTTTGAAAAACAGTGTACATGAACTCTGTCCAGATGCACAAATATCTGCCTTTTGGTAGTGCTGTTGATTAAGGCTTCACTGCCATTTCGAACTACTGGTTATCATCCAAAACTAGGTGATAATTTTGTTCAAATCATCCCAGATTCCAAAAACTAGCCTGTATTCTTTTAGCACATTGTCCCATTACTCCAAAATAGTCTGTTATGATCACTTGGCTCCATCCAAGAGCACTGTGCCAAAACTCAGCTTTATGCAGCAGCAAGCAACAATCAACCATGCTAAGCTTCAGCTGTACACAGAGGCAGGCAAAACCCATCAAATCCAATACTACTTGGTTGTAGGCAAGGCTCAACATGTATGAGCCTGCTGTTCGGCTCTGCCACCCCACTGAACTTAAGAGGCAATGGCATCTGTTCAATATCATAGCAATCCCATGTCAAAATTGTATATCTTGCATAAGTGAACTGTCTATAGCTGGTTAAATATTATAATAGCTGAATATTGAGCCTAAAAGGCTTTGATTTGACTTTTCTAAGTTAAAGATATTGGGGATATTACAAATCCATTCACATTTTATAGCCAAAGAGAAATGAAACATAAAAGAATTTTCCCTATCTACCCGCTTTCATAACTTCACCACTTTTCAACTTTGCATCTACACTGAAGTATGTTGAGTAATACAGTAGTGGCACAAGGAGAAAACCGAGTAGTATCTAGCTTCTCATTTACCTTTCTAAAGGAACTGCTCTGCCACACAGACACACACACCTAGGAAGTCCAGGAATACTACAGAATTTTTTTAAAAAAATTTTTTTTTCTTCTCATCTTAATTTTGCTCCTTTTAGGTTATTAGAAATTTAGAGAGAATTTAATTTATATATATATATATATATATATATATATATATATATATATATATATATATATATATGCATGTGTGTGTTTTTTATCCTTGAAGTACAGAATTCAGTTATTCTATAAATCATTTTAGTTAAAGTCTGAAGAGTTTTATTTCAGATTTAACCTAGCGATTTATGAAAAATCTATTGTTCTATAGAAAAACTAAATAGTTCTAGTTGAAGTATACAAAAAAAATTTAGTTGGCAAAATGTTACAAGAGCATTCTATTTCTTAAAAAAAATGAATTTCACTTTCATAAATTTATAAATGCAATGAATACAAATAAAAAAAATATAACGTGAAAAGAGGCATTTATTTCCAAATGTGTACTATAATGGCATTCGAATTGACAAACATTTTGTAGCCTGACATCTTTTCTTACATACACATTTCAAAAAATAAAAATATATAAGTAATAAGTAAAAATTAAAAATAAATTAACCTGTATGAATCATTACACTGTAGATACCATTCAAAGACACTTTTTTTTTTTGGTGGCACTTTAGGGAAAAAATTTTTTCATCATGAACATCAAACATCGATCTTGTAATAACTCCTTATTCTATAGCCCTTGGGAAAAAGGTGATGCTCATCTTTTCCAAGGTGCACATCCAGAACATTAAGAGGTACAAGTAAAACTGATACGAGCCTCAGTATGTCTTACACAGAATTTTTTTTTTTTAAATAGATTGTAAACTTAAGACCAAATCTTTTTATGTCTTATGGTTCAAGCTACAAATAATTCACAATTACATCCAGCAAAATATATTTTATGTACTTCAACTAGAACTACTTATCTTTAAAAGGTACCTGTGTCATGACTATAAACAACAAATTACGCAATAACCATACTAATTAACTTTAATGAAATGAAAGTACAGATATTTTGCACTAAAAATAACAGTACATTATCAGTGCCTAGAAACATCCTGTTTCTTTGATTTGCTTGTTTCTACACACCGATGATGTACTGTTATTTTTTGTATGAAATCTGTACTTTCATTACATTAAAGTTAATTACTGTGGTTATTATTATTATTAATACACAACACCTCCAGGGAGTCCAAAGACTCATCAAGGGAGGGTACCTACTCTACAACTCTCAGTCTCCACCAATTCACTAACCACCATTACCTTCATCTACCATCACTATTTTCATAGACAAATATCCATGCCCACAGCAGAATTCAAACCTGCAGCCTTCTGGCTGGAGAGCGGTTATGTTAACCACTCGGCCAACCAGGCTGGAGTGGTATTTGTTGTTTAGAACTACTTAGTTATTCTATAGAATATTTAGGTATTTCATAAATTATCCAGTTAAAATAAAATTTTTATACTTTAACTAAATGACCTGTTATTCTCTAGAACAGATACTGCCATTATCACACACTTTAAAAATACATAACAATTCAAATATACCCCCCTCCCACACACACACACAAATAAACACAGTTGTCAGACAAAAATGTATACAGACAAATCTAAAGCTTACTATATTAGGGGAACAAAAAAATATTAGCCAACTGAACATAAAAGAGATTAACTATTCTTTTTAAGATAGACAAGATGGGGCATAAGCTTTGCAGTGCCTAAGCATGTTAAAATGATCAAACTGCTGTTCCTAAGTACCACAATTTGAGCATATGCTGAACTTTTAAAGAATTCCATCTGGTGTGCAGTAACCATTGCCTACATCCTCATTCTGGTGAGCCATTAGTAGTCTTGTATACATTCTCAGTCAAAAGGCATGTTGTGTAGGTGGTGGTGTTCACATTCCTCAGAAGAGAATCCAAACATATGGCACTAGGCTCCACTGCTGGTAGTGAACAAGTTTCAGTGGTCGTATTAAAATAAATTTTAATACAACCAGCTTTGTTGAATAGAAATTTGAAGTGGCTAAAAACTATTTTCCAACTTCAAAGCAAAGTCCTGGTTCTTTTGCCCATTTTTTTCCAGCATAGATCAGTGATTCTTTAAGAGTATAAAACAGTTTCTAAACAAGCAGTGATTTATATATGGCTGAATGATAGTAATGGAAACTAATTGCATGAATTTTGCAAACAGTGTATAATTACAGTAACTGTTATGTATTTTGGTGTGCTGATTACAAATTTTTTAAACTAAATCATTCGTATTATATGAATGATTTTAGTGCAAAAATTTATTAGACAGAATTTTATTCCAGGACAGAAGAATGTTTCAAATGTCTAGTACAGCTGACACGTATTTTATACTTTCACTCAAGTATAAAATACATGTCATTTCAGCTGACACCATTTTACACTAAAGTGAGCTTAAAATTTATTAATTCTTAAAATATGAACAGTGTAGCATTTATAGGAATAAATTCCCAAAGATAACTAAAATAAAAGATGGCATTTTTATTAGCCACAAATATGAATAACTAATGAAGCATGGTCAAAGACTCTGTCAGAACATAGCCACCACAGAAGAGGTTCCAAGAAACATGAAATTCAAGCATACTAGCTTTGGGGAAACCCAAAAGAAGCTTACTAACAAAAAATTACAGCAAAAAAAAACTTCATTATTTAATAATAATTATATTTTAGTTTTTATTAAAGAATTTTGAAATCAGATATGAATTTTGCAGATATGAATATGATTTTTTATAAATCCTGAATTTATAAAAATGATATTTTGCATAAAGCGCACGTGCATGTACACACACACACGAAGATTCAGATTTGTTTTACAGTGCTATTAATATTGACAATACAGAATATGAAGGCAAGCAAAATGATTTGCAACAAAGTCACAAACCATAACACCAAAGTTCTTACTGTTATGAGATATTAAATTATATACATATACTAACCTTATAATATGATCATCTTATAATATAATGGTATTGTATATATGCAGGGACTTGAAACTCAAATCAGTTGGCCACAACACTCTTTGTTCTGGATGCCTCTGGTCTGCATTTTTTTTTTTTTTTTTCATCTAAAATTTTTAATCACTCATTTTCATTTTTTTAATCTTGGCACACACCAGATTTAAGTTTAATCCATCAGTGGTGACTGTTAGCATGATCCACTTTTAAATCTACAGAGGTATAAAAATCTATTAGAAACAAATGTTCAAACATCTGAACAAAAAGACTTAAAAAAAAAATGACAAAGAAAAATGATAAAAATGCAGAACAGAATTCCAGGAAAAAAAAAAAAAAAAGCCAATTACATAACATGAACTAGTATTTTTCCTCTGATAGACTAGATTTATTTTCAGGAAGTTGATTGTTACCTTCAATTTTCTACTTGTAAAGTTTTTTTGTTTGTACAAATGAAATTATAACTATCAGACCTTCATGGAGTAACTATCATAGTGAATATCATACAACACGTTAAATTCATTTAATGACAGCCTTCCACAATCGAACGACATATTTCACTCTTCCCAGCTCTCTATGCAAAAAACCAACCCTTTATCATATTTTGACACCTCCATCTTCTTCATATCACACTCATATGACGTGTTTTTTTCATATTTATCAGAATCTATAACATATATTCATATATAATTTATTTCCTCTAATTAATATTCTGTAAATACTGATATTACTCAAGTCAACCTTCTACAGTATTTAATTTCAGTACATTCAGTAACCATATCATTTCATTTAACACTCATCTGCTGTCCATGAGGCTTGCAATCCAGCTATTCAAATAGTGAAGCTATCCAAAACCAGACCAAGCTGAATGGGATGTGAAAGTTTCTACTGTAAAGAAAATGCAAATCTTAATGCAAATCATAGCTCTACCTAACTAAATTCCTGATAACCCTCTCCACTCACCCAATATCCTTAATCTTTTTTAATTCTCTTTCCAGATACATCAGAGATGTCACCTCTCCTCTCAGAACATAATGTTGTGCAAGTTTTGTCTCAACAGATAATGTCCTCCCTATCCCACCACTCCCAACCCTTTGGCATAGCAAATGTAGGAATGTGTACTCTTTCTTTCCATGGTCTGCTCTTCTGACCCAAGCAGCTGTTGTGAGCAAGAAACTGAAATTATCCTCACTAGCAAGAAAGCCTTCGCCTCCCCCATCCCATTCTACCAAAAATTCTACACTTTCCAAGCCCTAGGTAAACAGAAGATAAACCAAAGCAGTTGAAAAAAAAAAAAAAAAAAAAAACTCAACTTATTAGTGGCTTGCAAGAAACGCTGGTTTTATATGCAGTTGAAACACACAATAAATGAATAACAAATCATAAAATGCAAATCTGATTTTATAATAGGCAATAGCAGAAATAGAAGTCATCCCTTCTGGTCCCTTGCAAAAGCCACCACTCACTTGTGCTTCCACCTTTCATCCAGATCATACCACTGTTATATAGCACCAAAAGCAGACATCCTAGCATTGCTCTCTCATCCCTCCAACTTCTGCATAGATGACCAAGGAAAATCACCTCTTACCATACCAATAACTCAGCACTATATACCTCCAGTGATTTTTTTTTTTTTGACAAAAAACAACCAGAATAATAATGAGCAACTTGGACACAAAGACTTATAGTCCCAATGGTATCTCATTAATTATATCAAAACATTGTGTTTCAGAGATAAGCCCTGTCCTTTATTGTCTCTACTATCCTGCATGCTCAGCTGGCACTTATCCAATTGCATGAAAGAAAGCATATACTCAACTTATTCCAAAAAAAAAGCATGATAAAAGTCTTATCTAACTACCAGCCAACCAAATGCCATCACTTCATTCCTCTTCAAAATAACGAAGAAAATCATCAACAGTCAGTCAACTTCCCCACAACCAAAAAGCCCACTAGTTCATGAGCAACCATCAGGTATAAATTCTGCTGATCTAGGTCCAAGTTTAATCCCTCAGCCTATATAAACCAATACTGGACATGCCATGGAAATGTCTGGAGAAGTGTGATTTCACTCATTATTTCCATAGTTTTCAAATTGCTTGATACTGAGGCCTGCTAAGCAAATTGTCTTCCTTCAGTCTACAAACCATCCTCTTAATTTTATAACCAACTTTCTAAGATAGCATGTTCTCTGAGTTTCACCACCAATTCTAGAATGCCTCAGGACTCTGTTCTATCACCCACCCTCTTTCTCCTACAAATAAACAACATGCTCTCAATCACTATTAATTCTATTATCCTACTTAACTATGTAGTGTTCAGACATTCCAAACTTCACAATCATCTGCAACCAATGCCTTAGCCACTTCCTACCACTGATCTCCATACCATCCTTCAATAAGGAGAGGATAACCTGGTCACATTCAATGCCACCAAAGAAACACAGTCCTGCCTCTTCTTTTGCAAAAGAGATCTCAGCTCACATTCCTTTACCGTCATTAATACACAAATCACTAGACAGGATAAGATCTCTGTCCTTAGACTGATGTTTACCTCCAGACTCTCCCTTCACATAAATAAATTACTGATGTCTGTCAAGACTTCAATATCATCAGATCTTAGATTTCAGTGCTATAATGTACTTCTTAACGCAAATATCATACCACATCAAGTTTGCTGATCCTGTTGTATATTTCATAGTTAATTTGCAGTCTTCACTAAAAATTGTGCCTAAACAGCTGAAATGTTTTATTTGTTCTATAGGTTCTCCATTCAGGATGCAGTTGATGTTTTCGGTGTCTTTTTAATACATACTCAAAGACTATATATCGTTTAATATGATGTCCCATTTACACTACATAACTAATGTTTTGAACAGCTTTTCTCTCCTGTCACCTTGTTATATGCATTTTATAGATCTACAAAAATTACTGATCATTATATTTCCATAATTTCCGAACTGTTTATCTTTAAGTGATAACCTGATCATAACTTCTATTTAACCCAACTTGTTCTCCACGATTCCCCTTCCACAATTTGTCTTTGCCCTTTCTCAAGTATACTTGCATAAATTTTACAAGAGACATCTGTTCTAAATCATTCACAGTAGCTTCCAAATGACATAATCTATGACATATCATAGATTATGTATGATATGAGATGAGTCATGGATTATCCAACAAGATCAGTGATTCATTTTTTTTTTTCCTGGCAGCATTCAAAAAAACATTCCTAGAATTTCTTTTAATGTACTTGGCTAGTTACCTTGCATATGGCGATTTCACTTTCCATATCATACAGTACTAGTTTTCTTATCTGCTAAGTCACAGGACTGGCACAACTTGGCTGGATCAAATTTGCCTATTTATAATATAAAATGAAGGAATGCATAAAAATAATTAATACAATTTTTTTTTTTTTTTTTTTTTTGTATCTGAAGCAGAATCTCAAAATCGCAATATTTCCCAGTCCATACACAATGTGTCCAGATTTTCGCAAAACACTTCACGTATTTAATCATGGTTATCAACCATTTTCTGTCCACTGCTAGATGAAGGCAGGCCTTCCTCAAAGTCCTATACAGTCATACCCCTACATATGCGAATCTGGAGTTACGCGGTTTCTTAAATGTACGTATTCCCATCCTCATCACTCACTTCATGCCTCACCACTAGTCGCATCTTTCATATGCTGGCCACATTTGCCAGTGTCGCACATGCTGTGAACAAGCACTGAGGCGGTCTCCATTCATACACGATTTTTAGAGTCTACAAACATTGCGATTGTTTAATGTTATGTTCTTGATAAAAATTTTATCACATAAAAAATAATAATGTCATCCAAAAGAAGCAAGTCCGATTCTTCTACTGCTAGCTAGAAAAGAAAAACATTGACTTTGGAAACAAAACTCAACATTATTAAGGATTTTGAAGGCAGAATGAAAATTTGTCAGCTAGCAAAGAAGTTCGAGCTACAGGAATCCAGAGTAAGAACAATCAAAAAAGAAAGGTTTACAGATTTTGGAGGACATAGATTCTAATGAGGAATGAATTGTAGCCACAAGGCAAGGAATAAAAAATTCATTAGCTTGCTATGAAGAAATTTTGCGTGACAAGAAAAAGACATTATGCCATCAGACGAATCTATTAGATTTTATGAAACCATTGCCATCGAAATAACTTTCTTTTTTTATGTACAAAAAACTACAATTATGATTATATTTCTTAAAAAATATGGGTGTTTTGTATAAACCTTTGGTCCCAATTGTATGTTTGTATATATAAATTACATGCAAAATTATTCCCCGAGTTACGCGAATTCGACTTACGTGCTTTTTGTTGGTCCTACCTACCGCATAACTTTGGGGTTTTACTGTATTCAATTCTATCTCGAGCTTTTTTATGCTACTGAATTCCAGACATCGCTTGTATTATATGATGAGTTTATGTGAACAAAAAAAGATAATTGGTGGATACTAAAATAATTATGCAAAATAATATTTATTAAATGTATAACTACAGAAAGCCATCACTGCTGCAGCTATTATCAACTGACACTGATGTTCAAATTCATGCCATCTTCATGCAAACAAAGATCACCACTATTCATCTAGCATTATTTCACATTTCTTAAATAACTTTACAAGTGCCTTGATTATTACAAAGTTCTAGGACTATGCCAAAGAAATACATAACAATATGACACATACTAATCAGATTAAAGGAAAAGCAGGGAGTCTTTAGGTATTTATATAATTCAGCAAACATTAATTAACATTAGTAGGTAAATTTCAGGCAATGCATCTTTGAGAAAATGTGATGTTTATAATTTGAAGAGAATAAAGCAGTTAATGACATCCTCAGGATAGGTGTTAATATTGATAAGGTAGCCTCTTTCTAATTTGAGTCTAGGCTAGAGGTTACGACTCATCCTGACATACAGTGGTTTATGCAGGTAAGCTGCATAAACCATCATTTCAATTTATCTGTTTAGGATTGCTCAACTTACTAATTTTCCTGTTAATTAACACAAATGAAGGTTGGGGAAATATAGCTTTTGCTGCTCAAATGCAACCCTCACCTTCTTGGGATCCTCCTATTCTTAAAATAGAATGGTATCATAGAAATTGAAATATACAAATGAGGTGCTGGCAAGTAAGTACAGATGTTAGAACTCCAATACCATAACAAAAAAATGTTAGAAATGCCTGTCCAAAAGCTATAGGTAGCAACCCTACCACTAGGCTTAAAGTAATAAGCTAGTAACCTGACCTGGGGAAATCTGAAATACTATTTTCAAGTATCAGATAAAGAAAATCCAGACAGACTACCAGGGAAAAGACCATGACTCAGGAATAGGTAAAACAAAATGGAAAAGGAACAAAGTATCATACATACATACATACATACATACCGAAAACAATATACCGTGAAACCAAGACAAACAAAGATATGTATACCAACAGAAACAAAAAGATACTAAAGAAAAAATAACTATATATACATACAAATAAATAGTAGAGTTAAAAAAGAAAGAAGAGCAAATGCAGGCATCAAGATTAGGATATATAAAACAAACAAACAAAAAAAATTAAAATTATTATTCTTTTTTATTATTATTACAAGCAACTCCAGAAAGTCCTTAGACTTATCGAGGGAGGGCCCGAATCATGTTCATCACAATTATTCGACGTTCCTACAGTATCTATCATACCTCACCTTAAACTCGTTCACTGTCACAGCATCCATCACAGACTCTGGCAGCCCATTCCACTCATTCACCACTCTAAAAGTAACGAATCCAGCTCTAACACCCTTACTAACCACACTTTTGCCCATCTTCCATGGATGTCCCCTAGTCCTCCCTCAACCAGCCCTGTTCTCAAAAATATCTTCTGAATTAATTTTATAGAAACCCTTCAGTAATTTGAATGTCTCAATCGCCCCTCCTCTGCCTATCAACCAATTTTTGCAACCCATAAATCCTCAACCTGTTCTCATAAGGTTCATTCCACAGACCTACTATCATCTTGGTCATTCGCCTCTGGATCCTCTCAACCTCCTCCCCATCAAGAAGAAACCTAGGTGATCAAATCTGGGCAGAGTAGTCGAGATGGGGTCTTATCAAGGCTCGATACAGAGGAACAAAACCTGCTTGTCTCTGCTTCAACGTATTCGTCAGCAACCAAGTGATTTGGCCACTTTTGTAATGTGTCCCCTAAATTTCAACTACTTATCCACCAACACTCCTAAATCTTGTGCCTCAATTTCCTGGAGTACAGTTCCACCAATGTAATAAACTGCTGCTAATCGTTTCATCCCAAAATGTATAACCTTACATTTTGCCACATTAAATTGACATCCATTCTCCTTAGCCCAGACCTTCAATCTATCCAAATCATCATGCAAAATTTTGACATCATATGCATTCACTATTGCCCTACGCAACTTTGCATCATACACAAACAAATAAACTGTTCTTCTCAGATCCTTTCCTATATCATTAATGAACAAATTAAACAGCAGTGGTCCAAGAACAGATCCTTGTGACACACCACTAGTCACAGGCTGTCTTGTGGACCCTACTCCTGAATAAACCACTCTCTGATATCTCTCCGTCAACCACCATCCTATCCATCTCACCAAACCTATATCCATCCCCATATGCTGCATTTTACTGATTAGAATTCCATGTGGTATCCTGTCAAAGGTCTTAGCAAGGTCCAGTAGAATCACTGTAAACCCATTACCCTTATCCAGTTCAGTCGTCACTGCGTTATAATATGTGAGCAAGTTACTGAGGCATGACCTACCCTTCACAAAACCATGCTGTCCCCGATACAGTATCCCATTTTCATCTATCCAATCTTGTATTTTCCTCTTGATTATTTTCTCCTAGACCTTGATAACGATTCCGGTTACGCTGATTGGCCAGTAATTTTCAACAGCCTTGGAATCACCTTGATGCAGCGGAACTATTTTCCCCTCTTTCCACCTCCCTTAGTACTGACCCCAGACCCGAGGCTCAAATTAAACAAAATGGTCAAGGGCACTGACAATTCTTTAGCCACTTCATGTATGACACAAGCTGGTATACCATCCAATCTCACAGATGTATTGACATTGAGGTTCTGTAATAGACTATTTACCTCTACTTCATTCATCACAATTCCAGTATAAGCTGTTGGTTCTTCCATTCCTGCAATGTCACCACCTGGATCATATACTCTTTCAAAGTGCTCGCTCAGTAATTCCACTATATCGACTAATTCAGTTACCTCAGCATTTTTTAAAATCATTCTGCCATGAACATTTTTCCTTTTACTTGCAACATATTGAAAAAACTGTTTGGGGTTCTCTTTAGCCTGCATGGCCAATTTTCTTTCGTAATCCGCTTTTGCTTTTCTTACCACCCTTATTACCTTCCTGCCCTGAGCTTTATACTGTTCCTACACCTGCTGGTCACATTTCTCCTTAAATTCCCTCCACAATTGTTTCTTTTTTTGCAGCTCAAGCTTAATAGTGTTATTCATCCATTTAATCCCTATTTGATTTATTATTCGGACTCTTGGTATACAGTCAACCATTGCCTCCTGCAAACACTTCTTAACCACCTCCCATGCACTATCAACATCCAGCCTTTGCAGTTTTACATGCCATGGCACTGAGCCAAGCACACTCCTAAGCTTGTCATACTTACCAGCCCGGTAATTCCACATGTACCCTGTCTTAATTGTAAATTCCACTCCTTTAGCCACCTCCCAAGTCATGACCTTATGATCATTCTCGGTGGCAACATGGTCATGTTCGTTACAGCCACATTCTCAGTTGCAATTACTAGGTCCAGCACTTTCTTCCCCCTAGTATTTTCCACTACATGCTGTTACAGATAGTTGTCCCTTAATAACCGCATAAAATCCAATTCCTTACTCCCATGTGCCCTCTCCTCCTTCCAGTCAATGTTACCATAATTGAAATCACCCATAATAATTACCCTCCTTCCACTCATTTCTTCTATTTGCCTATGCATACTATCCCCACCATCTATTCCATCACCTGGTCTATAGCAGCACCCAATTGTATATTTTGTTCTGCTAGACTATCTCACGCCAAATAGCCTCAAATGTGCTCTTTTCTCTATCCTGCAGTTCAACTTCTATACTCCTTGGCGCTGCAACTCATCAGCTATCATCAATAACACTGCTCCCCCTTTTTATTCTCCGTCACTCCTGAACACACTATACCCATCGCATTCAATCCCACTAGCTTTACCATCTTCTGTCAGCCATGTTTCACTAATACCAACAAACTGTGGCCTGGAAGTGCCAACCAAGGCCAAAAACTCTTCCTTCTTGTTCCTAATACTCCTGGCATTAGTGTACATGAATTGCAGAACTCCATTAGTCCCATCACTACTTTGATGCCTCATACTAACTATTCCATTCTGATCTGTTGTCCTTACTCGCTCGGGCATATTATACTCATTCATACACTCAACTGCCTCCCTAAAGTCTGCATATCTACTCCCCCCACCTCTTAATAAATCTAGTTTCCCTGAGTCTGTACATCCACTTCATTCATCAACACTTTTTCAAGCCTCCATACACCAAATCCATTCAAACGTAGCCCATCCATCTTATATAAATCCTTTCACCTATCGAACTCACTCCACAAATTCCACACCACTCTCCATGCATAACCCGGCATAAAGTCATTGGCAATTATGGCCCTCCTTCTAAACACTTCACTGTCATACCGCAACAAAATATTCACCATCCTAACTCTCTCACTCTTCTCTTTTGCTACCTCAAGTAATTCCCTCACATCCTCTATCATTTCCATTTTGTCTTCTTTCCAATCATTTGTTCCTGCCATGACTATCATCTCTTTCATCCTCTGTTTTTGCACTCGAATAGATTCGCTGACGTTCTTTATGTTCGCACCCGGTTGGTATGATTTCTTCAAACTCGCAACTATCACACCTCTTAATAGCGAATCTCCATACAGCACTCGCTCCTGTATTTTATTTATGTTTACGAACATTCTCTTATTTTTCGTAACAGATTTTCACCATTTATTAGTCGGTACATTCAGTACACATTTTTCCATACACTCCAGTTGCCGCTTTGCTCTGTGTATTGCTCCGCTCAACAGTGCGATTTCACACAAATTCCACACCACTCTCCATGCATAACCCGGCATAAAGTCATTGGCAATTATGGCCCTCCTTCTAAACACTTCACTGTCATACCGCAACAAAATATTCACCATCCTAACTCTCTCACTCTTCTCTTTTGCTACCTCAAGTAATTCCCTCACATCCTCTATCATTTCCATTTTGTCTTCTTTCCAATCATTTGTTCCTGCCATGACTATCATCTCTTTCATCCTCTGTTTTTGCACTCGAATAGATTCGCTGACGTTCTTTATGTTTGCACCCGGTTGGTATGATTTCTTCAAACTCGCAACTATCACACCTCTTAATAGCGAATCTCCATACAGCACTCGCTCCTGTATTTTATTTATGTTTACGAACATTCTCTTATTTTTCGTAACAGATTTTCGCCATTTATTAGTCGGTACATTCAGTACACATTTTTCCATACACTCCAGTTGCCGCTTTGCTCTGTGTATTGCTCCGCTCAATAGTGCGATTTCACACAAATTCCACACCACTCTCCATGCATAACCCGGCATAAAGTCATTGGCAATTATGGCCCTCCTTCTAAACACTTCACTGTCATACCGCAACAAAATATTCACCATCCTAACTCTCTCACTCTTCTCTTTTGCTACCTCAAGTAATTCCCTCACATCCTCTATCATTTCCATTTTGTCTTCTTTCCAATCATTTGTTCCTGCCATGACTATCATCTCTTTCATCCTCTGTTTTTGCACTCGAATAGATTCGCTGACGTTCTTTATGTTCGCACCCGGTTGGTATGATTTCTTCAAACTCGCAACTATCACACCTCTTAATAGCGAATCTCCATACAGCACTCGCTCCTGTATTTTATTTATGTTTACGAACATTCTCTTATTTTTCGTAACAGATTTTTGCCATTTATTAGTCGGTACATTCAGTACACATTTTTCCATACACTCCAGTTGCCGCTTTGCTCTGTGTATTGCTCCGCTCAACAGTGCGATTTCACTACTTGCATCTATCTCACCATTTTCATCATCATTTAAATCATCCATTCGTTCTGTATTTCTACTTTCATTTACACTTTCAACGATGCTCTCACACCTATCTGGTACTACCTCGCAATTCCTTATCACATCACTATTTTCTATATTCTGATTTTCTTTAACGATATCACTCTAGCCACCCGAAACACGTTTTAGATCCTCATTCTCCTTACACATTCTGCACATATTAACTCCACTATCACCATCTAACCAGACTCCCACCACTCTTCGTGAAGCATACATCTCACAGACAGCACATTGCATAAACTCTTTTATATCAAAACTCTTAAACAAACATGGCGACCTGGCTGCCATTTTTTTTTTAATCAGTGCCATATGGATGCTACCTTATCTTAAAAATAATAATTAAAATAACACAGAAAACACACAAAAATTGTACAGACACACCAAAAAACAAAAAGCAAACAATACTACATAAAATTCTAGTAAAATTGCCAATGATAACATAAAATACTACTAATCTTTTCAGGAGCTCTCGACAAGGCAACGATTATATCAGTGTGATACCAACATAATACAATAAGACATAATACAATAAGAAATATGACTGTATACTAAAGGGGCAGAACTGAGGAGTGGTGGCTAATGAATCTAAATGGTTTTGGTGTTAGGTAGCTAGAGAGAGTTGTTCAAAGAGCATGCTGAAGCACAAATTCAGGAAAACTTAAGCAAATGAGTTTAAGCAAGTAAAGAATCTAGTCTCTCAAGCAAAATTATTGAATGGGATAGTCAATTCACAAAGTAAAGGTGAATGAGGAGGGCTAAAGGGATGCTGCAGTTTTTATATACAAATACCAGAAGAATCACAAACAAGGGAGCAGTTTTTGGCATACTAATACTTATATTAATGCGTATAAGTTTCTGCTCAGTGAAACCTCACCAAAACTTATACACATCAGTAAGACTTGGCTAACAGCAGATGTAGTTACAGGGATAGAATGAAGGATTTCATATTTTCAGGAAAGATAGAGAAGATAGGATGGGGGAAGGGATACTACTGATGATAGCAAAGAAATTGCAGCCAAAAAGAACAGGAGATAGGCAGGATGGTAGATTTGAAGCAGTCTGGTGGATTCAAGGCCAGTAAGACAACATATACAGTACAATAATCAAATCGATACAACAAGTACAGGTCGAGTGATTATAATGGGGGACTTCAACTATGGAGATATGGACTGGAAAGAAGAAAGTTCACATGGAAGGAAGGAAATAGAATTTATACATATACTAAGATATAATTACTTGAGAAAGCATATGATGGAGAGAACTAGGAATGTGAGTAGTGAGTGATATGACCTGGTAATAGGATCAGAAGAGCTATCCATAACCTAGGTGACCACATTGCCTCCGACTAGTGAAAGTGACCATGAGGTCTTGACTTGGGAGATTGTAAAACATGAGGAATATTCTGTCAAGAATATGTGGAACAGCAAGGTAAGTGATTATGACACGCTTTGGAAGAAACTTAAATCTGTGTCTTAGCATAAAATACTGCAGAGTAAGAATGTTAGCAGTGCATGGAATATAGTTAAGGGACATCTATAGGAAGTAATATTAAATTGTATACCTAAGATAAAGAGTTAGATGGATGAGTAATATCATTAAGCATGAGCTGCAGAAGAAAAAATGATGTGGAAGGTATATAAAGAGAAAGATGACCAGCATGGCAAGAAAGGCAAAATCAGATTATGAGAAATATCTATCTGTAGCAGAGCAGGCCAAAGGAAATCCCAAAGAGTTCTTTTGTTATGTGGCAAGTAAGAGGAAGAATGAATATGAAAGATTAACCTTAATGAGTGATGATGATGACAAGGTAACAGAAGCAGATAAAATAGCTGAGTTACTAAGTGACCACTTTGCAAGGGTACATATCGTAATGAAATTACTGTTTTAATATATGTGACAGACACTAATGTGGGAACAGAGGTGGATGAATTGGAGGTTCTTGGGATATTGTATAAACTCAATGTAAATACAGCTGTGGGACTAGATGGGATATAGGCCTGGATTTTGCAAGAATGTGTAGGGGAATTGGCAATGCCTCTGACTAGGCTGTTTAATTTAAGTGTCAGCTCTGGTAGAGTTTCAGGGGAGTGGAAATAGGGTAAAATAATTCTCTTGCATAAGGGAGGGTCTAAGACTGCAGTAGCAAATAATAGATAATCAGTATCTCAGGCATGATAGTAAAAGTACTGGAAAAATTGGTCAAAAAGAGAATTCAAGAATGGGTGGATAAAAATATACTGCATAAGGGGAAACAAGGTTTTGTGAAGGGTCGTCATGCCTTAGTAATTTACTAACTTTTTTATAATAGAGTAAAAGCTGAATTAGATGAAGAAATGGCCTACACAATCTTCTGCTAGATTTTGCAAAGGCATCTGACAGAATATCACATGGAACACTGTAATGCAAATTAGAACAAATGGGGATGGATATGACACTGGCTAAGTACATAAGAGGGTGTCTTCTGGCCAGATATCAAAAAGTATTCTTAGAGAGACAGAATCAAGGTGAAAACAGGTGATTAGTGGTGTGCCGCAAGGGTCAGCACTAGGACCATTGCTGTTTAATTTGTGCATAAATGATAAAGGAAATAACCTGAAAGGAAATATTCAGTTGTTTGCTGATGATGCAAAATTAGGTAGAGTAATAGTTAGTCAATGGGATGTGGAAAGCTTGTAGAATGATTTAAATAGGCTGTCTGAGAAAAGGCATTTGACAGAATATCACATGGAACACTGTAATGCAAATTAGAACAAATGGGGATGGATATGACACTGGCTAAGTACATAAGAGGGTGTCTTCTGGCCAGATATCAAAAAGTATTCTTAGAGAGACAGAATCAAGGTGAAAACAGGTGATTAGTGGTGTGCCGCAAGGGTCAGCACTAGGACCATTGCTGTTTAATTTGTGCATAAATGATAAAGGAAATAACCTGAAAGGAAATATTCAGTTGTTTGCTGATGATGCAAAATTAGGTAGAGTAATAGTTAGTCAATGGGATGTGGAAAGCTTGTAGAATGATTTAAATAGGCTGTCACTCTGAAAAGATAACTGGTGTCAGTTTAAGGTGGAGAAATGTAAAATTATGTATTTGGGGATAAATAGATTACAAGCTGTGTACCACATTGATGGCACTGTACTCCAGGAAACAGATGAAGCTAGAGATTTAGGGTTTTGGTAGACAAAGAGTTCAAGTTTAGAGAACATATCGCTAAAGTAGTCCCATAAGATTACTTTGCTACTGAAGAACACATTAACAAATAGATATAAGGAAGTTATTCCTCTTTATAAAGCCATGATACATCCACATCTGGATTACTGTGCTCAGGTCTGGTTTCGTGGATTTCTTGGAGATGAGGAAGCAGTGGAGAAAATTCAGAGGTGAGCGACCAAGATGGTGAGTGGTCTGCGGAATGTTCCTTATGAAAATAGACTGAGGGTATGTGAATAGCAAAAGTTGTTTGAGAGGAGAAAAAGAAGGGATGTGATAAAAAAATTTAAGTTGCTTAAAAGCTTTTATAGGATTGATGCAGGGGAAATGTTTCAGCACTTAGCTAGAGTGGTCAGAACAAGAGGTCAACCCTGGAAGTCGAAAAAAGATGTTCTTAGTAGGGACATGAGGACTAGGATTTTATAATGGGCTGTGAAATATGGATGGATCCACAATATCCTTAAATTTAATGTATTCTTTCCTTAATTTATACGTTTTTTTTTTCAATAGCCTCTGAAACTTTTTTCTTTTTTTTTTTGTGATATCCATATTTTTACTGTTTTCCCACGCCTTGTTTTGACTTTTTGTTGCTCAGACCCACAAATGGTTATTTGCAAACCTGTAGTACATTTTGTACTGTTGGTGGGCTAAGGGCTTTTTTTTTTTTTTTTTTTTTTTTTTTACATAATCTGGAAACCCTGCTTTGGGGATCAAACATGAAACTTTTTCAAGCCCACTTCAGGCCTTCAAAGGTCTTACACCTGGCAATGAAATTCATCTCTCACCGCTTGTTGGTTGGAAAGCAGGCACATTAAAAACTCAGCCAACTAAGACAGTTACTTTTATACATTGCTGTCCTTTTTTACATTTTTCTTGGTATTCTCTCAGAACACATGCTTACTTGATAGGAACCATTGATATAGAGTTCTGATTTTTCTATCCTTGCAAATTCATCACATACCTCTCTGGCTGAATAAATCAAGGTTGTTTTAAGATTCATCATAACGTTTTACAGTATAGACAACACCGACAAAGGGGAAAAAAAAACATTTATTAAATTCACTAATATTTTGCTGCTTTTCTAACGATCATCATTGGAGCACAATTATAATTGTGATAGGCACTAAACTATGTAATTCTGGGAAACAATTGAAATTGTAACTGACAACAGAACTGATGTCCTTATGTGGCATCTTCTATGGGTCGAATGACCATAAAGTTAATTTAGAAAAGTCAGGATATCGGGTCTTAAAAGGATAGCCTCCCAGATCTTTGGTAAATTAATGCAACCATATGCATTGAGGTTGGTAGAGTGCATCATAGCTGATGAGGATTCTAAAATTAGTGTCTCTCCAACCTATAAAGACTTATATAATAAAGATGTTTACCTGATCATATGTGAAGGAGTATCCAGCATGTGGTCTGTCAATTCCAACTTGCCATACAGATGATCACAAATGCAATTTTTGTGTTCTTCAATGCAGATGTTAACTGAGTGGGCCATTCAGTTGATCTTTAGGAGAATGCATGAAAGCAGTAGCTGAATGAAAATCTGAAAGTGGCATGGAGATCATATCTATAAAGAACTTTTGTTTCGAAAGATGAGTTAGCCGGTCTTATGTGGAGTAGAAGGGTTTTTTTTTTTTTTTTTTCTTCCCCCACCTGGAAACTTGGGTTTTTTTGTCTCTCAGAACAGGCAAACCAGCTCCATAAACATTTAAAGACATAAGGCACTCCTGGAATAAAGATTAACTATTCTATTCCATAGGACTTTGGTTTCAAATACCTGGATGGTGAAATGCGAGTTGATGCATGATGTGTGTAAAATCAGGATCCTTAACATATGAGATGAGAATGGTTTTGCTATGATCCTGTGTTGGGTGCTGGAAGGATTAGGGTTCATGCAATATTTTATATGGGCTTTAACTACTTGCTAAAAAGAAAAGTGTTGCAAAGTCCCTTGAGCTTAGTTTCAAGGAGTTTCATTTGAACAAATAGTCTTGGCTTGGTAAATGTTTTTGAGGATGCCATACTATTGGGAAGGAATTTTCTATTTGCTTATATATGTTATTGTTACTGCCCTCTGCATTATCAGATCTGTAGCGACATCCAACGAAGTATATCATTCTATTCACATCTATCTCACACTACACTGCCTCAAAACCACTATTTTTCACTTGCATATACAGCCTAGTGGGCACAACTCCTTTTCTATCATCAATGACATACAGCCTTCTTTTTTGCTTTTTATATCTTCATGAAAACATCTCTATTCCTGTCAGGATGTCATCCTCATTCAACATATATTTCAACAATTTTTGGGTGAAAGAACTCAATGCAACAATTTCATTCCCCTTATTTGTGAGAGAAATGGTGAAACCACTGGAAAAACCCAGAAAGAAATTAATGGAAAACATCAAGAGTGTAAGTGGTCTGAACTCTAGCAGAAGTTTAAATAACTTGGCTGCCAAAAGATTGGAAATGGAAAGTTATTGTTCACAGCAGCCTCTACCTGCCTTAGGCAGATGAGGAAGATGATGGCATTTGTGATAAACAAACATGATTCATTTTTGTGCCTATATGATAACAAATTCATTGCCCATTCCAGAGCCCTCTCCAGACCCAAATGCTTCCTCCACATCCCAAGCCATTCATTCCTTTCTTGTCTACTCACACATTCACTTCCTTTATCAGCATCAACCTTTCTCATCCTGTATCCATCTACCCTGACTTCCCGTACTCATTTCTCTGTCTGGCACATTCTCCACACACTCACACCAATTCATAAGCACTCCTTTAATCTCTCCTTCCATGCTCTTCTGCATTTCTACATCTCTTCTTACTTGCCCAGATTCATTCTCCAAACTCATTACTCCCCTTTCCAGCAGCTTCTCCAGTTGATTCACATGCAGTCCATCACTCTTATACAGTTCCTTTCATCCCTCAAACTCATGGCACACATTAACAAAATGTACTTCTTTCTACTCGGACATTTCAGCTAACATACATAGCCTGCCTTTTCTAGATGCTCTAATTACACGTCTTCGCAATGGCACTCTTTCTTTCTCAGTTTACAGAAAACCCACCCATACAGACATACACAACTTTCCCATCATCCACCCTCTCAAAATATGGTGTTATCAAAACCCTTATTAATAGAACCTCCAATCTCAGCCAACTGATCAGTCTTATTGCTGAACTCCTTTATTTGCCAGACTTTCCTGTCCAATGGCTACAATGCCAAAAAGGTCAACAAATTAATTGTTCCTCTTCTCAACATGTTGACTATAGTAATGCTATCATCGTTCCTTATATCCAGGGCACCTTAGAAAAAAAAAAATAGCCAGAACTCTAAAAAAAAAAAAAAAAGTACTATCTCTGCACTGCACTACATTCAAACTTTATCTAAAGTTAGCATCCACTCTCCAAAGTATCCTCTACATCCTCTATCCGTTCCAGATGTTTACAAGGTTCTTTGTTTCCTATAACTTACTGCCTAGATGAACATAAAAAATACATCTGTTATCTTAAGTATGGTCACTCAGGCTTGCAGACCATGCCTTGGATACTTTGCACAGAATCAAATGAAAAAAACTATGCTTCACCACAAAAAATACAAATTTGAAAGCCATTTTTCAGAATCAGTAGCAGAATTAAAAAAAAAAAAAAAAAAAACTTAATCTTAATACGATTGTATTAAACCTCCCAAGATTTAGGAAACTAAACTTTTTCCAATGAACTAATGACATCAAGAAAACCTAGTGGTGCTGAATATAGGAAAAGAAGAAAATTGAGAAATGAAACAAATCAACAGTGTAATACAGTTGCAAAATTGGCTAGAAAAACAGAGTACTTCAAATACAAGCAGTTCACTCGAGACTCAAGAAAAGACGATTGAATTTGAAGAAAACACTACCATTGAAGATCAAGAAAATTCGACAGAACAAAAAAAGAGGTATTTAATTCTATTAATTTCCTCCTTCATGGCTGCCTATTACGAATAAAATTAGATGTGTTCTAATTGAACATGGACGAGAACAAGGAGAAGATGCAGATTTTAAGGAATCTGCTTCAGAGGATGGCAGGAGATTTTCAACGGAATGTTTTTTTTAAAAAATGTTCCAATGAAGAGAGAGTCCATTGTAACTAGCTCATTTTTTCAAAAATATCTATGTCGATATTTTGTTTTCCATGTATCCTTTTTGGTAAAGGAGGTAAAACGGTTCTGCTATCTGCAATCAAAGCTGAGGATTTTAAGGATTGGAAAAATCTAAATCGAATTTCCGATCATGAAAATTCTATATTTCATTGTGACGCATATCTTCATTGGAAATGCTTTGAAAAGAAACTTAAAACTGGTGGTTTTTATAGACGATTTGTTGCAAGAGAGGGCGCTAGTGGGCCAAGCGCTGCGGACGCGATTTGAAGAGCTCCTGATTCAGATAAGTTTTACTAGGAATAATTAAGTATATATGCATTGTTTAAGTAAGAGCGGCTGTAAACGTTGTATGCTACCGATATTATTAGTGTGGGGTTTTTTTTTTTACCTAAACTAAATTACGAAATCGTTATTATTAGACCTAGTAACCCGCAGAAAAAAAACAGAATGGCGGCGGCATTGCCATTCCATGATTTTAATTTAGATTTCAGTCGTTTCGTTAAGTGTGAGGTCTGTTATATGTATTCCTTCAATTACATAAATGATTTGTGGATGTTTAGTGCGGATGGAAGAAGGGTGTGTGCGAAGTGTGACCTGAACGAGGAACTGATGAATGCGAATATGAAACTGATGACAGAAAGTGCTAGTACCAATTGTGTCGCGAGTGCACGTTTCAAAGAGAAGGGTGGTGAGAAAGAGAGGTGAAAAAATGTTAAAAAATCAGGAAAAAAGAAAAAGAGCGATTTGACAACCGTAATGGATGTTAAAAGGGATGAAAGTGAGGTGGAAAGAAATGAAATTGAGAGAACGAATGAAAGTAGAAATGGAGTGATGCAGAAATCGCAAGTAAAAAAAATCTAAAGAATAAACGATAGCGAAAAAAGAATGAATGTTGGCGAAAGTTGGACGCATGTTGGAACGAAAGTACTGAACCAAAGAAAGATGAATGACAGTAAAAGTGAGAAGAATGATAGTGAAAGTTGGACGTATGTTGGACCGAAAGTACGGAAACAAAGAAGGATGAATGAGAGGGAAAGTGAGAAGAGGGGGTCGAGAGTTAGAAAGATTTAATGATAAAGAGAATGTGTCATGAGGTTCGGAAGGTGAATTGGATTGGATGAAGCAAGAAATGAAATGGATGCAGAATGAAATTAAGAGAATTCAGGTCAAAACTATTAAAATAAATCATGATGGCATGAAAGAGTTAACGAAAGATGAGTGAGTGGCGTTGTATGGCGACTCCATTATTAAAGGTGTGCTAGAGGATAAAATGCACAAGGTATGTTTTCCAGGCGGTAAAATGAGTACAGTGATTGAGGCACTGAATATGAGGCGGGAGCGAGCAAAGGAGTTAATTGTATTAATTGGTACAAATGATTTGAGAGAGAACAAAGAGCATGTCAAAATGAATGTCAGGAGACTGCTTGGAAAGATAAAAGAGAATAGTGTGACAGGAAGGGTAGTCAGTGTGTTGCCTAGGTATGATTGTGGTGAAATGAGGCAGAGAGCAAGGATTATGAATGATATTCTGTCTGAAATGTGTGAGGAGATGGGAGTACAGTTTGTTAAGGTGTGGGGAATGAGTTTGAGGAACGAAGTGAGCTGTATGGGAGCGATGGACTGCATTTGAGTTGTTATGGTGTGAGTCGCTTGGAGAGACTGCTGCTGGAAGGTAGAGAAGTTAATAGACAGAATGAATCTGATCGAGAGGGGAGTAAGACAGGAGAGATTGAAGAAGTGGAAATGAATGGGGAAGTGAGTGGTATGAGTATAGAAAATGAGAGAATGGGTGTGCAAGAGGAGCAGGGAAATAGGGAGGCTCAGGGTGGACAGGGGGTACACAGCGTGAGAAAGGTGGATGCTCCAAGAGGAGGTGAGAGAATGTGTAGGCAGGAAAGTAATGGGATGATCAGGGATCAAAAGGAAACAGATGGAATTGCAAAGGGTTCTAAAATGAAGAAGCAGAAAAGGAAATGGCCCCAGTCCAGCATGGAGAGATCACATCGAGTGAGTGGTATCAGTGGAACTAGCTGTAGATCCAGAAATGAGTTGTTGTGTTTGTATACCAATTCTAGAAGTATAAGAAACAAGGCGGATGAAATGGTTGTACTAATTGCGTCTGTGCACCTAGAGATTGTCGGAATAAGTGAGACATGGTTAGATGAGGACGACATCCTGACAGGAATAGAGATGGAAAGCTATGATGTGTTTCGTGAGGATAGAAGGGGTAAAAAGGGAGGGGGAGTGCTATTGATGATAGAGAAAGAGTTATGTCCGTACAAGGTAGAGATGCAAGAGGGAAATAGGGCCAGTGGTTTTGAGGCAGTATGGTGTGAGATAGAATTGAATAGAATCAAATACTTGGTGGGATGTTGTTATAGACCTGGTAATGTGGATGGTGGTGATAGTGAAATGTATAGTCAAATAAGCCAAGCAAATAAGAAAAGGGTGATCATTATGGGTGATTTTAATTATGGCGATAGAGACTGGAATGAAGAGATAGCAACCGGAAGTAAAGAAAATGAGTTTCTTGAGTTTTTGAGGGATAACTACCTCAAACAGTATGTGACAGAGGGCACACGAGGATTAAGGGTCTTGGATTTGGTCATCTCATCAGAGGATGTAATTATCAATGAGGTGTCAAATCATCCACCAATTGGTGAAAGTGACCATGAGGTGATTACCTGGGTGGTTGCCAGCAGTGCAAGGACCCCTGTGAAAAAAGGGTATATATGGATCTACAAGGGGGGGGGTGATTATGAAGAGCTCAGGAGACAGCTTGCAGGTGTAGCATGGAATGAGGAGTTGGCTGGAAAAGAGATCAATGCAGCATGGGGGGTTTTCAAAAACTATTTAGTAGATGCAAAGTCTAAATGTATACCATGGGTGAGAAGATTAAATAAGGTAGGTGTGAGATGGATGAATCAAGAGATTAAGCATGCAATACAGAGAAAAAGAGCATTGTGGAGGCAGCATAAGAGAAGTGGAAGTAACCAATTTCATGAGGTCTACAAAGACCAGGCAAGGAGGGTGACTTGGTTGGTGAAAGTAGCTAAAGAGAGGTATGAACAGCAGTTAGCTAATTAAGCCAAAAAGAATCCTAGGGAGTTCTTTCGATATGTAGCCAGCAAAAGAAAGAATGATTATGGAAGGATGACATTGATTGGAGGAAATGGTATAAAGACAGCTGTTGCAGAATGTGTGGAGATACTTAATGAGCAGTTCATAAAGATCTTTCAATCTTGTGAATGTGATTTCATGGAGAGATTAAGAGCAGTTGATGATGGGGAGGAGAGACTGACTGTAAGTGAGCAAGAGGTGTTTGGGGAGTTGAGTAAACTAGATGTAAATAAGGCTGTGGGACTTGATAATATATCACCGCGTATTCTGAAGGAATGTGCCAGAGAGTTGACACCTACCTTGACATATTTTTTTAATACGAGTCTTGCACTTGGTCAAGTTGCTAAGGAGTGGAAGGAGGGCAAGATTGTGCCACTTCATAAAGGAGGTGATCGAACTCAAGCATCAAACTATAGGTTTGATGCTTGAGTTCTGTGTGTCAGGTGTTGTGGTTAAGTTGTTGGAGAAGCTTGTGAGAACTAGGATCCAGAGTTGGGTTGACAACAATGGTATAATCTTTGATGGACAGCATGGATTTGCTAAAGGGAGGTCATGTTTTAGTAATCTACTTACTTATTACGATAAAGTGACTGCTTCCTTGGACAGAGGAGAAGGATACACAAGTAATATACTTGGATTTCGCAAAAGCTTTTGATAGAGTACTGATAGAGTACCTCATGATAAGTTGACAGTCAAACTAGAGCAGATGGGAGTTGGATATTAGATTAGTGGATTGGATTGGAGACTGGCTATCTCATAGGTATCAGCAAGTTGTGTATGGGGGTGCAATATCCAGAAAAAGGAGTCACTAGTGAAGTGCCTGAGGGGTCTGTTTTAGGGCCATTACTATTTAACTTGTATATTAATGATATTGGCGAAGATTTGGATGGAGATATTCAGTTGTTTGCAGATGATGCAAAGTTGGGACGAACCATAAAGAGTAGTGAAGATGTTGAGGCCTTGCAAGAAGACTTGAATAAATTGAGTGATTGGGCAAGCAAATGGGGATGTGAGTTCAATGTTGCAAAATGTAAGGTTTTAAAATTTGAAAAACAAAGATGGGATGCAGAATTTATGCTTGGTGAGAATGTATTGTTGGAAGTAGAGGAAATAAGAGATCTGGGGGTGATAGTGGATAAGGATCTGAAATTTAGGGGACACATAGCCAAAATTGTGAAGACAACACAAAGGCTTCTGGGAATGATGCACTGACACTGACGTGTAGAAGTATGGAGATTCTTGTTCTGTTGTATAAGGCTTTGATTAGGCCACACATGGACTATTGTGCCCAGATTTGGTCACCTGGTTTTCAGAAGGATCCAAAGGCGACTGACTAAGGTAATTTCTGGCCTCTGGAATGTCGAGTATGAGGAAAGATTGAAAAGATGTAATTTGCAGAGTCTAGTGGAGAGAAGGAAGATGGGAGATATGATAGAGACCTACAAGTTGGTAAGGGGTTGTTATAGGATCAAAGGTGGAGAAGTTCTACAGAGAATAGTGGGAGATCAGGGGAGAACCAGAGGTCAGCCCTGGAAACTGTATAAAGAGGGTGTGAGTAGGGGAGTGAGAGGAAGGTTTTTTTTCGTGCAGAGTTGTGAGTGATTGGAATGCCTTGCCTGAGAGTGTGGTGTCTGCAAAGAGTTTGAATGTGTTTAACACACGGTATGATGAGATGTGTGTGAGATAAAAGGACCTCTTAGATGAGTCTTTGACTCCATGAGGTCTTGTTTAATAATAAATAATAATAAAAAAGAAATACAGACAGAAAATTAAAGATGGCAAAATATTTTACATGTTGTGTTGGATGTAATTTTATTTTGTGCAAAGAATAATTTACCTCTTAGAGGTATGCAAGAAATTATTCGTAATCTGAATACAAGAATTTTTCTAAACTTGATTGAATTAATAAGCCAATACAATATGACCATCGCAGAACATGTTGCTAATCATAAGAAGGGGTCTGTTTCATACTTATCTAATAAGATTCAAGATGAATTTCTTTTACTCTTAGGGAACCATGTTCGAACTGAAATTCTTTTTAGAATTAAAGAACTGAAATACTTTTCCTTGATGTTTGACTGTACACCTGATGTATCGCATTATGAACAAACGTGCAAATTATTTGATATGTAGTTACTAGGAATGATTCTATTACGATTGAAGAAAGCTTTATAGATTTTATAGCAATAAAAGAAAAAACTAGTAGCGGTTTAGCCTAGGAAATTGTCAATAAATTAGAAAAAGATGGACTCGATATTCTAAACATTAGAGGTCAAGGATATGACAATGGGGCGAACATGGCAAGTGTTTATAATGGAGTATAAGCCATAATTTCTCAAAAAAAATGAGCAAACTATATACATTCCTTGTGCGGCTCACAGCCTTAATTTGGTTTGTAAAAATGCTGCTTCTTCAAATGCTACCATGATCACATTTTTCGGAATCGTTCAGAGACTATACGTTTTTTGTGAATTCGACAACTAGATGGGATAAACTAATGTCTATTAAAAACAACTTTAAAAGATCATACAGACAGACACACGATGGGCCTCAAAAGCAAATGCCATCAAGGAATTGCACCAACAAATACCCCAAGTGTATAAGATATTAATTGATTTGAAAAATGAGCAATCATTGCAATGCGCTGAAATTCAAAGCATATTGAAACAAATAAATTTTAAATTCTGATGTACGTTATCTACATGGAATTTAATACTGCAAGAAGTTTATAAAATAAACAAAGCTTTGCAATCAAAAACGACAACTATAAAAGCTTCACGTTTAATAGAAGGATTATGTAATTCCTTGCAGCAAATGAGACACCATATGGGAAAATATTTTTTCTATGAGTGAAAATTTGGCTTCAGAAATGGAATTGTCTACAGATTTTGAAAACAAACGAAGCCAAATTATTAAATTAGATGATCAATCTCAGCAATTAGTTCCTTATAATGATAAATATTTATTTACAGTAAAAATGAAAGAAGGAATAGATATTTTAATAACACAACTTAGATGAGGATATGAAAAACTATATGGGACTTCGTCTGACTTCGAATTTTTAACAGGTGAAAAATTAAAGTCAATGGATACAGAAAATTTAAATAAATCAGCTTGTGATTTATCCCTTAAATATCCAAACAATATAAATTCTGTAGAATTATTATCAGAAATAATCAGTTTCAAAAATCAGGCAATGAAGTTGCATTGAGAATAGTCCTAACACTACTTGTTACTGTAGCTTCTGGTGAAAGAGGCTTCAGTAAACTAAAAATTATCAAAACATATTTAAGATAGTCACTTGCTCAGAAAAAAATTGTCAAATATGGCAATTTTATCAATCGAACAGGAATTTACAAAATAAATTAATTTTGATAAAATAATTGATGAATTGGCTTCACTAAAAGCAAGAAAAGTAAAACTTTAAAAAAAAGATTTTATATTGGGCATTTATTTATATAAGTATTATTAATATTATTTTGTCTCTATTATTAAATTAAATTACTGAAAAATTTGTAATATTCTAATTCATCTCATGTGTAATACTTATTTTGTTTTTCTTTTGTTAAGGTTGGTGTGATTTTATTTTTAATATGTGTAATTTTATGTTCCTACTATTACTGCGTTTCTGTGACTTTTTTTTTTTATTTAATAATTAATAAATTTATTTTGTTCCCAAAATCATTTATTTATTTTTATTTAATACTTATTAGAAATAAAAAAAACTATATACATAGGGGTGAAAATACCTCTAGGTATTTTCACCTGAGGCAGAAGGATAAATTCCTGTGTCCACCATGCAGTTCTGAAAAATCAGAACTCCATGGTGGACACAGGAAGTTAGAGGCAGTGAAGGAAAAGAAAAAAGCATATCAAAAGTATCTGCAAATAAGTCAGCTTGTGCTCTTAGAGAATACAGAGACAAATGTAAGAAAGCTAAACACTGTGTAAAACTAGCTAAACAAAAGTCATGGGAAGTTTGGCCAGAACACAGAAAATGAATATCAAGAATGCTCAAGTATGGCAGTATAAAAGTCCTACAGTGGCTGCACTGCATAGTTCAGAAGGCCTGGACAAAGGGATGAATTCCAGATGACTGGAGTAGAGCTCTCATAGTGCCCATATAAAAAGCGAAATAAAACTGAATGTGAGAATTACAGAGGTATTTCCCCACTCCTGTTCAAGCTCCATCCACCTGTAACCTGTTACTTTTCAAATTGGATGTCTCCAAACCTTTCGCCACAAAAACAATCCTAGGCAGTTTTCTCTGCATATTTTCTCAGTTGTGAGTCACCATTAGACTATCTCTAATAACTATTGTTTCTAACCCTGAATTTCCTTGTGACTCTATACATCTCAGAGTCTGCATCCTCATTACTTCCAATCTTTGGTCATTTTTTCTTTACTATCTAACATTCTGTTTCATATATCACAGCTGGCCTTACCAGATTCGTATGAAATGTTTAATTATCATCACTCTATAATCGCATATCCTGTTGGTATACTATGTTATTCAGTCATTTCCTGTTTAATCTGTGACATCATTTTCAAGATTTGCTTGCAATGTTGACCCCGAAGTACTTGAACTGATTCTTCTGGCCAACAGTCTACTCAGGAAGTCTAAATGATGTATCATCCATATTTCTTCCTTCAAACTTATATACACCTTACATCCTGACTTACCATATTTACTCAAATGTAAGGAGCACTTTTTTCCCCAAAATGTAAGTTAAAAAATCATGGCGTAAGATATATGCAGGGATTTTCGGAAACTAAGGTTTTTCAGGAAAAACTAAATTGATGTTTATAATTAAATCCTCACTATTCGTTATAATTTATAATTGCTCACATTATTTATAAAATGAATTCACTTAAATTTTAATTATTAATTGTTATTTATGCAATTGACTGCTCACCTTCATAACATGATATATTTGAATCTTTAGCGACAATTCTTCTGTAATTAAATTAAAACAATTTCATTATTGCTTGTCCTTTTATCATTTTGAAATCAAAAGATCTTAGTTTAAAACCAGCTGTAACGTGAACGTTTCTTCACATTCCAGGCAAAAATTACCAACAACTTACAAGACTTGAGCTAATGAACAATCCTTAACAAATGACTAATGAGAAGTGAAAGCTGAGCACAAAATGGACAGCAGTGGTAGGATGGTAGAGATAATGCAGCTAAGCTAAGTATTAACAAAAAAATCACACGATTCAACAGCAAAGATAAGCCAATGATTGTGGAGTTGAAATGCTGATTCCCTTTAACTGAATTCCAAAATATCCGAAACTGCCATAACACCATTCATTATGTATTTCTGTATAACTTTTTTTGTGTGCGACGTATATGCATAACAGTTTTTTTGTAAAGTAAAATCAGGAGTGCAAGATATACATGAGGGCAAGTTACATTCGAGTAAATACAGTACTTTTACTAGTCTTTACATCTTTGGATTCTAACCTCCCCCACCAATACAATATCATGTATACAAGCAAGACACAGTAGCACTTTACTTTGTATATCATTCAACTTATCCATCACTACTGTAAACAAATGTCGACCCAAAGTGGATCCACTGTCATGAGCATCTCTATTTCCCTACAAACACTTCTCACAGTGTTTTAGTTTCCTTATACAATTTCTTAATGATGTCAATGTATGCACAATACATTGACATCATTTTCTTTGTCAATAACCATCAAATTAATTCTTTAAGAATGAAATCATAAGCTTTCTCTGGATCAATACTCAATACACATCCTATGTACTTCTCTGAATTTTTTCATCCATTGATCAACAATAAATAACTTCAAATGTTGATCTTCTAGACAGAAAATACAACTGAATTTCAGAGATAACCTCATATTTTTGTTTTAGCCATTCCTCCATCATTCTTTCCAATACCTTCACTATGACTTTTGATAACTGTGGTCAACACCTATGTATATCTTCTTATTCTGAAGGTCTAAACATTGGGATTTCTCTAAATATCAAGTATTTTATCTTCAATTAAAATTTTATTTAAAAACTTGATCAATAATTCCACACCCATTTTCCCATACCAACACAGGGATTCCACCGGGAACAAATATTCAGGGTGTGCTAGGTGTGCAATGCTCATCCACAGAATAACAATATCACTGGCCTGGTTGGCTGAATGGTTAGCGTATACGCTCTCCAGCCAAAAGGCTGTGGGTTCGAATCCCACTGTGGGCATGGATGTTTGTGATTGTGAAAATACTAGTGGTAGGTGGAAGATGGTGTTGGTGTAGCTGCGGTTTGTTGTAGTTGGTAGAGAAAGAGAGTTGCAGAGTAGTAAGTGTGATTCCTTGATGAGTCCTTAGACTCCCTGGAGGAGTCACATAATATTTTTGCATTTATTCCCGTTAAAGACTCCCCTAATTTCCAGACTACATGTCATTCCTAAAAATAAACACAATATGCTAATGCTTCATGAAGAGGACACTTTTTGACGCATAAACAATGCATCATATTCATGTTAATAGCCTAGGAGTGCATTCAAAATACATACACCTTTGAGCCCCTTGAAAAGATGTACAGATGGCAAAGGAGGATGAGCTCTGAGACAACAGCACCTAGAGGCTGTGATTGGTTATTGTGTCAACTAACCCAATGGAACGTTGTCTTTTGCCATGAGTTGCTGTTCTTGTTTTCTGAGTTTCATCTGTTTTGCATGCGTGAAGTGTGAACTGAGTGGTAAATTTTTATAAATTATTATTATTTTTATGTGACACCTCCAGGGAGTCCAAGGACTCATTGGGGGAAGGCACCTACTCTACAGCTCTGTCTCCACTACTCAATTCACCAACTACAATGAACCGCAACTACCACCACCATCATCTACACCAACACCATCTACCGCCCACCACTACCATTAGTATTTTCACAGACAATCATAAACATCTATGATTACGGTGGGATTTGAACCCGCAGCCTTTTGGCTGGACAGTGGATACACTAACCACTTGGTCAACCAGACTGGCAAATATAACAGACAAGTTTTTAATATGTAATTTTTGATTTATACCTCTTTTTTCCCATATTTACAATGGGAAAGAGCATTGCAGTCGAAAGAGGTGAGCCTTGTCCTCCTCATCCAAATTTCACACCTTTGGGTAATTCAAATATAGCATCCAACTATTACATTGTCCCCCACTCTGTGCAGATTTAGTTACAATTAATTGATAAAGTATTCAAAGTTATCCTACAATTAATTGCATTAGACCAATTAAGAGATGAGCACAGATGTGCTATACACTCTTACAACTTTCATACATCGATAAAAATGCAACCATACAAACTGATGTTAATTTTGTAGCGTGGGTTACATAAGCCACGACAGCACACCCAACCGAAATGGGCACATGATGCCACTGAATTCCACCAATTTACCAACATTGCTTGATTATTAAACTTTCAAACCACCTCACACTCCTCATAGTTTTCATTTAAAAATTCTTCAATTCAAAGATCCTAATAAAATTTTCTCTACTACTCCTTTATCAATATTTCTCAATGAACTTTACAATCTTCACCTTTAGTTTTTCCTTTCCTTTATCTCTGCAAGCCTATAAAATTTTCTCTTTCATTGTACCCATTTTTTACATTATATTACATACAATGAACTAAACCTTGTGTATATGCTTACTTCTACTAATCACTGATGTATTTTTGCAAATAGATTCTTCCTTAGTTGCCTGTAATTTCTTGACGCTCTTTTCTACAACTGCTTCTTACACTTAACTATTCAACCACTAGATCTCTCTTTGGATCTTTCCTTAGTCTTTTGTCATCAGTAACCCTTCCTACATAATCAATCATCTACTAACATATTACATCACAAACCTGGTAGTTCCCACTCACAGGTTATATTCCAATTCTACTGAGTAACTTAATCCCATTTTTTCTAGCATCAGTTATGCTCTGCATATGTTTTTGTGCTGTGCTAGTTTGGTTCTGTCATGAAACTGAAAAGACCATGTGTCGCCACAGAGTCACTGCAAACAATGATGTACACCTTTAAGAAGTTTTTAATATGGAGATCACAATGAACTGATATACATATAAGAATATTTTCAAAAGATCTAAGCGTCAGGTTCATAAAGACAGTAGTATTTGCTCAATTTATTTTCCGAAACATTTCAGTTTATCAATATTTTATACACAGTCCTGTATAATGCAAATACTTTCCAATGAAAACTAACCTGTAAGTTGCAAAGGTGAGGAAGTCAAACATCACAAATGAGAAGAGCTAGCTGGTTCACATAGTTGACTGTTTCTGTGATATGCTACTAGGCAAGTTCTTGTATGGTAAATTTTTTTTAAATATATTCTTTCTATAATAATGATCACATATGAAAATGAAAAAGATATAAACGTAAAAATTGCAAAATATTTAAAAATAACAATGTAATTAAGTCTATATTTAAACCAAACCTAGTTCAAAAACAAACCAGACTAAAAGTATACAATACATTAGCCCTACTAGTCTTATTGTATGGAAGTGAAATCTGGACAATAAAACAAAAAAGACAAACAAAGATTAATAACAGCAGAAATAAAGTTTATGAGAAAAACTGCAAAGTATACTCTATTTGGTCACAAAAGAAACGAAGAAATTATGAAAGAATTAACCCAAGAATCAGTAATAGAAAAAATTAAAAAATATAAACATAAATGGATAGAGCACGTTCAAAGAATGAAAATAGAAAGATTACCAATACAAGCCATTAGAAAAAAGAAAACCAGGACGTCCTCTTAAACAATGACTTCTAAGGCCGGAAGAAGCCACACTAGGCCTAAATCCTTGATATGCATGATGATGATGATTCTTTCTATTTTCAATAATGTTTGATCACAGAATACCTCAGTAAGCACCCATCTTCACAATTAATACTGGAAACACTAATGCTGTATGAAGCTAAAAACTACAATATTTTATCATTTTATATCTAAAGTGAAAAAGAATAAATTGTAATTATTTTATATATGAGGGATGTCCAGAAAATAAGTTCCAATGGGCTGTCAGAGAAACAAAAATATACTTTCAAAAAAATTTTTATTGGAAATTAAAGCAGACATCTTTCACTACTTTTCTACAAATTTCTGCCATTGTTCAGGCACTTATCATAATGGAGCACCAAGAGTTGTATACCTTCATCAGAAGGTATACAACTCTTGGTGCTCCATTATGATAATAGGAGGTTGCTGCCTGTGATGCAAACCACGTATTGACTGCTTCTTTGACCTCTTTGTCGTTTTGAAACCGCTGGCCACCGAGGAAAGATTTCAGATGTTTGAACAGGTGAAAGTCGCTTGACACAAGGTCAAGACTATATGGGGGATGATGGAATTATTCCCAGCCGAAGTTGACGAGAAGTTGTTGTGTTACGCCGGCCGTGTGTGAGCAGGTGTTATCATGAATCAAAACAATGCCCCTGGTAAGCATGCTATGTCGTTGTTTATTCTGGATCTCTTAAGAAACGACATAGTTTCTTAAGGGTTTGGCAGTACATACTCATGTTGATTGTGGAGCCTTGACCCAAGAAGTCTACCAGCAAAATTCTTTTCTGTCCCAAAACACAGTGCACATGATTTTCTGAGTGGAAACCGTGGTCTTCAATTTCATCTTGACTGGTGATGAGGTGTTCCTCCACTCCATGGACTGTTGTTTGGATTCAGGGATCGTGTGCAACACCCAAGTCTTGTTCCTGGTGACAAGTCTGCTCAGGAAAGCATCGGCGTCCTCACGGTAGCATGTCAAGAATTCCAATGCACTGCCCAGCTGATTCACTTTGTGTTGTTCTTCTATGGAACTTCGGCACTCAGTGTGCACACAATTTCCGATAATTCAGTTTCTCCAACACAATTTCATGAAGACATGAACGTGAAACTTCTCGAAATTGCAGTGAGAGTGATGTCATAGTGAATCCCCCTATTCTGTCAAATCTTCTCTTCAACTGAACGTACTAAATTATCAGTCACTAAAGATGCCTGCTCCGTTCATCATCATGCACACCTGCCCTTCCTTCATTAAAAATTCTTACCCATCTTTGTACCATTGAATCACTCATTGCGTGTTCTCTATAAACCGCAATAATTTCAGCTGCTTTAACATTCCTCACCTTCAAGAAACAGATAACTGACCTAATTTCACATGAGGCAGGTGATTCAATTTTCTTAGACATTATAAACACACACAAAGAAACGTATGCACTGCAAGAAAATCTGAAAATGGCACTAATGCCTTGCTAAGGAATCAACAAACTCAGCACGCATGCACACCATTGTGATCGCAGCACTGCAGTGAAAATATTTAAAAATGGATGGAACTTACTTTCTGGACATTCCTCGTACATAAAAGCCAACTGCAAAATTTTTATTATGTATAATAACTACAGCACTTGTAATCAGCAGATTTTAATGTACTCATTCTATTTTCAATATTTCATGTTATAAAAAATCTTGTGACTCTGCAACTTCTTTTGTGGTATAGAGCAAATCATAGAATTAGACATTTCCCATTCAAGTGCCATCTCCTATGTAGGAGGTCGATTACTATGATATGACTCATGGTTAACTGTGGCATTATGACATGTGGTGAAGACCCTATCTCTTCCACATATTTTCATAAGTATTCATGGCTGTAAATGTGTATATTCATGGGGCCAGTTTGCCTGTTCTGGGGGGGAAGAAAAACTCGAGTTTCCAGGTGAAAAAAAACCCTACCTCCATACCAGCTAACTCACCTTTAGTCGAAAGAGACCAGATAAAAGTTCCTCACATCATGGACAGGAATCGAACCCAGGTCTTTCCGACCAAAGGGCTTCATCTATACTGACTGAGCTACAGAGGCTTTAGAATTAGACAAGATGGGCAAATATAATATCAATTACTGCAGTGCTCAAAAGTTAATATACAAGATACAAAATTAATCATAAACCCTACCTGAATACACAGGATAAAACATCCACCAAAGCCCACTGGTTGGAACTTGAGTATAGAGTGAAGCAAAGTAACCTCTATAAAATCCTTTAACACCATCTTGTTTATATAGTTCTTTAATGATAGCAATAGCCAAACCTCTTCTACTGTGGCCTTCATATTTAATTTTCAGTGGATTTATTAAGGTATTTGATTTTAAGTCATCCTTAACTTGACCGAGAATCATCATATGCTGAGATATAACATCGAAAGGTGTAATTATAGTTTGTCCCACTAAAGAACCACATCCACCACCTATAAGTCCTTTGAGTCTCTTATCACTAATATTTGCATACTGTGTAAGCAGGTGTCGAACTTTCTCATAAGTCACTATATATCCTATACCAGATCCAATCTGAATAGTATTTATCCAAAAGCCTTTATACAACCCATGCATACCTTCATACTGAAGAATCTTTAAAAAAGCATCACATGTACCTTTATATACAGCTGTACGTTTTTGAACTTGAAGACGAGTTTTGATGACAGTGAAAGGATATAATAAGCCTCTGAGGGCAAATGAATAGACCATGCTTAATGGGAAAAAACGACTCTTGTCCATCATCTCCCATTCTATTGTCAAGATGCCAGAAGATTCCATAGATTTGATTCTATATGCACTAAGGGACATTATAAAATAATTACAACTGAAGGAAAACAAAAAAAAATAGTCTGTGTAGATAACATTTGCATCGTGATTCTCTAGACTAACTCCATATGTCTATTTTATAGTTCAAACATCAGCAGTACCAATTAAATAGTTACCTAGAAGGATTAAAAAATATATATATTAGTTTTTCTTTTAATTTTAAAAAAATTAAAAATCTGAATACTATATTTAAAACTAGATAAGCAACCGAATATTGCCCAGGAGAAAATTTATAAGTAATCAATGTTTTGATTACTTTTAAATATTTTTATTACATTTCCCCACTTATTGACATAATTAAGGAATTTTATTTTACACCTCCAAATAGAAAATGTCAAGAGTGTTTCAGGAAACCATAATATTCTTGTTGTGCTGGTATATGGAAGATCCCAAAAGAATGGAAAGAGTAAAACTGTTCCACTACAGGGGGAGAGTGACAAGGCCAAGGCTTCATATTAACATAGTTTGTATCTGGAGTTGCAGTGATGGGGTTAGAGAGGTTTGTGAAGACTAAGATCCAGAACTTTAAGCACTTTACTTACAAAAGTATCAGAGATACACTGGATTAGGGTGTACACATAATGATACTTAGATTTTTGCAAATGCCTTTGACAAATTACTACACTGCAGGTTATTGAATAAATTAAGGTAGCTGAAAATGGATAAGCTGATAGCACAGAAAAAAGGCTGATAATATCTGACAGACAACAGTCGTGGACAAAGAAATAGAATCAAAGAGAACTATGTAACAAGCAGAGTGTCATATAATCCCTGAAGGAAGCAATATCTCACCATATGCCCAAGGTGAGGAGGATAAATCACAAAGGAGATAGATGAATGAGCAGAGTAGTATCATTAAGAAGGAACCTCAGGATGTTGTGGTGGGTATATAGGAGGAGGGCCAGCAAGTTTGCAAGCAGTACAAAGCTCGGGGGGGGGGGATCAGCATAGTAATGCGAAAGATAAGAAATTAGCGAGGAAATCTTAAAGTTTTTTTTTAATATACAGGTATCCCTCGATTAAAAGCAGTTAATTAATCCCTCGATATTGCCACGTATATCAAAATCGCGTTAATCAAATCTAATAATCAATGGCAAAAATTACAATTTGTCCATGATCATACATACTGTATTAATAATTCATTTTATATGACACTCTTTTAGGAAAGATAAAAAATGAATGCAAAGTAAATGTTTAATAAATACTTGTACCTACATTATTCAGTGCAATTTTTTTTTATGAAAAGAAATTATCAAGAGTCGTTTGAACAGTTTTAGTTTTTTTTGATCGGCATAAATTCTATGATAACAAGCAAAATGACTCTCCAGACTTCAGCAAACAAGCAATAAAACAAAGAAAAAACACTGCAAATATAATACATGATGGTACAAATTAAGTGGATATGGAATCCAACATTATTTCATAGCCGAATACAGAAACTACCAGAGTTTCGTGCTGAATATATAGAAACTAAACGTTTCGTTGGATGCAAGCATAAACAACCTTATGGGCAACTCGTAGTAAAGGTGGGGTAAGCTCAAGATCACTTTCCTTAGTATTTTCCATAATCTAAAGCACAACTCCTAGAGAAGATGTATGATAAATAAACCTTTGGCTCCCTATTTCAGTAATACATGATGCTTTATTTATTTTTAGTTACAATCTAGAAATTATTGAACAAAGAATAAAAAAAAAAAAAAAAAACTAAAACATACTATACTGGCATCGGAGGTTACGGTATCTCTAAAATACAATTTACTTTCAAATATTACAAACCTTTACATAACATGTGTTAAATCAAACTGACAGCAAAAAAACAGTGCGGAATATCTACTCATGACCTCCAAGCTATACACTGAATTTCGTAAGAATATTTATATTAAACATTTTGCATGTATCTGTCAGATCAGCTGCGAGCTCCGCTGGGTTCAAGGTGCGTTAATCAAAACTCTTGTCGCGTATATCAAGGGATTACCGCAATTATTTTCGCCGCGTTAATCAAATCCGGCGTTAAGCAAAGAATACCTGTACATATATCCACTCTCTATATATAAAAAGATAAGCCGAAATTTGAAACGTTTTTATGTTATGATTTTTTCTCTCTTCATTGTTTTGAGCCAGGTTAAGCCGATAAGCCAAAATTTGAAATGTTTCACATCCAACAATGTGTTTGCCTGCATGAGACAATTTGTTGAACATTTCAAAACAATAGAGAACCGGCTTACCAGCCCAGAACTTGGGGGGGGGGGGGGGGCTCCCCCCCAGCACATATATAAACTCTCTCTCTCTATATATATATGTGTGTGTGTGTGTGTGTGTGTGTGTGTGTGTGTGTGTGTGTGTGTGTGTGTGTGTGTGTGTGTAGAAAGTATTTTACCTTGGGTATAATAAATGTTACAGATACCATGCTATTTTAAACCTGGTTTTACTCCATTTCCCTGTAAGCAAACAGACAAACAAGTCAAGTTTGCGCATGCAAGTCTAGCTGACCCTCCACATAGTGCAAGACCAAGGCAACTCATGGTAAAAGTAGAATAAGCTCTGATCACTAATCTTAATATTTACCCTTAATGCAAAGCACATCTCCTGGCAGAGATGTATGATGTTTTGTATTAAAGGCAAGGGGGGGCCACTACCCAGACCGGTTTCGACCTTTACTGAGGTCTCATCAGAGTCATCATGCGTTTTGCATTAAGGGTAAATATTAAGATTAGTGATCAGAGCTTATTCTACTTTTACCATGAGTTGCCTTGGTCTCGCACTACGTGGAGGATCAGCTAGACTTGCAACACTTGCAGATGCAAACTTGACTTGTTTGTCTGTTTGCTTACTTGGGAAATGGAGTAAAACCAGGTTTAAAATTGCTTGGTATTTTTAACATTTATTATACCCAAGGTAAAATACTTTCTACATTTATATCTCCTCCTGAGATTTTTATTTAATAAAGTTAAAACACCTTATGGTAACTTGTTCTGGTAAAATACTTATAAGCTCTGTATTACTAAAATCTTGGTATTTCTAGCCTGGCTCCCACTGATGAGACCTCAATAAAGGTCGAAACCGGTCTGGGTAGTGTCCCCCCTTGCCTTTAATACAAAACATCATACATCTCCGCCAGGAGATGTGCTTTGCATTAAGGGTAAATATTAAGATTAGTGATCAAAGCTTATTCTACTTTTACCATGAGTTGCCTTGGTCTAGCACTATGTGGAGGATCAGCTAGACTTGCAACACTTTAACATATATATATATATGTTAAAGATACCATGTTATTTTAAATATAAACCTGGTTTTATTTACTCCATTTCCCAAGTAAGCATATATACAAGGAAGATTGACTATAAAATGATAACTGTAACAGGTGATGAAGTGAAAGCAGAAGGCAAGATGGTTGAGTTACTGTGTGAAAAGGTTTATTCGTCCAAATGAAGATATATATTGCTGTGACAGGAACTGATGCTGGAAGAGAGATTGATGAATTGGATATACACTTAGCATACTACAACATCACAATGCAAATACTGCATCAAATTTGCCTTAGTAATTTATTCACTTTTTATAATAGAATGATGGTTGAAGTGGATAAAGGGAATGGCTACATGATCATTGCTGGATTTTACGGCATCAGACAGGACATGACATGTTACACAGACTAGATTAAACTGGAGAAGGATACAAAGCTGGTGACATGGATATGAGGATGAGCGACAGATAATAGGTATCAAAGCGTATTAAATGGAAGAGCAGAACAATGGAACCAGCAGGTGACCTTCAGTGTATTGCAAAGCTCTGTGATTGAATCACTGTTGCTTAATTTGTAAGTAAATGATATAGGAAATAATCTTAAAAGAAATAAAACTGTTTGTTGATTACACAAAATTGGATAGTATAACAATCAAGGCAATGTAGATAACTTACAGGATGATTAAATAGACTGACAGTATGCATAAAAGACAATAAATCCCAGTTTAATATGGAAAAGTTAGACATTCTGGGATGAAAAGACACAATTTGTATATGATATTGATGTAATTATACTCTAGGAAAGTGATGAGATAGGGATTTGATGGGCAGAAAATTAAAGTCCAGAAGACATATTGCAAAGATGACCGAAGTATCTCACAGGATTACTTGGTTATTGAAGAACACATTAACAAGCAAAGACTGCTGATTGATATTGCCACATATGGATTACTATGCAGAAATCTAGTTACCTGGGTTTCTTGGGGAAGAGGAAGTGAGAGAGAGAGATAATCAAGATGCAAGTGATCAATGTGGTGAGTGGACTGTGGAATGCTCACTATGATGATACATGGAAGGTTTGCAAGTTGCAGAAGTTGGCTGATAGGCAGAAAACAGGAGATAAGATGTTTTATAAGATTGAAGCAAAGGAAATGTTATAAGCACTTGCCTAGAAAGGGCAAAACAAAGGGGATCATCTTTGGAAATTAAGTAAAAGTGCCCATTCCACTCATTCACCAAACTCAGCAAAAAAATCCAGTCCTCACATACTACTGCTAACAACATTCTTACAAATTACAAGATAAGTCTTTGACAGGAAAATTAAGCCAAACCAGATTAATATTATAGGCCACCAAGCCTAGCATATTATTATTACTATTAGCATCTGGCCTCCATGGAGTCAGAGACTGATCGTGGTATACTAATTTGAAGATGAGTTTTTTTTTTTATATGATCCACAAACAAAAGGCCACAAGACCTATAGCACATTAGTGTCACATGCGGGTAAGAGGAATAGAAGAAAGGAAGAATCTGTTGTTCACATTTTGTTTGAATAGCTGAAGATAATAATTTTTGGGGAGGCAGAGTGGATAAGACTGTTTCAAAGAACAGAAATAGATGGAATGAAAAAAAAAGGCAGTAAAGTTGGTTTGATAAATTTCAAGTTACTATAAAAGGATGTTGGTTAGGCAGTGACTCTTGTTCTAATGATTTTGGAGCAGAGTGGAGAAATAATAGGCACAAACAGAAACTGAACATCTGTGAGAAAGGGATTGAAGTGGATATGTGAGAGAGGGATCTTTAATTAGCTGGACTGACTTCTTCTGGATAGAAAGCAATCTTAGAGAAGATTCTGGTGCACCACACCAAATATGGGAGATGAGATACTGCATAGGAGAAGAAAGAATTAAGGGTCATCCCTGAAATTTGAGTATGAACCTAGTTGGCAAGAGATCAAGAAGCAGAATTTCCTCATGATAAATGGAGTGAATGAAATGTGTTGCTGGAGAAAGTGAGTATTATTGATAGGTTCCTTAAAAGAGAATTACAACAGGTAATGTTTAAGAGAAGACATCCCACACAGCGAGGTCTGGAACTACATGATATACCCAATTAATAAATTTTGGAAATATTAATATTACAGTTCTTTAAAACTGCCTTATGTGGAATAATCTTATCAAATGAAATATATTATACTACATAACTTTTGATAAGGCATGACATTCAAAATTTCTATCTGCAACTCTTATTTAAGATGAGGCCAACTACTTAGTTGCAATTTCTGAGATGGTGAACTTGTTATTAATTAAAACAGTATTAATTTAATACATTTTAGGAGTATCAGTATTTCAACTACAAGAATACTGCACCATTTGCCCTTCAGATGGAAAGCAATTGGTTGAATCCTACTGATGAAAGGAACATAGGATAAGACCAGGTGAGAATCCATATGAAATTTTTTTATGATTGGAGCCGATGTCCTGATAGTGTCAAGGAGTTTTGAGGCTGAAGCAAATACTACATACAATTAGATAAGTATACCTAATAAACTGGCCACTCAGTATATATTAAATACAGTAATCTCTAATTACCCAACCACATTGGAAAAGCAGTTTGCCACTCAGTTAACCAAGGGGTTGGATAAACAATTGAGGCTACAAATTACATGGTGCAGTAGCAGAATTTGGCTGACAAACTAACAATCACAAACTGATTAACTGAGAGTTGTCATTTGAAGGTCAGATAATTGAGAGATCATGGTATAACTGCTTCCAAGTTTTATGTGACATAAGAAATTTGTAAATCAACCTAACAGATTTGTAAATACATCTTTTCTTTACTCAGATATGTATCGTAACTATGCAAGAGCCTGACAATTCTTATTTTATCATCTATAGAGTACAACACTGACCCTATGATCGCAATTTGCTGAGTGGACTCTGATCACAGATATTCTGGAAATGTCAAGATGAACTGCATAGGTTTCACCAAACCATGGAATAGTTTGGGGAAATATATGTAGAGGTGAATGATAACAATTAGATCTGTCATGGATCTAGATTGGCAATCTATACTGGCTTTGATTAGCTGGTGAGTCTCCAGTTAGTTAAGAAGTTATTTGATTGTAGAAAGGATTGAGGATAATGAGTCAGTACTTCAAAAGCAAATTTTTATTGCCTCCTCTCCTTTTTTTAGAATAGACAGAATAAGCTGGGATTTCACCTTGATGTGGAAGATATTACTATTTTTTTCTTTCCATGTTGTTCTGTTGCTTTTCTCAACTTGTCATGATACATTAGTTGTGTGCTTACTTTCTTTTATAAGTGATTGTGGTGTTACAGGTAATATTTTTGAGTCATTTTATTCCTACTTTATAAAATTATTATTATTATTATTATTATTATTATTATAATATGAGGTCTGTGTAGCTCAGTGGATGTGGCGTTTGCACACCATCGCGCTAGGCCGCACGAAGGAAGTCTTGGTTTCGAGTCTAGTCGGCGACTAGAGGAAATTTTTCTAAGCCTTTTTTCGACCGGTTCCCGAGTTAGTCGATCTCTGGCACGGGAAAGCAGGTTTTTCCTCCCGGAAACTCGGGTTTTTCGTCCTGTAAACTCAAGAAAATCGACCGTAGAACCCACATTATTTCAGACATTAAAATATATTGTGTTAGGGTTAGAGACCACGAGATGGCGGCACATTTGAGCCGTCTCTCTTCACTGCGTACCGCTTAATTAGTGATAGCCTTGGGCCATCTGTCTCTGATTGGGTACCAGTGGAGATTGAACTGCCCACTCAGTCTCCAAAAGTTAGATAGGGCTAAAATGGCCTCGCCTACTCCCGTATATACGGGAATAAAAAGGCGTTAGCTGATTTTTTATGAGGTCTGTGTAGCTCAGTGGAAGTGGCCCTTGTGTCCTCTGCACTTGGCCGCTTGAAGTTAGACCTAGGTTCTAGTCTAGTCGCTGACTGGAGGAACTTTTTCTAAGCCTATCTTTGAACCGGTTCCCGAGTTAGTCGATCTCTGGCACAGGCAAGTGGGTTTTTCCTCCCAGAAACTCGGGTTTTTTCGTCCCGTAAACTCAAGAAAATCGACCGTAATACCCACGTTATTTCAGACAGTGACATATCTTGTTAGGGTTAGGTAAAAAAAGATGGCAGCACTTGTTTGCCAGCCTCTTCATTGGTGGCTGCTATAATTAGTGATAGACATGGGCAAGCTATCTCTGATTGGCTACCGGTGGAGATTGAACTGCCCATTCAGTCTCCAAAAGCTAGATAGGGTATAAAGGCCTCGCATACTCCCTATTAGGGAATAAAAGGCGTTAGTTGATTTTATTATTATTATTATTATTGTGATGCCTTCAGGGAGTCCAAAGACTCACAGAGGGAGGGCATCTGACATCAATGCTCACAGTGGGATTCGAACCTGCAGCCTTTTGGCTGGAGAGCGGATAAGCTAACCACTTCACCAACCAGGCTGGCAATAAGATTTATTTTTGTTTGTAGATTTTTTTTTTAAGTCATGTTTTTATTATTGTTTTATGCATATAATGTGTAATATGTGACATTTATTTTTACTTGGTTTTTGTTTCTTTATTGAAATTCGATATTTTCAAAATAATCACAATGGTTTCTATTCTTCTCCATGGTGGTACATTGGTTTTTAATCTTCGGTGTAGTGGCATGGCAATCACTTGAATGACTTCTACCAACATACCATCCACTAGGTCACATGGTTTCACATATTGGCTATCAGGAAGCAGGTTACTATCATATAATTTTACCTCAAAAGTTGCATGAATAATTATGTTAAGCATATTAGAGCCAGATTAAATCCTAACATGCTCCATATCTTATCCAGCACAAAGATCAACAAACTTTTTTTTTTCTTTTTTATGCAGAATGCACAATTACAGCTATGGCATACTGGAACACTAGCTAATGGCACAACCATCAGATGATTTTCCTCAATAGGATTTCTGATTCCAGTTAGTGATGCACTTCTAGAATTTGAATGCCTAATGCTTCCTTTATGAAAACCAGCTAGAAATACTTTAGGCTCCAGACTACTTTCGCCTCTGTACTGCTTGTATATTCAATGCTAATTTTACACTGTGATGCTGATGATGTGTCTGAAACAGACAAAACATTAAAGAATTGAAGTATTTCTTAATGAAAAAAACTCCACGGCGGTTTTTAATTTCCCAATTTTTGACAGTGCCAGGTTGAAGTTTCACCTATGAAAACTTTAATAATAATAGGGCATAAAACTCACTTTATTTGCGCACCAACACCAAGTGGGTTAGGAACATGAGCGTGGAGTACTAATTTCGATGTCCAAATGTTAGACTAAAGGAGTTTCGGCTACTCCTTTAGGAAACAAAAAGGCTATTTGGAATTTATATATTGATATAAACTCGTTTCACGAAATAAAATAACTCACAGTTTTGCTCACGAAACGTAAGACACGGCACCGTAATAAAAGTTCTGTGTTAATAGGCGTCAATAAATTATTGCGTCAATAGAGACGTATTTATCAACTTGCGTCATCTACATATCAAAATTTTGTTCGTTATCGAAGGTACGCTATATTTCTGAAAATCAGTAGCCCCATTTTCCATAGTTAAAAACGATCAACATTTTCAATGCTATCTGCTAATCCACTTTTTTTCTTTTTTTTTTTTTGTGATCGAGCGTGGTGATCTACGCCCGATCACTTTACATTCGCAACAAAGAATTATTGAATTCTTAACTATTGAAAACTATTGAAAGAATTAAAGAAGTACTGTATCATTAAAAAATAAGCTCGTAATTTGTATTAAATTTCACATATTCTCCAACTTCAACTTACCTTGAAGCTAATTAAAACTAGCTAATTTGTAAAATATATAACTTAAATATTAACACCAATTATTAACCAAAATCTGATCAACGTTTACAAACGATTCACTGATTTCATAAAAGAAATACATAAATATATACCATCAACTACAACCGGCACACTTCACACACACTGAAAAATCCATGATATGAATGGATTGCGTCATCTAAACTCCGAAAACACCACCTAGTATCGTAAATTCAAATCATCGAGAAGTTTAGACGACTCTTCCACCGAAAAGCTCCTCGATGAATTATTATTTATTCATTTTGCCAAACAGTAATTCATGATGGAATGATATAGAAGGATTTGAAAGCCAAGGAGGTACACTAACATCGACGTATTGAAAAATTGTGTAAATTATTTCTTCTTAAGAGTTTTCTAAATAATAAATTTTCTGTGTAATAAGGCAGTTCATCACTGAGTTTCACTTTAGGTGAGATTCTGTTGAAAAAGTTTTTTTTTTTTTTTCATCAAGCTTGCTGTGATGTAAAATAACTTCATTGCATTTGATCTTGTGTAAAGGGAAGATGAAATAGATATCAGCATCGATATTATAAATAGCTACGAACAAGATCTGCTTCAAGGCAAAGTCGTAGCTAGTGGAGGGGCAGAGGGGTGTGATCCGCCCTGGGCGGCACTTAGAACCTTTTTGAACTTTTGCAGTTAATTCTAAAATACAGTCTCGAGAATTAGGTTCAAAATATTGTAATACTATTGCGAATTTTCCTCACAATTGCTGTAAGTGTTGCTAATTGCGAGAGGAGTTTTTTTAAATAAAAGTAATAATTACCTACATTACTATGAAATATACTTCGTCAATGTTATCGACGATTTTTCTAGAAAAGCAAGAAAAATAACATTTAAGAATGTTGAAATTAAAGTTTTACTTCGAAAATAAACATAGTGTTTTCATTTATTTCCCTATACGTCGTTTTGACTTTTTGTAGTATTTTTGGTGTGTATTGAGAGGGGCGACAAAATCAGGGATCGCCCTAGGCGGCAAAAGCTCTAGCCATACCACTGCTTCAAGGTAAAAATAAGTAAATTCTGGTGATGTCTAACTGACAGTTTCACTGTATACACCAGAAAATAAATTGTTAGGAACAGAATAAAGTTTAGACGCAAAGTGGATGAGCAAAAGATATGTCTAAACTAAACTTTAAAGAATTTGTCGATGATATGTGTTATCTATGAGATTTGTAAAACATCCTTACTTATTCCAGAAAAATAGATATCATTTTTGAAAGCAACATATTGTTAATTTTTAGCGTTCTTTTTTTTAGGTCTTTGTTTATATGTGTGTGTGTATACTTCAGATTATGACGTTAATATGAAGGGCGAAATGTCGGAAAATTAAAGTAATTATTCCTAACATGGTTGTAGTCTCCATAATTTACTGAAATGAATTTTTAGGGCTGTTTGTTGTACTGACTAATTCTTTTGTTAGCCACTCTGGTTAGCCAGGTGGATAGTGTATCCACTCTCCATCGAAAAGGCTGCGAGTTCGAATCCTGCCATGGGCATGGATGTTTGGGATTGTCTGTGGAAATACCAGTGGTGGTCGGCAGTAGATGGAGTTGATGTAGTTGGGATCAGTTGGTGATTGAATAGTGGAGACAGAGCAGGAGCCCTCCCTCAATGAGTCCTTAGGACTCCCTGGAGGTGTCTAATAATAATAATAAGAAGAAGAAGAAAAAAATAAACTATACAAAAAAAAGAAAGAAAGAAATTCGCTAACCCCTTACATGCCGAACTCTTTTAGCCCATTCGTTGATTAAAGGATCTTTTTTTCAAGTATTTCTCTCATGTACCCAGTTCCCAAGATAGTCGATCTTTGGTGCAGGCAGATATTTTTCCGATTCTCATAGTAACTGGCTTATAACCCTACAACTTAGAAAAAAATTAACATTCAACTCATACTGTTCCATACAATATATCCACTTAGAGTTTTGGTTCACGAGATGTCCGAGGATTTCTGTTCTACTCTCAAGTCATATATCTTCATAATCATCGGTAGCTATAAACTCAAATGTGAAGAATATGGATGTAGATTGACTGATTAACAGTTTTTCAAAATTTAGATCTAGAAGAGTTCTAGTCACTCCTATGAGGAATACAAATGCGTTGGTGGGTTTATCTATTGTCTACATTAGCTAAATTTTAATACAATCTCTCATACTGTCATTGTGATATCGAACTTTGGCGTTCACGAGATGGAACGCTTGCGCACATCCAACAATGAAGAGATACAAGGAACGTCTTCAAGTGTTAATACGTTAGCGTTTTAATGTATAGATTTTCCTCACTTGCAATGTTTCTTGGTACAGTATTTCTCTCATGTATGCAAGCGATTTGTGCGATATATTTAAAAAAATAGTGTTTTTTTAAATAATAATAATTTAATCTTATAGTAATTTAATCTCTCTCTCTCTCTCTCTCTCTCTCTCTCTCTCTCTCTCTCTCTCTCTCTCTATATATATATATATATATATATATATATATATATATATGAGGTTATGAGGTATATTTTGAGATATATATATATATATATATATATATATATAGATAGATAGATAGATAGATATATATAGATATATAGCTCAAAGGACTTTCTTAAATAACGGTTACTCTTTTAAAAATATCTATAATCATCTTAATGGACGTAATCAACATGGTAATGAAGATAACTTAAGCCTAATAGCCTACATCTCCATAACGTATATAAGTTCTCTTTCTCCAAAACTAGCGAAAATCCTGAAGAAATTCAATGTTAAAACCTATTTCTCCACCCTTCAAAAACTCCGACCTTACCTCAGTCAACCTAAAGCAAAACACAATCCTCTTCGGTTCCCAGGAGTATACAAAATCATTTGCAGTTGCGGCAAGACAGAAAAGTCCATCTCTCTCTCTCTCTCTCCGACTGGAAGAACTCCAACGTGACATTTCTCATAACAGAGTCGTGCAAATGCCCTATCCAGCCACGTTTTATTCTCTGCCAATGCCAATGTTGAAGGACGACAACATCAAGTAGACTGCAACTCAACTCAAACATCCATAAATACTGCGATGAATTAGGAAGACGTATATTAGAATCCAAAGAAATAGCTCTCTACCCTGCCCATCTAAACAACAATCTCAGTTACAGCCTGCCCGATTCACATAGCGCTGTAATCCAGTTTTGGCGCACTCATGATATCATTCATACGCATAGTGCTTCACGCTAGAACTAACTCTCGGATTCAATTTCAAACACAACTAGTAATTATTCTAGTCTGTTGTTTTGTCTAAAGCACAATATATTTTGAAGATGTTCTTTTCTCCATAGTACTATATTCACCTGACGAAATCGGCATTCCCATAAAACTAGTAGTGAAACTTTATTAAATATCTTGTATTTTTTTTTTCGGTGTTTAAGTCAGTTAATAATTTTCAATCATGTCAATTAACCGAGTCAATTACTCTGTAAATAAGTATATATATATATATATATATATATATATATATATATATATATATATATATATATATATATATATATATATATATATACCAAAAATTCGCCCCTTAATAAGCGAACCAAAACCTTCTCGTCATCATCTTAAATACCCTGGAGTGTACAAAATATGATGTGATTGTGATATTCCTTATTTTCGCCAGTCGGACAAATCTATTGAATTACGTATGGAGGAACACATGAGAGACATTGCTTACAAGACACGGCGAGATAGTGCCTTATCAAGCCATATCCTTTTCTCGGCTGATCCTAAATGATGAAAACCCAAGTCATACGGTCCGCTGGGACAAATCTACCAACATTTTTCGCCATGATGAATTGGAAAGAAAAATCGTAGAATCTATGGAAATCATCTTCAACCATGAAAATCTGAACAATAACTTGAGCTACAACCTCCCAGATAGCCATTCAGCTGTAATCATGTACTGGCGTTCACGTGATGCTGCAAGCAAGTGCTCTCCCAACAATGCAACAAATGAAAGAACAGCTTTAAATACAACTACAACGTTATCATGCTAATTATGTATAGCGACTCTCTATGTTGTTCATAGTTTTTTTAGCTTTCAGTGTTCAGTATTTTTTTTTCTTTTATTATGTCACTGATGAAGGCTGTTGTAAGCCGAAACTACTCGTCTTTTACTATTAACCCCCCCCTTTTGTTTTATCTAACTCTCGATTTAAGTCATTCAACTCTATTTCACAATATGTATTTCCACCGAGTCAGTGAATCGTCATATATATGAAAAATAATATAGTTTGAATGACTATAACACCGAGAATAAAAAAGAATAAGGTTTAATTGTTAAACACTACTAGTTTCATTGAAAAATCAACTTCTTCAGGTGTCAAATACAAAGAATTATATAAAAATGACAGAAACATTATAAAATAACAACAGATCTAACATAAAAACTGTAGTACAGTTTAAAAAAAAGGAATACGTGCTGAAGTTCCACTTGAAGTTAACTATGTGCGTGAGCTAACTCGAGAGCGCCAATACTGGACAGCAGAAATGTGCACGCATCACATAAATTGTAGCTGAGGCTGTTATTCATATGGGTTGAATCAAGGGATATTTCTTTAGATTCGAGTATCCTTCTCTCGAGTTCATCAAAACAAGTATGTATATTGGACGTTTGAGACCAGTCTATGAGGTGTTGGAGGCCTTCGTCAGAGTTTATAGAAAATAAAACGTGACTTGAGAGAGTGCTGGCTCGGGTTCTATTGTAGGATATGTCTCTTTTGTATTCTTCAGTACGTAAAAGGACAGATTTAGCAGTGTGACCGTAGTATGGTTTACCACACTCACAAATGATCTTGTAAATCCTGGATACTGAAAATAGAGATGTTTTACTTTAGGTCTACTAAGTATGGAGTGAAGTTTAGGAAACTTAGTGAAACATGATGTTGAACTTCTTAAGAATTTTTGCCAGTTTGGGAGAGAGGAAGCTGATGTATGGTAAAGAGATAATATATGCTTTTGGGGAAGAAGAATCTTCAATAGTAGGTAAATGACGGTGAAAGATAAATTTTTCAATGTTCTTGAGAGTGAAGCCATTGTTGAAAAAGGTCCTTCTTAGTAAATTAAGTTCATTTTTAATCTCCGTTTCATCTGTCAATAAAGATCTGGCTCGATGTGCCAAGATGGAAATAATACCACATTTTTGTGGAGGGTAGTGGTGGGAGGAAGCATGAAGGTATCTGTCTGTATGTTTTGATATCTTCAGAGCATCTTGTAAGTTTTAAGTCTAAAAAGAGAAAACAGTTGTTGGATTGTAGTTCATAGGTGAATTTAATTTTTTGATGAATGTTGTTAAGATGATCTAGAAAAATATTGAGGTTGTTTAAACCATGTTCCCAGATAAGGAAAACATCATCTATAAAATGCTAATAGATTTTAGGTTTTAGTGTTGAGGAATTAATCGTCTTTTCTTCGAAGTCTTCAAGAAATATATTTGCAAGTACTGGAGAGAATGGACTACCCATAGCTAATCCTGAGTTCTGTTTAAAGATCTTATCCCCAAATTTGAAGTATCCTGAATTAACACAGTGAGAAAGTAAGGAAAAGAATTTCTTGGATAATTTGCTCTTGAGAAGATTGAGGACTTCTTGGGTAGGAACATTCGTGAAGAGAGAAACTATATCGAAACTAGCCATTAAATCTGATTTATTAAGTTTGAAGTCTTTGATTTTAGATACGAAGTCAGCTGAATTTTTTTATATAAGAGAAGGATTTTCCTGTTAGGTTTTTCAAGAAAGAAGCGAGATATTTAGACAAGTTGTAAGTAGGTGAGTTGATACCTTCAACTTGGTCTAAGTGTGTGGGGGGGTGGACTTTGTGGATCTTTGGGAGTCTGTATAATCGTGAGATTAGCAGATGAATAGATCTGAGGGAAAGACTGATGTTCCTTGGTAACTCTGAGGTGGTTTTTAGCAAATTATTGGTCCTATTGTGCAAATCCCTTGTAGGGTTATTATTCAGTTCAGAGTAAGTGTCAGTTTCCAGTAATTCAATAATTTTGTTATGGTAATCAGTTTTGTCTATGATGACAGCATTCCCTTTGTCTGCAGGAAGAATTATGATATTTTTATTCTTCTTTAAGTTTTTAATGGCTAATCTTTCAGTATGAGAAATGTTGTTAGTTGAGGGTCTTGCACGATTCATAGTAAATATAGTTTCCATATGTAGAAGGTTTGCTTCTTGGTTTGATAGTGAGGATGCAGCTTTTTCTATCTTTGTTAGGAAAAGTTCTTTGGGGATGGATGTAGGAGAGAGAAGAACGTTGAGACTTTTAGCAAGTACAGTTTCTTCTGTCGATGAAAGCGTATGGGAAGATTTATTTATGAAAACTTTTTTAAATAGGTATAAGTGTCATGAGATTAGGAGCGATCTTGCATACAATTTAGAAAAGCAAACTTTTTGATAATATTAATTTTATTTGTGTTCTGGGATTTTGAAGCCTTGAGAGCGCTAATTTCTTTGATTTTGTTCCAAGATAAATTATTCAGAGAATTATTTAAGCAGTTTTCTAGAGAAGTTTAAGGAATTTTAAATTTAAATCCTCATCATAAGGAATACTGATATCGGAGTTCATATTTACTCGGTTAATAATGTTATGAAAAATAATATAGTTTGAATGACTAAATTTGATATTATTTCCACCTTGGCACATCAAGCCAGATCTTTATTAACAGATGAAATGGAGATTAAAAATGAACTTAATTTACTAAGAAGGACCTTTCTCAACAAGGGCTTCACTCTCAAGAACATTGAAAAATTTATCTCTCACCGTCATTTACCTACTATTGAAGATTCTTCTTCCCCCAAAGCATATATCTCTTTACCATACATCAGCTCCCTCTCTCCCAAACTGGCAAAAATTCTTAAGTTCAACATCAAAACATGTTTCACTATGTTTCCTAAACTTCACTCCATAGTAGACCTAAAGTAAAACATCTCTCTCTCTCTCTTCAGTATCCAGGATTTTATAAGATCATTTGTGAGTGTGGTAAACCATACTATGGTCAGACTGCTAAATCTGTCCTTTTACTTACTGAAGAACACAAAAGAGACATATCCTACAATAGAACCCGAGCCGGCGCTCTCTCAAGCAACATTCTATTTTCTATAAACTCCGACGAAGGCCGCAAAACACCTCATAGACTGGTCTCAAACATTCAATATACATACTTGTTTTGATGAACTCAAGAGAAGGATACTTGAATCTAAAGAAATATCCCTTGATTCAACCCATATGAATAACAGCCTCAGCTACAATTTATGTGATCCGCGCACATTTCTGCTATCCAGTACTGGCGCTCACGCAATAGCTCATGCACGTAGTTAACTTCAAGTAGAATTCAGCACGTATTCCTTTTTTTAAACTGTACTACAGTTTTTGTATTAGATCTGTTGTTATTTTATAATGTTTCTGTCATTTTTATATAATTCTTTGTATTTGACACCTGAAGAAGTTGATTTTTCAACGAAACTACTACTGTCTCACGATTATATATATATATATATATATATATATATAAAAACAGGAATTTTCCGATCGCACTCAACCACGCACGGGAAGACATTGTCGAATAAAGAACAGCCACGCGGCATAGCAGTGAAGTTAACATATGTTTGACCCAACATAGCCAGCTGTTTACGTTTTCCTTTTATTGTTTCTTTTCTTGTAGTGTACTGTGCTTTATTTTAAAATTTGTGGTTATAAATGCGTTTTATGATGAAAATGAGTATTTAAGCATTTATTTTTTATGTGTTGGTTCATAAAGACAATAAATCGACAGGTGCATGTCACTTTTCGTTCGCCATCAAAAGACAAAATCAAATCTCATCTGTATAATAATCGTTGTATCAACAGGCTGCTAATCAGTGTATGTTACATAACACTAAGAAAATTTTGGAAGGAAGAATTCAACATTGTCATAGCAATTGGGTTAACTGTAAAGGCTTGGCAAGAATTAACAATGAAATGTCTCAAAACAGCATGGAGGAAACTGTGTCCTTCCTTTGGTAATGAAGAAACTTCACATGAAGGACACAAATTGGTAAAGGATATTGTAGCAACTGCTCATGATCTTAACTTGGAAATAGAGGAAGAAGATGTTGAAGAATTATTGGAGATGCATGACCGAGAACTGACTACTGACGAGCTAAAAGAACTTTTCAAGCAGCAAGAAAAGGAAATTTCATCTGAAGATGCGGATGGATAGAAAGAACAAACTACGACTGCTGAAATCAAAAATGTTTTGGCACAGTGGAAGGAAGTTCAAAATGTTGCTATAAAATGGAATCAAAACAAATCTGAGGTTATCAGATCTGCAAAACTATTTAATGAAAATTCCATGCAGTTTTTCAGAAACATTTTTAAAAAAGAGGCAAAAGCAAACAACTAACAACCCTAGACATGTTTTTTACAGGTCAATTTGTCAAAAAACTACAAAGTGAGTCCAATTGTCCTTCTGTTGAAGATTGATAATTAAAAACTGTTTTCATGAACAACTCATTTTATAAATGTTAATTTTTTTGTAGCAAATACATATACTGTATAATAAATAAATGATATTTACCATATTTTTATGACATTTTAAGTGAGTTTTATCTGCATTTTTAATATGTACTATGGTTATGGGAAGGAGCCGGAACAAATGAATCGATTTTCAATTAAATCTTGTGGGGGAACGGGCCTTGGATAACGACTACATATATATATATATATATATATATATATATATATATATATATATATATATATATATATATATATATATATATATATATATATATATATATATATATATATATATATATATATATATATATATATATATATATATATATATATATATATATATATATATATATATATGACTTGTAGTGTTGATTCGGCATTGGGATATGTTCATGCTTTTTATATACTGACTGAGATCGAGAATTAGAATAAATAATGAAATTTATTAAAATACGCAACATCATCGGGGTGGCAGACTTCTTCAGGCGTGATAAAGCATACAAAGTCAATAAAAAACACTATAAAGAAACATTGAGTCACTTTATATATATATATATATATATATATATATATATATATATATATATATATATATATATATATATATATATATATATATATATATATATATATATATATATATATATATATATGTGTGTGTGTTAAAGATACCAAGCAATTTTAAATCTGGTTTTACTCCATTTTTTCCAAGTAAGCAAACAGACAAAATGTCAAGTTTGCGCCTGCAATTTATGCAAGACTAGCTGATCCCACAGGTAGTGCAAGACCAAGGCAACTAAACTTGACATTTTGTCTGTTTGCTTACTTGGGAAAAATGGAGTAAAACCAGGTTTAAAATTGCTTGGTATCTTTAACATAACTATACCCAAGTTAAAAATACTTTCTACATCTATATCTCCTCCTGAGATTTTTATTTAATAAGGTTATAACACCTTATGGTAACTCGTTTTGGTAAAATACTTACAAGCTCTGCATTACTAAATCTTAGTATTTCTAGCCTGGCTCCCCACTGATGAGACCTCAATAAAGGTCGAAACCGGTCTGGGAAGTGGCCCCTTTCCTTTAATACAAAACATCATATATCCCCTTCTTGGAGATGTGTTTTGGCATTAAGGGTAAATATTAAGATTAGTGATCAGAGCTTGCTCCACTTCTACCACGAGTTGCCTTGGTCTTGCACTACCTGTATGATCAGCTAGTCTTGCATAAATTGCAGGCGCAAACTTGACATTTTGTCTGTTTGCTTACTTGGGAACTTACTTACATAAATTGCAGCCGCAAACTTGACATTTTGTCTGTTTGCTTACTGAAAACGTTCCTCTAGTCACCGACTAGAGGAACGTTTTCAACTGTTTCCCGGGTTAGTCGATCTCTACCACGGATAAGCGGTGTTTTCTCCTGGAAACTCCAGTTTTTTCGTCTAGTAAACTCAAGATAATGGACTGCAGAACCCAAACATACAATAACCCTTTGTGTTAGGGAATACGAGACGTGTAAATCGTCTCTTGATAGAATGCCACTTATAATTAATGATAGTCATGGGCCAAATATCTCTGATTGGCTACCGTTGGAAACTGAACTATCCCTTCAGTCTTCAAAAGTTAGATAAAGATAAAACGGCTGCCTTCTCCCTATAGGGGAATAAAAGGCTTTAGTGGTTTCTTAATATTATTATATGAAACATGTGGTAGAAAACCCGTTATTATTCCGCTTACATTACTTTAGTTAAAAAGTGGCATTTTTACTGGTATTAATATTCAAATTGCATCTAGTACCCGAAAATGCTGTTGTAAAAATTATACCAATTAAATAGTATATTAGTTATAAGTTTTTTCAAAGCTTGAAGTAAACGATTGTTAATTACGTTGTTAACTTATGAATCTCAGGAAGACTTAGAGAGGGAAGAAATATAATATAATATATTTCTCTATATCATGCCAGTTTCTCTATATTATCACATAATATAGAGAAACTGGCATGCATTTTTCTGTTCTAGATTCACTGAAGAGACATGGTAACGAAAATCGGATGCGAATCGTAACTAGTGGAAATGGATACATACTGTAAGGTAAACAAAGCGATGCAGCCTTCTAGAAGCGATAATATGCCTCCGTAGCGCAATTAGAAGAACGACGGTTCATTGCGCCGTTCGATTGGAATAGGACTAAGTTCGATTCTCGTCGCGACTGGAGGAATCTTTATCTGGTCGATTTCAATTGAAGGTGAGTTAGCCGATCTCATACGGAGGTAGCAGGGTTTTTTCTCCCGGAAATTCGGGTTTTTCATCCCGCATACAGATAACTCGGCCCTTCAGAACACACGCCATTTACAGACAAAACATACTAGTTGTGGTAGTGGTGGAGGTGGGCGGTAGATGGCGTTGATGGAGATGATTCGTAGTAGTGGTTCGTTGTAGTGGGTGAGACAGTTGTAGGTGTCCTCCCGCGATGAGTCTTCAGACTCCTTGGAGGTATCAGGCATAATAATAATAATAATAATAATAATAATAATAATAATAATAATAATAATAATAATAAACAACCAACTCAGCAAACAATAACGGGTGAAAAAGTAAACGTGGCAAACATAACAGGCACCAAACAACCTGGACAGAAACCAACACCAGAAGGAGAAATGATGGAAAAGGAGTTTAATATCGCCGGGCATTATTAACCTATTTTAAATTCATTACTTGAAAATACACTACAAAACTTAAGATACTATTTAATTCTAGTTTTTCGAGAAATATTTGAAAACCAGATACAAATTACGGAAAAAAGTAGCCAATACGAGGATTTTAGTAACTTTAATAAGAATTTTGTAAAAGTAGCACTGCTGACAGTTAGAGAAATTAAAATTGTGCAAAATAATTAACAGAAAGGCACCATAACTTATTTAAAGAGGCAACAGAACTGTAGCAAGATCTATCTTCTCTAAAACCACATTACGAACTCCTAAATCAGCAAAAGAATAAAAATGATATGTTCATAGAAGCACATCATTTCTGTGTATCATAGAAAACTGCATCGGCTGCACAGCCATGATATTTCAATTATGCCCAGAAAACTGGAGCTCCCATTGAATACCTAAATATTTATTCAGTTCATTGCTTACCCTACGAAAAGGAAAGAGAAGGCTTGCCAGATCTCACCCGTCGTAGTGCGACTCATAAACAGCCAGACAAAAGTTAACCTCATAAAAGAAGGCAGGATAATAATAATAATAATAATAATAATAATAATAATAATAATAATAATAATAATAATAATAATAATAATAATAATAATAATAATAATAATACGTATCAAGGATTTAGGCCTAGTATGGCCTGTTCCGGCCTTAGAAGTCATCGTTGAATCGTTTAAGAGGACGTCCTGGTTTCCTTTTTCCTAATGGCTTGTACTTTAAGGCTTGTTTTGGTAATCTTTCTGTTTTCATTCTTTGAACGTGTTCCATCGATTTATGTTTATATTTTTTAATTTTTTCAATTACTGGTTCTTGGTTTAATTCTTTCATAATATCTTCGTTTCTTTTGTGATCAAATAGGGTATACTTTGCAGTTTTTCTCATAAACTTCATTTCTGCTGTTGTTAATCTTTGTTTGTCTTTTGGTTTTATTGTCCAGATTTCGCTTCCATACATTAAGACCGGTAGGGCTAATGTATTGTATACTTTTAGTCTGGTTTGTTTTTGAACTAGGTTTGGTTTAAATATAGAGTTAATTACTCCTGTTATTTTTAAATATTTTGCAATTTCTATGTTTATATCTTTTTCATTTTCATAAGTGATCATACATCCTAGGTAGTTAAACGAATTCACCTGTTCTAAGATCTTGTTATCTAATAATATTTTAGTTCTTGCTGGATTTTGTCCTTTAAAGGCCATAGTTTTTGATTTTTCCGTTGATATTATCATACCATTATCTTTGGATATCTATTTAGATTTAAAATAACTTTCTGTAAGTTATCTTCAGAATTTGTAATTATTATTTGGTCGTCTGCAAAGAGGAGAGTGTTTAAGTTAACTGTAGGTGAAAGATTAATTCCTTGATGTAAATTTTTACTCCATTTTATTATTATTTCGTTTAAGTAGATATTAAAAAGAGTTGCTGAGAGGAGACATCCCTGTCGGACCCTTTGCTTTATCTCACTTGTATATGATAGCTCGTGATTTACTCTTATTTGTATTTGATTATTTTCATATATACTTGTGACAGCTTTTAGGATATTATTTGGTATTTGTCTTTCTTTTAATATGTTAAATAATATGTTTCTTTTAACTTTGTCAAATGCTTTTTCAAAGTCAATAAATGCAATATGTGTTTCTAAATTATATTCTCTTCTTTTCTCTATTATTAATTTTAGGCAGAAGGCTGGGTCTATACATGATCGTCCTTTTCTAAATCCATTTTGTACCTCTAGAATAAAGTTTTCAGAATATTTCATTAGTTTGTTATTTAAGATTCTGCTATATATTTTGTAACATGAATTTAGTATACTGATACCTCTATAGTTTTTAGGGTCATTTCTATTACCTTTCTTAAAGATAGGAATCACAATTGCTCTTGTCCATTCTATAGGGGGGATACCAGTTGAGTAAATTTTATTTAAAAATAATAAGAGTCTTCCTTTGAATCTTGTTCCTGCGTATTTATATAGTTCTTATAATAATAATAATAATAATAATAATAATAATAATAATAATAATAATAATAATAATAATAATAATAATAATAATAATAATAATAATAATAATAATAATATATTCTTCTTCTTCTTCAACCTTTTGGTTTTGTCCACTGCTGGTCGAAGGTCTCCTACATGATTTTCCAGATCATTCGGTTTCTACCTCTTCCATCCGTCTCACTCCTGCAATTTGTTCGTTCATTTCTAAACCTTCTTGTCGGTTTTCCTCTTTGTCCAGCTCCATCCATTGGTCTCCACTCTGTTGTTTTTCTAGTCCACCTCCCGTCACTGTATCTGGCCATATGGCCAGCCTATCTCCATTTAGCCCGTTTAATGTATTTTACAATATCCATGACACCTGTTTGAGATCTTATTAGTCTTTATCAGTATTTGTCTTCTTATCTCTTAATGTTATTTTTAGCATAACTTCTTTCCATGCGATGTTGTTGTTCTCAGCTTTTTTGTTTAGGGCTTCTGTTAAAGTCCATGTTTCTCATCCATATGTTAGGACAGGAAGTATGCACTGGTCGAAAACTTTCCTTTTTAGACTAATAGGGATGTCACTTCTGAATATGTCTCTTCATTTTCCCATAAGCCATCCATCCAAGATGAATTCTTCGTTCAATCTCTTTTCTTGCGCTCCTCAAAGGATTGGCCTAAATAATAACTTGTTCTATTTCATTATTTTCAACTTTTACAGTTCTATGGTTAATATATTTATTCATCATTATTTTTGTTTTTTCTCTATTTATTTTTAATCCAATTACTCTGGAGGCTTCATTTAGCTGATTTAGCCTTTCTTCCAGATCTTCAAGATTATCTGCTATTAGGACAATATCATCTGCAAATTTCAGATGATGCAGCCTTTCTCCATTTATGTTTATTCCTTTTGTTTCCCAATCAAGGCTTCTAGAGACTTCCTCTAGTGCAGCTGTAAATAATTTGAGTGATATGGTGTCGCCTTGCTGGATGCCTTTTTTGTATTGGGAACTTTTCTCTGTTTTTATTTAATTTCATCACAGATGTTGCATTATTATAAATATGTTTTAGTGTTTCAATATATGGTTTCTCAGTTCCCTAGGTTTCAAGTGCTTTTAGTGTTGCAGATGCCTTAACTGAATCAAATGCTTTTTCGTAGTCTATATAGGCCAGATATAAGGGTTATTGTATTCAATTGAATTTTCAATGAGCTGTCTTAATGTGAATATGGTCCAAAGTATTGTAATTCTTTTTAAATCCAGCTTATTCATAAGATTGCATTCCCTCTAGTTTAGATTTTATTCTATTATATATAATTTTTGTGAAAACTTTATATATGATGGGGAGTAGGCTTATAGGTCTGTAGTTTTTAATTTCTTCATTATTGCCCTTTTTAAATATTAATATAAGAAGTGAATTGTTCCAATTTTTTGGAATTTTTCTCTGTTTTAGGCATTTATTAAAGAGTTTAATGACAGGACTTCCTGCCAGTTTTAACAAGTATACCATAATTCCATGTTCTCCAGGGGCCTTTCCATGCTTTATTTCCCATAGTGCCATTTCCACTTCACCTTGTAAGATCACAGGGGCATCATGTTCTTCCTCACTCCACTTATCCAATGATGATTCTTGGATGTCCTGGTCTTTGCCTTCATAGGGTTCAGTATAAAATTCCTGAATTCTTTTGATTATTGCATCTTTATTTTTTATAAGATCACCATTTTTTCTTCTTACAGCAGCTATTTCCTTTGTTCCAATTGATAATGTTCGTTTCAGAACCTTCATATTACTATTGTTTTCTAAAAAAAAAAAAAAAATCAGCTAACGCCTTTTTATTCCCGTATATACGGGAGTAGGCGAGGCCATTTAGCCCTATCTAACTTTTGGAGACTGAGTGGGCAGTTCAATCTCCACTGGTACCCAATCAGAGACAGATGGCCCAAGGCTATCACTAATTAAGCGGTACGCAGTGAAGAGAGACGGCTCAAATGTGCCGCCATCTCGTGGTCTCTAACCCTAACACAATATATTTAATGTCTGAAATAATGTGGGTTCTACGGTCGATTTTCTTGAGTTTCTTGAGTTTACAGGACGAAAAACCCGAGTTTCCGGGAGGAAAAACCTGCTTGCCCGTGCCAGAGATCGACTAACTCGGGAACCGGTCGAAAAAAGGCTTAGAAAAATTTCCTCTAGTCGCCGACTAGACTCGAAACCAAGACTTCCTTCGTGCGGCCTAGCGCGGTGGTGTGCAAACGCCACATCCACTGAGCTACACAGGCTCTCCTATTGTTTTCTATAGTTTCTTTAATTTTCCTAGTATTATTATACGATCTAAGTTCATGTTTCATCCTTTTACCGATAGTTTTACAAATTAAGGCATATTTCATTTTATTGATGTCATTCAAATCTCTTTTGATATCTCTTTTTTTCCTCATCAGATCTAAGATTTCTGTCTTAGTTTTTCCTCTCTTTGGTGCCTTTTTACACTTCCTATTTCTAGTGCACAATTCAAGATAGATGTTGTTAATATTTCATTAGCATCATCGATGATAGTAGCTGTGTTTAACTTTTTTAGTTCATTTTTGAGTGATTCCCTATAACAGCTTTTATTGTAGTGTTGGTCCGCAGATTCACTAAATTGGACTTTTGATTCTTGATCCTGTAATAGATTTATTTATTTTGATCCTGTAATAGATTTATTACAGGAAGTAACCACAGACTAGTAAGGGCAGTGGTTACTTCCTGTAATAAATATATTAAGCACTTTGGTTTTATTTATTATATATCTTCTGTTGGAGAGGATGAAGTCTATTTCATTGTAAGATTGTCCATTTGGGCTTCTCCAAGTCCATTTTCGGTTGATTTTCTTCTTGAAAAAGCTGTTCTTGATAAAGAGGTTATTTCCTTCTTCAAATTCAATAAGTCTTTCTCCTGTTTCATTCCTCTGTCCAAATCTAAATTTACCGATAGAGTTGAGATTGTCATCTCTGCTCCCAATCTTGGCATTAAAGTCACCCATTATAATTATGTAGAATTCTTTAGAATTATTTAATGTGGATTCTAATGTTTCATAGAAATCTTCTATCTCTTCATCTGGATGGTCCGTAGTTGGGGCATATACTTGTATAATTTTCAGCTGGTATATTTTATTTATGAAGGGACTCAGTTCAGCTATTCTTGATGTTATTTTATTAACAAACAGGACATTGTCCTTGATTTTTTTATTTATTAGGAATCCTACACCACTGGTTGAGTTCTGACACATTCGCAGTGGTAGAGTTGATGTCCATCTTTTAATCGCATGAGAGATTCTTCACTTCATCTTATCTCTGAAAGGCCCACAATGTCCCATTTTATATGTTCCAATTCCTTCATCAGTTCTTCCAATCTATCATCATCATCCTGTAGAGATCTGCAGTTATATGTTCCTACTAATATCCTTCTATCATTGGGCACTGTAGATGGACTCATTGTAGCTAGTGGAGATTGTAGCAGATTTTCGACCTAGACCCTCTGCCTAAGTCCAGGACGCATCCCTTTTTATGCTGGGCAACGGACGAGCCAGAATGTAATTTTTCTATTTTATTCATCATGAATGATGAATAATATATATATATACATATATAACAGTAGTCAAGGATCTAAATGGAATCTACGACCACACCCCAGTTTACCTGTCCGAGTACTTAATTCCCTATTATCAGAAACCCTTCTATAATATAAAGAAAGTAAAGAGAGAGAAAACTCCCAGTTTGTATGAGTAATGAGTAAGAGACGGCAAAATGTTCCTTAAAAAGACTCAAGATGGATGGCCAACCAAAGAAATCTCTTAGAAGATTTGAAAAGTCAGCCACATAAAAAGGGACATTAATGTTTTAGAAAAAGGAACACGTAAAAATTCACATGAACGCAGGCCATCAAAAAATTTTAATCAACTCGGACGCGACAGCTACCACTATGTAAACTCGATAACTGAATAGAATAAAATAGACTGGTACAAGAAAAGGACTGTTTATTCTCCATATCTACATCAGAATCATTCAGAAATCCTGGCATACCATCAAAGCTTATCTGAAGGAAGATGAAGAGAACATAGATATTTAGCATTAACATAAGTAAATAAATAAATAAATAAAAATAAAAATAAAAAAACGATTAGTCAAGGACCTATTCCATTAGTCAAAGGAACCTACGACAGTAGTAGTAGACCGGGCAATAAGAACAAGATCGAGATAAGATAAGGAATCTTTACGTCCTTGTGTGATAAGATGATTGACGGCATTGTGGGGGAGGTGTGGCATGACGTCTTATCAAGGCCTTGTAAAGAGGCAAAATAACATCCTTATCTTTACATGTGAATGTTCGTTTGAGCATTGCAATTATCTTTTCAGCTGTATTTGTAATCTTTGCCACATTGCCCCTGAATGTCAACTTCTTATCTATTAACTCTACAAGATTCAGTTCTTCTAGCCTCATCCCACCAATATAATATGACATTGGATAAGTAATCATGCCGAAGTGAATGACTTTAACATTCACTGACATTTAACTGACACCCATTTTCCCATGCCCACAATTCCAGCTTATTCAAATCATTCTGCAAGGAATGCATATCAGCAGCATTCATGATTACACTGTCTATCTTTGCATCATCAGCAAATAACAGCATGCCGTTTGTCAAATCCTTCCCAATACAATTAATGTGCAGATTGAATAACAGTGGACCAAGCACTGATCCTTGTTGTACATCACTTGTTACCTTAAACCTTGTAGACTCAGATCCCCCGTATGCCACTTTATGATATCTATCAGTCAGCCATCTTCATATCTATAATAATATTGTATAACCCAAACCCATTTTCTCCAATTTATGCGGCAGTCTGTCATGCTGTATTCTGTCAAAAGCCCTAGCAAAATCCAAAAATATCATGGTGTATCCATTCCCCTTGTCTAGTTCAATGATAACATTGTCATATAATGAGCAACTTGCTAAAACTTGACTTTCCCTTAGTAAACCCATGTTGTTCATTGCAAAGTAGAGATTCACTGTCAACCAACCCATTTCTGAATGCGGGCCATAACTAATTTTACTGAAATCTTCACCACCACTCCTGAGATACTGATTGGCCGATAGTTTGATACATCGGTCTTTGCACCACCCTTATGCAATGGAATTATTATGCATTCCTTCCATTCTTGCAGAATCTTTCCTGTTCTGAGACTCATATTCAACATCCTGGTCAAAGGAATGATCAATTCAGATGAACTCACTTTTAGCACACACGCTGATATTCTATAAGTCGCTATTGCTGAATTCTTATTCCGTTTGTGCAACAGCTCTAATACCTCGGCCTCACACACCTGCATGTCTTCATCTAGTGAAGAGGTAACAGTGAGCTCAATGTTATGTTCACTACGTTGATAGCTTTTAACGAAATGTGCACTCATTAACTGAATAACCTCTTCTGCATCAATAACCCTCACTCCATCTGGATTTAGAAGAGTTATTCTTTCATATTCATTCTTTCTTTTACTTGCAGCATATCGATAGAATTCTTGTGGGTTGTCTTTAGCACGCAGAAGCAGTTTCTTTTCATAATCAGACTTTGCTTTCCGTAAAACAGTTGTGACTATTCTACCCTGCTGCTTATAACGTTCATAACGGACGTCATCCTTATGCAAACGGTATTTGTTTCCACATCGTCCTTTTCTTAAGAATCTTTTTCTTAATAAGATTACACATCCATTTGACTGCTACTCTATTTATTCTTTGAACTCTCGGGACAATTTCTGATATCGCATCATTCAAATATTGTTTAAATGATTCCCATACACTGCTGATATCCTTTCCATCCAGCAACCAATCCCATTCCACTGAACTCAGTATACTCCTCAGTTGGTCATAATTTCCTGCCTTGTAGTTCAACATGTAAACTTTTCTGAATGGAACATTCATAAACTTAGTCACTTCCCAAGTGAGTACGGCATGATCACTGTCACCAACTGGAGGCAGAATAGTTACGTCTTTAACTGAAATGCCCTCTGACACTATAATAAAATCTAGCACTCTTTGACCTCGAGTTCCTTCTGTCACATGCTGCGTGAGGAAGTTGTCCCGCAACAGCTCAATAAATGTATTTTCATTCTTCTCATGAGATTCTACTACTACCCAATCAATATTTGTATAATTAAAGTCTCCCATTATGAATACTCATTTTGCGCACACCTTTTGTATTTGGTGATGCATTTTTTTCATCATCAGCAACCGATCCACCAGGTCTGTAACAATACCCCACTGTGCAATTCATCTTATTAGATTCCACCTCACACCAGGTGGCTTCAAACACTTTCACGTGAAATATTGTTAGTAGTATTACTACATTCATAGGTCTCATCTCTAACTGGATTAAAGTCATCCAATATCATTATATCAAATTGATTTCGCTTAGAAAAACCTGTTTCAATGGTTGGAGCAAATAGAAATGGATGCGAAGATGGTAGCAAGGATGGGAGTAACTGACAGGCAGTCACCAGTTTAGTATATGTTGAAGTAGAACCTAGGATAATGAGGATGATTCGTAGAATTCATCATGGTTCTGTACTATGGCCACTACTCCTTAATTTATATATTAATGATATAGCAAAGATTTACGTGAGGATAATCAGTTGTTCCCTGACTGAATTGAATAACTGTTGTAATAGATATGGTATGAAGGTCAGCAATAAAAAGAGAAAGACAATGAAAATAGGAAGAATCGTTGAAAATGTCAACTGCGTTATGAGCGGAGAACCTGTGGAACAAAAAAAAAAAGCATTTCAGCTACTAAGGCATGATTTTTAGTGAAGATGGTAAATTAAAGATGGAAATGGACAACAGAATCAACAAAGCTGGTATGGTAAGCAGTCAATTGAATAAATTCATATGGAATAAGAGAGAAATTAGTCGGAACACTATATTAGCTGTATACAAGACAGTGTTCAAACCACTTTTAACTTATGGATCTGAGAGTTGGGTCAGAAGTAAATCACTTGACCAAAGACTAGAGACCACAGATATGAAAGTCCTGAGAAAGATTAGAGATGTGAACTGATGGGATCACTGGCAATATCATATCAAAAACGAGGATATTAGGAAAGAACTTGATATTGTCAGCATCCAGGAATGATTTAGTAGAGCTAATCTCAGGTGGTATGGTCACTTAAACAGAATGGACAAGGAAAGATTAGCAAAACAAGTGTTCTCTGCCAGGTTGGCATGAAAACGACCCAGAGGAAGACCAAGATATAGGTGGATTGATACGGTGCAATGTACCTTAGATGATAGAAATGTATGATCTGATAATGTTGGAGTCTTGACAAGTAGCAGACTGATTTGGAGGAAAATTTTAGATAGGAAGCTAGTAATGATGTAAATTTTTCATGTAGTACTATCATATCCTGTACACCCCCTTGAAGGGTACATGGCAGGAATTTGATGATGATGACGATGATGACGAATCAGCAAACATCAGTTGTTTGCTGATTATTCAAGTCTAGGAGGGCAATAGTTGACAAAGGTGATGTAGATATCTTGCAGGATGATTTAAATATATTGTCATTGTATGCGAAATAAAACGATTGTCAATTTAATGTAGCAAAATATAAGGTTATGCACTTCGAGGTGACAAGGTTACATATCATGTATCACATTGATCGTGCTGAATTGCAGGAAGCTGACAACTCCAGGGATTTCTGGGTAATGGGGAAACATATTTAAAGTTCAGTGATATAATGCAAAATTTAGTAACATAGCTTACAAAAAATCATGTTAAGAAATAAAGTTAGGAAAGTTATTATCTCTTTTTATAAGTCTATGATTCGGCCTCATCTGATTGCAGCGCACATATTTGGCCACCCGTCTTTTTTTTTTGGGGGGGGGGGGGAATCATGAAGTCAATGAAGAGGATTCAGAAACGAATGATTAAGCTGGTTACCGGTTACTGGAATGTAATGTTGTTTGAAAATTTGTTGGTTTCATTGTTTACTTTAAAGGAGAAAAGAGAGGACATGATAAAAACTGATGTTATAAATACGTTATTAAATGAATTCTACAAGATCGAATGGTTACTCCTGGAAATTATATAAATGGTGATTGAGTGGAATGGACTGCAGGATTAGTTTTGAGCACCCTGACAGTGAATGAGTTTAAGGAGGGGGGGTGATAGGTATTGTGTGTATAACGCTTACTGTGCGTGTCCTGCGATGTCTTCTGAATGAATAAAGATACCTGTATAATAAGAAAACCTAACAAAATGGAGTAGGCGGAGCTCTGACCAGCTTTTTGATAATATGTATAAGGCAAGCTCTGTTCTTTAAGTTCATTAATAGTGAGCTCAAGTTTTGTTTTTAGCGAAACAAGGTTTCCAGGGAAGTGAGAGAAACTAATACCTGTATTATTATTATTGTAGTAGTATACGTTCGACGGTTGCTTTTAAAGTGGGAATTACAAACCCTGTTTAGAAGTAAAACCACATTTCTACTATAAGACTTCGACTATATAGAGAATCAGCAGAAGAATGTCCTAGAGAATATTTCTCTTGCAATCAACTACAATCGAATATATAAGTTTCTTTTTTTCATGCAAACGGTGCTATGGAATCAAATGATAGTTTCAAAGAGAGAGCTTCCTGTGAAACTTTCTTATTTTATTTCATTTATAATTATTAAAACAATAACTGCTACATAAACCCCATATTTCACATTTCATAATTGTCCAGCCTGCCTATTTAGTCGAGTGGTCATCGTATCCACTCTGCAGCCAAGAGATTGTGGGTTAAAATCCCACCTTGGACACAGATGTTTGTGATTGTCCTGCTAATTCTCTGTGGGAAGGGATTCTATGACTTTACCACTTCTTCTTCTAGCAAACGGCTTCACTCCAAAATCCAGTAAGTTATAGGAGTAACCATGCTTCATCAGACCAGCGTTAATTATTATTATTATTGTTTATTATGTGACACCTCCAAGAAGTCCAAAGACTTATCGAGGGAGAGTGTGCCAAGTGCATCGATTGATTCCTTTCCAGCTACTAACCACGGTCAAACTTGCTTATCTTTTTGCTGGGCCATTAGTAGCAGAGGCTACCAATCACCCAATCTTTGCTGTTAATAAGTAATTGACCATTCAAAAATTTAAAAAAAAAAAAAATCAGCTAACGCCTTTTTATTCCCGTATATACGGGAGTAGGCGAGGCCATTTAGCCCTATCTAACTTTTGGAGACTGAGTGGGCAGTTCAATCTCCACTGGTACCCAATCAGAGACAGGTGGCCCAAGGCTATCACTAATTAAGCGGTACGCAGTGAAGAGAGACGGCTCAAATGTGCCGCCATCTCGTGGTCCCTAACCCTAACACAAATATATTTAATGTCTGAAATAATGTGGGTTCTACGGTCGATTTTCTTGAGTTTACAGGACGAAAAACCCGAGTTTCCGGGAGGAAAAACCTGCTTGCCCGTGCCAGAGATCGACTAACTCGGGAACCGGTCGAAAAAAGGCTCAGAAAAATTTCCTCTAGTCGCCGACTAGACTCGAAACCAAGACTTCCTTCGTGCGGCCTAGCGCGGTGGTGTGCAAACGCCACATCCACTGAGCTACACAGGCTCTTCAAAAATTTAATTAATGAATTAGTCTTGATCTGCCTGTAAGTGAATCAGGGCCTCGCCTACTTCATATATTTTCCCCCTTATCCTTATATCAGATTTATTTTATTTTATTTATTTTTTATTTTATAAATTATTCTACATTTCTTCTAAAATAAGAAATTAAAGATATGAAACAGAAAATTTTTGCAGGAAATTTCATTTTTCAGACACCAGAAGGGAGTCGGGTATTATGTTTGCATTTGTCCTTGAACACGTGAGTCATGTTGGACAATTTCTAAATTATTGACATGAATATCTTAATCACAGGCTAGTATTGTTACATCATGTTTTTTGAAAAATGTGATACACTGGTGAATGAGCTGGTTGAGGATGGCTGTCTTGAAAGAAAGGTGAGTAAAAATTCATTTGGAGTCCGAATTTTTAATTTCATCAGTTGTTGCATTTCAGCAAAAGCAAAGCTACATTTTTTCACTTTATCTCTATTAACAGGGTAGTGAGACGAAAATGGTTTTAATGCACGCTTTACTGTCATTGGGTTGGGAAACCTGGAAAAATTACTTCTTGGGATGAGACTTAATGCAGAGAGTCAGGGAAACTAGATCATCATGGGAGGAATGGTGGGGAGGGATGTGTGTGAAAGTTCAGCTATGGTATGTAAATGTTATAAAGATATGAATGGCTTTGAACATGACTATACATCTGACAAAGGGATGGAAATGTACACAGAACGAAAAGAGAAAGGTCTACAACAAGTCCAGAAGATCCCATATCTAATTATAAGAAAAGGCCAGGTGTTAATTTGGTATGGCTACATACATATGCCAGGAGCATCAGAAACACATGGGTTGAGTTTGTTGCTTTATTGAATATGACGTGGCCTAAGATTGTTGGCATTTGTGAATCCTGGCTATCAGCATTGGATATGGTAACTGGGATCGAGTATAATGGGTATACTATTTTTAGGAATGACAGAAGACATAGGAGAGGAGGGGAGTTGTCTTATATCTAATGATATAAGACAACTTGAGTCCATTTAAGGTAGAAGCACATGATGTAATAATGTCTCATGTAGCAGTGAGTTTGAGGCTATCTGGTGGGAAGTGGAAACTAGCAGAATGAAATATATGGTGGGGTGTTGCTACAGACCTGGCTGTTCATTTGAAAGGAACGAAGAAATGCATTACCAGTTTACTCTAATTTGTACTAAAGGAGTACCAGTTGGGTGATTTTAATTATCCAAACATTGATTGGGTAGAATAGGAATCTCATAATAAGAATGAAGCAGAATTTATTGAGTTGTAGCAAGACAACTTTCTCAAGCAACATGTGAAAGAAGGAAATTGAGTCAAGGTGATGTTAAATTAGTATTAGATTTGTTCATAGCAACACAGTCTCTGTTAAGAATATGACTATTTTATTATCAGTTTGTGACAGTGATCATGCCATGTTTTCCTGGCAGGTAGCTAAGTATATTGATGTTTCAGTTAGGACAGGTTACATGTTGAACTACAAAGTTGGAAATTATGATCAGCTTAGGAGAATAATATCTTTGGTCCATTGGTATCATTTATTGAATAGGAAATATATCAGCAGTACATGGGAATCTTGAGGAAGTATCTGAATGCATCTTTAGAGTTCAAAGAATAAATAGAGTGGGAGGGAAATGGATGTACAACTTTATTAAGCAACAGATCCATAAGAAGATTAGGTGGAAGGAAGGTGTTGTGAGAATAAGAGTGAAAGGAGTTATGAAGTATATGAAGTGCAGTCCAGAAAAGTAACAAGTATTGTAAAGCTAAATCAGAGTATGAAAAGAAATTGGCAATGCAGTCTAAAAGCAATCCAAAATAATTTTATTGTTATGCTGCAAGTAAAAGAAAGAATGGATTTAGAAAAATAACTTTACTGAATGCGAATGATACTGTACTATCAGAAGCCAGGAGATTGTTCAATTAATGAGTGCTCACTTTTCTAAGGTAGAAGTCCATTTAAGTTGATATCATTTGGGGTGTATGGGACATGGTGTACAGTGCTATTATTGATTTAGATGAAGAGTTAGAGGTGCATAAGAATGAAGCTGAAGAGCTATTGCATAACCTGGATAAGCATTTGGCATTAGGAACTGATGGAAACTCAGCACATATTCTAAAGACGTGTTCAGTCATTGACATATTTGTATAACTTGAGTCTCAGCCTCAGGAAAGATATCACAAGAATGAAAGGAATGTATGCTAATTCCACTGTACATGAGTGGTGCAAAAACTGGCCTATCATTATCTTTGGTGTGGTGATGAAGATTTAAGAGAAGTCAGCAAGAACCTGCATACAAAAATGGGTATATAGACAAGTTATACTTTGCAAGGAATAGCCTGAAAGTCTGTTGCATAAACTGGAGAATATGGGTTTGGAATATAAACTCTTTTGACTTGGATAAGTGGATGGTTGACAGACATATCAAAAAGTGGTGTGCACTTTTTGATATGTCTGTCAACAGTGGGTGTGAATTTGCCAGATTTAAGGTGACCATTGGTGTACTCCAGGGTTCATTCTATATATTTGGTCTGTACATTAATGACATTAGGAAGGGTTTAACTGATTCAGCACTTAAGAATGATTTGATTATGGTAGAAATGTGGGCAAATGAAAATGAATATCAGTTCAATGTTAGTAAGTGTTAGTATGTTTGCACTTTAGCATGTTGAAATTTCTAAGAGCATATTATATAATATAATATAATAACATATTATAATATATTATAATAACAGCATATTATAGCAGAGTTATGCTACAAGCATGCTACATGAGGCTAGTATAATGGTGGATAGGAATCTGAGGTTCAAAGATCACATAGCAAAAATTGCAAATACAACTCAGAGAATGATTGCAATGTTGAAGTGAACCTTGACATGTAAGGATAGGGAAGTCATTTTTCCTCTTACAAAGGCCTTGATAAGACTGCACATTCATAGGAAAGAGGAGAGGTCTGTAAACTTCTGACTGGGTGTTATAGGATATCATTTGAAATCCTATGATGAAAATTTTTATTATATGAAAGATGGGGAGAGAACACCAGAGTATCCATAGAATTTATGCTTGTTCGCAGTTAATAAAAAAGTAAGAGCTAGGTTTTTCCCTTATAGAGGAGTGGGTGAGTGCATCTATTGTGAATAAATTTAAGGGAAGGTATGATAGCTGGCTTGGGTGATGTCTAGCCTCCTTCCATGAGTCTTTGACTCTCTGGACCACCACCACCACTACTACTACTAATAATAATAATTGCATGCCATAGTAGTATTTAACATTTAAGTAGAGGTTTTCCTGGCAAACCAAAGTTTTAATTATCTTAATTGCAGATTGAATATAATGTCCCTCTATGCATAATTTTTGTTCCTTCCTAAATGAACAAAAATAATTCTTTCCTAATAGTTCCTTCTTATCCCCCTAGTAATCAGCTGCAACCCTCTCAAAGAGAAGAAGCCACAGGATCAGATCAGTTCCTTCCTAAGGCAACTCGCAGTATGGCAGCGAGTGTATTCCTGCAAGCTCTCTGGTCAATTTATGTATGAAATGTTTATAGTTTGTATTCGGCTTTGAAATGATGTTGGATTTAATATCCAATTAATTTATATAATTGATATTTAAGTTTTGTAGACCCGGAAAAGGTATATGACAAGGTGTCCAGAGGAAAGCTCTTCACGACGCTACAATTATATGGTATAAATGGGATACTATATTAAGCATACGTAGTCTCTATTTGTAAGTCAGAATTGAAGGAGGTACGGGAAGATTGAGGTAAAATCAAGTGTGTGACAAGGGTGCACATTATCTCCACTCTTACTCATTATCTATATGGATTACGCCATGAAAGAAAGTGATATTAAATCTGATATCAAAATTGGTACTATTAATCTTAGCTCTTTACTTTATGCAGATGATGTTATCATCATTATGGTTTATTCGTAGTATATGATACACTTTGAAAAGGGAAAAGAGATTTACAGCAAAATAATTAAAGATTACAAAGTATGACTTTTCTATAACTGTAAAACTGCATCTGACATCTACCAGTTAGCTATCTTGAGCTAACTGGTAGATATCAGATACAGTTTGACAGTTCAGTCTGTTGATGGTTTCACAGATGTATTGCCAAAATTGTTTCATTGCTCTTCCTCTATGGCGATTGCCATCTTCTTATTTGTACAGAATGAGAGAGTTTTTGGAATGATGTTATATTTCTGAATAAATCCAGTACAAGGCTATAAGATTCCCTGATTAAATTGCATAAGTGTTGTAATAAATTTGGTATGCAAATCAATAAAAAGACAAAGACAATAGGCAGAAACATTGAAAACATCAACTACATTCTGAATGGTGAACCTATAGAACAAGTAAAACATTTCAGTTAGTTAGGCACAGTATTTAGTAAAGATTGTAAATTAAATATGGAAATACAGGAAAACTTCTCTGAACACAAATTTGATCTACCCTATAATCAGTTAGCATGATTGAGTGAAATGATGCTATTTCCTGCTTTAAGCAAGTGATTAATCAGTTAATGCTTTGTGTATGTTGTGCAAAATTTTTTGTCTCCAATCTGCAGCCAGCGGTGGCCTGTATCTCAAATGCACGTGCAAACTCTGTTCTCATGCTCAATCACTTTTCCTTCATTTTGCTTTAATTTAGATACCTATAAGGCTTTATTATATTCAACCCCTGATATGGAAAAAAGAAAGACCGATAAAGAAAGCGCCAGTAATAAAAAGAGAAGAAAAGTAATTATCGTAAAACATAGTAATTACGATAAAGACATAAAACTGCTGCTAGTAATACAATCATTGTACGAGAACCGGGATACAGCGAGTCTACAGTTTGGACTATATTAAATAAGAGCAAAGAATACGAAGAACAGTGAAAAGTTGCTACTGCTACAAGTACAAGGAATATTCAGGCAAAAGCTCTCAATATTTTTATATCATTGAAAGAGATCTAATTTCAAGAAGAATGTGAAGCTTTACTTCGAGTTTAAGATGGTTTGACCATTTTAAAAATCTAAAACTAGACTGCATGACAAAAGAATAACTGGAGAATCTGCTAGTGCTGATAAAGATTCTGCAACCAAGTTTCCTGAAGAATTGCAAATCAGGAGGGTGATTATGACAATCGTCAAATATTCAATGTTGATGAAACTGGTCTCTTTTGGAAGCATATGCCAACAAAAACTTTCCTAGCTAAAACTGAAGCATCTCAACCTAGATACAAAGTATCTAAAGATCATCTTACGCTTTTATTATGAGGCAGTAGAAGGTTACTTTGAACCTAAACCAATGTTAGTTTAACATGTGCAAAATCCAAGATCTAACATTATTGAAGAAATCAGTGCAATTTGAAAATAACTTGGATTTAATGAACTGGATAATAAAGATGTGAGAAACTTGCTCGATTTCTATTTAGAACAGTTAAGCGAGAATGATCTCCTTCAACTAGAAGAACAGCAAGCATATGAAGAAGAAGAAGAAGATAAGGAGTGTGAACAAGAAAGAATGTTATCACTAAGAAAGCATGCTAAAAATATTTTTTGATGCTGATCCTGATATGGAACGAAACTTTGAAGTCAGCTGAAATCTTGATAAAGCGATTGCCAGCTGTTGCAAATTGCATGACAAGGTGAAATTTTTTTTTTTGTAAAAAGTAGCTCAATCAAATGTTTAGACATTAAATAAAAATTTAAGCAATTGATTTTTATTAACTTTGATGATATGCTCAAATAAATTTTCACTGTAAATTACAGTGTAATTTTTTTTTCAGATTTATGCTAGCTGATGGATGAATTATAATTAGTTATTGTTTATTGCATTCGCTTAACGCACATTAATGGATGGATTAATTAATGCGTTAAGTAAGGTTTTCCTGTAGACAACAGAATTAGTAAAGGTGGTATGGTAGGAATTCAGCTGAACAAATTTATATGGAATAAAAAAAAAAAAATAGTCAGAACATTAAATTAGCCATATACAAGACTGTTGAAGCTAATTTTAACTTATGGATCTGAGACTTGGGTTAGAAATAACACTTGATCAACGTCTGGAGACCTCTGATATGAGAGTTCTAAGAAAAATTAGTGGAGTGGACAGATGGCAACAATAGTACTATCACTTCAAAAATGAGGATAGAACTTGTCATTTTAAGCATTCAGGAATGCGTTAGTAGAGATAATCTAAGATAGCATGGTCACTTAAACAGAATAGGAGAGGAAAGATTAGCAAAACAGGTATTCTTTGCTTGGTTAGCAGGAAAAAAGATCCAGTGGAAGACCAAGATGTAGGTGGATTGATAAGTAAAAAAGCGCCTTAAAAGACAGAAATATAAGATCTGATAATATTGGAGTCTTGAAAGATAACAGATTAATTTGGAAGAAAATTGTTGATCAGAGGTTGGTAATGGTGAAACCTTTTCATGTAGTACTATCATAATTATCCTATATGCCCCCCCCCACCCCAAGGAATTTGATGACAATGATGGTGATTCTCTTCATTCATTTCTCCTACTGTTTTTTGAAACGTTCTTCTTGTATTAAGTGAGATATAGTAGAGATGGTTGGTTGTGTAGTGTGAAATGCCATCCTGTGGTAATCTTTAGACTCCTTTGAGGTGTCACATAATAATATTATTTTCTAAGGAGTACAGTTGTTTACAGGTCTTCAAAACCATTCTTATCAAGTATGTTCTTTCTGCTGCACTTTGTATCCATCCAGAAATATATGTTTTTAGGATATTGTATTGTTGGGCTGGATGATGGTGATTGTTTGATTGAACCTATATATTCAGGGCACATCTGAAAAGATATCCTAATTACTTAATAAACAAGATCCTCTCCACTCAGCATTCAAGCTACACTTCAAACTAGTAACTCTTATCTGTTTGTCTAAGAATAAGAGTTATTGCTTACTTTAAATATATATATTGCTTACTTTAAAGACAACTCTGTCTTTAAAGTAAGCAGTATGACCCAACAATTTTCTTAAATCATCAGGGTGACCAGACTTGGATAAAAAAAATGACTAGAAAATAATAATTACACATTACAGATGTTATAAGAACTTCAACACACTAATACATGTAAACAGAGTGATGGAAAAACAACATTATATTAACTAATTTGCAAGCATTTAAACAATGCTAGTGTTGTTGCTGTCACATTTTGTGGCATAAAGTGTGTCATGTTCCAGTTCTGCAGTAGTTAAATGTTTTGATGAATGTAGACCAAACTTCATTCAGGATTAAACCTTACCAGGGTGTGTTGAAAAGTTGTGATAGTCACCATGAAGGAATTGAGGTAGAACCATATAACTTACACATTATTATATATATTCCCGACAAAGTGTTATACACTTGTTATAATGCTGCTGCATTATTTGCAGTCCTCTGAGAAAAAGTTTTTCCCTTATTGCACAAACTAGTCCTCAGCTGCAGATATGATGTAAACATCTGTTGTAAATTTTGTTCCTTTAAGTATTTCTTTAAATTTGGGAATAGGAGATACTTAGATGGAGCTAAGTCTGGTAAAATAGGGTTGGTGAAGCAGACATTGAATGACCAAGTTGTGTATTGTCTGTTGGGTTTCATGAGCAGTGTGAGCAGGTGCGTTGTACTGCAGAAGCAATACAGTCCTCTGCTCAGATTCTGCAGTGTTTTTCTTTCAGTACCTTCTTGATTTCCTTCAGAGCTATTTCACCTTTTTTTTTGAGATACTTGGTAAGGATTACACCATCCATATCCCAAAAGACAATGGTAAGAACCTTGGGATGACAGCGCATGTTCTCTCTTTTGGTCAGCATTTAAACATTTGGGGAACTCCTTCACTGAGGGCTTCTGAATGTCCAGATGTTGGTGGATAATGACCTGAACTCATTCCTTGTATATCCCAAGAGTCTTTCCAATGTTTTTAGCTGGTATTTGTCTATCATCAAGGATCATGGTGTGCACTGCATCGATGTTATCAGGTGTGATCACTGTGGAAAGTCTTCCTGACCTGGGGGTATCTGTTGTCTCAGGATGCCCAGTTTTAAACTTGGCTACCCATTTGTCAACTAGTGGATATGCTGGGGCACAGTCCTCTTAAAGTTTCACACAAAGTTTGGTGAATCTCAGTTGTGGACTTTTCTTGCAGCATGAAAAACTTGATGATGGCCTTCGCCTCATTTTTTTTTCAAAACCTCTCACATGTCTTCTAATATATCCTAAAAGAAAAAGAACAAATTATTACAATTTGATGAAACATGGGGGTTAAAGAGTTTTAAGAGCTGTTCTTTCTTGTGGTTATATCAGTTGCTTTAATATCATTTTTGTTCTAGATGAACTGTTTATCAGAACCTTTCAGTCTCCCCCTCCCCTTGTAGTTTTTGTTATGTTGTGTTGGTATATGGAGCATTTCTCTGAGACTTCTTTAAATTTTCTTAGAAAACAGTTATGGTCAATATGAGTATCTGTTTTTTGCCCGAATACTTGATGGCCTATAGTTGCTGTGTGGAAGGCTTATTTAGGCCCCCATAACACAGTTAGAAGAAAAATAGAACCTTGTGTTCTTTGATTGGAAAAGACTTGCATTTGATTCTTGTCAGGACTAGAGGAAATCTTTATATAGTTTTTTTTTTTTTTTTCAATTGAAGCCAATTTCATATGGAGGCAGCAGGATTTTTCCTCCAAGAAATTTTCATCCTGTGCACATGCAAATCAGCCATAAGAACGAACGAATACACACAAACAAAACACCGTTGGTGATGGACAGTAGCATCATTGTATGTAGTTGGAGAATTAAGTAGTAGGGGGGAAGACAGCAAGATGTATGTAGCTGAGTAGAGTGTCCTCCCACAATGAGTCGTGATCTGAAAGTTGGGTTAGAAATAAAGCACTTGATCAAAGACTAGAGACCACATATTATTACCCTAAGACCTCATGGAGTCAAAGACTCATCTGGTAGGTCCTTTTATCATACCGTGTCTTAAACACACTCAAACTCCTTGCAGACACCACACTCTCACACAAGGCATTCCAGTCATTCGCAACTCTGCACGAAAAAAACCTGCCTCTCACTCCCCTACTCGCACCCTCTTTATACAGTTTTCAAGGATGACCTCTGGTTCTTCCCTGATCTCCCACTATTCTCTGTAGAACTTCTCCACTATTGATCTTATAACAACCCCTTACCAACTTATAGGTCTCTATCATATCTCCCCTCTTCCTCCTCTCCACCAGACTCTGCAAATTACATGTTCTCAATCTTTCCTCATACTCAACATTCCAGCGGTCAGAAACTACCTTAGTTAGTCGCCTTTGGACCCTTTCCAACATCTCTTCATCCTTCTGAAAACCCGGTGATCAAATCTGGGCACAATAATCCATGTGTGGCCTAATCAAAGCCTTATACAACAGAACAAGAATCTCCATACTTCTACACGTCAGTGTCCTCCACATCATTCCCAGAAGCCTTTGTGTTGTCTTCACAATTTTGGCAATGTGTCCCCTAAATTTTAGATCTTATCCACTATCACCCAAGATCTCTTATTTCCTCTACCTTCAACAATATATTCTCACCAAGCATAAATTCTGCATCCCATCTTTGTTTTCCAAATTTTAAAACCTTACATTTTGCAACATTGAACTCGCATCCCCATTTCTGTGCCCATTCACTCAATTTATTCAAGTCCTCTTGCAAGGCTACAACATCTTCACTACTTTATGGTCCTTTATTCGTCTCAACTTTGCATCATCTGCAAACAACGGAATATCTCCATCCAAATCTTCGCCAATATCATTAATATACAAGTTAAACAGTAATGACCCTAAAACAGACCCCTGAGGCACTCCACTAGTGACTTTCCTTTTCCTGGATATCACACCCCCATACACAACTTGTTGATACCTATCAGATAGCCAGTCTCTAATCCAATCCATTAATCTAATATCCAACCCCATCTGCTCTAGTTTGACTGTCAACTTATCATGAGGTACTCTATCAAAAGCCTTTGCGAAATCCAAGTATATTACTGTGTATCCTTCTCCTCTGTCCAAGGATGCAGTCACTTTATTGTAATAAGTAAGTAGATTACTAAAACATGACCTCCCTTTAGCAAATCCATGCTGTCCATCAAAGATTATACCATTGTTGTCAACCCAACTCTGGATCCTAGTTCTCACAAGCTTCTCCAACAACTTAACCACAACACCTGACACACAGATAGGCCTATAGTTTGATGCTTGATTTCGATCACCTCCTTTATGAAGTGGCACAATCTTGCCCTCCTTCCACTTTTTAGGAACTTGACCAAGTGCAAGACTCGTATTTAAAAAATATGTCAAGGTAGGTGTCAACTCCCTGGCACATACCTTCAGAATACGAGGTGATATATTATCAAGTCTCACAGCCTTATTTATATCTAGTTTACTCAACTCCCCATACACCTCTTGCTCACTTACAGTCAGTCTCTCCTCCCCATCATCAACTGCTCTCAATCTCTCCATGAAGCCACATTCACAAGATTGAAATATCTTTATGAACTGCTCATTAAGTATCTCCACCACACATTCCGCAACAACAGCTGCCTTTATACCATTTTCTCCAATCAATGTCATCCTTCCATAATCATTCTTTCTTTTGCTGGCTACATATCGAAAGAACTCCCTAGGATTTCCTTTGGCTTCATTAGCTAACTGCTGTTCATACCTCTCTTTAGCTACACTCACTAACCAAGTCACCCTCCTTGCCTGGTCTTTGTAGACCTCGTGAAATTGGTTATTTCCACTTCTCTTATGCTGTTTCCACAATGCCCTTTTTCTCTGTATCACATGCTTAATCTCTTTATTCACCCATCTCACACCTACCTTATTTAACCTTCTACCCTTGGAATACATTTAGATATTGCATCTACTAGATAGTTTTTGAAAATCCACCAAGCTGCATTTATCTTTTCCAGCTAACTCCTCATTCCACGCTACACCCACAAGCTGTCTCCTGAGCTCTTCATAATCCCCCCCCCCCCCTTGTAGTTCCACATATACCCTTTTCTCACAGGGGTCCTCGCACTGCTGGCAACCACCCAGGTAATCACCTCATGGTCACTCTCACCAATTGGTGGATGATTTGACACCTCATTTATAATTACATCCTCTGATGAGATGACCAAATCCAAGACCCTTAATCCTCTTGTGCCCTCTGTTGCATACTGTCTGAGGTAGTTATCCCTCAAAAACTCAAGAAACTCATTTTCTTTACTTCCAGTTGCTATCTCATCATTCCAGTCCATATTGCCATAATTAAAATCATTATACATCTCCTCTAGGAGATGTGCTTTGCATTAAGGGTAAATATTAAGAATAGTGATCAGAGTTAATTCTACCTTTACCAAGAGTTGCCTTTTTTTGCACTACGTACAGGATCAGCTAGACTTGCAACACTTGCAGGTGCAAACTTGACTGACTTGTCTGTTTGCTTACTTGGGAATTGGAGTAAATAAAACCAGGTTTATATTTAAAATAACTTGGTATCTTTAACATATATTATACCCAAGGTAAAAAACTTTCTACATATATATATATATATATATATATATATATATATATATATATATATATATATATATATATATATATACATGAGTGGTTGCAAAACCTGTAATTGATGCCACTTGTAAGATTTTATGTATTTCCTCAGATTTAATTTATATTTTAAAATTTTTATATAATTGTATATAAGACTAGAACTATTATATTAACTTTGCCTTTCAAAATAGAAATTTTTTATATACCAATTTTACATTATTCTCAAACATTATTTTATTTATTTATTATTATTTTTTATTTAAATTTTTTTTTTTTGTATCACACTTGCACATAAGAGGCCATTAGGCATTTAGCAAAGTAATTTGTTAATATCTCTGTTGAATACTTGGAGGTTGTAATTCTCGGAGGATGCTTAATGGAGATGGCTCTTCTACAGAACCGAGGCTAACGGAGTGAAAGACAAATGGGAGTAGCAAGTTTAGTAGAATAGCATTTCAACTGTAGAAAGATGTTGGGCAACTGTATCTCACGTTGATGTAGATCATAGGTTCCCAAAGTGGGCGGTACTTCCTCCCAGTGGGCGCTGAAGCCTTCTGGGATGGCTATAGTGGGATCAGAAGCATTTGGATGCGTTCAGGCGGTCTAAGGGTTGATGGCTCTTTATAGAAGAAATTAATAATATATATTTAAAAATTAATTATTTTTGTGATTTTGCGATTAGATAATCATTTAAAATTTAAATATTGCATTTTAATTCATCTTATGCCCGTCTTACACGATCAATTTTTTTATCAATTTTCTATTTCAATTATTTAATCATTTGAAAATTTACCATGTCAGATAGAAATAGATGTCAATTTTCTATGTCAATGAGAAAATAGAGCATGTATATATATGTGTGTATAATAGGTTATGTTTACAGTAGCAAATATGTTCGTTATATTTCATTTCAAAATATATATAAAATATATAAAACCACTTTTCTAATTGATTTGTACAAAAATAAACCCAATTTTATATAATTTAATATTGCGAGTAAAAATAATAATGGCAAGAAAGAAATAAAATCGTAAATTTTAGTTAGCCGAGTTAGTACTAACTTATATTGCTAACTAGAGGGAAAAAACAAAGCAAATATTATTCAAAACTTATTATACTGTTTTCTGTGGTTATGTTTTGTAGGTTTGTTGTTTATATCTTGTGTAATTATTTTATTTATTAATTATTATTTATAATTATTCGGACAATGTTGTGGTTAGACAAAAAATGCGCTTGCGTGCAAAATTTAACTGTGTTCAAGATGAAGCACATATTGGCCACTTCTTTTATTATTATTATTATTATTATTATTATTCCTGATACCTCCAAGGAGTCCGAAGACTCATCGTGGGAGGACATCTACAATTCTCTCTACACCTAACCTCTACTACGAATCATCTCCATCAACGCCATCTACCGCCCACTTCCAACACAACCACAACTAATAATTTTTGTCTGTAAATTGCGTGTGTTCTGATGGGCCGATTTGTATGTATGCGGGATGAAAAACCCGAGTTTCCGGGAGAAAAAACCCTGCTACCTCCATATGAGATCGGCTAACTCACCTTCGATTGAAATCGACCAGATAAAGATTCCTCCCGTCGCGACGAGAATCGAACTTAGGCCTATTCCAATCGAAGGGCGCAATGTACCGTCGTTCTTCCAATTGCGCTACGGAGGCGCTTCTTTTTAAAAATTTAATGGCATAAGCAGTAATGTATCATTAGTTGCTATTTACATCAAAAATATCAAATGGCTTGAACACGTAAAACTGTTATAATGGGGGGCGTTACAAAATTTATGTCTTGCAAAGTGGGTGGTGACCCGAAAAAGTTTGCGAACCTATGATGTAGATGGATGCAGGCTCTGCTGAACATTTCTCATGGAAATACGTGTAGAAGCTGATAGTCTATAAAACTCATTTGGGAAGTAACTAAGTTTATGAATGTTCCATTCAGAAATGGTTGAATGCTGAACTACTAAGCAGGAAATTATGACCAACTGAGGAGTATGCTGAATACAGTGGAATGGGATCGGTTGCTGGATGGAAAGAATATCGACAGTGCATGGGAAGCATTTAAACAATACTAAATGATGTGATATCAGAATGTGTTTCGAGAGTTCGAAGAATAAATAGAGTAGGAGTCAAATGGATATGTAATCTAATTAAGCAAGAGATTTGTAAGAAAAGGACGATGTGGAAGGAATACTGTTTGCTAAGGATGACTTCCGTTATGAACGTTATAAGCAGCAGGCTAGAATAGTCACAAGTGTTGTACAGAAAGCAAAGTCTGATTATGAAATAATCAGAAACTAAAAAAAACTGGCTCTGCATTCTGAAGACAACCCACAAGAATTCTATCAATATGCTGCAAGTAAAAGAAAGAATGAATATGAAAGAATAACTCTTTTAAATCCAGATGGCATGAGGGTTGCAGATACAGAAGAGGTTGTTCAGTTAATGAGTGCCCATTTCATTAAAAGCTGTCAACCTGGTGAACATAACATTGAGCTCACTGTTACCTCTTCACTAGATGAAGACACGCAGGTGTGTGAGGCCAAGGTATTAGAGCTGTTGCACAAACTGAATAAGAATTCAGCAATAGGGACTGATGGAATATCAGCACATGTGCTGAAAGAGTGTTCAGCTGAACTGATCATTGCTTTGACCAGGATGTTTAATATGAGTCTCAGAACAGGGAAGATTCTGCAGGAATGGAAGGAATGTATGTAATTCCATTGCACAAGGGTGGTGCAAAGACTGATATATCCAACTATCAACCAATTAGTATCTCAGGAGTGGTGGTGAAGATTTTAGAAAAATTAGTTAGGGCCCGCATTCAGAAATGGGTTGGTTGACAGTGAATCTCTATTTTGCAATGAACAACATGGGTTTACTAAGGGAAGGTCATGTTTTAGCAACTTGCTCACATTCTATGACAATGTTACCATTGAACTAGACAAGGGGGAATGGATACACATGACACTTTTGGATTTTGCTAAGGCTTTTGATAGAATACAGCATGGAAGACTGTTGCATAAATTGGAGAAAATGGGTTTGTTTTATACAATATTAGTATAGATAGAAGATGGCTGACTGACAGATATCAGAAAGTGGTATACCGTGGATATGAGTCTGCAAGGTTTAAGGTAACAAGGTGTACCACAAGGATCAGTGCTTGGTCCACTGTTATTCAAGCTGTACATTAATGATATTGGGAAGGATGATTTGACATGCAACATACAGCTATTTGCTGATATGCAATCTTTGCAAAATGATATGAATAGGCAGGAATTGTGGGCATAGGAAAATAGGTGTCAGTTCAATGTCACTTCAACATGATTAGATATTCAGTGTCATATTATATTGGCAGGATTAGGCTAGGAATCTTGGAGTGTTAATAGATAGGAAGTTGACGTTCAGGGGCAATGTGGCAAAGATTACAAATACAGCTGAAAAGATAATTGCAATGCTCAAATGAACATTCACATGTAAAGATAAGGATGTTATTTTGCCTCTTTACAAGGCCTTGATAAGACCTCACTTGGACTATTGTGCGCAGGTCTGGTCTCCTGGTTTCCGATGTGATTCTGATATTTTGGAGAGAGTACAAAGGAGGGTGTTAAAAATGATATCAGGATTGTGGAATACTGATTATGAAGACAGGTTGAGAATTTGTAGATTGCAGACACTAGCAAACAGGAGGAAGAGGGGTGATATGATTGAGACTTACAAACTTCTAGAAGGGTCATACAGGATTTCAATTGATGAAATTTTTCAATTTATGAAGGGTGGGGAAAGGACGAGACAGCATCCTTGGAAACTGAGAATGAAGGCCGCCAAGAAGGGTGTGAGGGTTAGATTTTTCTCTCAGAGGGTGGTGCATGGTTGGAATGGATTGCCTTTGGATGTTGTGAGTGCAAGCAGTGTAAATGAATTCAAGAATAAGTATGATAGCTGGTGTGTGTAGTATGTGGCCTCCCTCGATGAGTCTCTGACTCCCTGGAGGATCTCTCTTAATAATAAAACAGTGATTAGAAAGTCTGTGAATGAAGAGTCATTATTTAGCTGAACAGGTCAATAATTTTAGAGATTCTAGGTATACACCTCAAATGTGAGTATAGTATTCCAAGGTTTGACTGATTTAGGATTTATACAGAATAAGTAGCTGGACAGATAGAGCATAATATTTGAGCAAAAAAAAAGATCCAATTTTTGGGAGTGTAGGAAGCATACTTCTACTAGAAGTAAAAGTAATACAAGTGACGTAATTATGCTAGAATAGGCTAGGAGAGAGAGAGTCAGAAAAGAGAAATCTGAACTTGACTGTTAAGTTAAGCATTGTGAAAGGTAAGGGAAGAAAAACTAAGATCTTTTAAGAAAAAAGATAAAACTGTGTTTTGGAAGCAGTCAATTCAAGGTGACAAGGTTGTTATTGTTCCCTTAAAATATTCAGATAGTTTTTAGGACTTTCATTGTGGTTGATCTTGAAACTTTAGATATTTGAGCATTGCAAGGTTTGTCCTATCGATTATGCTGTTATCAGCAAAATTGCAGAGAGGGTTTGAGATCAGTGAAAAGGTACTTGTTGTATGTGATAAAGAGAGTGAAATAACAGAGCTCTGAGGAACACCTACATTAATATCAAAATCTGAAGAGAAACACCCACTGCCATTACACATAGTGAATGATCTGAGAGACAGCTGGCAGACCATAAAATAGTAATTTTCCATAAAGCCCTCTTCCATGCTTTGGAAATGTTAAGTGCAGCTCAGGCTTCTCCATATCTTTCACTTGCACATGTCCAGAAATCGGTGATGTAGGCAAGGAGATCTGCTGTGGATCTTGATTGGCAAAATCTGTATTTCAATCACTGATTAGTAAAGTATTCTAATTGTTGAATAAGTTGACTGTTCATAACCTTCTGCATTACTTTAGACAACATTGAGGTGAGAGCAATAGGTCAATAGTTTGATATTAAATGCCTATCACTTTTTTTATTTTTATTATATATGCACTTACTTGCTTCCATGCTATGCTGTAGTGCAGATGCTGGTTAAGTATTGTTGAATTATTTAAATATCCTAACATAATTTTGTTTACAGAAAAATTGTTATTTTAGGTAAATTGAAAATGAAATAAAAGATATAAAAATATCATTATGTTGATAAAATTATGTTCAAACGATATTTGACTGTAAGAAGAATATAGCAGCAGTGCTTTTAGTTTCACTATTAGTGGTTGACTAGCAAGGCTGTTAAGCCTAACCACCCTTTATGGTTTGGTGGAAACAGCCTATCATTCAGCAGTATGAAGAATCAGCAAGATGTACATACCTTTCTACACCATTGGGAGATTAAAATACCTGCAAATGTTTTTTATACTGACTGCAATGAAATAATCAAGTGGGAAAAAAAACTACATCACACTGCAAAGAAACATATCCAGACTGCCATTACTGAAAAATCTTCTTTTCGCTGTTTGTGATACTTGGCTGTGGCGACATCATATCACATAGTTGCAGTTGAGAGGATACAACTTATGCTCCACTGTGATATGAAAACAAACAGCTGATGAAAACACGAGAGAAGATATCATTTACATATGTGTGGAAAGGCATAAAAAATGGAACAGGTAGAAGGATATAAGGAAGAGTTGGAAATAATTCATTTTAAGAAATAAGGAAAAATATAAGCCCACTAATATGTTCATCAAAATCAAAACAATAATCCTATAATATCCATTCACCAACTTACATATCTCTTTTTGTAAGTCAGTTCTTCTTCTTTATCAGGATTTTGAGGCCTACATTCATTTACTCTGTTCTTATGTTCAACATTCCAATCCTGACAACATCTGGGTTACTCATCTCTGTGTCCTCTCTATCATCATCATCATCATCAAATTCCTGCCATGTACCCTCAAGGGATATACAGGATATGATAGTACTACATGAAAAAAATTACATCATTATTAATTTCCTATCTACAATTTTCCTCCAAATCAGTCTGTTACTTGTCAACACTCCAACATTATCAGATCTTATATTTCTATCGTCTAAAGCACTTTGTACCGTATCAATCCACCTATATCTTGGTCTTCCTCTGGGTCGTTTTGCTGCCAACCTGGCAGAGAACACTTGTTTTGCTAATCTTTCCTCGCCCATTCTGTTTAAGTGACCATACCACCTGAGATTAGCTCTGCTAACGCATTCCTGGATGCTGACAATGTCAAGTTCTTTTCTAATATCCTCGTTTTTAATATGATATTGCCATTGATGCCATCTGTTCATGCTTATAATCTTTCTCAGGACTCTCATATCTGTGGTCTCTAGTCTTTGGTCAAGTGTTTTACTTCTGACCCAGCTCTCAGATCCATAAGTTAAAACTGGTTTGAACACTGTCTTGTATACAGCTAATTTAGTGTTCCGACTAATTTCTCTCTTATTCAATTGACTTCCCACTATACCAGCTTTGCTGATTCTGTTGTCTATTTCTATATTTAATTTACCATCTTCAGTAAAAATCGTGCCTAAATAGCTGAAATGTTTTACTTGTTCTATAGGTTCTCCATTCACAACACAGTTGACATTTTTAATGATTCTGCCTATTTTCATTGTCTTTGTCTTTTTATTGCTGACCTTCATACCATATCTATTACAACAGCTATTCAATTTAGTCAGAGAATCTTGCAGACTTGTAGCGGATTTATTTAGAAGTATAACATCATCCACACTGTTTCATTCTCTCTACTGTTTTCTAATTCCCTTTTCTAACACCCCATATACCAGATCTGAGCCCAGTAATATAATTGTGGTTGTATTGTGTGGCAGTGACTTCCTTATCCTCACATCAATTTTTGCAAGCCAGGTCTTGAATTTTAACCTTCTGTTTACCATTACTCTGAGATAGATTTTTAGCTCATTAATTAAATTAGGAAAACTTCTGAATAAAAATAAATAAATAAATAAACAACATGTTTAAGTAATATACTTTACTTTCCTTTTGAGAGAAAAATTATTGCAGGTTAATATAAAGTTTTACTCTTAACTAATCTACTATCCCTTTCTTTCAGAAAACCTGCTTGAAGAACTTGGAGAAATTACTTCAAGAGACTGAGAAGCTGGATCTTGATCTTTCTATATCTGTTCATAAAGAATTTTTGGTTAATTTAATACGAGAAGTGGTCGAAGTAGGAATGGTAAAAGATCTTAAACAGGAATTACAACGAGGTAAACACCATCTTTTGAATATTATTATTATATGTAAACACTATGCCACTATTCATTATCTACTCTTAGTCCCATCTACTACCACTCACCAATGGTATTTTTTGTCTGTAAATATGATTAGTGTTATAGTATTAGAAGCAATCTGTTATTATTACTTTGAATTGTAAACCATGGTTGCAATTAACATATGATCTTAGGAGATTAAAATGATTTAGATTGAACTGCAAAGCTAAGTTTTCTAATAATGGAGCTTCTTTCCTGTTTACTAACCCATAGACTTAAGATTGGTGGATTATTTATTAATTTAAAAACTGAATTATAGTAGCAAATTAGACATACTTATGTTTTGATTCTTAATGTTTTTAATGATGAATGATTTCCACACGATTAATTATTAACTATTATAACTGAAGTCAGTAATTACTTTAAGTGTGTCCAAAACTAATTGAATAAATCAGATATTATTTGCAGTCATTATATAAACAACTCATCTTATAAATATATAAAAGCTAGTCATTATATTGTAAATGAAAAATATTAAGTAATTATCATGTACTTTCTCTCTATTTAAATTGTACAAATACTTAAAATGAAGTGTGTTGAGCTCAGATAAAATTTAACAAACTCATAATGACAAATATATAGACCAAGCTATAACATCCTCACAGTAATCCATCACCTGAATTTTAAGCATTTCACGTTAACTTCAATCAATTAGTTCTCTGAGTGGAGCAGAACAGATAAATTATATCAAATGCCTGTACTACACTTCTCAGTTGTTTCGAGTTCATTCTCTCAACTACTGGAAGATCAAGATTCTCAACTTGCAGTAATTGAGAGATATTCAAACAAATACTGCTTTCCAAAATAAAGAACATGAGCGTTTGTACAATTTAATGATAGTACATACATTAGTTTCTTCTGTTTCACTCTTTAGTGATTGTAGAAATTATTAACTGTTTCTTTAACTTCATCAATTGAATAAATTTCTGTAAGACGTAGCTTGGAAATATCAGCATATGTCAGTTGCTGTTAACAGACTGTATGTCCATGCAAATTTTTAAATAAATAAATAATATTCATCATATTAGCCATGCAATCTAGCTGCAAAAAAGTAAGTTGGAGGAAATGATTGTCTTTGTTGGTGCAAATGATTTGAAAGGCAAGAAGTATTATATGAGGGAGGATGTAAAGGAGTTGTTAGAAGAGGCAAAACTGAAGAGCGAGAAAGTGAAGATTAAAAGTCTCCTACTATGCTATGATAGAGGCGAACTGAGGAGGAGGAGGGTGTTGGTAACCAATGATTCTATATGTAGATTGTGCAAAAGGAATGATGTAGGATTTGAAGATCTGTGGTTTGTGTTTGAAGGGAGGAAGGATTTGTACAATACTGATGGACTGCATCTAAATTGTCATCATCATCATCAAATTCCTGCCATGTACCCTCAAGGGGTGTACAGGATATGACAGTACTACATGAAAAAATTACATCATTACTAACTTCCTATCTACAATTTTCCTCCAAATCAGTCTGTTACTTGTCAAGACTCCAACATTATTAGATCTTATATTTCTATCGTCTAAGGCACTTTGTACCGTATCAATCCACCTATATCTTGGTCTTTCTCTGGGTCGTTTTCCTGCCAATCTGGCAGAGAACACTTATTTTTGCTAATCTTTCCTCTCCCATTCTATTTAAGTGACCATACCACCTGAGATTAGCTCTGCTAACGCATTCCTGGATGCTGACAATGTCAAGTGCATCTAAATTGTTTTGATGTTATTGTCTAGAGAGAGAGAGAGAGAGAGAGAGAGCTTTTGTTCACCAAGCACGCTGAAGGGCAAATTCAGGAAAACTTAAGCAATTAGGGTTGAATAAAGTGAGTTTGTGTGACGGCACCCAAGAGGCGAGTGAGTATGAGAATGACCAAGTGTGGAATCTAGTCTCTCAAGCAAAAATATTGAATAGGGTAGTTAATTCAGGAAGTAAAGGTGGGTGGAGACCTAAAGGGATGCTGCAGTTTCTGTATACTAATGCTAGAACTATCAGGAACAAGGGGGAGGAGTGTTTGGCATTGGTTAATGCAACCTCGCCAAAAGTTACAGCCATTAGTGAAACTTGGCTAACAGCAGATGATGTAGTTATAAGGATAGAATGTGAAGGGTTTAGTTTTTTAGGGAAGATAGAGAAGATAGAATGGGGGGAGTGGAGTACTGCTGATGAGAGTAGATGAATTGCAGCTGAAAAAGAATAGGAGATAGGTATGAGGGGATGGCTGTTCATTTGAAGCAGTCTGATGTGAGATTAAAGCTAGTAAGACAAAATATACAGCTGGTTGTTGCTATAGGCCAGGGAGTTCCACAGTTGATTATTATGGGGGACCTCAAGGAAGGAAGAAAGATCATATGGCAGGAAGGAAATAGAATTTGTACACCTACTGAGAGATAATTACTTAAGGCAGCATGTGATGGAGGGAACCAGGAGTGGAAGAGTATTGGATCCGGTCATAAGATCAGAAGAATTATCCATAATCAAGGTGACCTTATTTCCTCCGATTGAAAGTGATCATGCAGTCTTGACTTGTGAGTTTGTAAAACATGAGGAATGTTCTATCAAGAAGGAGTATATGTGGAACTACAGGTCAAGTGATTATGACAAGCTTAGGAAGAAACTTAAATCTGTGCCACGGCATAAAGCACTGCAGAGTAAGGATGTTAATAGTGCATGGGATATAGTTAAGGGGCATCTAGAGGAAGCAGTATTAAATTGTATACCTAAGGTAAGGAGGGTTAATGAGGTAGGAGTTACATGAATGAGTAATATTATTAAGCATGAGCTGCAGATGAAAAAAATGCTGTGAAGAGTATATAAAGAGAGATGTGACCAGTGAACTTATGAACAGTACAAAGCTCAGGCAAGAAAGATGACCAGCATGGCAACAAAGGTAAAATCAGATTATGAGAGGAATCTAGTCAGAAAGGCTAAAGGAAATCCCAAAAAGTTCTTTCGTTATGTGGCAAGTAAGAGGAAGAATGACTATGGAAGTTTAACTTTAATGAGTGATGATGGGCATGAGGAGACAGAAGCAGATAAAATATTTGAGTTACTGAGTCACCACTTTGCAAGAGTGTATGATCGTAGTGAGGTTACTGCTTCAACATGTATGACAGACACTAATGTGGTAACAGAAGTGGATGAATTGGATATTCTTAGGATATTGCAGTGTAAATATCTCAGAATATCTTAGGATATCTCAGTGTAAATACAGCTGTGAAATTAGATGGGATATCATCTAAGATTTTGGGAGAATGTGAAAAGGAATTGTCAATGCCTCTGAATAGGCTCTTTCATTTAAGTTTCAGCAGTGGCCAAGAGAGCGGAAAGAGGGCAAAATAATTCCCTTGCATAAGGGATGTTCTAAGACTGCAATAGCAAATTATAGACCAATCAGTATGTCACTCAGAAATGTTCTGAAATACAATAAAATAATTATTACAAGTCTTGATGACAGCCTACACTATATTTTACAAGAAAATTACTCTTTTGATGAATTTCGAAAGTAATTAATTGAAAAAGTATTGGTGAGTTGTTTTGCAACATTAGTTTATTTGATTAATTGATTTTTCAGCGAATAGTATTTGATGAATTCCCATTCAGTACAGTGTCTTTCAATTAACTGTTCTTGATGAATTTTCCTGGAACCCTGCTTGTTTACAACATTTTGTGAGCAGGATTCACATAAAAAAATTCTGCAAGGAATAGAGTCAAATGTAAAATTGTTCAAAGAGTAATGAAATTGTTGTTAGCTTGATTGTTTACATCTATATTTCAGGTCATGATTAACTTGTGGCATGTCCTTCAAATGCATAGTTGTTTGGGTAGACCATCGACATCATAATTGATGCAGCATAGTAAATAAAGAAAGAAAATTACATGACTGAAATTTCAGTGGTACTACTTTTCATAATATGTATATCATTTAAGTTAAAAGGAAGCAAATGATATAATAATAAAATTCAGCAGTGTTTCTCCCTGCTGGCTATCTAATTTATATACGGTTTTTGCTGGATGAATGCTGTAATGTAAACATTTTCTGTAGGTACATTTACCACGGAGTATAATACCCGGTTAGAATTTCTCTCAATTCATCGGCATACATGCATATAGATTAACTAGACATACCGATGAAAGTTGAAATATACAACTTTTGTAAGCTGTAAGGTTTCTTATGCGTTAATATTATTATTAATATCCGACCTCCATTTAGTCAGAGATTCATTGTTTTATGTCTGCCAAATGTATCCTGCTGTTTTGTAATGCTTATTTGGTTTCTTTATGCCCCCCCCCCCCCAGTAAAGACTTTCTCCGGAGCAGTTTAGGAGCAAATAAATTAATGAAAATTAGCATGTCTCTTTTTTTATTTTTTTTAACATAGGTTAATTATAATTATTTTAGACTTGCATACTACATATGGTAGAATTAACATTAAAGTGCTCACACATCTCTGGATTAGTTTAGGAGCAAATAAATTAATAGAAATTGGCATGTCTTTTTTTTAACATAAATTAATAAATATATTTATGCTTTTTTATTTATGTTAAATAAAAGACATGCTAATTTTCATTAATTTATTTGCTATTTTTGTTTTTGTCTTTTTTTTTTTAACATAAGTTAATTGTAATTAGCATGTCTCGCCATGTGTTCTATGCAAGTCTAAAAGATCTGCATAGAACATATGGTGGAATTAGCATTAACGTGCATATTCACACCAGGCTGTGTCTCATGCTGAAGGAAAGAAAATCTTACCATTATAAGGTAATCTTTCTTATCATACATAATACATGTGGTGAAATTCAACTTTCCCACAAATTCCTAGTGAAAGATACATGAATCAAAAGTAGCCTCTTTTTTTTTATGATTTTCTTGGATTATTTCAAGTTGCTTTTAGTTACATGAGAGAACCTTTAGTGAGTTCGTATATATATTGACAGTGCCGTTCGTTTCAAAAGAGCTGGGTTTGAATCTTGTCTCGTATACATAGAACCTTCATAAGGATCTTTTCATTTGAAGGTGAGTGTTATGATGGTCTCATATGGAGGTGACCAAGTTTTTCCTTCTACAAAACAGAAAACCAGCCAGTAAAATACATGTAGTTTACATGTATTTTAGTTTACTGGCTTCTAACTGCTTTGGCCATAAGTCTGAATTATCCAACAACCCAATCCATCAAGTTCATTCAACTTAATAAATAGATCATTCAGTGTAATAAGCCACATGAAGTAGTTATTAAATGGTGATTAATTAAAAGTTTCCGTGTATAACTAGAAATAACAATTAGACTTAAAAATTTATTTCATTAAAAAAAAATCTTAATAGTAATACAGTTTTTTTTTTTTTTTTTTCCCCATATCACTTAGATTATGAAAGTGATGATTTTATTGGTGTTCCAGAAGCTGCTGAACTCAGTTTTTCTTGCCTAAATATTTTGATCATGAAACTAAAGGCATATTCTTTTAAAAAACAGTTTCTGCACAGTTTCATAATGCATATTTTGTTTCTTTGTGGGGCACACAGTGAAGACTTTCTGTGGAGTAGTTTAGAAGCAAATAAATTAATGAAAAGTAAGTATTTCTCTCTCTCTCTCTCTCTCTCTTTCTTTTAACATAAGTTAATTGTAATTCTTTTAGACTTTCATAGTATGTGTGGTGAAATTAATATTAACACACACCAGGCTGTGTCCCTTGTGTGTTGAGCATCAAGCAGGAACTCACTGGACTGCATATCATTTTCCTTCCACATCAAACAGGCACATTTTTACAAAATGACCAAATACATACATAGCATTCCAGTTTCTGTTTTTTCTGTTCATGTGTGCATGGAATTTTTTATATATTTGTGAGCACTCTTAATGATATAACAAATCTGAAAAGTAACGTTATTTTATTTCAAGTCATAAGAAAGACTATTTTCAAAATATTGTGCATTACATAAAATGGTTACTTTGCTTAGTAAAGTATATATATATATCAGTGCTTAAGAATGTTTAGATTTTATGGTTGTATCATCCTCCTTTACCCACAAAAACAGCAAAAGAAAATGAAATAATTACAATCAGTAGTTTCGACCCACTTAACTGTAGTAATATTGAAGTATCCCTGTATGAAGTGATACTTCACTTTGCTTTGTGATCTCTTTTGACCACTTGTTACATTCGCTTTGAGTTAGTGGAGATGGGATGTTAACCATCAGTCATATTTATATCTTCTTCTTTGAGTGCCATCTCCTATCGGAGGTCAGCGACCACCTTGGCAAATTTTGAGCGATCCTCAGCCACTCTAAACACTCCCTCAGAGCCTGCCAGCCAAGATTTTCTTTGTCTTCCTTGTCCTCTTCTTCCATTTATCTTCCCCTTTATAAGCAATTGAAGTATTTTATATATTTTTCATTATGAAGTAGGTGACCAAGATTATATGTTATCTAAAAGTTCACATGATTTCTCCCATTTGTTCCAGTACTTCCTGATTGGACGTTTTTGTTGTCCATGGGATTTTTAACATTCGTCTGTATAACCACATCTCAAAGGCTTCAAGTTTTTTTTATTGATGTTGTCTTCAAGGTCTAAGTTTCTGCACCGTACAGTAGTATAGACCATACATAGCATTTAACCATGTGTGCTCTAAGTTTAAGTTGCAGTTACACAGTGTTGATTTCATCAGGAGACAATTTTTTCTTGCCATTTCAATTCTAACTTTTATTTCCATTTCTGGATTGCATTCTTTATTTAACCAGCATCCGAGATATTTAAACTTTGTTACTCTTTCTATTCGTTTTCCATTTAAAGAAAGTGATGAATTAAGAATTGGTTTCTTGCTTATGACCATGAATTTAGTTTTGGTAATGTTTATTTTTAATCCCATTTTTTTCACTCTCTTCATTCACTAGTTCCAGAAGATTTTGAAGATCCTCAATATTGTCAGCCAGGAGAGCTGTGTCATCAGCATATCGGATGTTATTACTGAAAATTTCACTATTTACATTGATCCCTTCCTCTCTTCCTTTTAAGATTTTTTGAAATATGGCTTCTGAGTATATGTTAAAAAGAAGAGGTGACAGCACACATCCTTGTTTTACTCCTCGTTTGATGTTAATGGGGTCTGTAATAATGTCATCAACTTGAACAGATGCCTTTTGGTTCCAATATAAGTTTTGAATGATTCCTGGTGTTTTACTATCTGATCCAATTCTCTTTAATAGTGCAATCATTTTAGTATGTTGGACTTTCAAATGCTTTCTCAAAGTCAGTGAAGCAAATGAATACTTTCTTGTTTTGATCAATACATTTTTGGAATAAGATTTGAGAACAAAAAAGAGCCTCTCTTGTTCCCAAACTGTTTCTAAAGCCAAACTGGATATCACTGATGGTGTTTTCACATTTTCTGTGTATTCTTTTTTGACTTATTTTCAGGAACATTTTGAGAACATGACTCATTAGGCTGATCATTCTATAGTCATTACAAGTTTTTGCATTTACTTTTTTAGGTAGCATGATGAAGGTCGACTGTAACCAGTCTTGTGGGAATATGACTGTATCGTAGACTTTATTAAATAACTTTACTAATATGGCAATGTTGTCGCTTTCTAATAACTTTACTTTTTTTGTTGGTATTCTATCAGGGCCTATGGCTTTACCATTTTTAGGCTGAGTTCAGTGCACATTCTACCTCTGATCTTAGAATGCATGGAGCGTCCATCTGTTCATAAGTATTTTCTGGGTTCTGTCTGTTATCAGAAAAGAGTCATCATCATCATCAAATTCCTGCCATGTACCCTCAAGGGGGGTACAGGATATGATAGTACTACATGAAAAAAGTTACATCATTATTAATTTCCTATCTACAATTTTCCTCCAAATCAGTCTGTTACTTGTCAAGACTCCAACATTATCAGATCTTATATTTCTATCGTCTAAAGCACTTTGTACCGTATCAATCCACCTATATCTTGGTCTTCCTCTGGGTCGTTTTGCTGCCAACCTGACAGAGAATACTTGTTTTGCTAATCTTTCCTCGCCCATTCTGTTTAAGTGGCCATACCTCCCTGAGATTAGCTCTGCTAACGCATTCCTGGATGCTGACAATGTCAAGTTCTTTCCTAATATCCTTGTTTTTAATATGATATTGCCATTGATTCCATCTGTTCACGCCTATAATCTTTCTCAGGACTCTCATATCTGCAGTCTCTAGTCTTTGGTCAAGTGTTTTACTTCTGACCCAGCTCTCAGATCCATAAGTTAAAACTGGTTTGAACACTGTCTTGTATACAGCTAATTTAGTGTTCCGACTAATTTCTCTCTTATTCCATATGAATTTATTCAATTGACTTCCCACCATACCAGCTTTGCTGATTCTGTTGTCTATTTCTATATTTAATTTACCATCTTCAGTAAAAATCGTGCCTAAATAGCTGAAATGTTTTACTTGTTCCACAGGTTCTCCATTCACAACATAGTTGACATTTTCAATGATTCTGCCTATTTTCATTGTCTTTGTCTTTTTATTGCTGACCTTCATACCATAACTATTACAACAGCTATTCAATTTAGTCAGAGAATCTTGCAGACTTGTAGCAGATTTATTTAGAAATATAACATCATCGGCATCTCCAATTTTGATATCATGTTTAATACCACTTTCCTTCATAATGTGATCCATATACATAGTGAATAACAGAGGGGATAATGTACATCCTTGTCTCACACCAGATTTAACATTAAACCATCTTCCTGTACTTCCTTCAATTCTAACTGCTGACTTACAACTCAAATAAAGACTAAGTATTGCTTGATATAATGCCCCATTCACACCATATAACTGCAGCGTATTGAATAGCTTCTCTCTTGGCACCTTGTCATATGCCTTTTCCCGATCAACAAAACTTAAATACAGATCTTTGTTATATTCCCATGCTTTCTCGACTGTTTGTCGTAAAATGAAGATCTGATCCTGACAGCCTCTATTTGGCATGAATCCAGCTTGTTCTTCACCAAGCTTTTCTTCCACAATTCTTCTCAACCGTTTCTCAAGTATACTTGCATAGATCTTGCCAGGAACACTCAGTAGGGAAATACCTCTGTAATTCTCACATGCAGTTTTATTTCCCTTTTTATATATGGGTACTATGAGAGCTCTATTCCAATCATCGGGAATTCGTCCCTCTGTCCAGGCTTTCTGAACTATGCAGTGCAGCCACTGTAAGACCTCTTATACCACCATACTTCAGCATTTCTGGTCGAATATCATCTACTCCTGCTGCCTTTCCACATTTCAAGCCTTTGATGGCTTTTTCTACTTCAAGTATGGATATGTATTCCTGACTGCATGCCTGTTAAGTGTTTTTTACCACTGTGCTGTCATCACTGCTTGTTTCATTTAGCTTTTTTTCAAAGTAATTACTCCATACTTCAAGGATATCTTTTTCTCCTGTTTTCATGTCACCTTTATCATCTCTAATTCCTTTTACAGCACTCTTTCCTCCATTCTTAAGCTTCTATAACCTCCAGAATATTTTGCCACCTTCTTGATATTTATTTTCTATATTCTTGCCAAAGTCCTCCCATGACTTTTGTTTAGCTAGTTTTACACAGTGTTTAGCATTCTTGCATTTGTCTCTATATTCTCTAAGAGCACAAGCTGACTTATTTGACAAGAACTTTTGGTATGCTTTCTTCTTTTCCTTCACTGTCTCTTTAACTTCCTGTGTCCACCAGAGAGTTCTGATTTTTTTATCCTTACAGACAACCTCACCATATGCCTCTCTATCAAAATCAATCAATGTTTTCTTCAGAGTTTGCCACTGAATCTCCAAGATTTGATTCCTGTTCTCAAACTCTTTCATTTTTTCTTCAATAATCTTTGTGTATTTTAGTCTACAGTTCACATCTTTAAAACTTTAAAACTTTCTTACATGTTATTCTTTTCAATATGAAATTCAATTTTATCCTGCTCAAGACTAAATAGTGATCACTTCCAATTTCATATCCTCTATACACTCTGGTGTCCTGCACCAGGGAGAAAACGTCACTATTAACAATAACATAGTCAATGAGACTTTTCTTATTCCTAGCCTCTTCTCTCCATGTGAATTTGTGCACATTTTTATGTTGGAACATGGTGTTAGTAATAACCAGTCCATGTCCTGAGCAGAAATCCAACAGATATTTGCCATTATTATTAGCTTTGCTCTTTTCTCCAAATTTTCCCAAAATATTTTTGTATGTCTCACAATCATTTCCTACTCTGCTATTTAGATTCCCAACAAGGACCAACTTTTCCTTTTTCATTGTGTCAGTTGCTTTTTCTAAAGCATCAAAAAATTCATCCACTTCTACCTTAGTAGAACCTTCTGTGGGACCATAGGCACAAATAAGTCTCATTGTCCAGTTCCCCATTCTCATATTTGCCCACATTACTCTTCTTGAGACTGACTGCCATTCAAGAAAATTAGCCTCGTATGTCTCACAATCATTTCCTACTCTGCTATTTAGATCCCCAACAAGGACCAGATCAGAAAAGAGTTTTTCTACATATTTCATCCATTATTATATTTTATCATCTTTTTCAGATATTATTTCTCCCTTTTTGCTTCAAAGGACACATAGTTGTTTTTTCCTAAATATACCTGAGGTCTCTTTCAGCTTTTTGCTTTATTTCATTTCAAAAGTTGATCCAAAGGCAGTGTTTCTATTCTTATCTATCTTTCTGCCACTAAAAATACAACTATTATAAAATAATATAGGAAATTTTATATCCTGTAATATCACAACTTCTGTATCAAATAGTCATTGGCATATCAGTAAATTTTGAAATACAGATTTTGTTTTTAATGTTTCACGATTTCTTGTTTCGCCTTTTTTCCTCCAGGTGATTTCCAAAACTATAAACTGAATTAAAGGATTAAGAAAATTGGAAATTTATTGGAAATAAACTCCAAAAACTAACAGTTGTTTCTTGAGGTGAAAGAACAGAAGGATAATCTTTGAAATAACTGATAAGGAAAATTTATTCTTGGAATAAATTTCTCTTATCAATTATTTCGAAATAGGTTTTTAGAATATTATACTGTGCTTAGTGCTAAAATAAAAGTTCTACTTTTTCGCTTTGCAGTATGGTGTGTGCTAAGGTGGGGGGAATTAGTGAAAAAAATATATATAAATAAAAAATAAAGAAATAAATATACACGACAAGCAAAAAAATGATTTGTCACGTCCAGTGTGAACTTGTTAATACTGGACACCATTAGCACATCAGTTCTGTCCCATTTAAGGAAAGATTTCTCAAATTCATATTATTATTTAGTTAATTTATACTGGCATATCATTCAAAGAAAGATCTAAATTTCAACTTTTTCCCCTCCCGATTGGTTTTCAGATTAGTTTGTCATTTGCATAGGTACTTACCTATGAAATAAGTGGAAGGATTTTTTTTTTTTTTTTTTCAGAAAAAACTGCTTTTCAACCCTGAGAATCAGAAAAATAATCATAGAACATACAATACACTTAAATATATATCTATGCATGCATATACACAAACATACACACAGTAATGCTAGCTAGGATGGCAAAAATATGCATTTTTTACCATAATCCATCAACTCCAAAAATGATAGAACAGAAGGATGTTATAACTATGAAATAACTGATAAGAAAAATTTATTCTTAGAATAAATTTCCCTTATTATTATTTCAGAATAGGTTGTTTCAAAACAAGCCAAGAGTATGGAGCAATTAATGTAACATTTACTTTAGTATATGAAAGTATTTACTCTTTTCCTATTACTTTTCAAAACTTGGCACACTAATGTAAAATTGCTATTTTCATGGATATGGCATCTTTATTTATGCATTGAATGAATAAAGTTGAAAAACAAAACTGAAATGATCTGAATTACTTATTTTTAGAGAATACTGCTGTCTTGAAATTTAGTATAGTACCGTCCGGTATCATATGAAAAGTCATGTCTCTGACCCTTACATCAGATACCATATCAAGTCATTAACTACTATTATTACAGGAATCGTTATAACTGAAATTTTACCTGTCAAAACTAATCTTTCAAGTTGAATTATTGTCAGGCTACTATTTTTTTTTTTTTTTTTTTTGTAAAAGTATTCAATAGGATGCAGGCTCCAACATTTGAAACATCAAGTTTAGGCATTAAGTTAATTAAAAAAAAGCTTAGAAAAAATGCTCCATGTTGTAATTTTAATTCTGCTTTTCTTTTTCCAAAAATGCCTCTATAGGTTGCACTATAAAATATATATAAAAAAAATCCTTCTGAATCATTATTGTGTATTCATAGGGGATTGTGATATGGTAGCACATCAGCATTCTTTGAACAAATGCTGTAATTTGAAGTGCAATCATAAAGTACATAACTTTTAGACCAGGAGATTCTGTGGTCAGTCAGTTCCATACTCTGCTAAACCAGTCTTCAAGACTTATCATAGATGATATAAGAGTGGTGTTCCTGTAGTATTTTCTTAGCAGAATATCCTGTTTGTTCAAGGTAAAAGAGATTCACAAGGAATTTGGTAGATACCTGGGAGGAATATTGGAGATTGTTTATCCTTGGTGGATGGTAACAACTACAAGAGTTTGTTGACAGGAATAAACCATAGATGCTAGATCCTATTTCTTGAGGATCTTAAAATAGGTTTTTTTGAGATTCTAGCAATGTGAGGAATTGGAACTTTTTGTATACAGGTTCTTGGGAATAAGTTTGTAAGTGTCAAAAATATGCTGAATCTTCTCTAGGAAGGAGCCATTTTCTTGCATAATACTTTGGATGTTGTACAGTTTAGTTTGAGATCATGAGGATTAGATCAGACAACATAAGCTCTATTCAGCAAAGTTTTGATGATCCAATTTTTGAGATGGTTGATGTGCACAATCTTGCTTCTGTATAATTGCCAGTAAAGGTAGGCTTGTTTAACAGTTCATCATGTAGATTCAAGTAGTTGAATGGAAGCTTCATGTGGTCTTCACTTCTGTGTTAAAAAAGTTATCTCTCATAATGTATTGCATTTTATTTAAATTTTTTTTTTAATATTTACAAATGCATTTTGTGATATACTGTAGCACTGTTTATTATAGAATTACTTTCTATTTTAGGAGTGGTCAGCAGCATACTTGATCTATGTTGTGTACCTAACTTAGAAGAATTGATCTGTGCATCAGAACAATCTGATGAAAATGCACTGAATAATACTTTAGCCAAGCACTGTTTAGCAAACTTGAAGCCAAGATTGACACAAGATACATGGGAAAAAAACGTTAGCATTAGATACATTTTCAGATATCTATTGAAACACATAAAGGTATATAATATTTAAAAATTCAAAAGCATTATTGTGAATAGAAACTTTTGCTTTTTTTCTTAACTTTATTACTAAAAACTGTTTCAGCTGTAATTAGGCTATATTACTTTATATTTGAGTTTAAGAACATAATAATCATTATAATAATATTGGTCAAGTCCTATATAATGCTGCTGCCATTCTACTCACTGTGTGTGCATATTTTTAATTTCTATGTAGCAAACTGAGCTGTGTTAGGATGATACCATCATTGCATTGCATCTGATAGCCTGTGGGTTGGAATCTTGCTGTGGCATGGGTGCATGTGAAAAATTTTAGGTGGTAGATGATTTTTATCCTGTGGTGTGAGACTACTAACACACCTGTTAGTCTAAAATAGTTTAAAAAATGTCAGAGTGCTGGTATCCTGTTCTTGAAACCCATGTCTGTCTCTAGAGTAGGATATCCAGCTTATCTGACCTTTGGCTCACTCATGGTAATATATTCATTATGAATAATTATGGAAACCCGCAACCATGTCATAAAGCCTACTTTAATAATTATATTAAAATAAAATTCAGAAATACACACACACACACACACACACACACACTGGATCACAAGTTACATCAGTACACACTATAGTGGACTAAGTATAATTTCTTTAGTCAGTTGTTGACAATAGCCTGATCTGTGGTGAAAAAATAAATTAATTAAATTAAATAAATGAATAAATAAAATTTAATAAAATAAACGCATTGTTAAAACTACATCAGTGATTACTAGTTTCCTGTAGTCCCATTATTTTAAAAGTTCTCTTTGTTGTCTGAGAGTCTCTGGATCATTATCAAATTAAATTTATATTCTGGTATCCAATATTTGGTTATTCTTGCTTGAAAAAAAATGTTCAAACATAAGTCCTAAACTTGAAAGATTGGAAACCTATAAAATATGTAGTACCATTAGTTTGCAATTAAAAAAAAATTCTTAAACTTAATTCTCTACTAAAATTTTATTTAAAAAAAAACACTAATTGAATTTGTCTAGTTGAATCCTGTTCTGGCAAAGAAAAGATTTCATTAATACACATTTGTAAATGTGTCTATATAAGTAAATGTGTCTTTGATTGTCACACTATGCATGCCAAGTATGACAATCAAATTTTGGCCTCATACTATAGTGCATATGACAAGTCAGGCAGAACATGTGGCTATGCATGTTTAGGCATGTGCTTTGAATCATATCAAAACAATCAAGTCAGTACTTGACAAGCTGTGGTAGAGTTAGCAGATGTCGTTGCTGGTTTTGGCAAAGTTAAGCAAAAGTGCAAGTTAAACTATAAACTTGTTAAGAGTGGTTTACGGTGATAATGCCACAAAAAGTCCAGTGTAATCGAATTGCATAAGAGGTTTAAAGATATGACAGATAATGAAAGAACTGGGCAACCAGAAATGCAGTGTGGAAATAGTGTGTTAGTTAGTTTGTTCTGATAGACAATTAAACATATAAGCAGAGAAAGAATAAGGAAGAGTTTGACAGATGATTTGGGAATGAGAACATTTCTGTAAAGATGGTGCTGTGAATTTTGAATGAATATCAAAGCAGCAGCAGGATGACCTTTCTGGTCTTTCTTCATGGTTTTGATAGAATTACTGGTGATAAAAGTTGGTACTTTCAATATAACCCTGAAATAAAATGCCAATGCTTTAAGGAGAATGTCATCTTCATCTTGAATTTAGTAAGACATGATTACTGATGTCTGTTTGTTTTTTATTGTAAGGTCATAGTTCACTTAGAATTCATTAAACAAGGAAAAACAGTGAACCAATTATTATTTAAAAGTGCTGGTGAGGTTACATGAAGCTGTTTATAAGAAGAAACTTAAACTTGGCTGAACAGTTAGATCATCCATTATGACAATGTTCCTGCACATGATGCAATAGATTTCCACAAGTTTCTGGCAATCACAATATTGGACCATCTTTTGTATTCACCAGACTTAGACACCTGCAACTTTTGGTTGTTTTCAAAACTGAAGAATGCCTTGAAAAGATGCAGATTTTCTATTGTTTCTGACATCCAACATTATGTAACAGTAATAAAAAGTAGAGATGCACCAAATATTTGTTTTGCTTTGTTATTTAGCTGATTTGGTGTGTTTTTCAAATATTTGGCTTCGGTGGAATCAGTACAAAGATTCAGTATTCAGCGGGCCAAAGCAAACATATTCCTGTTACATGGTTTATAACAAACACAACCAATCAGAAAATGCCTCCCTTTATTTTTCACAACCATATACAAAGCCATGTTGTTTGCAATAGATAATTTCTTTGGCGTTTTTATTTTAGTCTATATTATGCAGTCTTAAAAGTTTACATTATGAAGTATTAAAATTTGTTTTAAAATATTCAAAAATAGTAAAATTTTGGCCATGAATAATAAAAAAAGCAGTATATAGAAGTTTATGATTTATGAGATTAAAAATTTGCAGACAGCAAAATATCTGCGTGATAAAGGGGAAAAAAAAAAAAAGTGCAATCTTTGATTAATCATGTAAAAATGCTATTTTAGCAGTGAATTTGTAAAACAAACCAATGAAATTGAAGCATCAAGCTGCAGAATCTTAAAAAAAGGAAAACAAAGTCTAAAATTGAATAATCTAAAAAAAAAAAAAAAGATGACAAATAACAAGCACGATAATTACGGCGTCGGACATGAGGAAGAAACGACCAAGAGAGTTATTTATAATTGTAGGAACGAATAATCTAAGTGAACATAAGAATGATGTGAAGATGAATATCAGAAGACTATTGAGAAGGGCGAAAGATAACAGTGTAGTAGGAAAGGTTGTCAGTGTGCTACTTAGATATGATGATGATGAGTTGCGACAGAGAGGAGAAGGGAGTGGAACTTGTGGATGAATGTCATGTGTTTGAGGGTAGAATGAAATTGTACAGGCGTGGTGGGCTGCATTTAAATGGCTTTGGAGTGAGTGTGCTGGACGAAAGTATAGTGTGTGATACGTAAAAATTTTGCGCAAGATGGGTGCCACGCTTGCTCACAGCAATTTAAAAACACACTCGCATGAGAATCTCTGAACAGTGCTTGGAGCGTTTTAACAAGAATAAAACTGATTTTGTGCATCGATTTATTACTATGGATGAGACTTGGATTCACCATTACACACCAGAAGCCAAACAGCAGCCAAAACTACTAACCACTCGGCTGACCAGCTAGCCTGGTCAACTGAGTGGTTAGCATATCCGCTCTCCAGCCAAAACGTTGTGGGTTCGAATCCCATCATGGGCATGGATGTTTGTGATTGTCTGTAAAAATACTAGTGGTGGTGGTAGGCAGTGGATGATGATTGAGACTGAGAGATGTAGAGTAGGTGCCCTCCCTTGATGAGTCTTAAAACTCCCTGGAGGTGACGTCTAATAATAATAATAATAAAAACAGTGGACAGAAGCCGGTTGCTCAGCGGCAAAGAAGACAAAGTCAGTTCCATCAGCAGGAAAGGTCGTAGTATCGGTGTTTTGGGATGCTAAAGGCATTTTGTTTATTATCTGTCTTGAAAAGGGTGAAACAATAACTGGGGAATATTATTCCGATCTTTTAATCAGACTAGACAAAAAAATTCGTGAGAAAAGACATGGTTTGCAGAAGAAAAAAAAATCATCTTTCATCAGGACAATGCACCTTCCCACAAACGTGTTTTGGCAATGTGAAAATGAAGGGATCTCGACTATGAATTGTCGGAACATCCATGCTATTCCCCAGATTTGGCTCCCTCTGATTTCTATCTCTTTACAAAACTAAAATTCTTCCTCGCTGGTCAGCATTTTTCTTCGAATCAAGAGGTGATTGCAACTGTAGAGGGGTATTTTGCAGATCTTACTGAGAACCACTACAGGGACGGGATAATGGCACTGGAGCAGCGCTGGAATAAATATATTAGTCATAAGGGAGATTATGTTGAAAAATAAAAATAAGTTTGAAATTATTTTCAAAATTATAAATTTGTTTTTTCATTGTTAGACTGAGAACTTTTCAGACCATCCTCATACATAAACTGTAGTATCTCCTTTGGGCCCAGAATTACCTTTATATCTTGTATTGACTATCCCATTCAAATTTTTTGGTCATCCTCACACGTTTACATCAAGTATGCCTGCGCACACATACACACATTTATTCCTCCCTACTTACCTTTAGTTTCCCTGACTTTGCACTTCTAGACTTTCCGTGAACATTTTCTCCAGGCAGTTAACTCTAGATCCATTCAAGTGCAGTCTATATGTTTATGAATTGCACATCATTCCTCTTGCATAACCTATGCATTGATTCCTTTGCCCTTCATGACCCTCCTTGTCTATCCTATCAAGGCAGCGGATTCACAATCTTTGCTCTCTCACTTGGATCTAGTATCCACTTTGCCTATGTAATTTTACACCATCAAAATGAAGCCTTATGATTCTTCCTTTAGTAATTACTTTTATGCACCAACCAAGAGTTCACTTACGAAAAATACATTTCTCTGAACATTTCGATATCCTTGGTACTGAACGAGAGTTTTTGCTCTCTCTTGAGGTTTCTGCATGGTCTCTGAAGAGAACCAACCAGTTTGAAATAGCTATCGGGCCAGTGAAACCTTTATCAAATGCACTAATAAAAGGCAAATATATAGATGCTTGGGCAGCACTCATATCTTAAGTAGTGCAAGCTAAGGCAACTTGGGAATGCCAAGGATTGTATTCTTGTAAGCTATCAGATCAGCTTACGAAACTTTCATAGTTTCTACAAGCATTCGGTTTTGAAATCATGTTGGATCTAGTATCCACTTTGCCTGTGTAATTTTTCTCACTTTTCTTTTTTACTTCTTCCAGTAACTGTTTCATACCATGCTTTTCAAATTATTGTGCCTGCTAAAACAATCAAATCTTTCATGCTAACTCTTCACATCGTGACAGTCTTACTAATATCATTAATTTTTACAGCTAGAATACACAGTTTCATCATACTCATCATAAAAACTCTCTCTCACTTTGTCAAAATTCCTTTTTTCTTCTGTTGCACTTCTTTTTTTCTTTCTCTTCTCAGTCTATCACTTATTTTTGGATGTTTCTGCAATATTTAGAATTATCACTTTGCTGGTGGAGGACTTCACATAAGCATGCTATTTCTCTCATGATGACTTCATCATTCAGCTGACCTTATACCACTGCACTTTAATCAACAGTTTTGTCGACACTCACAGTTTTCTGCCTTTTGTTAGTGATCTTTTATTTCCTATCATGCTCATGCTTACTCATTCTACACAAGTGGAACCCACATTCATATTTCCAACATATTCACTCACTTTCTTTCCGCAATTTTTTTTTATTCTTCATAACACATTTCACACACAGTACCTGAGAATAGCTCTCATATTAAGATGAATTTACTATACATGCAGATTGCATAAAGAAAAATAAGCACTTAATATAAAACACATTTTGTGATAAAAAAAATCTGCACAAAGATGCAAGAAGTAAGAAAAGTCTCATTGACTATGTTATTATTCATAGGGATGTTTTCCCACTGGCTCAGGACACAGGAGCATATAGAGGATTTGAAATAGAAAGTGATCATTGTTTAGTTTTGAGCATGATAAAATTGAACATCCATGCTATTGAAATTGAAAATAGTGTGTGTAAGAAAGTTTTAAAGCAAATCAAAGTTTGAGCAGCTTTCAGAGGTGAACTGTAGACTCAAATATACAAATATTATTCAAGAAAAATGAAGAGAGGTGATTTCTTATTTTACTTTTTTAAGTTTATTTTATTAAATTTATTTATTTATTTATTATGGATAATATTATTATCCATATTATTATATGGATTTAGAAAAGTACGATCATGTATAAACCTGGCCTTGTTCCTAAAATTAATAATAGAGAAAAGAAGAGAATACAATTTGGAAACACATATTACATTCATTGACTTTGAAAAGGCATTTGACAAAGTTAAAAGAAACATTTTATTTAATATATTAAAAGAAAGACAAATACTAAATAATATTCTAAAAGCTATCATAAGTATATATGAAAATAATCAAATACAAAATATAAATAAGATTAAATTATTAAACTATCATGTATGGGAGAGATAAACCAAGGAGTCTGACAGGGATGTCCCCTTTTAGCAACTCTTTTTAATATTTATCTAAATGGAATAAAAATTTCCATCAAGGAGGTAATAAACTTTCTCCTGCTGTGAACTTAAACTCTCTCCTTTTTTGCTGATGACCAAATAATAATTACAAATTCTGAAAATAACTTACAGAAAGATATTTTAAATTTAAATGAGATAGCAAGATTATGGAATGATAATATCAACAGAAAAATAAAAAACAATGACATTTAAAGGACAAGATCCAGTAAGAACTAAACTAGTAATAGATAACAAGATTTTAGAACAGGTGAATTCATTTAACTACCTAGGATGTATAATTATAAATGAAAAGGATATAAACCTCAAAATTGTGAAATATTTAAAAATAACAGGTGTAATTAACTCATATTTAAACCTAACCTAACCTAACCTAGTTTAAAAACAAACTATACTAAAAGTATACAATACATTAGCCCTTGGTGGATTGCTTTCTCTCTTCGGGTGTGTCTACCAATGCAGGTGGTCTTCTGGATGCTGCTATATCACCGTTCCTCATCATCATAAATGTAAATGATCTTCTTTTGCTGATATCAAACTCCATTTATAGTATGTTCCATTCCTCCTTTGACAAACCTCGGAGTTCTCAAACATCCCAAGCTTTGCGATCTACAACCCTGTTTTAAACACTTCTGATATCTTTGCCATTCTTCATTGGGATATTGATGACTTATTACTACCAGCACACACTTCAGTTTTTTTCCACACACACAAAAAAATCTTGGTCTGTCTCTCCTTACCTTTCACAGTACTCACCTAGTCAAACAAGACCAGTTTCAGTTCACCCAAGACCTTTCTTCTCTTCTGGCGCAAAGATAGAGGGAGTTTATTATAAAGATAAGTTCTCTTCAGGGGGATTTGAATTTTTTATATTGGGCAAATATACGAGAGGTTGGCTTGTACTTTAGTACTATATTTAGTACTTTAGTACGGTATATGGGTAGTGGGATGGGAAAGTAGAAACTTGTTGACAATCGATTTAAAAGCCTGTATATTGTATTCCTTGGGAAATACATCAGGGTGAAGACTGTTTCATAGTACAGCAGTAGCAGGGATGAAGGAGGAGGACAAAAACTTGTTCTTTGGGTTTAAAGGTGTACTCTGAAAGGATGTTGGGTGGCAGCTGTACATGTTCCAATGAGTGGGGAGAATTATTGACTGTTTCATCACCATCATCATCAAATTCCTGCCATGTATCATCAAGGGGTGTACAGGATATGATAGTTCTACATGAAAACTTTACATCATTACTAACTTCCTATCTACAATTTTCCTCCAAATCAGTCTGTTACTTGTCAAGACTCCAATATTATCAGATCTTATATTTCTATCGTCTAAGGTACTTTCTACAGTATCAATCCACCTATATCTTGGTCTTCCTCTGGGTCATTTACCTGCCAACCTGGCAGAGAACACTTGTTTTGCTAATCTTTCCTTGCCCATTCTGTTTAAGTGACCATACCACCTGAGATTAGCTGTGCTAACACATTCCTAGATGCTGACAATGTCAAGTTCTTTCCTAATATCCTCATTTTTAATATGATATTGGCATTTGTTCATGCCTCTAATCTTTCTCAGGGTTCTCATATCTGCAGTCTCTAGTCTGGTCAAGTGTTTTACTTCTGACCCAGCTCTCAGATCCATAAGTTAAAACTGGTTTGAACACTGTCTTGTATACAACTAAAATATGAATTTATTCAATTGACTTCCTACCACACCAGCTTTGTTGATTCTGTTGTCTATTTCCATATTTAATTTGCCATCTTCACTAAAAATCTTGCCTAAGTAGCTGAAATGTTTTACTTGTTCCACAGGTTCTCTGTTCACAACGCAGTTGACATTTTCAACGATTTTGCCTATTTTCATTGTCTTTGTCTTTTTAATGCTGACCTTAATACCATATCTATTACAACAATTATTCAATTTAGTCAGGGAATCTTGCAGACTTGTAGTGGATTTATTTAGAAGTATAACATTGTCTGCATAAAGCAAAGAGCTGACATTAACATCTCCAATTTTGATATCCTGTTTAATACCACTTTCCTTCATAATGTGATCCATATAGATAATGAATAACAGAGGGGATAATGTACATTCCTGTCTCACACCAGATTTAACATTAAACCATCTTCCTGTACTTCCTTCAATTCTAACTGCTGACTTACAACTCAAATAAAGACTAAGTATTGCTTGATATAATGCCCCATTGACACCATATAACTGTAGTGTATTGAATAGCTTCTCTCTTGGCACCTTGTCATATGCCTTTTCCAGATCAACAAAACTTAAATATAGATCTTTGTTATATTCCCATGCTTTTTCAACTATTTGTTGTAAAGTGAAGATCTGATCCTGATAGCCTCTATTTGGCCTGAATCCAGCTTGTTCTTCACCAAGCTTCTCTTTCACAAATCTTCTCAACCGTTTCTCAAGTATACTTGCATAAATCTTGCCAGGAACACTCAGTAGGGAAATACCTCTGTAATTTTCATATTCAGTTTTATTTCCTTTTATATATGAGTACTATGATAGTTCTACTCCAATCATTGGGAATTTGTCTCTCTGTCCAGGCTTTCTGAACTATGCAGTGCAGCCAATGTAAGACTTTTATACCACCATACTTCAGCATTTCTGGTCAAATATCATCTACTCCTGCTGCCGTTCCACATTTCAAGCTTTTGATGGCTTTTTGTACTTCAAGTATTGATATGTATTCCTGACTGTATGCTTCTTGAGTGTTTTTTACTGCTGTGCTATCACTGCTTGTTTCATTTTGCAATTTTTCAAAGTAATTACTCCATGCTTCAAGGATATCTTTTTCCCTTCTTTTCATGTCACCTTTATCATCTCTAATTCCTTTTACAGCACTCTTTCCTCCATTTCTGAGCTTCTTGAACAACCTCCAGGATATCTTGCCACCTTCTTGATATTTATTTTCTATGTTCTTGCCAAAGTCCTCCCATGACTTTTGTTTAGCTAGTTTTACAGTGTTTAGCATTCTTGCATTTGTCTCTATATTCTCTAACAGCACAAGCTGACTTATTTGCCAGGAACTTTTGATATGCTTTCTTCTTTTCCCTCACTGCCTCTTTAATTTCCTGTGTCCACCATGGAGTTCTAATTTTTCTATCCTTGCTGAATCAATCAGTGTTTTCTTCAAGGCTTGCCACTGAATCTCCAAGGTTTGTTTGCTGTTCTCAAACTCTTTCATTTTTTCTTCAATAATCTTTGTGTATTTTAGTCTACAGTTCACATCTGAGAGCTGCTCAACTTTTATTTACTTTAAAACTTGCTTACATGTTATTATTTTCAATATGAAATTCAATTTTATCCTGCTTAACACGTTCGCTGCCAACTACGAGTATACTCGTAGTGGGTAAACCTGCTTCACTAGCCAGCTATGAGGATACTCGTAAGACGCTTACCGCCGGGAACGAGATTATTGTAGTGACCTTGAAGAAGTGAAAATGCTTGGCTTGTGGGGCTAGCATCAAAACTGTGTATTCTCATAGACCGTATATGCTCTGTACAAGCCAACTACGAGTATACTCGTAGGATGCTTACCTCCGGTAACGAGATTATCGTACTGACCTTGAAGAAGTGAAATTGCTCGGCGTAGGGGAACAGACCATGCCGAAGTAGCTTGGCAGCGAACGTGTTAAGAGTAAATAGTGATATCACTTCCAATTTCAAATCTTCAGTTCTAAATACCGATCACTTCCAATGTACACTTTGGTGTCCTGCACCAAGGAGAAAACATCACCATCAACAATAACATAGTCAATGAGACTTTTCTTATTTCTTGCCTCTTCTCTCCATGTGAATTTGTGCACATTTTTATGTTGGAACATGGTGTTAGTAATAACCAGTCCATATCCTGAGCAGAAATTCAACAGGTATTTGCCATTATTATTAGCTTTGCTCTTTTCTCCAAAATTTCCCACAAGATTTTCGAATGCCTGACAATCATATCCTTCTCTGCTATTTATATCCCCAACAACGACCAACTTTTTCTTTTTCATTGTGTTAGTTGCTTTCTCTAAAGCATCAAAAAATTCCTCCACTTTTACCTTAGTAGAACCTTCTGTGGGACCATAGGCACAAATAAGTCTCATTGTTCAGTTCCCCATTCTCATATTTGCCCACATCACTCTATTTGATGCTATTTCAGATGAACATTTTCCATGGAAATATTTATAGAATATACAAATTGCAGAGACTAAACGTCTATGTGAAAGTGGGGGGAGTGAGTTGGTGAGAGATGGATCATTTATCAGTCTAATTGCTCTCCGCTGTATTGAGTCAAGCATTTTGAGGGAGCTTTTAGGGCTGCCACTCCAAATGTGAGAGCAGTATTCGATAGCTGGGTGGATTTGTGATTTGTATAAGGTTAACAGCTGTTTTGAGGTGAAGTAACGTCTTGAGCGAAAGAGAAATCCTAATTTTTTGGAAGCTGAGGATGCAGTTGATTGGAAATCAGGGTAGATGAAACAGAGTGATGAGTAGTCCAGTCTACATTATTTGAACTTAGTGATATAGTTCTGTGTCACCATTCTTTCAACTTAGTGACAGTTCTGTTATTACCAATGTTCAAAAATGTGGACCTGATTCCTCATACTATTCACTTTATCCATCTGCCCAAATTTCCAGTCAATGGAACTGTTGTTTATTACAAACTCCCTCGAGCCTTATACCAGCAGATATTAAAGTTAAGGAGAGGCAAAGTGACATCTTTCTTTAGTACTTTGGTAGTGATGAAAGTTATCATTATCCCATTGAGGAATGGCATGGATATATATGTTTAAGATACTGGTTATAGATCTTAAAGCTTGGATTGTTTGAACACTTGAAGGTTCAAAAAATGTGGACTGGATTCTATTAGTGTGCCACACATTTTGGAGGTAGCTTGATTTAAGGTTGATAATGCATAAAAATTACAAGATATTCTAAATATTCTTGCAACTCTGGATAACGAAGCTGACACTATAGTGTGTTTCTGTGAGATGCTAACCAAAAGATATTGTACTGACTGAAAAACAAAGCCATAATTACAACAAAATCAAGGTAATCAAAGTAGTCTCCTTGCAAATTTATACAGTGAGCCCACAGCTTCTGTTGTTGTGCTGCCTCTGAGATGCAGTCTGGATCTCTGAAAGATCCTCAGTTTTCCTTAGAAACTGTAACTGCATTTTGGAGAACAAAGAGAAGCTATATCATATTTGTTCAGGAAAGTAAGGAGAGTGAAAGACCACAGTCATGTTTATCTTGGCCAAAAATTGTGCTTTACGAATCATTGTGCATTGCAGTGAAATTGTGTTCTACATATGCCACTTTTCTGATGGTTTTCACCAACCATCTTCCCTTAAATGAGTAAGTAATATTGCATATTGATAGTTTTTGTCTACACTAATAAATTCCTGATGCACAATACTTTCACACTTCTGAACTGACACTTATCCACTATTGAACTCAGAAAAAACACTTGAAAGTGTGAGTTCTTCCTATTGTCTCATCTTCATATGCTGTTTACAACACCTCAAAAGTCTCTGAAGCTGCTTTTACCAAGTTTAAAACAATGTGGTGCTAAACTCTTTGTTTCTTTTTCATGTCACACATATTTCACAAACTGAATGTAATGAACAACAGACTGAGCAGACTAATAGCAGTACTCTTTCAGACTAGCTCATAATAAAATATAGCAATATCTAAGGTCACAAGTTGTGGTCTAGCAGGAACTTTTCATACTTCCATACTTAGTGATGATTTTAGTGTTTTTTCTTGTCTCCTTCAACAGCTTTCAGCCTGCTGTAGTCCCTCAAGCCTTACAGATTGTCATTAGTTCTTTTACTTGTGTTAGCATTATGCTATTTCTTTCTTTCTCTCTCTCTCTCTTTTGGAAAAACTTCAGTGGCTTGCCTCTCTAATTTTTTTTTAAATTCATAAATTAATGTCCTTTCTTTTAGGCTTGCACGGTGATCCGAATGCATTTTTGGAAAATTATGGAGACAACTACTGTGTTTGAATAAAAACTTTAGTTTACTATTACTAAAATTTTACAATTCGACATTTCGACCTTTATGTCAAGGTCATCTTCTGGAGCGTACAAATATACACAGGAAACAAGCTATACTACAATCATACTGGTTCGTTAAAGACACTGACTAACCGCTACCACAATTGTTGGCCTGACCTCTGGTGAAAAAAAAAAAAAAAATTATACATCAACGCTAAAGTCCTATTATTTGTGTTGTCTACTATATACATATATTAACATCATTCCAGCCAGTTGGAGTGGAATGATTTCTAATAATAGCAGATTGGCTAGAGTCCTGACTTATGTTGAATCTTTCAAATTAGGTTTGCTGAATGTGTGCCATCCAGATCCTTGGAATTTTCATACCATCTTTATTGTTGATATTTGGGTGGTTTATCAGGATTTCGCAGGATTCTTTAAATTTTCTTTCGTACCATGTTTTTGTGCAGTGTAAGGAGCAGGTGCTTTTCCAGTTGATTTGGTGTAAGGTGTTGAGTGCGTGGTCTGAGAGGCCTGCTTCACCATAATGGTTATATTTAATGTGTCTAATGTGTTCTTTTTTGCGTATAGGGATTGTCCGTCCTGTTTCACCAATGTACGGTAAGTTACAGGTGCAGCGGATGCAATAGACTCCAGGATGTGCTAATGGGAGGAGAGGGTCCTTAGAGGAGCTGAATATGGTTTTAATCACCCACTAAACTTAAAACCATATTCAGCTCCTCTAAGGACCCTCTCCTCCCATTAGCACATCCTGGAGTCTATTGCATCCGCTGCACCTGTAACTTACCGTACATTGGTGAAACAGGACGGACAATCCCTATACGCAAAAAAGAACACATTAGACACATTAAATATAACCATTATGGTGAAGCAGGCCTCTCAGACCACGCACTCAACACCTTACACCAAATCAACTGGAAAAGCACCTGCCCCTTACACCGCACAAAAACATGGTACGAAAGAAAATTTAAAGAATCCTGCGAAATCCTGATAAACCACCCAAATATCAACAATAAAAATGGTATGAAAATTCCAAGGATCTGTATGGCACACATTCAGCCAACCCAATTTGAAAGATTCAACATAAGTCAGGACTCTAGCCAATCTGCTATTATTAGAAACCATTCCACTCCAACTGGCTGGAATGATGTTAATATATGTATATAGTAGACAACACAAATAATAGGACTTTAGCATTGATGTATACTTTTTTTTTTTTTTCACCAGAGGTCAGGCCAACAATTATGGTAGCGGTTAGTCAGTGTCTTTAACGAACCAGTATGATTGTAGTATAGCTTGTTTCCTGTGTATATTTGTACGCTCCAGAAGATGACCTTGACATAAAGGTCGAAACGTCGAATTGTAAAATTTTAGTAATAGTAAACTAAAGTTTTTATTCAAACACGGTAATTGTCTCCATAATTTTCCAAAAATACATAAATTAATGTGTTTATTAACCTTTCAAGTGCTATGTATATTGTTTGAAAGATTCTGCCTATTAGATGGATTTTATAAACAAGATAAAAAAGAAAATTATTTTTATTTTTGATGTTAGTTTTAAATATCGTGAATATTATATATTCTTATGTGTACTCTATGTATATTTTGGCATTACTGGTTTTATAAATGGATTTTAATTTTTATTTCTTATCAGCATCCTTTTCTCTCCGATTATTTGACAGATGTAGTACCACCATCATTGGTAGTCATTGATCACCATCTTGTTCCCAATAAAATTCTTGGAATTGACTGCTTACATCATATCATTAACAATATAGTAAGTTCCATTTAGGTATTACATTTTTAAAATCTCTTAGTTTTTTTAATCCTCATCTCATTGATGGATTTATATAATGCTTAATCATGTTTTCATCTGTATTTTACTGTAGCATAAGCAGATAAACTTCATTTATTATTATTATTGCATCCTCTGTGGAGTCAGCAGACTCATTTTACAAGGTTCATTCAACTGACAACAAATTTATCATACCAAGTCTTGCATTAGTAACACATTCTGGTAGTGCATTCCATTCACTGACAATTCTCCATGTAAAAAATCTACTCCTCACATCTCCTCTTCACCACACCCTTACATAACATTTAGGTATGGACTCTGATTTTTCCCCTCTTGCCTTCTACTCTTTTTATAATCCCATATAAAGTCTTTTATTGTCATATATGAGGTCAACTCCATGTACAAGTTACTTGTGTATATTGTTAAATCATCTCTAATGTGAATCATAAAATCTGACATGTGGAATATTGTTGGTGAGCTTAACATGTGCCCTTTAACTCATTTCATCTATGTTAAATTGCATCATCAATGTAGACCAAAAAAAATAAATTTTCTTTTATATTAGTCCCACACCTAAGTATGGGCAAGTGGTGAAGAAGGAACCTGTTGATAGGTTTTTTGAACAAATGGAGTATAAAAGTGAAGCGTAAAATGGATCAGTATAAAAGAGGATAAGACAGTGGTTTGGTATGTTTTACAGCTACACACTGAATGAAGTGTCATCCCTTAACATTTACATAGATCTGTCTTGAGTTCCTTGGGGATGAGAAAGTTCTGGAAAGGATCCAGAAAAGAGTGATCAAGATGGATAAGTTCTTTGGAATGCTCCAGGATTCAGGCTTCCAGATCTCACTGTTAGTTTTTCATGTGTTGATAGTTTTCTTCAGATGTTCTAGGCTTTCGTGTAAACAGTATAGGAAGATGGAGTTTTGGATGCAAACCAGTTATGTAAGCTTGACTCTTCTCTTGCCTTGGCACACCTATGAGAGAACCTGGGCTCGGATAATGGATGGGAATTAGGTGGAGCAAGGAATAAATGTTTCCATGCTGTTAAGAATTATTTCAGTGATTCATTCAGCATATAGGTTGGGGTTGGATGGCCATAAACAGTAATCTAATCAAGAAAAACTATGGGAATGAACTGGAAGGAGGAAAGAAAATGGAATTTATGTAGCCACTACTAAGAAACAATTACCTTGCTCCTGATTGATGACAGTAATCATGTGGTATTATCTGGAACTTGACATGTGGAATTTTCAATTAAGTAGGGCAGGTATATTATGGAACTATAAAGATTACAACAACAAACACTGAAAATGGGGAGAAGAGTACCAGGGCATAAGAAACTATACACAGAGATAATCAAGAGATTTTAATGTATGCAGACTCCATTCCCAGAGTGAGTGGAGTTAACTAGAGTGGAAATGAATGGCTGAATAGCATCATTAAACAGGATCTACAAAAAAATCAAGGAAAGTGTATTGAGGAAAAAGATAATCAGCAAGTTTCATGAGTTTAAATTAAATATGCCAAGAAATTACATTCTTGTTTAGTCATTTACCCTAGTGTAATTTACCCTAGGCTAATGTTCTCTGTAAAGCTCAAATTTCTGCAGTCTAAATACCCCAACAGTAAGATCATCCTTCTTGGGGACTTACTGTCCACAACTCTTATTGGCTCCTCTTCTCAAGTTTTACCAATCAAGCAGGCAGGTATGCTGTGGTGATCACCATCAGCAATGACGATCAATCTTCTTCCCACCAGACTTCCAATTAGCCAACATACTTGGCTTCTTGCTAACAAGCTCACCTTCCAGGTATACTGTGGTAGTTGGTTTTCCTCTTTTAAATTCAGACCACAACCTCATACAAGTCTATTTTGCCACAGAACAACCTTTACCGGGGTGCTTAAGGGTCAAAGCTGTATAACTGAGAGGAGACCTCCACATAGCCTTTAAAGGAATGCGGAGAACCGACCAGGGCTTCTGACCTAATGTCCAATCCTCACCTTCTGGTGGTGCACCCTGTTGGGTATCTACTTTGATACTGAACGAACGAGGATGGGCTGGCAATTTGGGATTTAGCCGACCAAATTGTATTCTTATTGGTTAAACCAAAATAAAAAATGATCGTACAACATGACAAAATTTCATGCCGGCTGGGGCGTCACCCGGTTAAACAAGGCCCCCGTCGTTTTTGCCAGGGAACCAGGGCAAACAGCGAAAAGTCAGCTACTGGAACAAATCTGAAAACAAACCCCGACTCAACATCACCAGAGTTAAAGATCGGTACTATCAACGTAAGAAGCCTGAATGGCAAAGAAATGGAGCTACCTGAGGAATTAGATAACTACCAGATCGACATAATAAGGGTGACTGAAACAAAAAAGACAAACTGGTGAGATCTTTCTGAGCAATAAATACAAAATGTTATATTCAGGCAATGACAATCAAGGAAAAGGAGTAGACATAGTATTCAACACAAAATACGAGGCTAATCTTCTTGAATGGCAGTCAGTCTCAAGAAGAGTAATGTGGGCAAATATGAGAATGGGGAACTGGACAATGAGACTTATTTGTGCCTATGGTCCCACAGAAGGTTCTACTAAGGTAGAAGTGGATGAATTTTTTGATGCTTTAGAAAAAGCAACTGACACAATGAAAAAGGAAAAGTTGGTCCTTGTTGGGGATCTAAATAGCAGAGTAGGAAATGATTGTGAGACATACAAAAATATTTTGGGAAAATTTGGAGAAAAGAGCAAAGCTAATAATAATGGCAAAATATCTGTTGGATTTCTGCTCAGGACATGGACTGGTTATTACTAACATCATGTTCCAACATAAAAATGTGCACAAATTCACATGGAGAGAAGAGACTAGGAATAAGAAAAGTCTCATTGACTATGTTATTGTTGATAGTGATGTTTTCTCCCTGGCGCAGGATACAAGAGTGTACAGAGGATTTGAAATTGGAAGTGATCACTATTTAGTCTTGAGCAGGATAAAATTGAATTTCATATTGAAAAGAATAACATGTAAGAAAGTTTTAAAGCGAATAAAAGTTGAGCAGCTCTCAGATGTGAACTGTAGACTAAAATACAGAAAGATTATTGAAAAGAAAATGAAAGAGTTTGAGAACAGGAATCAAACCTTGGAGATTCAGTGGCAAACTCTGAAGAAAACATTGATTGATTCTGCCAGAGAGGCATGTGGTGAGGTTGTGTGCAGGGATAAAAAAATCAGAACTCCCTGGTGGACACAGGAAGTTAAAGAGGCAGTGAAGGAAAAGTAGAAAGCATATCAAAAGTTTCTGGCAAATAAGTCAGCTTTTACTCTTACAGAATACAGAGACAAATGTAAGAAAGCTAAACAGTGTGTAAAACTAGCTAAACAAAATTCATGGGAGGACTTTGGCAAGAATATAGAAAATAAATATCAAGAAGGTGGCAAAATATTCTGGAGGTTGTTGAAGAAGCTTAGGAATGGAGGAAAGAGTGCTGTAAAAGGAGTTAGAGATGATAAAGGTGACATGAAAACAGGAGAAAAAGATATCCTTGAAGTATGGAGTAATTACTTTGAAAAACTGCTAAATGAAACAAGCAGTGATGACAGCACAGTGATAAAAAACACTGACCAGGCATGCAGTCAGGAATACATATGCATACTTGAAGTAGAAAAAGCCATCAAAGGCTTGAAATGTGGAAAGGCAGCAGGAGTAGATGATATTCGACCAGAAATGCTGAAGTATGGTGGTATAAAAGTCTTACAGTGACTGCACTGCATAGTTCAGAAAGCCTGGACAGAGGGACGAATTCCCGATGATTGGAGTAGAGCTCTCATAGTACCCATATATAAAAAGAGAAATAAAACTGAATGTGAGAATTACAGAGGTATTTCCCTACTCAGTGTTCCTGGCAAGATCTATGCAAATATACTTGAGAAACGGTTGTGAAGAATTGTGGAAGAAAAGCTTGGTGAAGAACAAGCTGGATTCAGGCCAAATAGAGGTTATCAGGATCAGATCTTCACTTTACGACAAATAGTCGCGAAAGCATGGGAACATAACAAAGATCTGTATTTAAGTTTTGTCGATTTGGAAAAGGCATATGACAAGGTGCCAAGAGAGAAGCTATTCAATACGCTGCAGTTATATGGTGTGAATGGGGCATTATATCAAGCAATACTTAGTCTTTATTTGAGTTGTAAGTCAGTAGTTAGAATTGAAGGAAGTACAGGAAGATGGTTGAATGTTAAATCTGGTGTGAGACAAGAATGTACATTATCCCATCTGTTATTCATTATCTATATGGATCACATTATGAAGGAAAGTGGTATTAAACCTGATATCAAAATTGGAGATGTTAATGTCAGCTCTTTGCTTTATGCGGATGATGTTATACTTCTAAATAAATCCGCTACAGGTCTGCAAGATTCTCTGACTAAATTCAATTGCTGTTGTAATAGATATGGTATAGATAAGGTCAGCAATAAAAAGACAAAGACAATGAAAATAGGCAGAATCATTGAAAATGTCAACTGTGTTGTGAATGGAGAACCTGTGGAACAAGTAAAACATTTCAGCTACTTAGGCACGATTTTTACTAAAGATGGTAAATTAAATATAGAAATAGACAACAGAATCAGCAAAGTTGGTATGGTGGGAAGTCAATTGAATAAATTCATATGGAATAAGAGAGAAATTAGTCGGAACACTAAATTAGCTGTATACAAGACAGTGTTCAAACCAGTTTTAACTTATGAATCTGAGAGCTGGGTCAGAAGTAAAACACTTGACCAAAGACTAGAGACCGCAGATATGAGAGTCCTGAGAAAGATTAGAGGCATGAACCGATGGCATCAATGGCAATATCATATTAAAAATGAGGATATTAGGAAAGAACTTGACATTGTCAGCATCCAAGAATGCATTAGCAGAACTAATCTCAGGTGGTATGGCCACTTAAATAGAATGGGAGAGGAAAGATTAGCAAAACAAGTGTTCTCTGCCAGGTTGGCAGGAAAACGACCCAGAGTAAGACCAAGATATAGGTGGATTTATACGGTACAAAGTGCCTTAGACGATAGAAATATAAGATCTGATAATGTTGGAGTCTTGACAAGTAATAGACTGATTTGGAGGAAAATTGTAGATAGGAAGTTAGTAATGATGTAATTTTTTCATGTAGTACTATCATACCCTGTACACCCCTGGAGAGTACATGACAGGAATTTGATGATGACAACCTTTACCCACCAGTTCACAGTCTCGTGTCCTTTGGCATTACAAGGGTGCCAACTGGGAAGACCTTTGTGGCTTCTATTCCTCCTTCCCATGCTTCAGTTCTTCTAATCCAAACACCTGCTCAGACGGAATAACAGAAATTATCCTAAGAGGAATGGAAGCTTTCATGCCTTATTCGACTCCAAATTCTCAGCCACCATCCAAGCCTTGGTTCCCAAAAAACTGTGCTAATACTGTAAAAGAAAAAACTCTTTGCTTATCACAATTGGCTCAAGGCCAAAACTCCAGCAGCCCTCTCTGCCTATACTGCATCTCGCAACAGTTGCAGAAGAATCATCACCAGAATTCGAAAGGACCAAATGCTGCAAACTCGTCTCCTGTCCAAATGGTAGTCATTCCTTCTGGTCCCTTGCCAAGGCCATTGGGCACAACTTTTGCCCACCCAGGTTTTCACCACTCTCACATCCCAATGACACTGTAGTCATCTTACCAAAAGACAAGGCCAAATTACTGGCATCACTCTTCTCTTTCAGTTCCTGCATTGATGACCTTGGCAAAGTTTCCTCTACTCCACAAAGAACGGCTCTCTTCATGTCTCTCATAGTCTTTCGACAAAAAGAAATCCGAAGGATCCTTGACAACCTGAACACAAATAAGGTATCTGATCCTGATGGCATCTCACCTATTGTGTTAAAAAATTGTGCCCCAGAACTAACACCTATTGTATTGCCTCTTCAATCTATCCTATTCAGGCGTCTACCCTACAACATGGAAACAAGTCCACATCCAGCCCATCCCAAAGAAAAGTTACAAAAATCAACCAATGAACTACTGTCCAATTGCTCTCACGTCTGTTCTCTCAAAAATTATGGAGAAGGTCGTCAACAACCAACTCTTGAATCACCTAGAGACATACCAACTAATCAGTGACTAGCAGTATGGATTCCATCACTCGTGATCTATAGCTGATCTTGCTTTCACTACCCACCTATAGACTCAGACCATGGAGACATTTGGAGAAACTCACATGGTTGCTCTTGACATTTCAAAGGTATTTGATTAGGTTTGGCACAGGGGCCTACTCATCAAACTGCCATCCTATGGTCTGTTTTCCTCACTCTGCAACTGGATCACAACTTTCTCACTGATCGTTCACTGCATGTCATGGTGGACGATCTCCAGATTTCATCACAATGCTGGAGTACCTCAGAGTTCTGTTCTTTCACCCACTCTCTTCCTCTTGTATATAAATGATCTGCTCTCAGAGACTTCCAATCCCATCCATAGCTTTGCTGATAGCAGTGCACTTCATTCCTCCTTTTTATTCAACAAACCTTGTCGTGCCAAAGTACTGGAGTTGTCAAGATCTACCATGACCAAGAACCTGAATTCAGATCTCCTAGCTCTATCTCATTGGTTGGCAAGGACAACCTTGTCAACTTCAATGCCACCAAAACTTAGTTCTGTGTGATCTCTCACAAGAAAGAGTTTCCATTCCTCTCCCTTATTTTCAGTAATACTGAGATATCTAAACACGATCAGATTTCTCTTCTTTGACAGACCTGCACTTCCGATTTTTCTTGGCACAACCATATTTCGACTATAACTTCGGCAGCCACCAAAATATTTGGTGTACATTTTCACACAAGACACTACTTCACACCCTCACAACTGCTACCTCTTTACAAAATCCAAATCTGCCCAGCCATGGAATATTGCTCCCATATTTGGGGTGGTGCACCAAAATCCTCTCTAAGATCATTCAATTCTATCCAGAAGAGGGCAATTCAGCTAATAAATGATCCTACTCTCACAGATGTTCAGTTTCTGTTTTTGCCTCTTCTACAGATATTTTCATGGACAGTGCTCTGCTGAACTGGCCACTATTATTCCTCCACTCGACTCCAAAATCATTAAAACAAGAGCCATTGCTAACCAACATCTTTTACAGTCCATCTAAAACTCACCAAACTTCACCGTAAAAATCCCCCCCCCCCAACTCTGCCTTCCGCTGAGATTACAACCCTCAGCTATTCAGGCAAAATATGAACAGACTCTTCCTTTCTTCTATTCCTCTTGCCCACACATGGCAGTAATGTGCTATAGATCTTATGTGTATAGATCAGATATATATATAAAAAAGGTATACTTTACAGATCTCAGCCAATATGCTTCCAGCTATTTGAGATTTGCCAGCTGGCAGTTTTCTTGCTTATGCACCAGTTTATGAAACCCTTTCACAGTTGTTTTGTAAAGCTCATCAATGACCATATTACATAATAATGGCAGCTTCCCTTCTTCTGCTGAAAATCATGCTGCTCTAAAACTTATTATAGTTTTTAATTTTTTTTAATTATAGTTTTCATTAGAAAATATCTAATGAGCCATTACTCAGCATTCGTGCTGTAATTTTTTGTGCATTGTGATAAACTTATGATAATATAATTTCTGTGAATTTTTGAAGTCTGTTGTAGGGATGTTTTCCCAGTAAAGTTGCTGCTAGTGCATATTTTGATTTTTACTGTGTCTTTCCTTAACTGTTTTTATAATGTTTATAATATTTTCCAGCCTCCCACTGAACTTAAAATGTATGGAAGAGCAGATTTAATTTATCATGCATTACATCCTTTGTTGTATATTAATGAGCCATCACTTGTTAGTGCATTGCATCCATGTATGTTAGATTTGCTTGAAGTTTTTGAAAGCAGTTGTCGAAACTTTGCGACCCAAAATGTAAGTATATGAAGAAAATATTCATGAGTGATAATTGTTTATTTTAATATTCATTCATTAATTCAGTTTTTCATTTATTCTAAATTGATCAAAAATCTTGCAAAAAAAAAAAATCGCTTCATGTTTATTATTGTGAAGGTATTTAAATGGAGTATTCATCAATTTGTTGCAATCTCATCCTTCTCTTTTCGACATCTTTTCTCTTGAATTGTCTTTCTTCTCTCCACTTTTTTTTTCCTTTCTTATTCTAACCTCATTTGTGTGTTTCTGTGGGTGTTATTTCCTATATCTTCTGATTGTCTCAAGAAACTGGGAATCCTGTTATGGAAAAAAATATAGTTTCATGCCACTGAGGGCATTAAGCAGATATGATTGCTCTCATATTTCATATGTTTGCTCTGTCTTTTCATTCTCATTTCTATATTCCAGACAATCGTCCTCTTCCACCCCCCTCCTCTCTCTCTCTCTCTCGCAGTTTCTTCTTATAATTGCAGGTATAATTACTATCTTGTAGTCTTTTGTCTGAATTAGTAGGTAAACTATTTCAGCAAAGTGATGCTCCTAACAACATTAGGTTACATTGCAACTGAATGTAATGCTAGTTATAAGTTGATTCACAACTTCATACTGAAAAACAGCCTATTTCATCACATCAGTATTGATCAAGTGTTAAATGATATATTTTACAGTGATTTGCCTTATAATGTCAGTGGTGAATTATTCAAAGTATGCAATATATTAGTTTTTACGCTTTGGTCTTGTTTAGAACAGGACCTTATATATGTATGTATATATATATATATATATATATATGTATTTATTACTCCTTCATAAAGAAGAATTAGATATAAGAAAGATTAAAGATAAGCATAAAGAAAAAATTAATACATAAAAAAAAATCAGCCAATGCCTTTTATTCCTATATAGGGAGTAGGCAAGGCTGTTTTAGCTCTAATTTTTAGAGACTGAGTGGACAGTTCAATCTCTGCTGCTGGTAGCCAATCAGAGATAGCTGGCCCAAGACTATCACTAATTGTAAGCAGCAACTGATGAAGAGACTGGCATGTAAGTACCTCCATCTTGTTGTCTCTAACAGGATATGTTATTGTCTATAATAGTGTGGGTTCTATGGTTGATTTTCTTGAGTTTACAGGATAAAAAACCCAAGTTTCTTGGAGAAAAAACCTGTTTGCCTGTGCCAGAAATTGACTAACTCAGGAACCAGTCATAGAAAGGCTTAGAAAAGTTTCTCTAGTTGGCAACTAGTGAATTAAGTCTATCTCCAGGTAGCCTAGCACAAAGGATGTAAACACTGCTTCCACTGAGTTACACAGGCTAAAAATTAATATATAAACATATTAATTTATTGCTCTTCTACATAAAGGAAGCAATATGCTAAATGCTCTGTTACATCAAGTTCAGAAATCACTGAATCTACAAGCAAGTTCTATGTTTTTCTTGATTAAAAACTGAAATTTTTTATTATTTATTTAAAACTTCATATATATGACTGTCCATAGTTTAATGAGGCATTCCCTTAGTTGGAAAGACCTGAATTTAATCCCTAGGTTGAACTTTATAAGATCTCTTCAACTAAAGGTCAGTTAACTAGTTCCATATAAAGTGCAGGATTTTTCTTCCCAGAAACTATGGTTTTAATTCTGGAAGGCAAACAAACCAAAGAATACACACAATTAACAGACATGGTAGACCGTTGCAGATACAATTACTGTAACTCCCAGTCATAGCATTAACTAGATTTCTATAGAGCCAGAGTTACTTTCCCATGACAGGTCATTGAACCCAACATGTTAAGGAAAAGATGAACTTTAGATATTATTTTGACTACAATTGGATATATACTTACCATCTTTCAGTTTCCAGTTTGAATAATCAGAAAGAAATAGATTTTCATTAAGACCTCGGGTAGATATGTGAAAGAAGGGATACCTAATTAATATCTGGTATTCGGGCCATATGTGGATTCATTGCTTGTATTTATTTTCTGGTTTGACTATTTTGCCTGAGGAATCTGAGTTTCCAGGAGAAAAACCCTGCTATATCAGACTGCCTAATTCAAATCTATATGAAACACCCATAACAAAAGTTTCACATCTCTTACATGGAATCTCTTACATCTTAAAAAGTGATGTCCTATTGTTGGGTCTTTCCAACAATAGAACATCACTGCTTTCATTTGCGCTGCACAGCAATTTATTAAGGTCATATTAATTTTTCCAACAGTTTTATTTGTAAACTATTAAACTATTAATACTTAATTTAGAGGTATTACTTTTTTTCATTTATCTTTAGTCAAGTGAAAAGTATACCTTTTTTTTTTAAATATTTAAAACTAATGGAAAATTATAAAATGTATTAATTTTTAAAAATCAGTTGCTACCCATTCATCTAAGAAAAATATAAGATTAGTGGCTAGAATGAATAAAGAAATATAACTTCAAAAAATGTATTTTTTTAGTTTATTATAGGATGCCTACAGCAAAAATGTCACAAAAGATAGAACATTTCACCTTAAAAATTAATTATATGAAAACAAAAGTGACTTTCTGTGATAAAAATTTAGAAGTAATTTTCATCACAGAAAATTTTTTTCTTAATCTTGGCTCTTCTACATTAGGTCTAGTTCTGTAAGTGCACAGAGATCTGTGATAATACTAATAATCATATATTATTATCCTTATAATACAAGCATGGCCACCTGAAGAAAGACTGGTTCAATTCTAGTTGCTGACTAGAGAAACATTTTCTAAGACTTCTTTCGACTGGTTCTCAACTAACTTGAGAAACAGTAGAAACTCTGGCACAGGCAGTGGGTTTTTTCCTCCCAGAAACTCAGGTTTTTCATCCCATTATTTTATTATATTTTTTAACAGTATTAATGTACTACAGTACATTAATACTATAGTATATTATAGTATTAATGTACTATAGGTTTACAACCATTTGTGAGGGGCTTCCTGGTTAATCTTCTTTCACTACACGTTATTCCCGCTTCCTATGCAGGGTCTGCATATTACTTAGATGCAACTACTTGTTAGTACCACTCCCAACTGACCTGTCGCCTAGTCTGCTGCTGGGGGGGGGGGATATATTTTTGGCTGTAGAAGCTTATGTTCACAGGGCCAGTGTGCCTGCTTGCGGGATGAAAAAGGCCAGATAAACTGGTGGGAAAAAAGCCTACTGCCTGCGCCCAAGACCGGCTAACTTGGCTATGCCTGAGGAAGATCCTCAAGTTCCTCATATCTTCGACGGGAAACGAACCTGGGACGCTCCTTCCCCAAGCATATGATTGCAAAGCGACTAGGCTAACCATGAGGAAGGGGCTTCCTGTTTAATAAAACATACAAAAAGAAGTTTTACAGATAAATAAATCACTGCTTGAAAATGTTGAGTAGCAGATTTATAAATCGCAAAATAAGTGTAAAATTTCACCTTTACACTTATTAATAAAGAAATAATACATGAAAGAAAAAAGTATACTTAGCTAACACATAAGCTTGTGCCATGAACGATTATGTTGTAAAGTCATGAAAAAAGTAAAAATTTAGCAAAAAAATTGCAACAAACAAGAGTAAATGATCACCAGAAAGATAGAGTGAGAAAAATAATATTTTTGAAGCTCTGGTGTGAAATAAGAGCCAACAGAAAAGGTATATAATTGATTACTGCTATAAGCCAGTAAGTGCAGAAAAACATGGATGATATGCATTGAAAAAATAGCACTTTTAGCACAGAGCAAGTAATCATCATGCAGGATTGCATTTGTGGGAGTGTAGATTGGAAGGAGGAAAGACAGCACGTGGAGAGAAGGAAATGGAATTTATTCAACTACTGAGAGAGTGTTGCATCTGGTACGAGTATGAGAAAATTTGTTTAACTATGGTAACTGCTATGCTTCTGATTGGCAGGAGTGATCGCATGTTTTGACCTGGGAGATGGCTAAGTGTGAAATTTTAAAGTAAGAGGTGTGGAGCTATAAACTGAAGCAGCTTAGCGATGAATAAGAAACTGCATGGGAAGGATTTTATCAGTGCATGGAAATGTCCAAGGGATGTTTAAGGAAAGCAGTATTATATTGTATATCCAAGATCAGAAGAACAGTGATCAACAGGCCCATGAGCAGTACAAAGCATAAGCAAGAAGTGTGACCGTATTTGTCATACTTCTTGGTGAGAAAGACAAAAATCACATTATAAGAGGAAATTAGCTAAACAAGCCAAAGGAAATTTCAAAGAGTTGTTTCAGTGCATGGCAAGAACAAAAGGAAGAATGATTATAGAAGAATAACTTTAATATATGCCAATGGTTGGTAGGTAGGTAGGTAAGCAAGCAGACAAAATACGGTATCTTGAGTGCTAACATTGGTTAGCACTCAGAAGACCATTCAGGATGTATTCCTAGAATTTGGAGTGCTAAACTGCATCAGTTTATGACATTATATGGTAATACCCTGGTTAGCACTCGGTATACATATGTCCCTAGAACTTGGAGTGCCAACTGAAACAGTGCTAAATGGTATCATTATGTTTTATTAGATAGTGGAAAATGCAAATATGGAACAATAATGATTATTCAGCTATATTATTACTGTAGCGACTTTTTTTTATGAATGTCATTAATTATGCTGTATTATAGATGAGCAACTGGACTGTTGGTCTTGTCTTCTGAAGTTCCTCCCTAAATCCGTTAGTTATATTAATGAAGTGATGTTGGTAAGTAATCACAGAAGCCCTTGTCATGTATACATTTGCCTAAACAATACACAGTAGCAGACTGATGTATGCATACTTACAGGATAGCCAGAATTAAACTTCCCCTATTCAGAGCCTCATGTATCTCAGTCTAACAACCAGAATGTCACCGAATTTGGTAGGGAGACTAATCAAGACATAGAAAGAAGGATTCTGTTTGGGAAAAAAAAAAAAAAAAAAAAAAAAAAAAAATTATTTTGAAAAATCTCCAATAGAGGGAATACGATGCTGTTTTAGTCCAGGAACTCAAAAATTTGTATAAAACAAAGTTGAACAACTTTTCTGCTGGCATAATAAGAGCTATAAAGTAAAGGGAAACTTCACAAATGCCTTCCTATTGATAGACATGTTCAATTGTGTACCTCACGTTACCTTAACAATTGCACTGTATCAGCCACTTTTCATGAGTTTAAAACCCACCAGAACTTGAGTCAAGGTCCTCTGTCAGTTAATGTAGTTAGATTGAGGATTTGAAAGTTTGATGAAAGAGGATCTTTAGAAGTTCAACCTGGCAGAGGATGGAAACCAGTGCCACCACAGGTAATTGAAGAAGTTGTCACTGCAATTATTGCAGCTCTTATTGCAGCTCATACATAAATGTTTCTGGTAGTAGCAGTGCCCATGGAGTATTGCAGCAATTGGATATGCCTTATTCCACGGTATGGATAGTCTTGCCAAAATTATTACATTTTATTCATACAAGGTCTGCTGTATACAGCAGCTACTGCACAATGATTATGATAAGCAACTGACATTTGTTCTAATGTTTCGGATCAGATTGGAAGTTGGAAGTGCTTGGCATTGGAAAATTTTGTGGGGAGAGGAGGCACATTTTTATCTGAATAGGACTGTAAATATCCAAAATTGTCAAATTTTGGCTTCCGAGTTGTCCCATGTACTCCTGGAACACCCATTACATTCACAGAAAATTGTTTGAAAATAATTTAAATATTATTAATAAAAATAAAATAGCTACATTATAAAATTTGCTATATAGCAGATTTTATAATGGAGCCATTCTTTTTTGAGGACATCACTCCAACATGACCGATAACTTCTTCCATTACTGTACAGAAATATTGCAATATGCTGAACAGTTTCTTTCATCATTCTGCCACCAAATAGAGACAATAGGCACAAAAAAAGAGTAATCATAATTGGAGATTTCAATTAACCTAAATATTGATTGGGTAGCAGTAAAATCTCATGAGAAGAATGAAACTGAATTTATTGAGCTATTGTGAGATAACTTTCTCAAGCAAATGACAATGTCTGGACAAAACCGCTTTTATTATAGATGGAGCATCTTCCCACATTGCACAATCAGTACAGCAGCTTCTATCAGTCAATTCACAGAAGAAAGAGTGATTAGTTGCTTCTTTCCAGCTGCATGGCCACCCGCTCCCCTGATATTACTCCATGCGATTTTTGGGTGCGGGGTTACCTGAAGGACAATGTATCATGGAGTGTGATGAATATTCCTTCAAACATGTTACAATGCTTGAAGGAATGTTTGTTACAATGTTACAAATATGTTACAATTGCTGTATGCAGGATTCAGTTTCTGGTCCACAAGAACAGTGGCCACATTGAACCAGGTCCTCTTTCACATTGCTGAACTCAGTGTGCTAACAAACCTGTTGCAAACTGTAATTACTGTGCCAAATTAAATTGATATTAAATGTTTTATTGCCATGTTATTGTAAGTGCAATGCATAAAGGTAATCTTTCGTTTCAGTTCAGTCTTTGTTATTCATTTGTCTGTCCATTTTAAATGCTTTTTTCACATTGTATCGTGCCATATTCCTCCCCCCTAACGGCAACTTTTTGAACTAATTTTTTTTTTCCACAGAATCCTTCATCCCATGTCTTAATTAGTCTGGAATGTTACCAAATTTGGTGACATTCCAGTTGTTAGATCAAGCTACATAAGACTCTGGATAGAACAAGTTTAATTATGGCCACCCTACACTTATTTACTTATCCTCTTCACTCCCTGCAGTGCACCAGGTCTCGATCATTGTTTTCCATCTGACTATGTCCATTGCTTCTTTCTTGATTTCATTCCAGGATTTTTCCCAGCTGTTTCATCTCTGCTTTAATTTCTCTCCTCCAGGTCATCTTGGGATATCCACTTGTGTTTTCTTTTTATTATTTCTTTTTCGATGTCAGTTCAATTTGTTTTGTCCCATAATGTCTTGTTTGAAATTCTGTTTGGCCAGTATATTTATATCTTTCTATTATTATTATTACTACGTGACACCTCCAAGGAGTCCAGAGACTCATCGAGGGAAGGCACCTACTCTACAACTCTCTGTCTCCACCACTCATTCCACCAACTACAGCAAACTGCATCATCTACACCAACACTATCTACTACCCACTAGCACTAGTATTTTCACAGACAATCGCAAACATTGATGCCTGCAGCAGGATTCAAACCCACAGCCTCTTGGCTGGAGAGCAGATACACTAACCACTCGGCCGACTACGCTGGCAGTTCTAAGACTGTTTATTTATATTCCTTTTGGTTAATCTCCAGATTTCAGATCCATTTAGCAGAAGTCTTTACATTTATGTTAAAGAGTTTTATTTTTTTCTTGAGATTTATTTCTTCACTTATCCATATATTTTTCATTGTATTAAAGACAATTTGGGCTTTATATATTCCATTTTTAATGTTGAATTCTGTTCCACCTTCAGCATTCAACACTGATCTGGGAGATAAACAAAAGTATCCACCTGTTATTGGTTCTTCTATAAGTTGGAGTGTTAGATTTTGTTTGGGATTAATGTTCATTATTTTGGTTTACTTTTAAGCCACACTTTCAGGCTTCCAGGTTTAAATTATTTATTTTTCTTTGCATATGGTAGTGCTTTTGAGCTAGCAAGCATATATCATCAGTGAACTCTAAGTCATTTAATTTATTTTTTCATCCCCATTACACATTAATTCTTTCATCTGTTGTATTTCTCATCACCCCAGTCTATTACTATTAAGAATATTATAGGGGAGAGTATGCACCCATGCATTACACCTCTTGTTGTTTTTATTTCTTTACTTAAATTCCCATTACATATTATCTTGATTTTATAACTGTCATACATTGCTTTTACCATATTAGTTATTTTTTCTGGTATGCCATAATATTTTGTTAATGCCCAAATTACTTCTCTGTTTATACTATCGAATGCTTTTTCAAGGTCAATGAATCCCAAATACAGGCTGCTCTGTCTATTGATTGTTCAAAAATTATTCTTGGAGTTATTTAGTTTGTGCATGATATATTAGGTCTGAAAGCTGCTTCTTGTTTCCTCAGTTTACATTCAGTTTCATGTTTCATTCTTTCTAATATTATTCTAGTGAAGATTTTGCTGAATGTGCTCAGACGAGATGATTAGCTGAAAGGTTGAAATCTAGCTTGAGAAGAAATCTAATAAAAGATTTCCAAATGTCACTTAGAATTAGTCCTTGAGAGAAAATAACCATGGTTGATTCCTTTATTGGATGAGAGAAAATTGTCTTCTAGATAAGGTGTAGAGCTCTTGTCCCATCGATGTCATGATGTGTATGCAAAGAGTGATGAACTAAACCTAATCTTTCTTATCTCAAAACTTCTAGAAGTCTGACCTATGTATGAAAGGCCACAGAAACACGGAATTCTGTAAACCCCAGGATGATTATAGATGGGATTGTCTTTGGGGAGGCCAGTGTAATGCATATTATATTATTGTAAAATTCAATGCAGTAAAAATTTCTTAACTTTGCATTGACTTTTACAGAGGTCATGAATATTGTATAAAGAAGGATATTGTAATTTAACACTGATTGTAAATTTTTGTTATGAATTTTGTATATGAGGTATATATTAACTCTGTAGTTGTAATAATTTTGTGACTGAAAAACCATGCAAATATATGTTAAAAATGTATGAATGTTAAAGTGTATATTTCAAGGGCAATGCCTCAGAAAGCAGCCCAGCATTTGATGTGGTTCAAATTTTTAAGAAATAGCTTAGAAGCAATGTAAAGTGATTTCAATTGTGTTTAAGCTTAACCAAATGCAAGTCTCAAGGACGAATTTAACAAAGGTGGCGAACAAGGATACCCTGCATTTGTTAAAGAAGACTGCTTTTTGTGTGTTCTGTGGGAAACAGAAGTAATCAACAACTTTGAAGGTCACATCCCCTTTTGCGTGGGAATATTAGGGGTTCTCAACCCTTAATTCCAGGGACCACAGGAGAGGTATAAGAAAGGATCAGGAAAAACTAAAGGGTATGCAGAAACAAGGAAAGAACGCAGTCTCCTCTCTTAGTGTCTCGGTCCAGCATTGCTGACGTGGGTCCGTTAAAGTCCGGAAAGAAGCTGTGGGCACCAGGAGGTATCAAGGAGAAGAGAAGTCGGACCAGAATGCCTTACCAGTAAGATAATCTGCCATGTGCATTGAAAGCCATCAGCTGACCTAGAAAGCATCGGTGTAATATGCATCATTCCCTGGGAGTCCTCCATGATGCGACAGCGCTAAAGGAAAGAAGCCCACATGAATGTTGAGACCCAGGACAGAAAAAGCAGTCAGTGGAACCAGTAAAGAGTTAAAACAAAAAGCCAGTTGAGATATATGTGTCAGGGAAGAACTGTGAGTAGAATTTTATGTGTTTGTTTAACATTAAGGAAAATAGACTGATAGTCTACAGGACACTTATGAAGTTTAATTGTGATTGTTTGTTCCGGACTAAGAAGCTGAAGATTAATTTGTATAATTTAGATATGAGAAACTTGTTAATTGAAGTATATATTTTATGAACAAATTAGTATTGGGATGAGAACATAGATTCTTGTATGCTGCATGTTTTAATGTATGTACAATTATTAAGAGATTATAATTCTTAGTTTTAGATTTTTAGAAAGAGCCAGTTCATTTAAGATACTGTATAATTTCATTGTAGTTTAATAAATATGTTATATGCTAAAGAATTTGTATTCACTGATCCTTAATCCAATGCGCTGTTTCTAAGTAAATATAAACCTGTGAGCGAAGGTCAATAAGAGTAGCCACGACTGTCAATAAAGCTTGAAATAGATCTAGAGAGATTCTGCAGGTAATCTTAATTATATTTAATACCTATAAAAAGGAATCTTGGTGGCACAGTCGTAGCGTTAAATAAATTTTCCAAGGTTCCCAAGGTATTAGAGATTAGATAACCTGTAGTAATTTAAGGTTAAGAGTAAAGTGTAATAATAGTAAACAATAGCATAATATTACAAAGGCCCAACAGACCATACATTTACATTATGATTTGGATGTGGAGTGGGATTAGAAAACAGTATATTCTGAATCATTTGCCTAGATCCATTAAGAGTGAATTGGTGGTGTAGAAGTTGCAGTTCTTTTTATCTTTTCATCACTTTTTAAGATAGACGTTTTTAAGAGAATGATTCCTATGTTTTGTGAAGGATGGTCTAGAGATGAGGAATGGAGGTAATGTCCAGTAGGTGTTGGCTTGCAGCAAACATCTGATTTGAAGCTGTTGTCAAATTTTTTATGATGAGTACATCCAAAAAAGGTAGTTGTCCTTTGCTTTCAATTTCCAATATGAATTTATTTTTTGAGGGTGAATAAATTAAGTGAGATAAGTTGCTTAACTCAGCAGTGCTATGTTTTCAGATGAAACTTTTTTTTAAAAATTTTTGATAAAGAGATCAACACATGTGGCTAGGTCAAAAAGTTATTTGAGGCATTGACTGTTCCATTTAAAGTAAGTAGATTGGAGGCAGTGGTTAAACAACTTTGTTGCATCAGGAGGGAAGAAGTCTTTAATGAGGTCCAGAAATTCATTGAACGAGAACATTTGTGAACAGTGAAAACTAAATGTCAGGACTGGCAAGGATATCCAGTGATGTGATCAAGCTGTCATATAGTTTCTGTATGAAATATGAAGAGTTCTTGATGAAGGAGTCTGAATGTTGGGTATGGTTCTTTAACAAATTTCAGAGATTTTTGATATGAGGTAAGTGGGGAACTTATTGCATCCACTATTAGTCTTAAGGGTGTACCAGTAGTAGTCTTATGGATTTTTAGTACCCCATACAGCCTTTGGGTTAAAGGATGCATAGACTTCAGTTTTTTCTTGAAATGGATTGACCAAGTCAGCATGTTTCATAGGAGTTCAGTGGTTTCTTCATTATTAGGTTATGTAGGGTTGTAGTCTTGGATGGGGAGATAGATGGAAGAGTGAGAGGCAGAGAAAAATATTTGATTCATTCATAGTCAGCTGCATTCATGACAACTGTGGCGTTGCTTTTGTCAGCCTTAAGAATAATTATATCTTTGGCCTCTTTTAAATTTCTTTCTTAAAACCACTTGGTGGAGAACCACCACCAGGTGGCCAGTATATGGCACTGAAAGGTGGATCATTGCATAGGTCAGCACAAAACAAATAAAATGAATGCCGTGGATTTTTTGAGAAAGGTACACAATGCCATGAGTATAATATATGCATGGGAAGATGGTGTGGATGTTTACTTGGAGAGGATGTATAAGAGAATGCAGCTAGTGTTGGTGTGCAAGAAGTGTGATATGCTGATGGGCCTTGTGAATCATAATAGGGAACATGGCGTCATTATTATTAAGGGCAGCTCCAAGGAGTCCTTAGACTCATCGAGGGAGGCCCAATATCATGTCAAGAACTATTCAACATTCACACAGTATCTATCATACTTCACCTTGAACTCATTTACAGTCATGGCACCCACAACAGACTCTGGTAGCTTATTCCACTCATTTACCACTCTCCAAGTAAAAAACCTAGCTCTAACACCCTTGCTAACCACACTCTTACCAAGCTTCCATGGATGGCCCTACTCCTCCCACTACCAGTCCTATTCTCAAAAACATCTGAATTAATCTTATAGAAACCCTTCAGTAATTTGAATGTCTCAATCATATCGCCTATCAACCAATTTCTGCAGCCCACAAATCTTCAACCTGTTCTCGTAAGGTTCATTCCATAGTCCTGCTATTATCTTGGTCACTCATCTCTGGAACCCCTCCACCTCCTCCCCATCGAGAAGAAACCCTGGCACCCATATCTGGGCACAGTAGTCTACATGGGATCTTATCAAGGCTCGATACAGAGAAACAATAACCTGTTTGTCTCTGCTTGTTAAAGTATTTTTCAGCAACCAAGTGATTTGATGAGCTGATTTAGCCACTTTTGCAATGTGTCTCCTAAACTTCAACACCTTGTCCACCAACACTCCCAAATCCCTAGCCTCATCAATCTCCTGGAGTATGGTTCCACCAATGTGATATACTGCTCCTAATCTTTTCACCCCAAAATGCATAACCTTACACTTTGCCACATTAAATTGACATCCATTTTCCTTAGCCCAGTCCTCCAAACTATCCAAATCATCTTGCAAAATTTTGACATCCTGTGCACTCACTATTGCTCTACCCAACTTTGCATCATCAGCAAACAAGTGAACACTTCCTCTCAGATCCTTTCCTATATCGTTAATGAACAAATTGAAAAGTAGTGGTCCAAGAACAGAACCCTGTGGCACACCACTAGTCACAGGCCATCTTTTGGACTCTACTCCTGAATAAACTACTCTCTGATATCTCTCCATCAACCACCCTTCTATCCATCTCACCAACCCTATATCCATCCCCATATGCTGCAGTTTACTGATTAGAATTCCATGTGGTATCCTGTCAAAGGCCTTAGCAAGGTCCAGTAGAATCACTGTAAAATCATTACCCTTATCCAGTTCAGCGATCACTATGTTATAAAACGTGAGCAAGTTACTGAGGCATGATCTACCCTTCACAAAATCTTGTTGTCCCCCATACAGTATCCCATCCTGTATTTTTTTCTTGACTATTTTCTCCAAGACCTTGACAACAATTCCTGATATGCTGATCGGCCGATAATTTTCAACAGCAGTCTTTGAACCTCCTTTATGCAGTAGAACTATTTTCCCCTCTTTCCACCCCCTTGGGACTAACCCAGACCCGAGACTCAAATTAAACAAAATGGTCAAAGGCACTGACAATTCTTTAGACGCTTCTCGTACGACACGAGGTGGTATACCATCCAATCCCGTAGATGAATTGACATTGAGGTTTTGTAATAACTATTCACCTCCACTTCATTCACCACAGCCTGTATTAGCTGTTGGTTTTCCATTTCTGCAATGTCACCACCAGGATGATATTCTCTTGCAAAGTGCTCACTCAGTAATTCTACTATATCAACTGATTCAGTTACCTCCCTACCATCGGCATTCTTTGAAATCATTCTGCCATATACATTTTTTCTTTTACTTGCAATATATCGAAAAAACTGTTTGAGATTCTCTTTAGCCTACATGGCTAATGTTCTTTCATAATCTGCTTTTGCTTTTCTTACCACACTTGTTACCCTTCTGGCCTGGGCTTTATACCGTTCATGTGCCTGCAGGTCACCTTTCTCCTTAAATTCCCTCTGCAGTTGTTTCTTTTTCTTGCAGCTCAAGCTTAATGGTGTTATTCATCCAGGAGGCAATGGCTATAGTCAGCCATTGCCTCCTGCAAACACTTCTTAACCGCTTCCCATGCACTATCAACATCCAGCCGTTGCAGTTTTACATGCCATAGCACTGAACCAATCAAACTCCTAAGCTTGTCATACTTACCAGCCCGATAATTCCACATGTACTCTGTCTTAATTGTAAATTCCACACCTTTAGCCACCTCCTAAGTTAAGTCCCTATGATCACTCTCGCCAATTGGTGGCAATGTGGTCATATTCATTACAGTCAGATCCTCAGATGCAATTACTAGGTCAACACTCTCTGATCCCTAGTATTTTCCATTACATGCTGTCGCAGATAGTTATTCCTTAATAACCGCATAAAATCCAATTCCTTCCTCCCATGTGTCCTCTCCTCCCTCCAATCAATGCTACCATAGTTGAAATCTCCCATAATAATTTATCTCCTTCCACTCATTTCTTCTATTTGCTTATGCATACTATAGCCACCATCTTTTCCATCACCTGGTCTATAGCAGCACCCAATTGTATATTTTGTTCTGCGAGCCTCAATCTCACACCAAACGTCAAATATGCTCTTTTCTCTATCCTGCAATTTAACTTCTATTCTCCTTGGCTGCAGCTCATTAGCTATCATTAATAATATTCCTCCCCCCCCATTTTATTCTCCCTGTCATTCCTGAACACACTATATCCCTCTCATTCAATCCCACTAGCTATATCATCTTCAGTCAGCCATGTTTCACTAATGCCAATAACCTGTGATCTGGAAGTGCCAACCAAGGCCAAAAATTCTTCCTTCTTGTTTTTTTTGGTTGTTCCTAATACTCCTAGCATTAGTGTACATGAATTGCAGACCTCTGTTGGCCCCATTCCTACTTTGATGCCTTATACTAACTATCCCATTCTGATTTGTTGTCCTTATTCGCTCGGGCATATTATACTCATTCATACACTCAACTACCTCCCTAAGGTCTGCATATCTACTTCCCCCACCCCTTAATAAATCTTGTTTCCCTGATTCTGCACATTCACTTCATTCAACAACACTTTTTCAAGTCTCCTTACACCGAATCCATTCAAATGCAAACCATCCATCTTATATAGATCCTTTCGCCCATCTAATTCACTCCACACGTCCACAAATTCCACACCACTCGTCATGCATAACCCACGCATAAAGTCATTTGCAATTATGGCCCTCCTCCTAAACTCTTCACTGTCATACCACGGCAAAAGACTAATCATCCTAACTCTCTCACTCTTTTCTTTTGCTACCTCAAACAGTTCATTCAGGTCCTCTATCATTTTATCTCCTTTCAAATCATTCGTACCTGCCACAACTATAATTTCTTTCACTCTTTGCTTTTGCTCCCTAATAGACTCACTTATGTCCTTAATGGTCGCACCAGGTTGGTATGATTTTGTCAAATCTCCATACAGCACTCGCTCCTTCATTTTGTTAAGAAGTACAACTCTGGTACAACCTTGCAATTTATCATATCGCTATTTTCTACATTCTGAAATTTGACAAAAATATCACACTCATGACCTGAAACACACTTTAATTCCTCATTTTTTTCATTTTCTGCACACATTAACTCCACTATCATCATTAACCATACTCCAACCGCTCTCTGCAATGCATACATTTCGCAGATAGTACACTGCATAATCTCCTTTATGTTACCGTTATTGAACAAAGATGGCAAACCATTATTACTAGCTGCATTTTTTTTCTTACCGGAGCCATGTGCTATCGTATCTTATCGAATTAATAATTGAAACAACAACACCAAAATACACAAACAGACACACTAAGATACGAAAAGCAAACAAAACTACGTAATATTCAAGCAAAATTGTCAATGATAACTTAAAATAACACTTATCTTATCAGGAGCTCTCAACAAACACTGCATACCACGAGTCCCTCTAGCGGCCGACAATTATTGAAACAGATGTCTCTGAAGACTGTGTGAATGTTAAGAAAGTGTGTGAAACTGATAATAAAGAAAAGAGTGTGACTGGTGATAAAAAGGCATGTGCAAGCTGAGTTGGTGAACTTGAAGCAAGAGATGAAGTGGTTGTAAAAGCAAATTGTATGTGTGGAAAAGTGAAGAAGACTGAAATGAATAATGTTGTTATGAAAGAGGAAAAGAAAAACTCATGAGTAGTGTTGTCTGAAGATTTGTTTATTAGAGATGTGGTGAACGAGAAGATGCACAAGGTTTGTTTTCTGGAGGAAAAATGATAAGAATGATTGAAGCATTGGATAACAGGATTAAGCAAGCAAAACAGTTGGTAGTAGGAACAAATAACTATCAGGAGGTTGTTGAGAAGAATAAAAGATAATAGTGTGATAGGAAAGATAGTAAGTGTATTGCCCGGGTATGACAGAGATGAGTTGAAGTAGAGAGCAAAGGTTATGAATGTGTTAGCAGCATTGCTTGAACAGTTTGTGAATGTGTGGCATGAATTTGAAGGATGACTTGAACTGTATAAAAGTAATGGATGAAATTTGAGTGGTTTTGGTATGAAAGAGACTGCTGCTGGAAGGAGAGTAATGAGTGCAGAGAATGGATCTGAGCAAGTAAGAAGAGGAGCAGTGTTTTTTAATGGAGAGGTGGGTACAAGAACAAGTGTGCAAGACAGACAGCAAAATGGGGAGGGGGATTCAGGGTGGACATGGGAACACAGTGTGATTGATTAGACAAGAATGGAATGGGATGGCCTATGATGTAGGTGGAACAGTTGGATTTGAAGAGGATTCTGGGATAGGTAATGAGAGAGAGAGAGAGAGAGTAGTGGGCTGAGGAGAGCATAGAAAAGTCGCATCTAATAAACAGCATCAGCAAAACTTGTTAGAGATCCAGAAATTAACTATTCTGTTTGTATACAAATACCAGAAGCATCAGAAACAAGGGGAACAAAGTTATTGAATTGATTTGAGTTCATTCACCCAAAATTTGTTGGAATAAGTGAAATGTGGTTGGTTGAAGATGACATCCTAGCAGGAATATTGATGGAAGGGTATGATGATTTTTGTGAAGATAGTAAAAGTAAAAAGAGAGGTAGAGTGCTGTTGATCTTAGAAAAGGAGTTGTGCCCATGCACACAGACATGCAAGGGGGGAAACAGTTTTTGATGCAGCATGGTGTTAGGTTAATGTATATGTAATGAAATACTTAGTCAGATGTTACTATAGACCTGGTAATGTAGAGGGTAGTGACTATGAAATGTATAAGAAAATGGGAAAAGTCTGATCATTATGGGTAATTTTAATTGTGGCAATATAGATTGGGATGACAAGGTAGCAACCAGAAGTAAAGAAAATGAGTTCTTGTTTGAGGGGCAACTACCTCAGACAGAGAGAATAATGTTAATGTGGAACAGGAGAGAGTAACAGAGAGAATATGAGGATTGAGGGGGCTCAGATTTCTTCATCTCATCAGAGGATGTCATCATAAATGAGGTATCAAATCTCTCTCCAGTTGGTGAGAGTAACAGTGAAGTGATTACCTGGGTAGTTGCCAGCCATGTGAGGAAAGGATATATGTGAAACTACGAGGTTGGTGATTATGAAAAGCTTAGGAGTTAGCTTGCAGCTGGATGGAAAGGAGACCAATGTTGTTTGGGTGCTGTTCAAGAACTATCTAGCAGAAACAGTGTCTAAATGTATTCCATCGGTCAGAAGGTGAAATAAGGTTGATGTGAAATGGATGGATGGATGAAAGAAATTAAGCATTCAATACAGAAGAAGACGACATTATGGAGGTGACTTCAGATGAATGATAATCAATTCTGTGAGGAGTACAAAGAACATGCAAGGCAGGTGATGAGTTTGCTTGTAAGGATGGCAGAAGTGCAGTATGAGTAGTGGTTAGCTAAAAGAGGTTAACAAAAAAAGAATAATTATGATATAAACACTGATTAGAGAAAATGCTATAAGGATTACCACCACAAGGATATAGTTGAGATATTAAATGAGAAGCTCATAAAGGTATTTAATACTGGTGAATATGGCAGCATGCAGAGTTTGAGAGAGCAGTGGAAAGGAAGGAGAAGAGACTGACTGTGTGTGAACAACAGGCATATGAGGAATTGAGTAAACTTGATATTAATAAGGCTGTGTGACTTGATTATATAACACCCTGTATTTTGAGAGAATATGCTAGGAGTTGACATGCTTGTTTAATATGAGACTCACATTGGGTCACGTTCCGAAGGAATGGAAAGAAACAAGTTTGTACCACTTCATAAGGGAGGTATCAGAACTCAAGCATCAGATTATAGGCTTATCTGTGTGTTGTTTAAAGTGTTGGAGAGGCTGGTGTCAACCAAGATTCATAACTGGGTTGACAACAGTGGTATTCTCTTTGACGGGCAGTATGGATTTGCTAAAGGAAGGTCATGTTTTAGTAATTTACTTACTTATTACAATAAGGTGACATGCATGGGAAGTGGATACATAGTAGTATACTTTGATTTTGCAAAGGCTTTTGATAGATTGCTACTTGATAACTGATAGTTAAACTAGAATGAATGTGGTTAGATATTAGATTAGTGCATTAGTGGATATTGGATTGGAAATTGGTTGTGATAGGTATTGGCAAGTTGTGTATGGGGACAATGGTATGCTTCAAGTGTCTGTTTTAGAGCCATTGCTGTTTAATCTGTATGTTAATGATATTGGGGAAGGTTTGAATGGGGGATATTCAGTTGTTTGCAGCTGATTCAATGTTGGGAAGAACTATAAGGAGCAGAGAAGGTCAACACCTTCTCTGCTCCTGGCTTTACAAAAGGACTTGAATGGACTCAGTGAATTAGCACAGGAATGGGGATGCTAGTTCAATTTTGCTACAAATTTTACAAATTTTAAAACCTTAACACTAGTTCAATAGTGTTAAGGTTTTAAAATTTGTAAAACAAAGAGGAGATACAGAGTATTCGGTTGGCAGGGATATGTTGCAGGAGATGGGGAAGTAAAAGATCTGGGGGTGATTGATGGTGGATAGGGATTCAAAATTTAGAGGACATATTGCTAAAATTGTGAGAACAATGCAACGAATTATAGCAGTTATGCAATGGATACCATTGGCAATTGACTAAAGCGGTTTCTGGTCTCCAGAACGTACAGTATAAGAAAGGTTGAGAAAATACAATTTTACAGAATCTAGTGGATAGGAGGAGGAATGATATGATTAGAGACATATAAGTTCATAAGGGTTCTTATAAGATTAACATTGAAGAGATTTTTCATAGAATTGTGGAAGTGGAAGAAGAACAAGAGGTCATCCTGGAAGATGTGTAATGAGGGTGTGAACAAAGAAGTGAGAAGCAGGATTTTTTGCATAGAGAGTGGTAAATGATTGGAATGCATTGCCTGAGAGTGTGGTATCTGCAAAGAATTTGAATGTATTTAAAGCACAGTATGATGAGCTCTATGAAAAAATGACCTCCCATGATTCTTGGACTCCATGGAATACTGAGGATAATAAAATGTCAAACCAGTGTCCTTCTCTCTCTCTCTTTCTCTTTCCAGTTTAAGAGGAAGAGATAAGGATAGTGGCTTAGAATTTAATATCATTAGTAGTATTCCATAGTAGAAAACTAAGAACCTTTTCCATGCTGTGTAGGAAATCAGCTTTTAGAATATGTCTAGAAGTGATTGTGAAATTAAAACCTCTTTTTCAGTATGCTGTTTTCAGCTTTTGTTAAATGGTGTGCTCATTAAGTAATGAAACAACAATTATTATATCAAGACAAAAACTATATTTGGAATTGTCAGTTACATAGATTCAAAATAATCTCTCTCCAACTCCACACAGTATGACATCTGTCATACAGGTGCTTGAATGCATGGTGGAAGTCCTGAACAGGAACCTCCTTCAGTGTCTGGGTCACACTGTGTTGAGGACATCCAACATAGTGTGTTGGATGTCCTCAATGTCGCTGAAGTGCTTCCCTTTCAAGGCACACTTCATCTTTCGGAAGTGGAAAAAAATCTGTGGGAGCCAAATCTGGCAAATAGAGGAGATGTTTGATCACACAGATTGATGTTGAAGCCAGAAACTGCTTCACAGGCAGTGTACCAGTGCATTGTCATGCAACAAAAACCAGTTGTTATGGAACAGTTCTTTCCTGACACATCATATGTGGACTTACAGACATTGCATTACTCTTAAATAATACTGACCATTCACTGTGGTGCCCCTCAGGAACAAATTCACAGTGAATAATTCCAGCAGCATTGAAAAAACAATGAGCATTGTCTTGACACGTGATTTTTGCAACTTTCCACACCATTCCATGCTCTGGAATTTTGTTTCCTGATCAAACTGATCACTAGTGACAGTTCTTTGCAACACATCATAATCTTGATCAACTACATGGATGCAATTTTGACAACATGCAACCTGGTGCCCTCTGTTTGTGTGTCAACGTATGCAGCACAAACTTCGAAGAAATCTTCCTCCTGTGCAAATCTCTTTCTAAGATTAATCTAGCCATTTCCTTACCGACACCAAGCTCTACAGGTTATTCGCCTGTCATGGGCAACAATTTCCCTAACTTTCAGTATATTATCATTTCTACGTGCAGAAACTGGCTGTCCATAGCATGGTTCATCCTCCAGGGATTCCCTGCCCTCTTTAAACATTGAAACCAGTGGAACACCCAATCATTGCCATAAACCTTTTTTAGGTCTTGGTACACTTCTGTAGCAGTTTTTTTCTAATTTATAGTAAAATTTCATCACAGCTCTTTGCTCCATGGCACAACCTCTGACATGCTTCGCTCACACACACTTCAGTGGTTGCCACACAAAAGCTGTTGCATCACCTGACTTGAAAGTTGCACCTGCAATTACAACACACTCTAGCGGGTCAGAATTATAAACACGCTTGTTAATTTTATTCAAAGGGCTGTTATGTAAAAAAATCAATCTCATTGCATAACTGGCACACTGTGTTTATGTACATTGTGTATGTTCTGATTTTATGTTCATTAGTTGTGTGTGTTCTGATTTGTGCTTTTTATTGTAAAGGGCTAGAAACTTTTTGTCTGTTTTAGTATTATACAGTAAGAATGTGCATGTATATGAAGAGCTTATCAGTTTATCTAATTGGTTCTATAGGTTGTCATTTGAAGTGTTGGCTCGTGCTTAATGCAAATCTAGACATTGAATCAATCTTATTGCTGGCATATTGCATGGACTGAATCCTTTCATGTAAAAGAACAAAAGAAGTTTTGCAGTGTATGTGCTTGGCGCTCTTAGAATGAAAAGCTTATTTGAAAATTAAAAATTTTAGAATAATCTCATTGTCTTTACACCTTTTAAGAAATGTGAGGTTTAAAAGCATAGCCTTTTTACATTTATACTTATCTAAAAGACATACCTTGTGCTTTACCTTCCTCATTAAAGTTGTTCGTCTTTCATATAAAACTTTTTATCAGTAATGTTAGATTATTTAAAAACCCAGGTTTTTCGATAATCTAAGTCATAAAATGAACCAATTAGTTTTGCTACTAATAACATGTGGCTTCTTCAGAATAAAAACAAATATACATGTAAGAATAACAGTTGGTTATTTATTTAAATAAATAATTTTTTTAAGTGGCTGTCCTGATTGGTTGATATTAGCATATTTGCCCTCTAGCCAACACTTTGCATGTTCAGAGCCTGTCTCGAGCATGGATGTTTGTAAAATGTCTTTAGGTGGGAGATGAATTTCATTACCTTTTGTAATAATGAAGGGGCATGAGACCACATTTGCTTATTGAAGACCAGAAATGGCTTAAATAAGTTCCATGTTTGGTTTCCTGGAAGGATTCCCAAATTATATAAAAAATATTTTATATAAGAAATAATAAAATAGATAAGAAATCCTTGGCTCATTCATTGGAATAATGTACACTTGTATATGGCCTTTCATGGGTGAGTGTCTTATGTCTTTATTTGACATTAAGCCAGAAATTTTGCTAAAAATAGTTGAATGAGTTAAAAACTATATAAATATTGATTATAATTTTGGTAACTTGCATTCTGCATCCATATATTAATTCTTTATTATGATAGATTAACATAAATTTATAAAATAATTAATGATATTATACTGCTGATTTTGTATTTAATAATGCTTCTCATTAAATAAAATCCTTTTTTTTTTATTATTTCTGTAGTGTAAAAAACATGGTGATGCTTATGAATGCCTTCTTCGAAATATGGAAATGGAACAACGAATAATATTAAGAAGAACTTACTCATCAGTTGTTTATAAGTATATAGAAAGTATGGGCATCAATATTGTTACATATATGAAGGTATATGTGTGTTCTAGAAATTGATGACTATTAATCTTTCAACAATTATGTTTTTTTTTTCTTTAATATACAAGTTGGTTGTAAATTTTTGCACACTATTTCATATTATGTTTGCTGACTAATGACAAAATAAATTATTATTAATAACAAGTCCTATGTAAGATGGGATCAGGACTCATTACAAGTCCTGTTTAATCACAAGGTCTGTGCCTTAAAGTAATTTGTCCAGACTGGTTGGCCAAATGGAAGTCTTTTGCTCTCTATGCAACACTGACCAAGAGGTAGTGGATTCAAATCCCACTGTAGCATTGTTCATGCTAAATTACAGTTTCAGAAGTGAGGAGTATGTGACCAGTCATGGATGTTAATAGGTTTAAAAAAAAAAGATCAATTTAGATTTGGTGTCAGACTACTATCCTGCTTATTAGAAAACTGAAGTGGCTTGAAAGAGTTTTATGGTCTCTAAAGCAGAGGTTCCAGATCCTCTAAACCTTAATGTACCCATTATTAATGTACAATAGGCTTATAACCTTTTGTGAGTGGGATTCACAGGATTATAAACATAAGAAATATGAAGTTGACAAATATAATAAGTTTATTTGTAACTTATTATTATATTTGCTTAGAAATAATCAAATTATGTGAGACTCACTGCTTAGAAATAAGCAAATAGTAGCAATTCATCAGCCTGGAATAGTGCATCATCTTGCAATGTTTGCAGGGTTCTCTAGAAGATATCAAGATTCTTCCAGAATCAGTTATGCCTTCAACTGAATTGTATCAGTTGAAGACATAATGCTCATCATAATTTCTGATATGTGCCCTCAGAAGTGAGTATCTTATTATTTACTTTTATTGCTTGCTTCCCATCAACAATCTTCTTCCAAATTAATGTGTTTGTCAGGGCTTCAAATAGGCTGGTCACATTTTAGTCTTCTAAGGCACGACTATCAGCATCAATCCACTTAGATCTTGGTCTTCCTATGTGCACTTTTCTCAACATACTGACATCAGAGTTTTGTAATGTTTTCTTACCTTTCTGTCTTAAATGTCCATACTACCTTAGATTAGTCTTACTCACACATTTCTTGAATGCTAGTAATGACAAGTTCTTTTCTAATATTTTCATCTTTAATATGATTTTGCTATTAATTATATCTGTCTATTCTCATATTTTTTCTCAAAACTTAAGTTCTGTGGTTTCTAGTCTTTGATAATCTTTTTTATTTACAGCCCAGCTCTCCAATCTTTCAAGCTAATTTAGTTTGCAGATATCCTGTATATTCCTTTTTAGTGTTTTAGTTAATTTCTTTCTTATACCATATAAATTTATTCAACTGGCTCTCCACCATTCCAGCTTTTGGTTTTTATATTTATTTCCATATTTCATTTGGCATCTTCTCTAAAAATTGTATTTAAATAGTTGAAGTATTTTACTTGTTCTGTAGGTTCTCGATTGAGAATGCAATTAATTTTTGAATATTCTTCACATTTTTATAGTTTCATCTTTTTTGATTTTCATAGTCAGATATAAAAAGATTTAACTTGTTATTACAGCAGTTAAAGATTACTGAAGCCTGGTACTGGATTTATTTATGAGTCTCACATCATGTACATAAAGTAAATAGTTAAATGAATATTACAAATTTCATTATCAGGCTCAGTGACACTTTCCAGGCAGATGATGAATAAACATGAAAAACATGTACACTGTTATCTTACACCTGACTTTACATCAAACTAAACAGAAAAAGGATTTTAATACCTTATCTCTTAGCACCTTAGCTTATAATCTTTCCAGATCTCAAAACTGAAATATGTTTGCATGTTATATTCTTATTATTTTTCGACTAAAGTAGAAATCTGAACCTGATAACTCCTATTTGATCTGGATCCAGCTTGTCACCATACTTCTCTTTGACAATTTTTCTTAAACTCTTCTGAGGTATGCCTGCATAACTTAATCGGAGCACTCAGTAGGAAAATTCTACTGTGATTTTCATATTCAGTTTTATTTCAATTTTTTACAGATAAGTACTGTGTGCATTAGTTCAATCATCTCAATTCAGTTTGACTAGGCCTTCTGAATTCTGTAGTGTGACCACTGTAAAATGGATATCTTTGCATATCTTCCACTCTAGCTGCCTCTCCATACCTCAGGTTTCCAGTGGCTTTTTCTGCCTCATTGATGTGTATACTCCTGATTGCATTTCTCTTGAACATTTTATGCCATAATTATGCCACTGCTTATCTCATATATCGAGCCTTCAAATCCATTACTCCAGACATTCAGAATATCTGATTTTTGTTTCACCTTTATCATCTCTGTTTCCTTTCATCCATTTCAAAATGAGCATTTTGCCACTATTGCAATATTTATCCTCTGTATTCTTAACAAAATCTTTCCTATAACTTTTGTTTATTGACTTTTACCCATAGTTTAGGTCTCTTGCATTTATGGCATAGCTTCTAGGGACTTTCAGTGTGATTTTTTTCTTTAACAGCACTGTCTCTTTAACTTCTTCTGTCCAACATGAAGCTTGGATTCATCTTGGATATTTCTTGTATGAATACCATATGAATTTATTCTTGTCTTTATGGTGGAACATGGTGTTAGTAAATAGCTAGCTCATGTTCTGAACAGATATCTAGCAGGTACTTACCATTATCATTGGCTTTGCTCTTTTCTCCAAATTTTCTCAAAATATTCTGTATGTCCAGGATAGATCTGTAATAATAAAGCTTGTTTTTCTTTATCATCTCCTCTCTTGAAAGACTTAAAAAATTCCCTTTCTTTTTCCTTAGTATAACCTTCTACTAAGGAAATCAGGCAGTAAATCAAATAAAGATTATTATTCAGTTTGAAATTTTCCAATATCACTCTACTTGAAATTTCCTCCTCATTCAAAAAGTTATCTTTGTGCTTAGTGCTGAATGGCATTGCTGCTTCTTGCTTTCCCTCATCACTGTTGTTTGAGTCTAACATCTTGTAAGTTATTATTTTGTAGCATCTCATCTGTTTGTCTTCTTTGTCCCAGGAACATTATTTGTGAACATGATACTTCTGTAATTCTTCTACTAGTCCTTTTCCATTGATAGGCACCATCAAGATAAGGAGTTATCCTCAATTCTTCTGGAGATCAAGTTTGCTATAGTAGCTGACTTTTCACCTTTTTTTTCTTGATGAAAATAACACAGCCTTGTTTAACCATGCAGCACTCTTGCCAGCATGAGATTTCTTTCTGGTATACTATCATTTTTGCAGTAGTTTAATCCAGTAATGTAGAATATATCTGATGCTGGATCTGGTAATAGTATCAGAAGATGTACCATAACCAAGATAGACACTCTGTCTCCAAATAGGGAGAGTGACCATGCAGTGGGAAGAATTCTCTGTCAAGAAAGGGTTTATGTTGCACTATAAAGTAGGTCATTATGGCAGACTTAGGAGAGGTATCTTGGAGCAGTGCCATGGTTTGAGAAGCTACAAGGAAAGAATGTTATTTGTGCATGGGAAGTGGTCAGAGATTGTTTGAGAGAAACAGTATTTTTGGTTTATCCTCCTGACTGCATACCCACAGCCAGGAGGATAAACTAAGTGGTAGTTAAATGGATAAGTAGAGATATAAAGCAAGAACTGCAGAGACTATAAGGAAAAAAGCTGATTAGCATACTTGTGAGCAGTGCAAAGTGCAAGCAAGAAGGGTAACTAGTATGCTAAAAAAAAAAGGGCAAATCGGATATATGAGAGACAATTAGTTCAGGCCTAAGTAAATTCAAAAGAGGTTTTTTTTTGTGTGTGTGCATCAAGTAACAGGAAAAATTATTATGGAAGGATAACTTTAATCAATGATGGTGGTAGGTTACAGAAGCCAAATAAATAGTTGAGTGATCATTTTGCAAAAGTGTATCATCCAGGCAGAGATTCTGCAGTTGCTAATATGACAGAATCTGATGTCTAAATTGAGATAGATAAACTGGAGATACTCAGCATATTGAAAAATATCACTGTGAATATAACAGTGAGACTGGAAGGCATGTCGGCTTGTGTGCTATGCAAATGTGCAAAATAACTGGCAGTGCCTTTGAAATTGTTCAGTCTAAGTATCAGCTTTGGCAAGGTTCCAAAAGAGTGGAAAGAGATGAGCATTCCTTTACATAAAGGTGGCTCCAAGACAAGTAGCAAATTACAGACCAATTAATATTTCAGGAATAGTGAATAAATTATTGGAAAAACTGGTTAAAGATAAACCTAAAGAAGACCCATTTTATGTTCACTATCTATGTACAGCCAGAAATGATAACAATCAGTAATGATGATTTTGAAACAAGTGGATCGTTACATATACTTATAATAACAGATATCGATGGATCAAAATATCATGGAAGAAATTAAAAGAGTGCAATATTTGGGTGGAAAGTGTTTGAAAAATGACAGTGAATATTCAAAAGCCAGTTGCTATTATGCCTGAAAAGGATCGTTTTTAACCAATGTATTCTTCCTATATTGACATATTCTTTAGTGTCCATGTTTCACATGAAATGCGAAACATGGAAACTAAATGCAAATAAAATTCGACAGTGAAGAATAATACAATTTAGTATGCTTGGTATCAAAAAAGGACTGGATAAGAAATTAAACCAAAGTCTCTGACATCATAGAAAGAATGAAACATCTGTAGTGGCATTGAGCTGGGCATATTACTCAAAGACAAGATCAATGATGGACAAAAGAAATACTAGATTGGATTTCATGGGAGGAAAAACGACCATGACACTCGCTAAAATCATGCTGGATTGATATCGTATTTGCAGGAGTGACATGGGAAGGAAAGCCATTAACAGACAGTTTTCAACCAGCAGTGGATTGACAATGGCTGATGATGATGATGATAAATCTGCAGAGTAACTTACACACACAAAAAAGGAACAAGATAATCAACATTGTATTTTTAACCTGTACAGTAGTCTGTTTAACCTTTTAAAAGGCTAACTAGTAAAGCTAGGAAAATACCTGACACAAATAACTTTATGAAAAAAGTAATAATTATTTAATATCATAGAATAATTGTTTGGAACTGATTGGAACATAGGTGCATGCGCACATAATTCAAATTGAAAAGTGAAATTCAAATTCAAAAAGCTCAAAAATCAAATTATCTGGTCTGTTCTGTGGGTGTGGGCACTTGCCTGCCCACCCACTCATGTACTTGCATTTTTGTGTTCCATTTAGCTCATATTGAATAATAACTTATGAAACAATCATTCTGGTAAAATTATTCCAACTGGTATCGTGTTAGGAGTAATAACTTTAATTTTCCGATGTTTTTGTTCTCGTGTTGAGGTCATCATCTGGAGCACACACACACACACACATGCATGTGTGTGTGTGTGTGTGTAGTCCAGATGATGGAGGAGAACTGTTGTCCTGATGAGCAGAAGCACTGCTGAAGTGATGATGATATATCTGATGATAATCTGACATTGGAAACATCCCGATTAAAAGAAATTATTAGAAAATCAACCAGAGAATTTGAAAAAGTGGAAAAACAATTAACGAAAATTAGGATAAGAAAAATGGATCAGAACAAGAAGCTGAACTTAGTAAACATCATAATAATAACAACAAGGTAAGGCATTTAAAATATAAATTTAAAAAAAAAAAAAAAACAGGTGATATGGTATGGTGATTCAGTCATAAAATTTGCACATGCCAAGGGAGTCACTAATTTGAGTTTCCCGAGGGCAAAAATTAAAAATATGACAAATGTAATCAAGAAGAAAACGAAAAGTAAAAGAGATGGTAGTTCTTGTAGGAATAATAATTTAAGTAGCAACAAATTTAGTATGAGAGGGGATATGAAAGGTCTATTGGAAGAAGCGAGAAAGAGAGTCCAAATTGTAGGTTTGCTACCCAGATACGACAATACTGAGTTAAGAATGAAGGCAGTGATAGCAAATGATTCCATATGCAGGTAGGCTGTACAGAAGAAATAGATGCGAGTTTTTAGATGTGTGGAGTGTGTATGATGGCAGAAAAGACTTGTATAAGAGGGATGGTCTGCACTTGAATCCATTTGGCATCAGGAGCCTGGAAAAATTACTATTGGGATGAGACTTAATGCAGAGAGTCAGGGAAACTAAATCATCAGAGGAGGAATGGTGGGGAAAAAATGTGTGTGAAAGTTTGGCTATGATGTGCAAACATGATAAAGATATGAATGGGTTTGAATATGGTTACATATCTGCTGAAGGGGTAGAAATATACCCTTTGGGTTTGGACCTTTTGAGCATGTGTGGGGAGGGAAAAGAGAAAGTTCTACAAGTCCAAACAGATCCCATATTTAATTATAAGAATAGGCTAGGTGGTAATTTATTATGTCTATACACAAATGCCAGGAACTTCAGAAACAAAGGTGTTGCTGCATCCTGGTAGCTCAAGTTGCAGGGGACAAAGAAATGCATCTCCTTATGGGTGCTAAACGAGTACATTATGGGTGACTTTAATCATTCAAACATTGATTGGGTAGAAGAGAAATCTCATGATAAGAATGAAGAGGAATTTATTGAAATGTTGCAAGACAACTTTCTTAAGCATCATGTGAAAGAAGGAACTCGAGCTCAAAGAATATTAGATTTGTTCATAGCATCAGAAGGGGGCTAATTTACCACCAGTTGGTGACAGTGATCATGCCATGCTTTCTTGGGAAGTATCTAATTATATTGATGTTCCCATTAGAACAGTTTACATGCTGAAGTACAAAGCTGGAAATTACGGTCAACTTAGGAGAATACGATCTTTGATCCCATGATATCATTTACTGAATGGGAAAAATCTCAACAGTGCATGAAAAAGTGCTTAAATGAGGCATCATCCGAATGTGTCCCGACTGTTCAAAGAATAAATAGGTTGGGAGTGAAATGGATGTGCCACCTTATTAAGCAAGAGATCCACAAGAAGAAGAAGATGATGTAGAAAGAATATTGTGAGAAAAAAGAGTAAGAGGAATTATGAAATATATAAAATGCAGGCCAGAAAAGTAATGAATATTGTGCAGAAAGCTAAATCGGAATATGAAAAGAAATTAGCTATGCAGGTTTAAAGGCAATCCAAAAGAATTTTATCATTATGCCGCAAGCAGAAGAAAGAATGAACATGGAAGAATAACTTTTCTGAATGCAGGTAGTACTCTAGTGTCAGAAGCTAATGAGATTGTTCAATTAACGATGTGCTCACTTTGCTAAGATATATCAACCAGTTGTATGTAATATGGTGCATACTGCTACATTTGGTGAAGAGCTAGAGATGCATGAAAATGATGTTGAAGAGCTGTTGCATAACCTGAATAAGAATTTGTCAATAGGGACAGATGGAATATCAGCACTTTTGGTAAAGGAATGTTCAACCAAATTGGCCAGGCCTTTCGCATGTTTATATAACTTGAGTCTCGGCTCAGGAATGGAAGGAATGTATGATAGTTCCATTGTACAAGGATGGTTCAAAAACTGATACGTCTAACTACCAACCTATTAGTATCTCTGGTGTATTAGTGAAGATTTTAGAGAAGTTGGTAAGAGCTTGCGTATAGAAATTCATGGAAAATCATTCATTCAGAAATTTATTCCTAAAGGAAGGTCATGTTTTAGCATTGCTTGTATTTTATAAAATGTTATGGCCGAGATGGATAAAGGGAACGGATACACCATGATAATGTTGGATTTTGCTAAGGCATTTGATAGGATACCACATGTAAGGCTGTTGCATAAACTGGAGAATATGGGATTGGAATATGAACTCTTGACTTGGATTAGCAGATGGTTGACACACAGATATCAAAAAGTGGTAATATGGTGAGTGTGAATCTGCCAGATTTAAGATGACCGGCATACCTCAGTGTTCAGTTCTTGGGCCATTCTTGTTCAGTCTATACATTAATGACATTATGAAGGATCTAACAGGAGATCTGTAATTGTTTGCCAATGAAGCGAAGATAGGCAGGGCAATCAGGGATTCATGATATCCTGCATTTACAAAATGATTTGAATAAGCTGGAATTTTGGCAAACTAAAATATCTGTGAATTTAATGTTGTTTATCATTAAATATTGCATCATCTATCATTCCATCGGTTTCTGTATAATGTAATGCTATTATGTAAGAGTTTTTATGCTATAAATAGACAGCATGAGCTAGTTTTTGCATTTTTGTGCTAAGATCGCTATGGCTAGTTATGTGCAGTTAACACCTCGCAGAAAAAAGTGTGATTCAAGCTTTGAATAAAGAAGGCTATTCCTCTTGTGAAATAGTTTAAGGGTGGTGTCCTGTAGTCAGTCTACTGTGGTACGGCTGTCAAAAGTGAAGGAAATTGGATCTGCTGAAAGGAAGAAGAGGACAAAAAGAAAACTACTGCCTACATAATGCCAAGATCGAGTTCTAGAGTGGCTCTGCCTCAAAAATTGCCATGCATTGTTCAGAGAACTGAAATGGGACACTGGTGAAGAACAAACAGGAGTCGTGGCATGCTTGTAACTGTCAGGAGAAAACTCATTCGCCTGAGACTGATAGCCAGGTGCCTTTAAAAGAAGCCAAAAAGTTAACCAAAATATGAGATGTACTTGATTAAATTGATGCAAAACGCATCCCAAATGGACTCCTGATCAGTGGAAAAAAGTAATTTTTTTCTGATGAGAAAAAAGCGTAACCTATGTGGCACAAGTGGCAGACAGAGAATTTAAAGGCAATCAGGGGGAAAATTAAACACTGACTCTTGTGTCAGCAGTCAAATTCTCAGCCAGTCAAATAATCTAGGGTTGCATGTTGTATCATGATGTTAGTCACTTGCATTTCACAAAAAAGTTCAGTGAATGCACAAGTGTACCAGAAAATTTTACAAGAAGAATTGCTGCCAACTATTAGAGACCACTTTACCATAATGACTAACTGCATCTTTCAGGATGACTCTATCCCCTTGTCATATGGCAAAAAGTGTAAGTAATGTTATTATAACCCTAAAATGTACCATTTAAAAAGCTTTAGTTTTTGTTGCAGGTTAATTATGACTCAATGAACACTTAATTTAGTGACTACCGTGGCCGGGAAATAGCCTAAATCTCAACCGCATTGAGAATTTGTGGAGACTGAAATACACAAGAAGACGCCAAAAATACTTCAAGAGCTCCATAAGTGGAAGCTTCATTCAAGGGCTTCCAAAAATACTTCAAGGGTATGGAAGCATGAATTGACAGTTGCATCCATCAAGAAATTGATTTTTTTCAATACTCTGTCTTTGCCAAGGTTTAATGTCATTTCCTAACCATGTCACATCTTGTATTAAAAAAGAGCCAAATATTAATCAAAAATGTTATATAAACATGGTTACAGCAGGTGATGTGGTTTCTATGAACATGAGTGTAAGCATCAAGTTATGCACTTTAGTATGATGAGAATTCCAGCGGCATATTGTATTAGTGGAGTTATGTTCCAAGAAACTGATGAGGCTAGGGATCTTGGCATAATGGTGGATAGGAATTTGAAGTTCAAGGGTCACATAGCAAAAGTTGCAAACACAACTTAGAGGGTAATTGTAATGTTTAAGCAGACTGTGCTAAGGATAAAGAAGCTATTTTACCTCTTTATAAGGCCTTGATAAGACTGCACCTGGATTATTGTGCACAGATTTAGTCTCCTGGATTCCAAGAGGATAAAGAAACTGTGGAAGGGGTGAAAAGAAGAGTTACAAAGATTATATTGGGATTTAGATTATGAGGGCAGTCGCAAGTATGTGGATTACAGACTCTGGTTAACAGGAGAAAGAATGGTGATATGATAAAGGTATATAAACTTTTGAATGGGTGTTATAGGATATCATCTGATGAAATTTTTCATTGTGGAAGGTGGGAAATGAACACAGAGTCATCCATGGAAGTTAAATTTGTTCGCAGTCAAGAAGGGGTGAGAGCTAGAATTTTCTCTCACAGAGCAGTGTGTGAGTGGAATAGTTTACCTTTAAGGGTAATGAGCGTATCTAGTGTGAATAAATTTAAGGGAAGGTATGACAGCTGGTTTGGGTGATATATAGCCTCTCAGTGAGTCCTAGACTACCTGGAGGTCTCAGATAATAATAATCTGAGAATTTAAAAATCATGTTTTGAAAAATTTGAAATCTTCAGAAAAATTAGGAACCATTAAGACTTTTTTAAGTCTTAATGGTTCCAAATTTTTCTAACTGGCATTCAACATTCTCCTTAAGAATGTCTTAATAAAATATTGTATCTCTTCATTCTTTAATAATTATAAAACTTAATTATAATTAAAATTTTCATTTTTAACTATTACCATCAAGTCTTGCATCACAGTATTAGGAAATGAGTTGCCTTATTATTGCTCTACTTGAAATACATGATCTCTGGTACATTTTTTGGTACTTCTCAGAGGCCATTTTAGAAACAAACTGCCTTGCCAAGCTTCTCTCTCTCTCTCTCTCTGAAAGTTAGTCAGTATGTGTGAGATATCAATTTGTAGCTAAAATTTGACATTTGACATTAAAAATGTTTCAGCTATCAAAACAAACTTGAAAAAAAATTTGAAAGTAACTGCTAGTATATGGAACTTTAAAGGATATAATATCTCTGTAGACTTCATATTGTCATCTGTTATTAATGAAAATGATTAATATTTGTTATTATTAATAGTTCTACTTAAAAGGTAAAAATAAGGACTCATAGATCATGCATTTTACCTGGTGCAATATCAACTTTGTTGCAGTTTCAGTAATGAAAACATTAGTTTGCTTGTTTAGTTAGAACATTATAAATAAATGTACCGTTCTTTAATAATACAGTTGACTCTCAATATAGCAAATACTGCTCTAATAATTTCACTCACTCACTACAACTATTATTATTATTATCATCAGACCTCCATGGAGTCCAAAGACTCATAATCAGTATTGCATCATGGGAGGTCCCACTGTCATCACACACTCAGGTAGTGCATTCCAGTTGCCCACCACTCTCCTCACACCGTTTCTTATACCATTTCCAGGGATGGCCTCTTCCACTCCCCACCCCCCCATTCTATGAAAAACCTCATATCTGTATCATTATCTGGTTGTAATCCCTTATCAGCTTATACGTCTCAATCATATCCCTCCTCCTATCCTCCAGATTACATTCCTTCAATCTGTTTTCATTCAGCATTCCAGAGACCACCACCTTACATTGGTCTCTGGTCCTTTCCAGTAATTTCTCTTCATGCTTTTGAAAAACCAGGTAACCAAATCTACATACAATTATCTATATGTGACCTGATGAAAGCCTTGTGTAATTGAATCATACCATTCTTGCTTCTACATGTCATCCTCCTCTGCATCATTGCCATAATCTGCTGTGTTTGCTTCATGATTTTAGCAATGTATCCCTGAAATTTCAGGTCCTTTACAACTATCATCCCCAGATTCCTCATCTCCTCTACCTTTTCTATTATCTCCCCACCAATTGTATACTTTACATCCCATATTTGCTTTCTGAATTTTAAAAACCTTTCATTATGCAACATTGAACTAGTAACCCCACTCATTTGCCTATTTAGCCAGTCTGTTTAAGTCCCCTTGCAAACTACAGCATACTTCTTATAGGTTCTCCCAACTTTGCATTATCTGCATATTACCACTCATACCTTTTCTAGTATCATTAAAATATGAGACCTTTAGGACACACCACCAGTTACTTTCCTTTTCTTGCAAACTGCTTTCCCGTAGGTAACTGACAAGCAATTTCCAATCTAGCTCACCACTCTTCTATCCAATCCCATCCTCTGCATTTCATTTACCAGCTTGTCATGTAGCATTTTATCAGAGGCCTTTACAAAATTTTAATATGCCACTGTATGTATGCATCACCTTTTGTCCAATGTGTTTGTCATCCTGTTAAGCAGATTACTAAAACATGATCTTCCTTTAGCATGCCCATGTGTCCATCAAAGAGAATGATTATGTTATCAGCCCAGTTTTGAAGAATCTCCTTGCTAACCTAACACTTCAAGTACAATCTCTCTCTCTCTCTCACACACACACACACAGAGATTGGCCTGTAAATGAAAATCCTTTAACTTTTTTTTGCCTTCTTTTCAGAACTTGGCCCATTCTCAGACTCATGTTTAAAAAGTACATCAGTGCTACTGTTAACTTCCTAGAATGTTCTCTCAAAGCACATAATGATATATCATTAAGCCCTACAATTTTTTTTTGACATCAAGTTTACTCAGTTCCTCATATGTTTCCTGTTCACTCGCCATCAGCGCCTTCTCTCCCTTTCCCAGTTTACTCAAGTTATGATATCACTTTCAAGAGGAAATACCTTTATGATTTCTCATTTATTATCTCAGCTATATCCACTGCAGATTAAAGATGCCAAGAAATTATATTCTTGGTTTCATCCTTTATCCAAGTGTAAGCAAACAAAGTTTGTACATGAAGTTACTTCACATCTGGACTACTTGTATATATATAGAGGTTAATGACTTCACATCAGATGTCTTAGTATCCCATAATGCAATGCACATATCTTTATGCATATGTATAATGCCGTGCATTTTGGGAAGGGCTACTACCCAGACTGGTTTCAACCTTTATTGAGGTCTCATCATTGGGAACCAGACCCAGAAGTGATACTAAGGTTGAAGTAATGCAGAAGTCATATTTTTATATACAAGTAGTCAAACAGTGTCACAGCTTATTACTAAAATATTCTGGATTAGAGATAGATATTGAAAGTTTTTTCACTTAGTTATACCATAAATTAAAGATGCCAAGAAATTATATTCTTGGCATCAAAGTTTGCACATGTAGTTACTTCATAATTGGGCTACTTGTATGTAGAGGCTGATGACATCACATCAGTTGCCTTACACTGCTGTTGGTACCATTTTCAGTTTTCACCAACCAATATCATTCTTTCGTAATAATTTTTTCTTCTGCTGGGTCACATATCGAAAGAGTGCTCTTGGATTTTTTTTGGCCTTGTTATCTAACTGCTGCTTATAATGCACTTGTGCTATCCATTACTAAATATCACATTTCTCATTTGCTCTTTGCTCTGCATGTATCTGATTATTGTCATTTATCTTGTGCTGCCTTCATAATACCACCTTCTTTCAGATTTCATTTCTTACCTTTTCATTCATTCATTTCACACCTACCATATGTAATCTACTGACTTTTGGAATACATTTAGACAATGCCTCTGTTAGATAGTTTTTAAGTAGGGTCTAAACAGCATTTATCTCATTCCTATCTGATTCCTCATTCCGTAATATAGCCTCAGGCCATCTCCCGAGTTCCACATGTAGAAGCCTTCATAATGTTGGCCATAAAGCAAGTGATCACTTTTGCCAGCTGCAGGAAAATTTGACACTTCATTTATAACGAGGTGTCAAATTTGGTGAAGTGATCAAATTCAAGATCCTTGATTTTCATGTTCTCCCCGCTTGTTTATTTTTTTTATTTTATTTTTTTTTTATTTTTATTTTATTTTATTTTATTTTTATTTTTTACATACTGCCTGATGTAGTTTCTTTCAGAAACTCCAGAAATACATTCTCTTTATCTTCATATGCCATTTCTTCATTCCAATCTATATTATCATAATTCAGATCACTCATAATGATCACCCTTTTCTTATTTGAGAGGTTCATTTGCTAATGCATTTCTTTCTCAGTGCTGCCTGCATTACCAGGTCTGTAGTGACACACAACTAAGCATTTCATCCTGCTCATCTACCTCACATCAAACTACCTTGAAACCACTACCACTGTTTGTTCCTTGCATCTCCACTTTGGTTGGGTATAACTCCTCTTCTACTATCAACAGTACTCCTCCTTTTCTCCCCTGTCAATCATCACAAAAACATCGTATCCTTCCATCTGTATTCCTTTCAAGATATCATCTTCGTCCAACTACTTCTTACTTACTCCAGCAATTTTTAGGCAGATGAATTCAATCAATGCAACAATCTCATTCCCTTGTTTCAGATACTTCTGGCATTTGTATTCAAACATAATAGCTTATTTCTGATTCTATAACAAGTCCACAACTTCTTGGATGGGACTCTTCCATATCTCCCACTGGCCATTCCTCTCTTATCACCACCAATCCTACAACCCTCACCAGATCCATACACTCACCCCATATTCCAGGCCATCTCAATCTTTCTTGTCTGCCCATGCATTCACTTCTAAATCTCACACATTGTCTACTTGTCCATCCTGAAACCATCCCTCCATTTCCCTGTCTGTCTTATGTTCCTGCCCTCCCATTCCCTCCATGCAACTCACTTCTTCATTCACAAGCTCTTCCATCTTACTTTTCTGCTCTTCCACATTACCTCTTACATTCTTAGAGCTTCTGTTCACTGCATCCATTTAAATGCAGTCCATTTAAGTTCCATTAATCCCTCATATTCATTCCATACATTCAAAAATGCACTCCTTTGCCCTCACACAGCTCTGTTAGCATACCATTCATGATTTTTGCTCTTATTGCCTCAACTTATTATACCTGGGAAACACAGTCTCCTCAACTAACACTACCATCCCTACGCTATTATTATTTACTCTCCTCACTAACAAACTATTCCTGTAGTTCCTGCAAGTTTTCATTAATTAGAGTTGGCAATGTGTGGTTAAATATATTGTCATGTTGTCATTAATCTTAAATATTTTTTTGCTATATATGAATGCTTTAAACAAAGTTATATTATGAGGCATATTCATTCCTACTATGAAAAAAAAATTTATGTTTTTTACAAAAAATATATTTTATTTCAATTACAGAGCACTTTAAGGGTACTTTTAGAATATCTGGAAGTATATGATGGTCCAGAAGAAATATCGAGAAAAAATGCCCTTGTAGCTTTTAAAAGCTTAATAAAGGTTGCATGGCCAAGGTAAAATCTCAATATACATTTTGTTTTTATGTGTTAGTGTTTTTGTACTAACAGATGATTTATGAAATGTTAAAAATTGAAAACACATACACACAGATATTATTAAGAGACCTCCAGGGAGTTAGGACTCATCAAGGAAGGCCACATCTACACACACCAGCTATCATACTTATTCTTGAATTCATTCACACTGCTTGCACTCACAACATCCAATGGCAATCCATTCCAATCATGCACCACTCTATAAGAAAAATCTAGTCCTCACCCCTTTCTTAGTGGAGTTCATTCTCAGCTTCCAAGGATGCACTCTTCCCTTTCCCCATCCTCCATAAATGAAAAATTCCATCAACTGAAATCCTCTTATGACCCTTTCATAAGTTTGTACATCTCAATCATATCGTTCCTCTTTTTCCTGTTTGCTAGTGTGTGTGTGCAGTCTACAAATTCTCGATCTGTCTTCATAATCAGTATTCCACAATTGTGATATCATTTTAATGCACTCCCTCCACTATATCCGAATCATGACAGAAACCAGGAGACCAGACCTGCACACAATGAGGTCTTATCAAGGCCTTGTGAAGAGACAAAATGACATCCTTATCTTTACATATTAAAGTTTGTTTCAGCACAATTATCTCTTGAGTTGTATATGCAATCTTTGCTACATGTCCCTGAACTTCAATTTGCTATCTACTAACACTCCAAGACCCGATCCCTAATCTCATCAGTTTCTTCTAGTATAATCCCACCAGTATAATATGACATTGGATATCTAATCACCCAAAGTGCATGACTTTACATTTACTGACATCCATTTTCCCATGCCCACAATTCTAGCCTATTCAAATCATTCTGAAGTACTGCATATCTATCTTTTCATCATCAGTAAATAGCTATATGTCACCTGTCAAATCCTTCCCAGTATCATTTATGTACAGATTGAATAATCTGTACATAAATTGATTTTACCATATTAAAGTTCAAAGAAACAATTGTAAGTTGCACAGATTAAAAAAATATACATATTGGAAATAATTATGAATTAAAAAAAAAAACTTATGCATAATTAATAGTGATCACTTCCCATTTGGATATCAGCACACTGTCTGGTTGTTTAAGGTTCAGATGATTTCTTAACGTTCCACATGTTTTCAAGGAAGAGATGGTCGAATTTAAACTTTCTGGAGTGAAGAAATTTTGTCTGGTAGCAAAGAGCACTTTGCCTAGTGTCAATAACGTGAGAAGCAAAGCTAAGACACGTGAAGATTCCAAATTGAAGGTGAAGATTGCTTACACTATAAAGGATTAAACCAAGAATATAATTTCTTGGCATCTTTCATGTATAAACAAGAAGTGTCAGCAAATGTATTCTTGAAGTAGAAAAAGTCATGAAAAACCTGAAATGTTGAAAGGCAGTTGGAGTAAATGATATTTGACCAGAAATGCTCAAATATGGAAGTATAAAGTTTACAGTGGCTACATTGCATAAATAAAAAAGGCCTTGGTTAGAGGGTCAAATTCCGGATGATTGGAGCAGAGTTTTCGTAATAAGTTTTGTTGATCTGGAAAAGGCATATGACAAGGTGCCAAGAGGAAAGCTCTTCAAAACACTACAGTTATATAGTGTTAATGGGACATTATATAGTCTCTGTTTAAGTTGTAAGTTAGAATTGAAAAAGTTACAGGCAGATGGTTTGATGTTAAATCAGGTGTGTGACAAGGGTGTGCATTATCTCCACTGTTATTTATTATCTATATGGATCACATTATGAAGGAAAATGATATTAAATCTAATATCAAAATTGATGATGTTAGTCTTAGCTCTTTACTTTATGCAGATGATGTTATACCTTTGAATAAATCCAGTACAAGTCTGCAAGATTTCCTGACTAAATTGAATAACTGTTCTTAAAAATTTGGTAGAAAATCAGCATAAAATGACAAATGAAAATAGGCAAAAACGTTGAAAACATCAACTGTATCTTGAATGGTAAACCTACAGAACAAGTAAAACATTTTAGCTATTTAGGAACAATTTTTAGTGAAGATGGCAAATTAAAATGGAAATAGACAATCAAATCAGTAAAGCTGGTGTAGTAGGAAGTCAGCTGAATAATATATGGAATAAGAAAGAAATTACTCAAAACACTAAATTAGCTATATGCAAACCAGTTTTAACTTATGGATCTGAGAGCTAAGTTTAGAAATAAAACACTTGATCAAAGACTGATGACCTCTGATATGAAAGTTCTGAGAAAGATTAATGGAATGAACAGATAGCATCAATTTCAGTATTGCATTAAAAATGATATTAGAAAAGAACCTGACATTGTTTGTATTCAGGAACATGCTAGCAGAGCTCATCTCAGATGATGTAGTCACTTAAACAGAATAGGAGAGGAAGATTAACAAAATAAGTGTTCTTTTTCAGATTGGGAGGAAGAAGACCAAGGGGAAGTCCATGTAGAGGGTTGATACAGTAAAAAGTGCCATAGAAGACAGAAATGTATGATTGGATAATGTTGGAGTGTTGACAGATTACCGTATTTTTCCGTGTATAAGATGCCCCCATGTATAAGAAGAACCCTACTTTTTCGAACCCAAAATTAAGAAATCAATATTTTAAACATCTCCACTGTCTAATTATACACTCAGTGGGAGGAGGTCCAAACTGTCCCTCTGAAGCTTTATTTCCATGTTGTTTTGCGTAATTGATGACTTTTAACTTGAATTTTGAAGAATACGACAATCTTTTTTTTTTATTTTCAGACATTTTTATGGGCTAATGCTCAAAATATTGTTAATGCATTAATTTACCCCACCAACAAGTTGCAGATGTATGAATGCTTTTGAGTTCTGATTGGCTTATTCAGAATCAGCCATTAATGACATCAGTCGACAAGTTAACAAAGGCTAGTGATTGATGGAAGCCTGTTCACATAAACAAGGTACCGGCAGTTTCGCCACGGCAACCGCAGGTCTCTCAACTGGTTACCCCTTGTTTATAAGATGACCCCAATTTTTAGTCTAAAAATTTTAGAAAAAAGTATCGTCTTATACACGGAAAAATACAGTAATTTGGGGACAAATTGTTGATCGAAATTATTAATTTCGATTATTATTAATGGTGCAACTATTTCTGGTAGTATAACTGTCATAATTACTCTGTACATCCCATGAGAGTACTTATCAGGAATTTTATGATGATGACTTCTGTAGTCTGTCTAGAATATATCTAAAATTTTACTTTCAATCGAAAAGCATTAATCAAAAATGAATGATGGCTCTGCAACCTTACAATTAATTAACAATCCATATATAATTTATACTATATATTGCAGCAAAATGAAAGGGGGGGCATTATTATTGGGGCCCTTTTCCTAAACCTTCCTATCTTTACAAAGATTGGGTCTGCTGGTCATCTCTAATACAGAGGGGACAGGATTTTCATTCCCACAAGCAGACTCCGATATTTTGTAGGACCAAAACATTTTAGTCTGATTGTTTCAGGCATCTTTTGTTCTTAAAAATGAAAAAAGATGTCAGAATTGCTTTATTCGTTTTGCATCATCTTTTTTCATTGATGACTTTAAGTATGTGGTTGATAGATCTTTATTCTAACCATCCCCATCAGTAATATTAAATACTGTGAAAGAGTGCACACACTCCAAGGAGTCCACATATTTATCTTTTATTGGTTTATTTTTTGGTTCTCTTACCAGACAGCAACTTCTGGTTTACATTTAAACCAGAAGTTGGATGTATTCATAAAACATTCTAGTATCTCAAACATATACTTATTTTTACAGTATTGACATTTTCCCTAATAGGAATGTAATTTGTTTGGTCATAGATACCCTTTCTTTCTTTCTTCTGACAATGGTCATTTTTAACTTAAAACATGCTTTATTGCTAAATACTCCAGATTCATACATGTCACTACAGTGGTATCTTGCTAATCCGAACTTCTTTAGTCCGAACTGCGGATTGAAAGAAAAACAATTTTATTTATGACGTATTATTATTTTGTGTACTATTTTTTTTAATAATTATTATTTTAACTATTATTATTTATTTTATTATTATTACAGTACAGTATAACTATGGTGATACACAAAAACAGGAAAAAATTCAAAATGTGCATAATTTGGTTAAAAATATAAATCCAGATATTGAAATTTCTCAAACAGATATTATGGAATGGATTAAAGGTAGAACCGAAAGTGAAATCAAAATGAAACCAGATGCTGAAATTATAAATATCATGCTACAGAATGAATTAGATGACGATAAAGAACTTGAAGAAAAAAAAGTAAAACGTGAAGGGCAGCTGACAGTTTTAACATGTGTATAGAATATGCTAAGCAGAATGATACGCCATTCCACAAAATTTTATTGCTAATGCAGCTCCGAGAAGAAGCATTCGAAAAAGTTTAGCTTCCAAGAAGCCAAAGAAAATCAGTGACTTTTTTACAAAGAAATCAAAATAACACAAATTTTTTTTGTGTTAATTTGGAAACTTTTTTTTGTGTTGTGTACCAGAAAGTGATATTTTTACACAAATTAATTTATGTACTGAACTATGCAATTTTATTAAATCAGAATCCTCAACAATACAGATACATACAAACTAAATGTTTTACTAAAATAAACTTGTGTGCTGTATTAATTTTTATTTTTTACATTACAGTACAGTAGCTTTTTTTCTATCAGTTACTTCATTTATTTTCAGAATTAAATTGATGTACCATTAGAATCTGATTATTTTTGTCTTAAACGCTAGTTATTGTTGTTCTCTTGGGGGGAAAATTCGTTAATCCGAACTTTTCGCTCATCCGAACGAGTACGGTTTTTATTAGTTCGGATTAGCGAGATACCACTGTATTTCAAACATGTTAGATGTTTGACTTTGATTAGGTTATTTAATTTTTAGTTAAAGAATATATCCAATTTATTCTTTTAAAACTTTAATACTGCATTCTGCTATCAACTCAGCTATACAGATGAAATCCTCTGTCTAGCAGCACTATTTCAAACATGTTGAAAATCAACTTGTTCGTAATAGTGCTGTTTGAGAGAGGAATTTAGAATTGAATGAATACTGCATTAGGCTAAGTATTATGCATTTTCATAACACTAAGCATATAATAGATCTAGTACACATTCCTTAAAAACATATATTTGATTTGAAAGCATGCTTCATGATCTATTCAAGATGCTTTGTTTATTGTTAAAGCAAAATGTGATTAAAATTCGGAAAATTTTTCTTCTGTGTTCTAAAGTTTTTTATTATCATGTATGACCAACACATAAGTCCAAATAAGTGTAATAACAGCTTTATTATTATGCCACAACCATTTTGTTTTGTGAAATAAATGTGAATTTATTTAATAATATATTTTTTAAAAAAAGAGGTGTTTTTTTAAAATCCTCTTTATTTTAAAAAAAAAGGATTTTAAAAAAGTGCATGAAGATGGATGCAATTTCGTGACATGAGCTGTTAAAAAAAGATAAGTATTAGTATTAAGGAGAGATATTCTTGTGTTTATTTCATGATAGTACTAGTTTTTAAATTTGTGCTATTCAAATTCGAATTGATGATTTTTTTTTTTTTTTTTTTTTTTTTTTTTGTATAATTGTGTGGTATTTTATTAGATATAAACACTGGGGAGGGAGACAGCATGCAGTAATAAGGGAAATGAATTTTTTTTGGATGTCTTGAGGGACACCTCTCTTAGGTAGCATGTAGTAGAGGGAACGCGAGGAACAAGAGTTTTGGATTTAATCGTAGAGAAGTACAAATGAAAAATTGGATAACAAATGACTGAATATCCGTTTCAACGAAAATTATAATTTTTGAAGCGAAACAATGGGCAGCTTTGTTTGGCATTATAGATTTGCCATCATAGATTTTACTGGATCACTTTTACTGGCTTCTTGGTACTTCAGGTTTATGAAAAGACACAGGCTATACATGCCTATGAAAACCATTCTGGCCCAAAAATTGTCTCATAAATTTAGGGTGCGTTCAGTGTTAATGCATCTTAACATCCGAAAAATATGGTATGTTACTTCTGAATGTTTCCCACATCCATTTTTTACCTGCATCTATATGCATATTTTTTCTCTCATTCCTAATAGAAGTTTTAAAATTATAATATACAGTGATTACTGATATGTCTACTATTGGATAATTAAAAATTTAATTGCATTTTGACTAAATACGTAATAGGGAAATCTTTTTAGCTGTTAGATTACACTAGAAAAATGCCAACTAGTTTTGCAACATATATATTCTGGTGGCTTCTTTAGGCTATAATGGGAGAAATGAAGAAAGTAGCTGATAATTCTAATGATTTACATGAAACACAAGTAAATCATTAGAACAAAAACAATGAAGAAAAATTATGAAACCACAGTAACTAATGTGTAGTATGCCTCAGCTGTCTCTTTGGAAAATCTGTGATTGTTGGAGAAGTTAAAATCTGATGTCTTAAGAAGTCTAATTAGCATTAGACTGTAGTCATTCATTCATTTAAGATGAGTCCTTGGTTTGTGTTAAGGGAGTCACATGAATGAATGACCACAGTAGATTCCTAAATTTGTCAAGAAAAAGTTTTCAAAATAGGGCATAGCATTTGTATTCCAGTTATTAGTGTGACTAGTTGTTGATATATGATGAGCTAAGGTAGACTTTTCTTCTCTTTTGCGATCAGCATTGCTGACATATATATATTTTTTTAATTCAGAAGTTTAGCTTGTCTGACCTGTGTAGACTAGCCCACAGGACGTGGGATTCTATAAAAACCTGGATGCTTGTAGAAGAGAATACTGTCCTTTGGAGATCTGAGGAGACTATAAACTGTTTGAATCAGCTTGTGTGCTACTCAAATGTTATGATTCTTGAAAACAGGACTGTATTTAGTTTTTTTGGATTTACAGCCGAAACAACTCAGGTCCGTTTATTATATCTGTTAATTGCATGTGTTCTAATGGACAGTTTGTCTGCTTTGTGGGATGAAAACCCAAATTTTCAGGAGGATAAACTCCTGTACAAGTTGAGAATGGTAGCAATCTTCAAAGATTACATAATATGGGCTATTAATTGAATCTCTTGTATCTTGAATTTGGTGAGGAAGAGGATTAGCCAGAAGTAATATATTTGCTGTTTGTAGAGTATCCATTAAGAACAAAAAAGATGGAGAAGAGTTTGAAGTTGTTCCTTAACTGTGTATATGATCTTCACCTTAACTTGCAGAAAACTGAAATGGGATTATCCATTTTTTTTTTCTGAACTGAAACATCAAAAACTTAAGGAAAAACAACTCTTTTTCATATTTTTGTTCTTAATGGATATTCTACAGTCAAATGGATATTATTTTCAGATAATTCTCTTTGCCAAAATCAAGATAACCAGTTCTCAGATGTGATTTTCTTTCCATATATTCGTGATCTGTTCATTAAGATCATCATCATAACATTAATTACGGATATAGACCATATTGGTTTGTTCCGGTCTCATTATCCATCTAATATTCTCTTTTGAGGTCTACACAGCCTTCTCTTTCCAATTGGTTTATATTTTATTATTTGTTTAGGATATCAGGCGTTGGCCATTTGGTTTACATGTTCTATGCAATTTTGTTTGTGATTAGTTTTTTTTTCTTTTGATTTTATTTTTAGTTCTTTTAAAATCTCTTCATTCCTTCTTTGGTCAAATAATGCATATTTTACGGTTCTCGTGAATTTCATTTCACTTGTTTTTATTCCTTATTTATCTTGTTTGTTTTTTGCCCAGATTTTGCTGCCATATAATAATGTGGGCACTATTAAATGTATTGTATATTTTCAAGCTTTTTGTGCAATATAATTTGTAAAAATTTTGAAGCGTTTCATTTTATGTCTTTTACTCCTTCATATGATATTTCGCATCCAAGATAACTGAAAGTACTTCTGTTCTATTATTTTATTATTAATAACTATTTTACTTAAATTAAGGGGATAACAATCCCTTATTGTTTTTCAGCCAGTATGCGAAACTTTAAGATTGAAAACTACGATCTAAGTGTTTCATGCCGACGAACTATTGGCGAATCCAAGCGTAAGTGACCACTTGGTAGTACCACACCAAGGCAACTCGATGCAAAGGTGGAGCAAGTTCCCTCACCATTCTTGATATTTTCTCATAATGTAAAAACACACAGCTCCTATGATATGTAATACTGCTTTACATTATGAGGAGAGGTCACTACCCAGACCGGTTTCAACCTTTTTTTGAGGTCTCATCAGTGAGTAGAGTTATAATATAATATAGTGGCACACCTTTCTGGCATTAGTATAGCAAAGGTATGTAAGTTCTTTTCACTTAAACTTTGATATCATTTAGGTCTAGCTACTCACTGATGAGACCTCAAAAAAAAGGTTGAAACCGGTCTGGGTAGTGACCTCTCCTCATAATGTAAAGCAGTATTACATCTCATAGGAGCTGTGTGTTTTTACATTATGAGAAAATATCAAGAATAGTGAGGGAGCTTGCTCCACCTTTTGCATCGAGTTGCTTTGGTGTGGTATTACCAAGTGGTCACTTACGCTTGGATTTGCCGATAGTTCGTCGGCATGAAACGCTTAGATCGTAGTTTTCGATCTTACAGTTTCGCATACCGGCTGAAAAACAATAAGGGATTGTTATCCCCCTTAATTTATCAACTTCACAGAAAAAAATAGCCATTTGGCTTTTCAACTATTTTACTTCTAAGCGGAGTTTGTCCACAAAATGCCGTTGTTTTAGTTTTATCTAGGGATATTTTCATTCCAAACTGTTCTACTATAATGTTTAAATTATATATTGCTCTTTTTAAATTGTCTTATTTATCTGGTATTATTACCTAAACATAAACAAATAATAGTGTATTTATTTTGTTATTCCTGGAAATTTCTATACCTGAATTGTTCACAGTGTTTCACTGTTTTCATTAATATAAATATTGAAAAGTGTTGGAGATAGAGGGCATCCCTGTCTTACCTGGTTTATAGTTTGTTTTTCAGACATTTTCTCATTTTTTTATTTTTTATTTCATTATCTTTGTATATGTTTAATATTGCATGTAGTAAAACATTAGGTATGTTTATTCTTTGTAATATATCAAACAGTATATATATCTTTTTACTTTGTCAAATGCTTTTTCATAATCTATAAACGAAAGATGAGTTTCTAAATTAAATTCTCTTCTTTTTTCTATAAATAGTTTTAAACAGAATGCTGCATCCATTGTAGAGTGTCCTTTTCTAAATCCATTTTGACATTCTAATAATATTTTTTCACTGTATATTTTCAATTTTTCATTAAAGTATTCTACTGTATATTTTATAACATGTATTCAATAAACTAATATCTCTGTAATTAGCAGGTGTTTTGTTTTAACCCCCTTTTTAAATATAGGTATTACTATACAGTCATCCCTCAACTTGCATACGTTCAAAGATATGCCCATAATTCTATAAAGGAATAAATAACATTTTCAACTATACATTCAAACAAGATGCAAGCGAGCATAAATTAAAAAGGTTACTATTTAGCAACCAGCATCATGTGCAGTGACAACAGTTCATTCTGTGGCATCTTCAGTCGGCATTTGGTACGTGCCTTCAACATTTCCTCTGTTGATTTTGTGTTTGAGAAAAAATAGGTTATTTTGTATTTATCGTTAAATATTTTGTGAGATTTTGTGCAACATGGCCCAATTACATGCCCAATCAAAAATCCTAGTGAAGAATCACAGCAAAAGAGGTGAGCAATTGATCTTGAAATAAAGTTGCAAGTTATAAAACAACATGAAGCTGGTAAGTCCGTCAATGTGATCGCACATGACTTTGGATGGTCTCATTCTACAGTGATAGCCAGTTTGAAAAATAAGGATAAAATTGTAGAGGCTGCAAAAGGACCTACTTCCATTAAATCGACGATAGTGACGAAGCAACGACAAGGTCTGTATCGGTGATATGGAAAAGCTACTTGCATCGTGTATAGAGGACCTGAACCAAAAGCGCATACTATTAGCACTATGACCACCACTAAGGTACTGTCTCTTCAACATGTTGAAGGAGAAAGCAGGACCCAATTATGACTACGAAGTCAAAATTTCTTCCATTTGATTCATGAGATTCAAGCAGAGTTCTGCGCTGCATAATGCAAAACTGTATGGTGAACCTGCAAGTGCCAATGAGAAGCCTGCCAAGGAGTTTACGGAGAAATTGGATAAATTATTATAGGGAAAAATTATTTGCCACAGCAAATATTTAATATGGATGAGACCTCCTTGTTTTGGAAAAAAATGTCCGAGCAGATATTCATTTACAAAAAGCTAAAATCTATGCTTGGGTTCAAAGCTCTTAAAGATCATATTACGATTCTGTTAGGGGATAATGTGACTGGATATAAACTGAAGCCATTTGTGATATGGCACAGTGAGAATTCACGAGCCTTCAAAAACATTAGGAGTCGTACTCTTCCAGTTCATTATCGGAGCAATAAGAAGTCGTGGATGAGCCAAAAATTGTTTGAGGATGTCTCTATCAACTCTTACGTGAGTGGAATGGAAAGCTGTTATGTGAAAGAATATGTAGAATTTAAAATTTTATTAATTCTAGATAATGCTCCAGGTCATCCACCTTACATCGATGATGTTCACCCCCAAGATCAAGGCTATGTTTCTCTCTCCAAGCACTACACAACTTCATTGATCCAACTGATGAATTTCAGTGTTTAAGGCTTATTACGGAGAACTTTTTCACAAGCCATTTCTGCCACTGAAGGAAATAATCCGACTCTCATGCAATTCTGGAAATCATTAAATATTCATCATGCTATTAAAAATATTGCTGTGACTTGGGACGAAGTGTCCTCTCAATGTTACGAGTGGCATATGGAAAAAGACATTAAAAAGGTTTGTGCATGATTTTGGAAGTTTTGAAAAAAATGAAGACCTTTGTAAATTGAGTGAAGAAATAATGGGCCTAGCAAACAATCTGAATCTTGAAGTGAATGATGACGACATAGTTCAACTCATAGAAAGTGCCCTTGAAGAGTTACAAGTACAAGAAGAGGTAGTTAAACAGTTCACACTGAAGGGTCTTGCAGAAATGTTTCTCTGCAGTTAGCGATATTCTCAAAATAGCTGAAGACATGGACCCCCATTGTTGAATGCTACTTATTAGTAGAAAGGAAAGTACATAATGTGTTTGTTTGCTATAAACAAATTTATAATGAAAAGAAGAAGAGAAATAAGCAAAGCACATTGGATATTTTCATTAAAAAATAAAAAGTTACACCAGAAGAGCTGCAGCCTGGTTCTTCACATCTGGAAGGTAATGGAGATGTGATTGTGGAGGAAGATTTTGTCAATATTCTCCTGTTTTATAGTGGCGGTTATGCACAGTACAGTTTTATAAGGTTTAAAAATTAAAATGACAGTATTTTAATTTTTAAACCTGATGTAGGTTTCCCAAATTTGAGGAAGTCTCATGCAGCCAAATTTGTTGAGGTTTGGATCGTTTCTTAGGACTGAAGCTGATTCTATGAAAAGCCTTTCATATCTGTATTTGCTACAGTTAAGTTCCTAACCCCTATAACTCTGTTGATTTAATGTATCGACTTATGTCCAAACCGACTTACGTCCTGCCGGATGGAATGGAACCCCAACATAAGTCGAGGGAAGACTATACTCGTATTCCATTCTATTGGTATTTGTCCATTTGTATATATTTTATTTAAAAATGTTAATAATCTCTGATGAATTTTTTCCCAGCAAATTTATACAGTTCGCAGTTTATCCGATCTTCTCCTGCTGATTGGTGCTTTTTTGTTTTACCTAGGTTATCCTTTAATTCTTTCATTAAGATGTTAATTAAGATTGCTCAAGAATCATAACACTTCAGTAACATGTATACAAGCCAACTCAAATATTCATAGCCTCCTCAGATCTCTGAAGGACAGTGTTCTCTTCTGAAAGCATCTGAATGTTTATAGGATCCCATATTCCTATGGACTTGCCTACATGGGTCAGAGGACAAAGTTTGAATTAAGAAAAAAAGAAAAAACATTTCAGTGATGTTAATCACAAAGGACCTAGTTCATTACATGCAAATGACAATTCACATGGCTCTCTTAACAGAAACTAAACCTCATCCTGTATGGTTTCTGAAAATCTCTAATTAGACTTCTTGACACATCAGATTTTCACTTCTCCAACATTTGCCTACAGACTTCAATGAGACAGCCAATGCAGGTCATACATTACTATGATCTCATTTAATTCATCTCGATTTTTCTATTCTGAAGATTTGTTTGCATTTTCACATCAGTTGCATTCTTCATTCACCTATTATAGCTGTGAAAAAGCCACTAGAATATAGATGTCCCAAATAAGTTGGTATTTTCTCTGTAACCTAACGACTAATAAAATTTTCTTATTATTGTAATTAAAGATTGTCAGCTAGAGATAATTTACCACACACAGGTTTGGGATATATTATCCATTGTTCCTTGTTAATTGTTTATAATATACATGTATTATTTATACAGGTTCATATAAAATTGTATTTTTTAAAATTTTATTTTAGGATTCCTTTCCATTTGGAAAAAATATTAAATGGCTTATTGCGGTACTGTTATGAAATTAACTCAGATGAAGGGAATATTTCACTTCCAGGTATATTTGTGAAAGTTTCTGGCCATTTTATTTAAAAATATTTAAATATTAATTTTTAATCTTACCTGATGATGAGTTAAGGTTCCTGTGGCTTGGTATATTCATGCTTTTGTCTGGCAAGTACCACATGTAACTCCTTGGAAGTAGTAATTAAACAGTAAGAACTTACTATTTTGTATAACATTTCTGGTATTTGTTCAAATTAAAAAACAAATAGAAAAAAAAAAGGGTATTCACAGATAGATTTATGAATGAACAACTGTCATTATTCAATTTTCGTGGAAAGGCTTAGACGTTGGTTATGCATTTTCACTGTATTATTTAAAAATTACAACGTACTAGGATATACATTAAAATAAATTTTAATATATTTCTATATTTCGGCATTTCAAGAACTTCAGTACAAGATACGTGCACGCAGGCACAACAAAACAATAAGTGAGGAAGAAGTATGAAGCTATTATTTCTCCTAAAGTCCTGATGGTGCCCTCTAGCGGGCAATGTTAGTATTCTTGGGCGATTGGGCTGAAGGTCTTTTGATGTAGGTTTCCCAAATTTGAGGAAGTCTCATGCAGCCAAATTTGTTGAAGTTTGGATTGTTTCTTAGGGCTGAAGCTGATTCTATGAAAAGCCTTTCTTATCTGTATTTGCTACTGTGTATTATCCTGGCTTTCTTTCACTGTATTCTATGGCAGGTATCCAGCGCATGGTCAGCAAGACCATGGTCCTGTACTACTCTGGTCTTGCTGACCATGCGCTGGATACCTGCCATAGAATACGGTGGAAGAAAGCCAGGATAATACACTGTAGCAAATACAGATAAGAAAGGCTTTTCATAGAATCAACTTCAGCCCTAAGAAACGATCCAAACCTCAACAAATTTGGCTGCATGAGACTTTCTCAAATTTGGGAAACCTACATCAGAAGACCTTCAGCCCAATCGCCCAAGAATACCAACATTGCCCGCTGGAGGGCACCATCAGGACTTTAGGAGAAATAATAGCTTCATACTTCTTCCTCACTTATTGTTTTGTTGTGCCTGCGTGCACGTGTTTTGTACTGAAGGTCTCGAAAATGGCAACGTGACGTTGCCAAAATATAGAAATATATTAAAATTTATTTTAATGTATATCCTAGTACGTTGTAATTTCCTTAAATAATATAGTGAAAATGTCATTATTCAACTGGAGCAAGACATTGAATGTTAGATACCCATTGTTGTAGTAACTTCTCTCATAGCGCCTAGTACATTGTGTATGTCTTTTATATATTCTGCCTATCACTGATTTAAGATGAGACCTTGGTTTTTATTACATTGAATAGGACATGGTGTCATTAATCTAGCCTCTTCAAATCTATGTACACTGTTAAATTTTAGTATGGCAGTTTAGTAAGTTGTAATTTACTTAGTGTTTTTCTTTAGTGCTGTGAAATGACAGTCCTGATTTATTTGCCTGTTTTTCTCCACATCTTTAACACGTTCTTTTTGATGGATTTCTCCAGATTGACTGACCTGTAGAATGTAACAAATTATTATTATCTGAGACCTCCAGGGAGTTGAGGACTCATCAAGGGAGACTACAAATCACCCAAACCAGCCATCATACCTTCTCTTAAATTCATTCACACTAGATGCACTCACTACCCCTAAGGGCAAATTATTCCACTCACTCACTGCTCTCTGGGAGAAAAACTTGGCTCTTACCCCTTTCTTGACTGAAAATAAATTTAACTTCCATGGATGCCCCCGTGTCCTCTCTCTCCACCTTCCATAAAACAAAAAATTCGTTAGTTGATATCCTATAACACCCATTCAAAAGTTTATAGACCTCTATCATATCACCCCCTCTTTCTCCTGTTAACCAGAGTCTGCAATCCACATACAATCTGTCCTCATAATCTAAATCCCATGATCCAGATATAATCTTTGTAACTCTTCTTTGCACCCTTTCCACAACTTCTTCATCTCCTTGGAACCTGGGAGACCAAATTTGCGCAGAATAATCCAGGTGTGGTCTTATCAAAGCCTTAAAGAGGCAAAATTACTTCCTTATCCTTACATGTCAAGGTTTGCTTCAACATAGCAATTATCCTCTGAGTTGTATTTGCAACTTTTGCTACGTGACCTTTGAACTTTAAATTCTTATCCACCAATATACCAAGATCCCTTGCCTCTATAGTTTCTTGTAGCATAACCCTGCTAATATAATATGTTGCTGGAACTCTAATCACGCCAAAGTACATAACTTTATACTTACTAACATTAAATTGACAGCCATTTTCGTTTATCCAAACGGTCTATTCAAATTATTTTGTAATTGCTGAATATCAGTAGCATCCCTTATTGCCCTGCCTATATTCTCATCACTGTTGCACATCCGATGTTAGATCCTTCCTGATGTCATTAATACATAGATTAAACAATAATGGCTTAAGGACTGAACCCTCAGGAAAGCTGGCAGATTCACACCCACTGTATACCACTTTTTGATATCTGTCTGTCAACCATCCTCTGATCCAAGTCAAGAGTTTATATTCCAATCCCATATTCTCCAGTTTATGCAACAGCCTTTCATGTGGTATCCTATCAAATGCCATAGAAAAATTCAACATTATCATAATGTATCCATTCCCTTTATCCTACTTGACTGTAACATTATTATAAAATATGAGCAAATTGCTAAAACATGACCTTCCTTTAGTAAACTCATGCTGTTCCTTGCAGAGTGTAGCATGTTTGTCTACCCATTACTGTATGCAAGTTCTTACCAACCTCTCTAAAATCTTCACTACCACACCAGAGATACTGATAGGTCAGTAGTTAGACACATCAGTTTTTGCACAAGGGTTGGCTGTAACATTATTATAAAATATGAGCAAATTGCTAAAACATGACCTTCCTTTAGTAAACTCATGCTGTTCCTTGCAGAGTGTAGCATGTTTGTCTACCCATTACTGTATGCAAGTTCTTACCAACATCTCTAAAATCTTCACTACCACACCAGAGATACTGATAGGTCAGTAGTTAGACACATCACTTTTTGCACAAGGGTGTACAATGGAACTATCATACATTCCTGTGATATCATTCCTGAGCTGAGACTCAAGTTATACGAACATGTGAAAGGCGTAGCCAATTCGGCTGAACATTCGTTTTGTAAACAGGCTGATATTCAATCTGTCCCTATTGACAAATTCTTATTCAGGTTATGCAACAGCTCTTCAATCTCATTTTCATAAATGTCTAACTCTTCATTAAATGTGGCAGTAGCACTGTGCACAATGTTACATACACCTGGTTGATATATCTTAACAAATGCTGCAAGTATCAAAGATTTGTTGATCTTTTGTAACAATGATACTGGCCTGGTTGGCCGAGTGGTTAGCATATCCACTCTCCAGCCAAAATGTTGCAGGTTCGAGTCACGCCGCGGGAATGGATGTTTGTGATCGTGTATGAAAATACTAGTCGTGGTGATGGAGGCTAGTAGATGGCATTGTTGTAGATGATGTGGGATCGCTGTAGATGGTGGATTGAGTGGTGAAGATGGAGAGTTATAGAGTTGTAGGTGCCCTCCCTCAATGAACATTTGGACATCCTTGGAGATGTCACGTAATAATAACAAAAGAGAAGAAAGAAATCTGCCTGAATACTGAGCTAATGGTATACAAGACATTGTTTAAATCAATTTTCTTAGCAAGAGTTGAGTTAGAAATAAAAGTTGATTGAAGATATGAACATTTTAAAGAAATTAGAAGAATGAATAGATAGCAACAGATCTTGATATGTTGTTAGCGTTCAGATATGCAAGCAGATCTAGCCTATGCTGTGATTCACTTAAAGAAAATTAGAAAGATATTATTAGTAAAACAAGTATTTGATTCAATTTATCAGCTAAAGACCCAGAGGAAAATCAAGATCTAAATATAGTAGTGTTTCAGAAGATGTTTCTGATTTTTCTATCCTTGCAGACAACCTTACTGTTTGTAAGGTTGTCTGCAAGGATCATCTACAACAGTTTGAAAACACGAACCAAGGTTTGGTTCTTGTTTTCAAACTGTTTAATTTTTTTTTTAATGATGTTTGTGTATTTGAGTCCACAGTTCACTTCTGAGAGTTTTTCAACTTTGATTCGTTTTAAAACCTTCTTACACGCTCTTCTTTTCAATATTAAATTCAATTTTATCCTGCTCAAGACTGATCACTTCCTATTTCAGATCCTGTGTATACTCTTCTGTCATTGACTATGTTATAGTTGACAGCAAAAACATCACTGTCAGCTATGACATGGTCGATTCATCACATTGTTGGAACATGGTGTTAGTAATAACTAGTCCATGTCCTGAACAGAAATCCAGGCACTCACCAAATGAATTAACTTGTTAAAAAAAAAAAAAAAAAGATGCTAGTAATTAAGGAAGACTTAATTATATTCGACTATCATAGTATCTATAATAAATTTAGTTTAATCCTTTATCCAAGCGCGTGCAAACAAAATTTGCGCCTGAAAGTATCTTCAGGACTGGGGCAAAGTGGTACAACACTTATAATAAATTTAGTTTAATCCTTTATCCAAGTGTGTGCAAACAAAGTTTGCACCTGAAGATACTTTCAGGCACAAACTTTGTTTGCACACACTTGGATAAAGGATTAAACTAAATTTATTATAGTCTGACCAAGTGAAAAATAAACTTTCAATATCATAGTATCCTGCACACATCAGGAAATGGTGATATATTTTATAGATTACAGTTGTTCAGATATTGTATTTAATTTATTTAAAAACATAATAATTTTTTGATAGTTTTTGGTCCACTATTTTTAAACAAGCAATTTCAGTGAAATGGGTTCTTTTTTTTTTATGTCCATCAAAAACTTAATTTAATACTGTACTTCTGAGAAAGAATAATTATAATAATTGGGTACAGTATGAAATGTATGGCAGTGAACATTATATATTTAATTGGGGTGAATAAGTAAAATCATTCCCATCATTTCAGATATAATTCCCACAAAAATGTTGAAAATGACTAAGTATGGGAAATCATTTTTTCTGAAAAAATGAAATTCACAGCATTGTTCATACAAGGGCAGTTTGCATTATTTTTAATTGTGAAAAATTATTTGAGGATTAAGACAGTTTTTAATAAAATAAAAATGGCAAATTTTTATTTTAGAAGTAACTATTCATTGTGTTTGTTTTGCAGTTAAAGAAGATGTGTTGCACTTAACCAAGGAATGTCTGTTGCTTTTAAAAATTTGCTGCCCTGAAAAGTTTGTGGTAAGAATCATAATAATAATAAATAAAGATCTTTATTGTTGGACGACAAATTTTCAGGAAGAATGGGGGGAAAATTTGTTTTCTTTGAAAGTTTGTCCTTTGCTTGCATCATTGGTAGATGACTTAGATGATTTTCATCATGACGAGATCACTGTCCTGCTTGTTGCTGACCTAAAGTAGCTTTAAAAATATATACTAGAATAGTTCCTGAATTATTTAGCCCCTAGCATGCTTATTGTACTAAATGCACTATTAATTTCCAACATTTTATGAGTGGGATTGTCATTTAAAAAAAAAAAATGTTCATCATCATCAAATTCCTGCCATGTACCCACAAGGGGTGTACAGGATATGACAGTACTACATGAAAAAATTACATCATTACTAACTTCCTATCTACAATTTTCCTCCAAATCAGTCTGTTACTTGTCAAGACTCCAACATTATCAGATCTTATATTTCTATCGTCTAAGGCACTTTGTACCGTATCAATCCACCTATATCTTGGTCTTCCTCTGGGTCGTTTTCCTGCCAACCTGGCAGAGAACACTTGTTTTGCTAATCTTTCCTCTCCCATTCTATTTAAGTGACCATACCATCTGAGATTAGCTCTGCTAACGCACTCCTGGATGCTGACAATGTCAAGTTCTTTCCTAATATCCTCATTTTTAATATGATATTGCCATTGATGCCATCTGTTCACGTCTCTAATCTTTCTCAGGACTCTCATATCTGCGGTCTCTAGTCTTTGGTCAAGTGTTTTACTTCTGACCCAGCTCTCAGATCCATAAGTTAAAATTGGTTTGAACACAGTCTTGTATACAGCTAATTTAGTGTTCCGACTAATTTCTTTCTTATTCCATATGAATTTATTCAATTGACTTCCCACAATACCAGCTTTGCTGATTCTGTTGTTTATTTCTATATTTAGTTTACCATCTTCAGTAAAAATTGTGCCTAAGTAGCTGAAATGTTTTACTTGTTCCACAGGTTCTCCATTCACAACACAGTTGACATTTTCAATGATTCTGCCTATTTTCATTGTCTTTGTCTTTTTATTGCTGACCTTCATACCATATCTATTACAACAGTTATTCAATTTAGTCAGAGAATCTTGCAGACTTGTAGCGGATTTATTTAGAAGTATAACATCATCCGCATAAAGCAAAGAGCTGACATTAACATCTCCAATTTTGATATCAGGTTTAATACCACATTCCTTCATAATGTGATCCATATAGATAATGAATAACAGAGGGGATAATGTACATCCTTGTCTCACACCAGATTTAACATTAAACCATCTTCCTGTACTTCCTTCAATTCTAACTGCTGACTCACAACTCAAATAAAGACTAAGTATTGCTTGATATAGTGCTCCATTGACACCATATAACTGCAGCGTATTGAATAGCTTCTCTCTTGGCACCTTGTCATATGCCTTTTCCAAATCAACAAAACTTAAATACAGATCTTTGTTATATTCCCATGCTTTCTCGACTATTTGTCGTAAAGTGAAGATCTGATCCTGACAGCCTCTATTTGGCCTGAATCCAGCTTGTTCTTCACCAAGCTTTTCTTCCACAATTCTTCTCAACCGTTTCTCAAGTATACTTGCATAGATCTTGCCAGGAACACTCAGTAGGGAAATACCTCTGTAATTCTCACATTCAGTTTTATTTCCCTTTTTATATATGGGTACTATGAGAGCTTTACTCCAATCATCGGGAATTCGTCCCTCTGTCCAGGCTTTCTGAACTATGCAGTGCAGCCACTGTAAGACTCTTATACCACCATACTTCAGCATTTCTGGTCGAATATCATCTACTCCTGCTGCCTTTCCACATTTCAAGCCTTTGATGGCTTTTTCTACTTCAAGTATGGATATGTATTCCTGACTGCATGCCTGGTCAGTGTTTTTTATCACTGTGCTGTCATCACTGCTTGTTTCATTTAGCAGTTTTTCAAAGTAATTACTCCATACTTCAAGGATATCTTTTTCTCCTGTTTTCATTTCACCTTTATCATCTCTAATTCCTTTTACAGCACTCTTTCCTCCATTCCTAAGCTTCTTCAACAACCTCCAGAATATTTTGCCACCTTCTTGATATTTATTTTCTATATTCTTGCCAAAGTCCTCCCATGAATTTTGTTTAGCTAGTTTTACACACTGTTTAGCTTTCTTACATTTGTCTCTGTATTCTGTAAGAGTAAAAGCTGACTTATTTGCCAGGAACTTTTGATATGCTTTCTTCTTTTCCTTCACTGCCTCTTTAACTTCCTGTGTCCACCAGGGAGTTCTGATTTTTTTATCCTTGCACACAACCTCACCACATGCCTCTCTGGCAGAATCAATCAATGTTTCCTTCAGAGTTTGCCACTGAATCTCCAAGGTTTGATTCCTGTTCTCAAACTCTTTCATTTTCTTTTCAATAATATTTCTGTATTTTAGTTTACAGTTCATATCTGAGAGATGCTCAACTTTTATTCGCTTTAAAACTTTCTTACATGTTATTCTTTTCAATATGAAATTTTTTAATTTTATCCTGCTCAAGACTAAATAGTGATCACTTCCAATTTCAAATCCTCTGTACACTCTGGTGTCCTGCACCAGGGAGAAAACATCACTATCAACAATAACATAGTCAATGACACTTTTCTTATTCCTAGCCTCTTCTCTCCATGTGAATTTGTGCACATTTTTATGTTGGAACATGGTGTTAGTAATAACCAGTCTATGTCCTGAGCAGAAATCCAACAGATATTTGCCATTATTATTAGCTTTGCTCTTTTCTCCAAATTTTCCCAAAATATTTTTGTATGTCTCACAATCATTTCCTACTCTACTATTTAGATCCCCAACAAGGACCAACTTTTCCTTTTTCATTGTGTCAGTTGCTTTTTCTAAAGCCTCAAAAAATTCCTCCACTTCTACCTTAGTAGAACCTTCTGTGGGACCATAGGCACAAATAAGTCTCATTGTCCAGTTCCCCATTCTCATATTTGCCCACATTACTCTACTTGAGACTGACTGCCATTCAAGAAGATTAGCCTCGTATTTTGTGTTGAATACTATGGCTACTCCTTCTTTTCCTTGATTGTCATTGCCTGAATATAACATTTTGTATTTATTGCTCAGAAAGATCTCACCAGTTTTGGTCTTTTTTGTTTCAGTCACCCCTATTATGTCGATCTGGTACTTATCTAATTCCTCAGCTAGCTCCATTTCTTTGCCATTCAGGCTTCTTACGTTGATAGTACCAATCTTTAACTCTGGTGATGTTGAGTTGGGGTTTGTTTTCAGATTTGTTCCAGTAGCTGACTTTTCGCTGTTCGCCCTGGTTCCCTGGCGAAAACAACGGGGGCCTTGTTTAACCGGGCGACGCCCCAGCCGGCATGAAATTTTGTCATGTTGTACCATCATTTTTTATTTTGGTTTAGCCAATAAGAATACAATTTGGTCGGCTAAATCCCAAATTGCCAGCCCATCCTCGTTCGTTCAGTATCAAAGTAGATACCCAACAGGGTGCACCACGAGAAGGTGAGGATTGGACATTAGGTCAGAAGCCCTGGTCGGTTCTCCGCATTCCTTTAAAGGCTATGTGGAGGTCTCCTCTCAGTTATACAGCTTTGACCCTTAAGCACCCCTTGACCCTTAAGCAAAAAATGTTACCCTCCTTTAATTGAAAATGATAAAATGTCTCTATAATGTATTCAAAAGTAAATCAAAACGACATATCACAAAGCTACTTTAGTATAAAAATGTTTTCTCTATTTAGTTTTATTATATTGGAAAAAATAGGATTTCAAAGCATTATGATCTAAGTATGAGGCATTTTAAGACACAGAAACTTAAAAATAATCATTATAAAAATATGCCATACACTGGTATCAGTATATGGCATTTAAACTTGTTAGAACATATGTATCAACTAGCCACCAACCATTTGTAGTCTAACTTTGGGCTCACAGTCTTCAGACTTAATATTACAGTTGGTAATAGTACCCTTTGGTAGGAAGACCTGAGTTTGATTCCAATCTACAAGAGTACAGGAGAAACATTTATCAGGATATTTCGGCTAAAGGTTGTTGTCCAGTCTCATACTCGTACATAGGTAGCAAGATTTTTTCCTTGAGTTTCATTATTTTTTTAAATTTCATTTTATAGCTTTAAAATTGCATTTATATGCAGATAAGAGTATATAAAATTGTGCTTCTAATGACTAACTGTGGAATTGAACATGTCTGACCAAATTAGCCGAAGTATTCAGCTTAACTAGTTCAATAATTGGAGTTGCAATAACAACTGGTCATTTACTATAAGGAGGTGCTTGATTAAATGTAAGCTGGTTCATCCCATTAATTGTGACAGGCTATCAACACTTATACAGTAGGAGATAGAGAGAAAAAGTCAACAAATGTTGTGATCCAGGATTAAAGCTACGAAGTTAGGTGCCTGGTCATTTACTATAAGGAGGTGCTTGATTAAATGTAAGCTGGTTCATCCCATTAATTGTGACAGGCTATCAACACTTATACAGTAGGAGATAGAGAGAAAAAGTCAACAAATGTTGTGATCCAGGATTAAAGCTACGAAGTTAGGTGCCTGGATTAATGTTTTTGATTGATACTTCTTTTTCAATTACAGTTCTTTACTGTAAAATTATCTGATTCATTCAAATATTTTTATTTGAATGAATCATACAAGGTTTCTTAGTTAAGTTGAACATGATTGCTAAAATCTACATATATTTGTATTGTTGGCATTGTTCTTCTGGAAAAGAAGTGTAAATAAATGATTATATACTCATCGTCTTTATTCACAAGTGAAGGTGACTAATTGTTCTAAAATTTTGCAGTATTAATATATTTTTTTTTATTCCTTTTTAATGTAGATTTTAGAGTTCTCAAATGAAATATTGCAAAGAGAAATGTACCACTATGATTTCATGTGGTACCTTATATATAAATGCTTCATTCTTATAGAGGATACTAAATTAATTTTTTTATCCTCCTTGATATTTTATTGAATCACTCCTCTTCTTTCAGTAAATGCAGATGAAATTTTGTAATTTTCATGAATCATTTTGTACTATTTTGATAGCTATGGACTCTTGGAGAACTTGTGTTTACTGATGTGTCATTGTTCTGTGATGTCATGCATGGTGATGTAATTTCTCACACATGGAAAATAACTGACTTTGAGAGAGAGAATTGTTTGAAGTAAAGAATGCAAGAAACAGGAAGTTTGTTTTTTCTAGGAATGGACTGTTAAAAACAGGTTGGTGTAATATTTACAAACAAAGAAAATCAATCCTCTCTCTGTCTCATCTACAGATATAAAATTGAAAAATAATCATGCAGAAATAATCAATACATTCCGCCGCATTCATGAGTTGCCTTAGTATGGACTACATAGAAGACATAGGTGCTGCTCAAGCGTCTATATATTCGCCTTTTATTGGTCCATTTTGATAAGGTTTCACTGACCTGACAGCTGTTTCGAATTGGTTGGTTCTCTTCAGAGATCAGGTAGAAACCTTAAGAGAGCAAAAAGTCTCGTTCAGTACTAAGAAATTTGATATGTCAGAGAGATGTATTTTTCATACGCAAACTCTCAATCACTGTTTAAAAGTAATTACTAAAATAAAGAGCCAAAAGGCTTCAGTTCAGCCATGTAAAATTATATAAGTCAAGTGGATATTAGATCCATAGATCCAACATTATTTCAAAGCCGAATGTAGAAACTATGAAAGCACTTTCATATAACTTCCAAAGGACAATCATGTATGGACCCACTTTTTCATTAAAAATCCTAATGTGAAAGTATTGTGAATTTAACATAGAAATGCAATAGAAAGCCTTTGATGAAGTCTTAAGGAACAAAGTGTGGATCATGCTCAAGAAGTAAAACATTCCATTCATTTTTGCAACAGTAGCTAACATGTATCAAAACTACCAGATAGCTATAAGAATCAATGAAAAAGTTATAGAATAGAAATCAGTAATCAGAGGGGTCTGTCAAGGATGCTCAGTGTCACCACGCTTATTTAATATCTATGTAGATTTTAAATAAGAGTGTTGAAAAATTCCAATAATCATAGCAAGAAGTAAAGATGAACTAGAGAGAGATCAATATATTCATTAAATATAATTGGTAAAAAATTTGGAATGCAAATGTTAACAGATAAAACAAAAATTGTGGCTTTTAAATGACCATCTCCTGTCAGAAGCAAAATCATGATTGAAAATAAACTTTTAGAATAAAGTAACTTCTTCAAATACCTCGAATGCAGTATGTCATATACAAAAGAAGCTGACATTAATATCAAAATTTCCAACTTCCTAAACATAACAGTGATGAACAATAATATTTTCAAACCCTACCAAGTTCAAATGCATACAAAAATGAGAGTTCATTAAGTTTTGGCAAGAGATTCTTTGCTGTTCATGGATCATAAAAAAAATCGAAACCAGATAATATGTAAAGAACTAAAAATAGCTCAATATTGGACAAAATATATGAATACTGAAAGAAGTGGATTGAACATATTAAAAGAATGGATAGTTCAAGACTTTGTACCACCCATTTGGAGGACATAAAAACTCAGGGACAAACAAGGAAAATATGGAATGAGACTAGAACAAGCCACTAGACATAAATCCCTGAAAAGATGATAATAATGATGACATAAGTTGTAATTAGGTGTATATGTAAAATTCCAATAGGTGTATTGGAAGCTGAAGAAGACCAGTCCTGGAACAAATCTTTTTAACATGTATTGTCACTATTCTGTTGGTGAAATGCTTTGAGTACTATTTTCTGTAGTTATTAACTGTGTGTGGAAGTTGTTTACTTGATGGGCGGTTTTTTTTTTTTTTTTTTTTTTTTTGACATCTTTTATCCGGTCAGTTTATTGTTACTTGGAGATTTAAATGCTGTTGATTTCCCAATCTTAGATTAGGAAATCAATAATATTTTCAAACCTAACCAAGTTCAAATGCATACAAAAATGAGAGTTTGTTAAGTTTTGGCAAGAGATTCTTTGCCAAAACATTTCATTTTTCATATGTGTATAACATATTTTGTCACCAATTTTCTTCAGATTAATATGTTATTTTCACATCTGACATTAAGGCACTAATGGCAATAATCATTTAACCTGGATGTTGGTCTCTGTGTCTTTTCCTGTTATGTTTAAGAGAGAGAGAGAATATCATCTTAGATTAGCTCTGCTCATACATTCTTGAACGTTTACATTATCAAAGTTCCTTTCTGATGACTTCATTTTTTATATGATTCTGTTATTGGTGCCATCTGTTCATTTTCCTAATTTTTCTCAGACTTCTCATGTCTCCATGGTTTCCTAGCTTTTGATCAACTGTTTTATTTTTAAGCCAGCTCTCAGAATATATCATATAAAAACCTTCTCTTATTCCATATAAATTTTACTCAACTAACTCCAAACCATACCACATATGCTTATTCAGTTGTGTATTATTAAATTTAATTTGCCATCTTAACTAAATTTGGTTATCAGGTGTATCAGAGTTGTATATGTGGGAGCAGTATCAAACTTTTGTCAATGATACTGTCACTAGGTTGCAAGAAGATATTCAGTTATTTGTGGCTTATGTGAAGCTTGAAAGAGTTATTAGTAATAGTGCCCTTCAGGAGGATTTAAATCAGGGCTCTAGAAATATAACTTAAATCTACTAACCACAAAAAAAATTTTATTGGTGCAAGTTATTGGTCTATTTTACATAAATATTGTTATAGGTGATGCTTTTTTTAAAAAAAAAAAAATAAATAAAGTTTGATGACAAAACAAAGTAATACATTCTTTAATTCTCACTATATGCTATACATGCTGGCCTGGTTGGCCGAGTGGTTAGCGTATCCGTATCCGCTCTCCAGCCAATAGGCTGTGGATTCGAATCCCGACTAGGCATGGATGTTTGTGATTGTCTTCCACCTTCATACATTCCTTCACCCAAGTATAGATACACTCTTCCAATATGGACTGGGTCACCATGGGAGTAGTAGACCCCAAACCTCCTCCAATGAGAAAGGCTTTCACCCTACAGTGGGTAGAAAAATAGGCTGTTCATCATCATCGTCGTGCTATACATAATTATAATATGCTTTAAATATGCTTTCCATTTAATGTAGAATTTAAAATGTATGCCACAACACAGCTCACCACAACTCATTTTATGTTTTCTTTTGTTTATTGTTTATAATGAAGGATGAATTTATATAAATTATCCATAAGCAATAATTTAATAGGAAAAAAACATAATAAAATTCACGACAACAAGAAAGTAGTTGCACTCGGTCACATGATCTGGTCTTTGACTTCTCTTTACAAGAAAATTGTATTTTTCTTGTAAAATTGTATTTATAACAGCATTAGAAATTATTTTCGTTATATAACAGTTTCAAGCATTTAATTACACTAAGCTATTTCATGTTGTGAGCTGTGAAAATAAAAAGTAAAAGTTGTGTGAATATTTCTGATTTCAGTGTCTGGTTTAATATTACTTTCCTTGATGATGTGATCCATACAGATAATGAATAACAGCTGAGGCATAGATCCTTCTCTTCAGATCCTGTCACTCACTTTCTAGTTCTCCTCAAGAAATCCAACTGACCAGATTTGTGTAAAGTAATCCTGATGTAATCATATCAAATATAAAACTAAAAACTAAATATAAAAAACAAACTTTATAAAAAGGAATGATAACTGCCTTATCTCTGTTTGTATGTTCTTCAATAACCAAGAACAGTAGATGCCTACTATAGCAAATCCTTAGAGCCAAGAGAAATAATTTGTTATACCACAAGGTTTTCAATATGATGAATTTAGAGAAAAAATATTGTTCCCTCCCATTCCATTTTCATGGGGAAAAAAAATTTGTAGGAAACAACAAAAAAAAATGCTGGAAATAACAAAGAAAATCATGGAAAATAATAAAGGTAATAGCATAAAATTTTACATTGACAACAGATCAGAAAGGATTGGTAGGAATTAGATATAAAGAACAGAGAACAATATAAAAAAAGTACAGATGCAAACAGTAATGAGAAATATAGAAAGAACTAGAAGAGTATGAAATTGTAAAAATGAAAATGCAGAATTAATGTTGAAATTTTGAAATCCTAACTTAGTTTAAATTAATTTTTACTTACTTTTACCCCACACATAGTACTAATGTGCTATAGTTTTTTTTTTACCTCTTGTGTGGGATTAAAAAAACAAACAAACAAGAAATCTTCACAATAAACTAAATGTGCAGTGTGTATCATTAAAATCAAATATAAAACTTCAAAAGTTAGAAATACAAAATGTTATATTCAGGCAATGACAATCAAGGAAAAGAAGAAGTAGCCATAGTATTCAACACAAAATACGAGGCTAATCTTCTTGAATGGCAGTCAGTCTCAAGTAGAGTAATGTGGGCAAATATGAGAATGGGGAACTGGACAATGAGACTTATTTGTGCCTATGGTCCCACAGAAGGTTCTACTAAGGTAGAAGTGGAGGAATTTTTTGAGGCTTTAGAAAAAGCAACTGACACAATGAAAAAGGAAAAGTTGGTCCTTGTTGGGGATCTAAATAGCAGAGTAGGAAATGATTGTGAGACATACAAAAATATTTTGGGAAAATTTGGAGAAAAGAGCAAAGCTAATAATAATGGCAAATATCTGTTGGATTTCTGCTCAGGACATGGACTGGTTATTACTAACACCATGTTCCAACATAAAAATGTGCACAAATTCACATGGAGAGAAGAGGCTAGGAATAAGAAAAGTCTCATTGACTATGTTATTGTTGATAGTGATGTTTTCTCCCTGGTGCAGGACACCAGAGTGTACAGAGGATTTGAAATTGGAAGTGATCACTATTTAGTCTTGAGCAGGATAAAATTGAATTTCATATTGAAAAGAATAACATGTAAGAAAGTTTTAAAGCGAATAAAAGTTGAGCAGCTCTCAGATGTGAACTGTAGACTAAAATACAGAAATATTATTGAAAAGAAAATGAAAGAGTTTGAGAACAAGAATCAAACCTTTGAGATTCAGTGGCAAACTCTGAAGGAAACATTGATTGATTCTACCAGAGAGGCATGTTGTGAGGTTGTGTGCAAGGATAAAAAAATCAGAACTCCCTGGTGGACACAGGAAGTTAAAGAGGCAGTGAAGGAAAAGAAGAAAGCATATCAAAAGTTTCTGGCAAATAAGTCAGCTTTTACTCTTACAGAATACAGAGACAAATGTAAGAAAGCTAAACAGTGTGTAAAACTAGCTAAACAAAAGTCATGGGAGGACTTTGGCAAGAATATAGAAAATAAATATCAAGAAGGTGGCAAAATATTCTGGAGGTTGCTGAAGAAGCTTAGGAATGGAGGAAAGAGTGCTGTAAAAGGAATTAGAGATGATAAAGGTGAAATGAAAACAGGAGAAAAAGATATCCTTGAAGTATGGAGTAATTACTTTGAAAAACTGCTAAATGAAACAAGCAGTGATGACAGCACAGTGATAAAAAAACACTGACCAGGCATGCAGCCAGGAATACATATCCATACTTGAAGTAGAAAAAGCCATCAAAGGCTTGAAATGTGGAAAGGCAGCAGGAGTAGATGATATTCGACCAGAAATGCTGAAGTATGGTGGTATAAGAGTCTTACAGTGGCTGCACTGCATAGTTCAGAAAGCCTGGACAGAGGAACGAATTCCCGATGATTGGAGTAGAGCTCTCATAGTACCCATATATAAAAAGGAAAATAAAACTGAATGTGAGAATTACAGAGGTATTTCCCTACTGAGTGTTCCTGGCAAGATCTATGCAAGTAGATCTTGCCAGGAACAAGATACTTGAGAAACGGTTGAGAAGAATTGTGGAAGAAAAGCTTGGTGAAGAACAAGCTGGATTCAGGCCAAATAGAGGCTGTCAGGATCAGATCTTCACTTTACGACAAATAGTCGAGAAAGCATGGGAATATAACAAAGATCTGTATTTAAGTTTTGTCGATTTGGAAAAGGCATATGACACGGTGCCAAGAGAGAAGCTATTCAATACGCTGCAGTTATATGGTGTGAATGGGGCATTATATCAAGCAATACTTAGTCTTTATTTGAGTTGTGAGTCAGCAGTTAGAATTGAAGGAAGTACAGGAAGATGATTTAATGTTAAATCTGGTGTGAGACAAGGATGTACATTATCCCCCCTGTTATTCATTATCTATATGGATCACATTATGAAGGAATGTGGTATTAAACCTGATATCAAAATTGGAAATGTTAATGTCAGCTCTTTGCTTTATGCGGATGATGTTATACTTCTAAATAAATCCGCTACAAGTCTGCAAGATTCTCTGACTAAATTGAATAGCTGTTGTAATAGATATGGTATGAAGGTCAGCAATAAAAAGACAAAGACAATGAAAATAGGCAGAATCATTGAAAATGTCGACTGTGTTGTGAATGGAGAACCTGTGGAACAAGTAAAACATTTCAGCTACTTAGGCACAATTTTTACTGAAGATGGTAAACTAAATATAGAAATAGACAACAGAATCAGCAAAGCTGGTATCGTGGGAAGTCAACTGAATAAATTCATATGGAATAAGAAAGAAATTAGTCGGAACACTAAATTAACTGTATACAAGACTGTGTTCAAACCAATTTTAACTTATGGATCTGAGAGCTGGGTCAGAAGTAAAACACTTGACCAAAGACTAGAGACCGCAGATATGAGAGTCCTGAGAAAGATTAGAGGCGTGAACAGATGGCATCAATGGCAATATCATATTAAAAACTTGGATATTTGGAAAGAACTTGACATTGTCAGCATCCAGGAATGCGTTAGCAGAGCTAATCTCAGATGGTATGGTCACTTAAATAGAATGGGCGAGGAAAGATTAGCAAAACAAGTGTTCTCTGCCAGGTTGGCAGGAAAACGACCCAGAGGAAGACCAAGATATAGGTGGATTGATACGGTACAAAGTGCCTTAGACGATAGAAATATAAGATCTGATAATGTTGGAGTCTTGACAAGTAACAGACTGATTTTGAAGAAAATTGTAGATAGGAAGTTAGTAATGATGTAATTTTTTCATGTAGTACTGTTATAGCCTGTACACCCCTTGAGGGTACATGGCAGGAATTTGATGATGATGATGATGATGATGAAGTTAGAATTGTAACTTTATAATTATTCACCTCCAATTACATGGAGGACACAAGTGATGAACATTAGTCAGCTGATAAACAAGACAGCTTCCTAATAATGGACAGCTGGTATAAATTGATACTGTTCTCTTAGAACTGTAAATTAAACAAATAAGCACAGTATGTAGTATTTATTTAATTTGAAGTTTAAAAGTTAGGAAGTTGCTTCGTTTGGAGGGGGAGAGATGCTGTGGTGCATCGAACATTGTCAAGATGCATTAATGAAAGCAGTATGAGACTGTATATCCAGAGGCAGGAGGATAAATCAAGTAGGAGTAAGATGGATGAATAATATCAGCAAGAGTTGCAGATAAAGAAAATGTTGTGGGGTGTATAAAGAAAAAAGTCATCAGCATACCCATGAGCAGTACAAGGTACATGCAAGGAGGATGACTCGTATGATAAGGAAGGCCAAAGCTAATTATGAGAGGAAGCTTTGTTATGTGGCATGTAAAAGGAGGAATAACTATAGTAGGATGACTTTGAAAAGTGTTGATGGTAGGGAAGTAACAGAAGCAAATCATATAGTTACAAAGTAATCATTTTGCAAAGGTGTACCATCTGAGTTGTGATATTGCACAATGTCAGATGTGTCACTGACTGATTAGAGACGGAAGAAATAGAGGTGCTTAGTATATTGTAGAACCTTAATATGAATACTGTCATAAGATTAGGTGGCATATTGATCCAGGTGTCATGAGAATGTGCAAGAGAATTAGTACCACCTCTAACTAAGCTGTTTAATTTAAGCCTCAATTCTGGTAAGGTTACAACAAAGTTGAAAGAGAGAAAATAATTCTATAGCATAAAGGAGGCTCCAAGACAATAGCAATAGCAAATTATAGGCCAATCAGTATATTGGGAGTTGTGGTTAAGGTTTTGAAGAAGTTGATAAAAATCAGAAGTCAGGACTGGGTGGACAGAAATATGATACTTAAGGAGAAACATGGTTTTGTGAGGGGTAAGTCTTGCATTAGTAATTTATTTTCTATAATAAAGTGACAGTGGAATTGGATGAAGGAAATGCCTGCTTGGTGATACTGCTGGATTTTGCAGACATTTGACAGGATTCCACATGGAACTCTGTTGCATAAATTGAGCAAATAGGAATGGATCTGAAGCTTAGTGATTTGGATTGGATGAGTTAAGTCCAGGAGAAAGCATGTGACTGGTGGTGCATCTCAGGGCTCAGTACTTTGTCCTCTGCTGTTTAATTTGTACATTAATGATATTGGAAATAATTTTAAGGGAAATATCCATTTATTTGCTGATGATGCAAAACAGGGAAGAGCCGTTGTCAATAAAGGTCATATAGAGATTTTGCAGGATGACTTAAATATGCTGTCCTTATAGGCAAAGTTAAATGGCTGCCAGTTTAACATAGTCAAGTATAAGGTGATGCACTTAGGATGAGATTACATGCTGTGTATTATATACTGGTGGAAGAACTGCAAGGGACTTGGGGATGATTATGGACATAGAATTGAAGTTTAGAAGGCATATTGTTGCAAAGGTGGCCAAAACAGCGTCTAATTACATGGTTGTTTAAGAATACACTGACAAACATAGATAGACAATTTTTTGTTTCACTTTGGCTTTTAATTTTTCAGGAAATGACTGTACTAAAATATTAATTAAAAAAACTAATCAATACCTTCCTATATTTTGACAATGTTACATTGCCATCTTCTGGGAACTTAAAACTATGATATGTGCATGCAGGCACTAACAGCAAGTAAATGAGGCTGAAGAAGGCAACTGGCATTGGTCCTAGAGTCCTAAAGGTGCCCTCTAGCAGACTAAATTGGGTTGTCTTGGGTGTTGGGCTGATGTTCTAAGGATGCAAGCTTCCCAAATTTGGGGCAGTCTTGTACCCCATATTTGTTGAGATTTGAGAAGTTTTTTTAGTGCTGAGGCTGATTCCAGGAACAATCTTTCATATTTGCTATGGTGTAGTAAAGTGGCTTTCAGCTTATTCTGTGATGGTATCTAGTGCATGGTCCGCAGGTCCTGAGTGGCTGTATTGGTGAAACTGGATGTGGTCTTTGTGTTCGGATATCCCGATGTTAGCTGTCCTGCCTGTTTAGCTGTAGTAGGACAGTTCAGGTGCAAGGGACCTGGTATACTCCAGGTAGGTCTAGAGGAAATGGCTGGTCTTTGGTGGAGCGAATAAGTGATGGCAATTTCTTATGTGGTTTGTAACAGGTAGTCAGGTCATATTTTTTTAGGATTTTTGTGAGCTTTTCAGACATGTCCAAGATATATGGAATAGTGATAGATTTAATGTAATGTCTGTTAAGAGGAAGGGGGGTTGTGGTTAACTGTTTAATATTTTCTAGAATTTTTTTTTTGGGGGGGAGTTGTAGCCATTAGCTAAGAAGGTGTTAAGGATATGGTTAAGTTCAGTAGTTAAGGCATTCTTGTGTGAACAGATTAATTTTGCCCTGCTATATAGGGTTTTTATAATCCCATATTGTTGTGAGGGTGGGGGGGGGGGATTGCCAGTGAATTTATCTACCTGTATGGGTCAGTTTTTTATGTGTGATGGTGTTTTGCCAGTATAATGTGTGAGCACTTTGGCTAAATGTTGGGCTAATTTGTGTGTGTGTGTGTTGGGGTGGGGGGGAATCAATGCCATCCACATCCATAAACAGAATGTCCCATTGTGAATGACATCGATTCTCCCACATACAAATTAGCCAAAGTGCTCACACATTATACTGGGGCAGTACACCATTACACATAAAAAAAAACTCAGCCCACTTTAAAGCCAGTATAAGTGGTCTCCTGTGATGAGTCTTCTGACTCCATGGATTGACACTCCAACACAATGACATAATGGTCAGTTTTGATGTCTCCTCCTCATTCACAAATGTCCCACTCATAGATACCGTAGATCTCATCCAAGCCAATCTTCCCAATATCTCAGCCCTATTTCAGTTCACCATGAACTCAGGCTATTTTGTTTGGCAAGGAATATTCTACAAACAGATAGATGGTACAGCCATGAGTTCTTTACCCCCCCCCCCCAAGCAAATTTCTTTATGGAGACTTTTGAAGAAAAAGCCTTAAACTCAGCCCCACAAAAACCCACTGTCTGGCTACATTACGTGGATGTGTTCTTTATTATGCCACATGGCTTAGACGCACTCCACAACTTTCTAACACATTTAAACAATCAACACCCCAGAATCCAGTTCACCTTGGAAAAACAAAACAACAACAGTCTCCCTTTTCTAGACACTCTGATTACACACCAGCCTGATGGATCTCTGGCTTTCTCCGTTTACAGAAAACTGACCCATACAGGTAGATACATTCACCAACAATCAGCCCCCCCCCCCCCCCCAAGGATAGGTATTGTGTGAATAATGGCTAGTGTGTCGATATAGGGTCTCCTGTGATGAGTCTTCAGACTCCATTGACACACTTATAATAATAATAGCTCATTTTGTGTTCGAATGAGTCTTTATAATTGTTTATAATTTGTGTATGAAAGTGTATATTAAATAATTCATAAATAATTAACTAACAAAAATTCAAGGGGTGCTTAAGGGTCAAAGCTGTATAACTGAGAGCAGACCTCCACAAAGCCTTTAAAGGAATGCTGAGAACCAATCAGGGCTTCTGACCTAATGTCCAATCCTCACATTCTTGTGGTGCACCCTGTTGGGTATCTACTTGGATACTGAACGAACGATGATGAGCTGGCAATTTGGGATTTAGCTGACCAAATTGTATTCTTATTGGCTAAACCAAAATAAAAAATGATGGTACAAATCGACAAAATTTCATGCTGGCTGGGGTGTCGCCCAGTTAAACAAGGGCCCCCATTGTTTTCGCCAGGGAACCAGGGCAGACAGCGAAAAGTCAGCTACTGGAACAAATCTGAAAACAAACCCCAACTCAACATCACCAGAGTTAAAGATCCATACTATCAACGTAAGAAGCCTGAATGGCAAAGAAATGGAGCTAGCTGAGGAATTAGATAAGTACCAGATCGACATAATATGGGTGACTGAAACAAAAAAAGACAAAAGTGGTGAGATCTTTCTGAGCAATAAATACAAAATGTTATATTCAGGCAATGACAATCAAGGAAAAGAAGGAGTAGGCATAGTATTCAACACAAAATACAAGGCTAATCTTCTTGAATGGCAGGCAGTCTCAAGTAGAGTGATGTTGGCTAATATCAGAATGGGGAATTGGACAATGAGATTTATTTGTGCCTATGGTCCCACAGAAGGTTCTACTAAGATAGAAGTGGAGGAATTTTTTGATGCTTTAGAAAAAGCAACTGACACAATGAAAAAGGAAAAGTTGGTCCTTGTTGATAGTATGGATCTAAATAGCAGAGTATGAAATGATTGTGAGACATGCAAAAATATTTTGGGAAAATTTGGAGAAAAGAGCAAAGCTAATAATAATGGCAAATATCTGTTGGATTTCTGCTCAGGACATGGACTGGTTATTACTAACACCATGTTCCAACATAAAATGTGCACAAATTCAGATAGAGAGAAGAGGCAAGGAATAAGAAAAGTCTCATTGACTATGTTATTGTTGATAGTGATGTTTTCTCCCTGGTGCAGGACACCAGAGTGTACAGAGGATTTCAAATTGGAAAGGATCACTATTTAGTCTTGAGCAGGATAAAATTTAATTTCATATTGAAAAGAATAACATTTAAGAAAGTTTTAAAGCAAATAAAAGTTGAGCAGCTCTCAGATGTGAACTGTAGACTAAAATACACAAAGATTATTGAAGAAAAAATGAAAGAGTTTGAGAACAGGAATCAAACCTTGGAGATTCAGTGGCAAACTCTGAAGAAACATTGATTGATTCTGCCAGAAAGGCATGTGGTGAGGTTGTCTGCAAGGATAAAAAAATATCAGAACTCCCTGGTGGACACAGGAAGTTAAAGAGGCAGTGAAGGAAAAGAAGAAAGCATATCAAAAGTTACTGTCAAATAAGTCAGCTTGTGCTGTTTGAGAATATAGAGACAAATGCAAGAATGCTAAACACTGTGTAAAACTAGCTAAACAAAAGTCATGGGAGGAATATAGAAAATAAATATCAATCTTTGGCAAGAATATAGAAAATAAATATCAAGAAGGTGGCAAAATATTCTGGAGGTTGTTGAAGAAGCTAAGGAATGGAAGAAAGAGTGCTGTAAAAGGAGTTAGAGATGATGAAGGTGACATGAAAATGGGAGAAAAAGATATCCTTGAAGTATAGAGTAATTACTTTGAAAACTGCTAAATGAAACAAGTAGGGATGACAGCACAGTGGTAAAAACACAGACCAGGCATGCAGCCAGGAATACATATCCATACTTGAAGTAGAAAAAGCCATCAAAGGCTTGAAATGTCGAAAGGCAGCAGGAGTAGATGATATTCAACCAGAAATGCTGAAGTATGGTGGTATAAGAGTCTTACAGTGGCTGCACTGCACAGTTCAGAAAGCCTGGACAGAGGGACGCATTCCCGACAATTGGAGTAGAACTCTCATAGTACCCATATATAAAAAGGGAAATAAAACTGAATGTGAGAATTACAGAGGTATTTCCCTACTGAGTGTTCCTGGCAAGATCTATGCAAGTATACTTGAGAACGCTTGAGAAGAATTGTGAAAAAAAAGCTTGGTGAAGAACAAGCTGGATTCAGGCCAAATAAAGGCTGTCAGGATCAGATCTTCACTTTACGACAAATAGTCGAGAAAGCATGGAAATATAACAAAGATTTGTATTTAAGTTTTATCAGTTTGGAAAAGGCCTATGACAAGGTGCCAAGAGAGAAACTATTCAATACGCTGCAGTTATATGGTGTCGGTGGGACATTATATCAAGCAATACTTAGTCTTTATTTGCGTTGTAAGTCAGTAGTTAGAATTGAAGGAAGTACAGGAAGATGGTTTAATGTTAAATCTGGTGTGAGACAAGGATGTACATTATCCCCTCTGTTATTCATTATCTATATGGATCACATTATGAAGGAAAGTGGTATTAAACATGATATCAAAATTGGAGATGTTAATGTCAGTTCTTTTCTTTAAGCAGATGATGTTTACTTCTGAATAAATCCACTACAAGTTTGCAAGATTCTCTGACTAAATTGAGTAGCTGTTGTACTAGATATGGTATGAAGGTCAGCAATAAAAAGATAAAGACAATGAAAATAGGCAGAATCATTGAAAATGTCATCTGTGTTGTGAATGGAGAACCTGTGGAACAAGTAAAACATTTCAGCTACTTAGACACAATTTTTACTGAAGATGGTAAATTAAATATAGAAATAGCTAACAGAATCAGCAAAGCTGGTATGGTTGGAAGTCAGTTGAATAAATTCATATGGAATAAGAGAGAAATTAGTCGGAACACTAAATTAGCTGTATACAAGACAGTGTTCAAACCAATTTTAACTTATGGATCTGAGAGCTGAGTGAGAAGTCTAGAGACCGTAGATATTAGGAAAGAACTTGAAATTGTCAGCATCCAGCAATGCGTCAGCAGAGCTAATCTCAGGCAGTATGGTCACTTAAACAGAATGGGCGATGAAAGATTAGCAAAACAAGTGTTCTCTTCCAGGTTGGCAGCAAAACGACCCAGAGGAAGACCAAGATATAGGTGGATTGATACATTGCAAAGTGCGTTAGATGATAGAAATATAAGATCTGATAATGTTGGAGTCTTGACAAGTAACAGACTGATTTGGAGGAAAATTGTAGATAGGAAGTTAGTATGATGTAATTTTTTTCATGTAGTACTATCATATCCTGTATACCCCTTGAGGGTACATGGCGGGAATTTGATGATGATGACGACGACGACAGAAATTCATGGTGATTCGAAAATTCATAGTATTTTTGTGTTAAAAGTTGAAAATAACTCAAAACTGCAACTTACTACTAGTCATTTTTTTTCTTGTTTTCAGTTCAAAACCTTGGAATCAGAACGATGTGTGTCGATTTCCTGTAGTGAATGCTATCCTATTGGCTAATATTACAATCTGTTACACTGCCACAATCTATATACCTGCTACTGCTCATATCGCTACATCGATTTTTATGTAGTAATGTTGCTGTACTAACATTACAGTAATGCATATAAGAAGTTAATGAAGTAATATACAAATTAATTAAAAAAGTGCAAGATATTCATTAATTAAGCAAACCCAGTGATGTAGTCAGATATAGCATCCTTTGGATGCTCTTTGACTACTTCAGAAGCCTCCATGACTCAGCTGATATTATAGATGCCCTTTTGTTATAAAGACCTCAGTTTGGATCCTGTTGAAAATAACAAGGAACTTCTATATGCAGTGCTCGATGAATTATGTAAAATGTTACTCGCCATTAATATTTCCTCTAATTTTTTGCTGAGTGTGCGCAGAAGTTTGCATGTGTGCAAAATTTGCCTTCTTTTGAAAAGTATGTGCGCACCCATTCGACTCACCATACTGATCATTTAAGCAAAAAAGTTAAATGATTTTAGTTGACTCTTTACCTTCTGGTGTCAATGTTAGTTCACTCTTTACCTTCTGGTGTCCCCACCGTGTTCCCACACACACACGGCAGTAGCCTCCCCAGTAAACAGTCGGAAATCACAATTCACAAGCCTTGGGCAGGACTCGATCCAGGGACTTCGCGTATGCGAGGCCAACACAGTACCAACTGTACTAGATAGGATTATAAGTGTGTGTTATTACCATCACCAAGGAAGTTGTGTGACATCAATCACAGAGCTAACATAAATATTTTATATGTATTTAATATTGATCTGATTAGAAGTAAGAAATAAAGTAAAAAAAAAAAAAAAGATAACACTAGTGACTGATTGCCTTTAATTAAATTTTCTAACTTTGCAAATAACTCTAAACATTCATAATAAGTCCGTTACTAATTTTCATCTTGTTTAGTTCTAGCTTCTATCTCTTTATTTTTTTCTCTCTTCTGTCTTTGGCATTCACCCACTCTTTATACACACTACCTAAATTAATTGAATTTCCATATAATTGGTAACTTTTCACTCGCATTAGCATATCCAAATGACATGCTCTTAAACGGTTTCTAAGTTGGTTTTTTATTTGATTCATTACACTAAAACCTCGCTCACAGTCTGCACTAGATGCAAGGAAGGTTCCTCCAATATCCATCAACTTTGCCAAATCACAAAACTGCTCATTTTGAAGAGCAAATACAACCATTTGTGTAAAATTTGATATCATTTTGCATTTAATTTTTTCTTGTACAGAAAATTTGAAATTATTAAACTGACTAATTATTTCTGTAGTATCATCCAGAAAATCATGATATTTAAGACAAAGGGCATTAACATGTTCACTACCAAATGAGAAATCACAATGTGAAATAGAGGAGATATCAAAAACTGACCATTCTTGTATCTCATTCTCAGGGAATCTGTCCTCTAAATGTGCACATAAACAATTTATAAAATGTAACAGGGGCCTAGTATCTACTGGTTCAGTCTCTTCTTGTTTAAGTAAAGCATTTACCCTGTCACTCCAGCAAGTGTCACCTTCTAAATACTGATTCCTGATTTTGTTAATCTTCCCTCTGGCAAAATGATGACTGTCTGGTGGTGTAAGGTTACTACTTTGTAAGATTTTGCACAGGGAAGCCATTTCTTCAAAAACATCACTTAAAACATTAACAGCTACTTTGAATGTCACGTTAGTTAATTTATTGTGACAATAATTAACCACGGGATCATTTGATTTGTCTTTTTCAAAATATGTGATCAGTCCCTCATAGTTTCTTATTATTGCCTGTAATGCAAAATGTATGGATAGCCACCGCACTTCATTGAGTGGTCTGAAAGCAATAGCTTCATTTTCAGACGTCTCTACAATTTCTTTAAATTCATGTCTTTTCACTGTGGAACGAGGAAAGAGTGTGTACACTTTTCTCATTAATGTATCAATATCTCTGATTAGTTTAATTTCCTTCCATGTATCACAGATCCCCAGATTCTCACGATGAGCTATACAATGTTGCTGGACAAGATGTGGAACTTCTAATTTAAGTTTTTTAACAACACCATTAACTTTGGCCAGCATCACTGCGGCTCCATCAGAGGTAAACATCACCATTTTTCGGAGATCGTTTCTTTTCTTGATAAAACTGTTTAATAACTAACACAATGGAGGAGGCATCACATGCCTGCAACTGAATTATTCTGCCAAAATATGTTTTATATTCATTACAATCTTTAGGTCTGAACTTAAAATAGAGAATGAGACATTTGTTAACAGTTATATTAGTGCTTTCATCAATGGTTAAGGTGTGGACATTTGCAGATGCAATTTGCTCAAACATGTCATTTTCAACAATAAAATTGATTGTTTCCAGAAATTCAAACGCATGATTTTTGCTTCGCCAGCTGTCTGGGAGTCATACTTTTCCATATGTTCATTAATATGTTGAACTGAAAGTAAAGAGTTATTCATCTTAACAACTAATAAGACACTGTCAATAAGAACTTTAATTTGCTCTGGGTTTGATCGTTCTCTCTCTCTCTCGGTCATCTGAACTTTCACGTAGCATATGCAGTACTGCTGTAGCTGGCAATGAACAATTTTGTTGCCTAAGTTTGTGTACACTATCCAGATGTATTTTACTTGTGAAATGGCATTTCAAAAAGTCCAACTTCCAAATGACATCAAAATTCTTCCCATTAGCAAAATCCCCAGCAACCTTTGAATCACAACAATAAATAGAAACAACACCAATTGTAGCATCATACATAAATATTTCACGCAGCTGAATGTTTATCAACTCATGAGCTTTTGGCATAGCAGTTTTCACTATATCATCCAGCCATTCACTTTTAAAGCACCTAGCAGTTCGTTATCGCTTCACACCTTTTGCTTCCTTTGAATTTGACATAGTGCATCAGTTTTTTGCAATTTTGTTATTTGAAGAATGTTTTTTATTGTTTTTATTAATTTACAAATGTACACTATTCACTGAATAACTTGGCAAGGCAATAGCTGAACCAACACTAAACATTGCCGAGGACAACACAATAGCTAAAAGATATGCCTAGAGGCTAGATTTAATTAACTTAGTTGTATCTCAATGCGTGTACACGAATGTTATTATTTAGTCTATTTTAATATTCCTTTTAAAAATTAGAGAATTTTGAAATGCTACAATATTTTTAATTGTACTCTAATTTAAGTTTTTTTAAAAGTATTTAATTATTTTTATTAAAATTATGAAACCATTGTTTTAATTCGTCATGATCTTGAATTAATTTGATCAGCCAATCACATTTGGGAATTTTCCATGAGTCAGGCCTGAGATGTAAACAAACTGCATGCCATTCTATATGCTACTTGAAAATTACACATTTAAGCCACACCCCTTTCACTTTGGCATCAAATCACTAGCCTCAAATAGGGTTACTGTTAATAATTTACAAGTTTTGTGCAACTTCAAGAATGTAATAAAAAATGCGAAGTTATAGACTTGAGCATTGCCGAGTTACCATATTTTTTAAAGAATTTATAGGCTAATGTTTAGGTGGAACTTCTTTAATTAATAAATTTTAATTTTATCTTGAAAATCTAGTGTGCACATATTTTTTGCTTTGTGCGCTAGTTGTAAAACGTGTGTGCACGCACATGCGCACAGCTTAGAGGGAATATTACTCGCCACACAAAAAAAAATGGTACTCATCCAAGATCCACCATCAATTCTTTCTAAAAAAAACTTGTTTCCTTAAATTTAAAAATATTTTCTGTAGAAAGTTTTTTTTTTTATTAAATAAAAAAATTACCATGGCCACTATTGAAGAATTGCTACATTCATACACTTAAACTGTAAAGCTGTACAACTCATGAAAGAAAAAGAGTATATAAGTGATGTATAAAGGAATATAAGTGATGTTGACCCTTCTTTTAATGAATAACATTTTGATCGTGCATAGTGGTCTGAATTGTTAGCTAATGATGCTGAATCTGAACCTATTTTTAGTGAACATGATAATGTATGCATAAGTTCCAAAGACAGAAGTCTTTAGAAACCTACTATCACACTTTTAAGAACTAAATTTAACTTTTTTGTATCACCCTTTTACATGTCAAAAAAAGTTATGTTTTTAAACTTTTTTGTGTTGGGGGTGGCCCTTTGTAAAATTATATGCTTCATTCAGATATATTTACATTACCTTTCATAATTAGCTTTTAATTATATTCCATCTGGAAGTTGTCACTTAATGATCATAACTAGTTGATAAAGAGAGGACTGTTTTTCTTTTTGAGAGAGAGAGAGAGAGGGAGAGAGTAAAAAAAAAGTTCACCTGTTGTAACAGGCAAAAGAATTCTGGAAATGAGAATAAGGAGTGTGATTATGATCAACTTATTTATATACATCCTCTGACCTGCAGTTTTAAGCTAGAAATGAATATGTTTAGATTTTACATGTTGCACTTGTCTCTATTAAAGGTTATGGGTCAAAAGTTGTTCAGCATTCATCTTATTCGCTTGGTTTGCACCTTTTGCATTTCCTCTCTGCAAAGAGGAAATCATCATTATGAAGTAATTCATTAAAAACTGGAATAAAACTCTACATGAAAAGAAATAAAGTACTTCCATTATTAATGGAGCCCTGTGTGAAGTTTAAAACTTTTATGAACTTGACCTGTATGAAAAAATAATAATTTATTGAAAATTGAGTTAAGTTCCAATAAGGGTGGTGTTTTTTTTTTTTTTTCTCAGAACTTTCATTTTCTTTTCAGAAGTTCATGTTTAAAAGTCAAATTTATCTGTTTATAGGAGCTTACATCACTTCTGGTCTTAGAAGATTTGCCATGCAATGATCTTTTGAAAGAAGTTATCGCCGAGTCTGTAACTTCATAACGAGGTGGATTTATTCTTGAAGTTTTTTTGTTTTTTTTAATATATTTTCAAATTATTTATATGGTATTAGATTTTAAAAAGATGCCCTTTGCAGCTATTTTACATAGTAACCATTGTCCAGTACTTTCAGAGTGTCAGATGAGATATTTAGTGGTTGTTATATGACCATCTGATACAAACTTCTCCTAGACTGCAGAAGTTGACAAAATATCAGAAGCTATTGTCTGGGAAAAGGAACAAATGAAGCAGCCAACCTGAGAAACTATAAAACTGTAGCAAAAAAAAATTATGTTGCAAATGATGTGTACTTTGAATTTCACTTTGATATACTCCATACAGACTACTCCATTAGAAGGGAATGTCACAAATTGTGATTATCGTCCCATTTCACTTCATATTCTCTGTTCTTCCTCAAATCTTGGCACCCCTAATTTAACATTTTATGTGTTCTGCAGTTGACCTTGCTGCTGCAAACTAAGGAAATAATTTGTTTTAGTGGAAAGCTTGATTGTGAATTTTCTTCAATATAATAATGTTGCCAATCAGATTTGCTTTGGTCTTTTTAGAAATGGGTTAAGAAAACGGGTTCACTATAATATTTGACATAGTGAGTGTTGGTTGTGTGACACTTCATGTGCAAAGTTTGTTGGCTTACACTTGAATAAAGGATTAAACAAGAATAATTTCTGACAAGCATAATTTATTTATGACACCTGTACATTTTTTAAAATTTGTCATATGGATATTTAATGATAGGAATCCTTTAGTCTTCATTGCCATATGTCTCTTCAAATTCTTTTTTAATGGGTTCTTATTTTCTGATGTAACTTTTCAAAATGATATTCTTTGCTTAAGAACAGTTATTTCTGTTTTCTTAATGATCTGAAACACAAATATTATGTTTGAGGAAGAGAATTTTATTTATTTATTGTTATTATTATTTTATTTTTATTTTTTTCAAACCACTAAAAATCTCCATAAGCTAAAGAAATGTGGATTCTTGAGGCACGCTCATCGCCTTTAACAGTATCTGTAATATAGCATTACTATAGGTTCCATATTTATGATATCACAGGTTAAGAAATGTGTTCAATTACACGTAAACCAGTGGAAATAAAACAACTTTTTGTCACCAGTTTCAATGCTAAAGATAAAAAACACATTAAAGATTAAGTGATGCTGATTGCCTTCCTTGATGACAAAGAAATTTTGTGCATTGTATGTTCCTTTTGACTAAACATTATCCTGTTACATTAGTGCAGTACTGGTTTAACACCCACTACACTCACCTAACATGGCTCTGCTTCATGGTTTTTAAAGCTTAAAAGAACTTTAATAAAAGGTTAAATATTTGAGAATGATATATTTAAATAAAATGAAATTAGGAAGCATCTACAGATACTGAAAACTGCATTTGAAATACATTGTGGCAGGAATGGTACAATGCAATCCTTACTGAATATGTATTTCAAATGCCTGGACAAAAAAGTTGGGTATTTCTTCCTACTACTACTTTTGAGGTTTTTTTTTTTGCTTTGAAGTGAATTAATTCAAATTCTCTGAGTACAGCATTTTGATTTTCGCATTCTTAGTTGTGGCAGATGTGTGACAGATCTTGTGCAACACACACAGCTGTAGCAAACCCCTAGAGACAAGAGAAATGATTCGTTATAGTGCAAGGTTTACTTTAGTGAATTTAGTGGGAGAAAAATATTGATGACCTTTTTCCAGGAAACAAGGGAAATGGTGGGAAATTACGTATTGACAACAGAGCATAAAGGATTAACAGGGAACCACATTAAAGCACACAAAACTACTTGAATAAGTACAAATGCAAATAACAATGAGAGACATATGAGAAATAAGAGAACTAGAAGGGTATGAAATTATAAAAACTTAAATCTAGAATTAAGGTTTAAATTTTAAAGTGTTATGTTGACTTAAATTAATCACTTACCTGAAATCATCATAGTGAACTTAATATGTTCAGTCTGTACCATTAAAATCAAAAATAACCTGAAGGTTACAGTAATCAGTAAATTTTTATAATTGATCACCTCCAGTTAGAAAGAGGGAGAGGATACAAATGATGAACTAGCCTGTATTAGTCAGCCTAAGGGTAGGTCTTGGCACAGTTCGTGTGAAGAAGTTAGCTTCCTAATTGGACCGACTTAAAGATAGACGTTAGGTCTCTGTCCAGTTAGAAAGCTGACTTGTTCACACCAGCTTTGCCAATCATTTTCCCCATTCTCTTAGGCTTTTGACAAGTTAAAAATTTCAGCTTATTTTCGATTTTACATATCATAATGAATTAATGATTTCACCTATGTAATTCATTATGAAGATTTTGGCTTACCTTGATTGACCTGTGTTTCACTCAGGATTTCTCCATGAGTGCAGGTTACAAAGATGCCTCCAACGATCTCGATCTTGAGCCTCTCTCTTCCATGCTATATCCATAGAGTTCATTAGTGGATCTTCCCATCTTGTAGGTGGTCTTCCTGCTTTTCTCTTTATTCTTGGTTGCCAGTTGAGTATTCTATATGTCCATCTGTTATCCCTGAGTCTGGATATGTGACCTGCCCATCTCATCTTGCTTTCATATACTGCAGTTACCACATCTTTTATGCCTAATCTCTTTCTTAGTTCCGTGTTTCTAACATGTTCCATTTTGCTGATGTTACAAATCCTACGTTCTATTGCACGCTGAGTTATTCTGAGAGTTTCTTCTTCTTTTCTTGTCATGTTCCATGTTTCTGATCCATATATGAGTGATGGAAGAGTGTCACTATTAAATAGTTTTGCCTTTGCAGAGATGTCAAGATTTGGATCAGTAAGTGTTTCTTTTAGTCTGTTGAATGATAGCCATGCAGCTTTCTTTCTTTTTGCTAGTTCTTCAGATAAATCATTATTCATTTTTGTTTGTCCTAAGTAATTGTAGGAGCCAACTTGTTCTATAGGGATGTTATCAATACATAGATGACGGTCACTTGTGTAGATGTTTTTGATTCATTTCTAAGGCTATCTTACTGCTGTTTGTGTATATTTTTTCACCAATTTCTTCTAGGTCTTTTGGGTTGTGGGATATCAGTACTAGATCATCGGCAGGCATAAGGATTTGTAGTTTTTCACCATCTATGCTTAAGTTTTCTTTTCCACATCTTGTTTTGGCATTAAAGTCACCACCAACGAATGTGTATGTTGACTTGTAATTTAATGCCTGTTCAAGATTCATGTAAAAATTTTCTATTTCTTGATTATCTGCTACAAATGTTGGAGCATAGCAGGATATTAATTTTATTGTTATATTGTTCTCTATTCCAATTATGAGTACACCTATTCTTTCAGATATGATGTTACAAGAAAGGATCGACTTGGTGAGGTTAGATTTAACAATGAAGCCTTGTTTGCCATTGTTTGAGGATGCTCCGAAGAGTATCCGTGAGCCATTGTACCATCTTGCTGTTAGTTCTTTCATGCTTTTTGTTTCATTCACTAGCAGGATATCCAAGTTGATATTGGCTAGTTCTTTGATTAATAAATCTGTTCTGTAGTCTCTTGCCAAAGTTCAAGTATTGAGGGTACCGATTGCCATTTTCATAGATTTAAGAGGCAGCCTGTTTTCATCTTCGAGATTCTTAGCACTCCTGGCCTCACTCAGTGCCTTACCGCTGCTGTAGAAAGGTGAGTGTGGGCAGTGCAGGACTCAGGGCCATTTCTGTTGTTGTAGTGGATCTTTGCTGTGGTCTCATATACACTTTTCCTGACCAGGGTTCTGAAGTGTTCGTCAGAGCTCTGTTAGTGATGTTGGTTCCAATAATGGTTAGGATTCCCAACACCGTAGGGTGCACCACATGGAGGTAGAGTTGGACTTTGTACTCCTTTTGGGTAAGTGACATTAATTTAAGCTGATGTAACTTTTTGAAATTTAAATGTTCATTCTGGATTTTAATTTTATACTCTTCTGGTTCTTTTCTTACTTATATGTTTCCCATCATTTTGTGCTTTATAAATGGTTCCAGTCCTTTGTGTTTTTCATTAATGAACAGTTTCCTCCACCATTTCCTTTGTTCTGCTTCCTGCTGTCTTATTTTACTGACTTAAGCCATAGTTTTTTTTCCCTTTCTTTCATTTTCTAGTTCTAATACCCAAAACGTAAATAAATTTTATGCAGTACTACTGTCCACCGGATTAAATCTCAACAGCTTTATTTTTTTTATGTTTGTGAGTAATGTCAGTTTACTATTGTGAACGTTTTGTGCTTTGTTTGCAATAGTGAGCTTAAAATAGTATTGGTTTCTATGGGACTTAGGTCACGTCTTTTCTGCAGTGTTTTTATAGTGCATCCTTTTGTTATAAAGTAATGTTTATTGTATAATTCATTCATCCATTCAGGTGCCATTTCAGATCAGGAAATCGGTGGCAGTGGTTCTCCACTTCTTCCTTTTTGTGCATCTCTACAGTTTGGATGGTAGTACATTTGCTGTACATTCTTCATATAATGATGTCTCATTTGTCTTCTAACTCATCTTCCTTGTAGTTTTTCTATGGTGATCACATTGGTTTACTGAACTAGATCCTCCTCCTAGCATCATTCAGTATTTTTTTTTTATGGTTTTGCTCTTTCAGGAAGATGTTTGCAACTTTTTATTCTACCTACCTAGTCTGCATCATTTTAGTAGCCAATAGAAAGCAGTGGAAGGGAGTGGCACCAAGGTTACACAATGACCTTGGTGCCACTCCCTTCTCCAATGGATCTAGAACAGGGGTTGGGGAACTTTTTTACCTATTACCCCAAAATATATTTATTTACGCTGATGTTATCCCCTTGATTTGAAAGGGAGAAAATCGGAGATTATTTAAATTCAAAAGGTTTATTGAATCTATTTATATGGAGAATACAATTATAAATATAAAAAGTATAAAATAAATTAATATCCTCATTATGAAACAAAAGGATTTCTTTGAAAACTTTTTCACTTCAGGTTTTGGAGAAATTATGTTGTTTCATTTTTGATACAATAACATAAAAATTGGGGCATTTTGATGTCAGAGCAATTTGGATACTGTCTCTGGGGTCCAATCAATTTCTCTGCTTTGTTTTCATGTTCATTAGAATGGAAAATCCTTGTTCGCAAAGGTAGGTTGTTGCAAAAGGCAGCAACTTTTTGACTGCCTCCTCGTGTGCAATTTTGAAAGTCTTTACAGCTATTGACATCCAAAAATATGACAGATTTCTTTGTTTTCAAATTCAATACGTGCTTCATTATTGGATCGAAGTTCAAGAAGTGCCTCTTCCAACCCTTGAAGCTCTTCTGGTACATCAGCAATTTCACATTTAAAGTGATCTACAACCCAACTGACAATATGTGAATCAAGATCTGGAGTGTAATCAGAGAACCGCTCTTTGAGTTTGGTAAGATGCCTTATAACTGTATCCTTGATGTCGTCAAAAGTAATATTTTCACAATCTTCCAAAAACAAAGCTAAGTTTGAAAAGGCAACTATCTTGATTTGTTCTGCTTTCTGTCTCCAATATAAAAGCTTTGATCCAAACACTGAAATCTTTTCTCTGGCTGAAATTATATTGATGTTTTTTCAATTCATTCACATACTAAAATATCAGCTAAATATGCGAGATGTGCAACCCACGAGGAGTTTGTAAACTTATCTGTGAGAACATGCTTTTGATCAACCATAAAAATTCCAAGTTCAGTTTTGAGAGCCCACACTCGGTTCAGAACATTTCCACGTGAGAGCCACCTCACTTCTGTATGATGAAGTAGGCCTGTATATTCAGCCTCACCATCTTTACATAATTCACGAAATAGTTGCATGTTTAGTGCATGTCCTTTGACAACTTTGATAACATCATGCATGATGGCTTCCAGTGCAGGTTCCAAATGTTTCACAAGCAGTGCCTGGTGATGGATCATACAGTGGTTAACTTCAATTTTTGGATTATTCTCTCTCGCCAAAGCCGAAAAACCACTTACATGACCCAACATAACTGGAGCTCCATCAACAGACACAGCAATGCAGTCTTCCCACTTTAAATTAACGTTATTAAAGTATTCATTAACTTTATTGAAGACATCAATTCCATGAGATCGCAACTCGAGAGGAGAACACAACAATTTCTCTTCAATTGCATGTAAACCTTTGTAGCGAACATACACCATCAGCTGCGAATTACTACTGACATCTGTAGTCTCATCAAGCTGAATAGCAAAGCATTTACTCTCTTTTATTATTGAAGAAATAACTTGTTCCCTCACATTTTCTGCTGAAATAGAAATTCTTTCTTTCACAACTTTTGCAGACAAGGGCACTGAATTTAGTTTCATGGCTTCTTTCTGACCATACATAATCTCTGCCATTTCAAAGCTGTTGGTTTAATCAATTCCTCACCAATAGTATATGGTTTCTTGTTTCAGGCAATCAACCAGGCCACTTCAAAGCTAGCCTTTGATACTGAACGTTGATCGAATGTATACCTCTCAAGTTGCTGTCCAGTCTTTGTCTTTTGACAGACATTTCCAAATTTGCAAAGTATTCCCACGGTTTGAAAGACAGATGTGGGTGCAAATTATCCAAGTGTTTCTTCAATTGACAATTGACTCTTTTTTTGAAAGATTCTGCAGTCAGTACTTTCAAACAGACAACACATTGTGGTTTCATTATTCCTTTGTCTTCTTGTAGAAAGGCTTATACACTGGTTAAACATGATAATTAATACTTAAGGAATTGGCAGCATACACTAGAAATATAAATTAAATCAACTTTAATATATACTTTCCGATATTTTGGCAACGTCACGTTGCCATCTTCATGGGAACAATAGCCTCCTCTTCCTAGACACACTAGTCACCTGCCAACCTGATGGTACCTTGGTTTTCTCAGTTTTTAGAAAACCCACCCATACAGGCAGATACATTCACCAACAATTCCACCCCCCCACACACAACAATATGGAGTTATTAAGACACTATTCAACAGGGCTAAACTAATCTGTTCAAATGACCAAGCCCTAACCACTGCACTAAATCACATCCTTAACACTTTCTCAGGCAATGGTATCCCCCCCCCCAAAAAAATCCAAAAAATACTAAAACCAGATATCCACAACCCACCTCCCCCCCTTTTCACAAAAAAGATTACTCTAAATCTATCACCATTCCCTACATCTGAGGCACCTTGGAAAAAATCAACAAAATCCTAAAAAAACGACTTGACCACTTGTTACAGCCTATATAGAAAATTGGCATCCCTTATCTGCTCCACTAAAGACCAACCACTTCCCCTAGACATACCTGGTGTATACCAGGTCCCTTGCAGCTGTAAATTGCCCTACTTTGGCCAAACATGCAGGACAGCAAATATCAGAATCTCAGAACACAAGGACTACATCTGATTTCACCAGTACAGCCACTCTGGGCTTGCAGACCATGCTCTGGATACTCGTCACAGAATAAGGTGGAAGAAAGCCACGGTAATACACCTCAGCAAGTTCAAATATGAAAGACTATTCATGGAATCAGCCTCAGCTCTTAGGAACATGCCAAACCTCAGCAAATTTGGGTGTATGAGACTGTCCCAAATTTGGGAAACATACATCAGAAGAACTTCAGCCCAAAGGCCAAGAACACCTAATATACCCCACCAGGGGCACTCAGGACTTTAGGAAAACGGTAACTTCCTCCCCTCATTTCTCATTTGCTATTATGTAGTACTTGCGTGCACGTGTATTTATCTTAAGTTCCCATGAAGATGGCAACGTAATGTTGCTGAAATATCAGAAAGTATGTATTAAAGTTGATTTTATTTATATTTCTAGTGTACACTGCCAATTCCTTAAGTATTAATTATCCTTTGTCTTCTATTTGTGTAAACCCATAATTGAGGAACTCTTCCTGGTATATTCTTTTTCTAGTTGATGTCATCTGAAGGGTAAAAAAGACAGTGATTGAATTTAAGTTTTTTAAAGTTCATTTAAATTTACAGTAATTTAATTGGTAAATGTGGCACTAAGACATGTCCTCAAGATGAAGGCAGTATTTAATTATTTTATTGACCATTGAAAATTAATTTAACAAGGAGAAAATATATTAATCAAATTATCGAACTAACATAAAATTAAAATATGGTTAATAAAAGAAAATCTTACACTTAAAATAGAACTATTGAAATAAATCAAATTAAATAACTACTTAAATCGACTTAAACAAAGCAAAAAGACGTGTTAAAAAATAAGGTTAAGGCGGGTAATAGACAACTGACAAATAATATCTGTTTAGCAACTTGACAACGCCTTAGCAACCAAATTGTTTGGAGTTCAACATGGTGTGACATCTCCTAAACATGTATATTACATTGGCCAGATGCAGTGTTGCCAGAAGAAAAATTTCTGTCGTAACAAGGAACGCGCTTTTTATATAATTTTCTTTATGTCTATTGAGTCCTCATTACCCCTCAAGAATTGCATTTTTACTCCGGTTCGCTGACCCCTGATCTAGAACCTTGGAACTAGTAATATAAATATGAAAGCTCTGAAAAAGATTTAGTATAACTGATTCTATCTGATTTAGTACAACTCATTTGCTTAAATTTTTATATTTGTTTTACAAATCTGTTGTGTTACTTTCTTCTCATAAAAAAAAAGTATTTAGTTTAATATTCTTTTCATATACTCCATAAGTAAATCTTCCTATGAAATACCTGCTTAAGCTACAAAATACCTTGCAGTTCTGACAATATGAGATTATTTGTAGTTATCTCCCTAAGGTAGACAACCAACTGTGAGTTATCTTGTAGTTGGCAGTCGTGTTAATGTAGGAGAGACACCAATTTATCAATGACATTCTTGAATTTATTTTGACTTTTTTCATTTAATCTCTATTTCATTTAAGAAAGACCAGTTTGTTTTATTTTTTTTATTTCTTCTTCACATTTTCTGTCACGGGTGATTGGACTGTTCAGCTATATCAATCCCTTTATCTGATTATCACAGTTTTACCACTAACTGAGATACCTTTTGTGTTTACATTTCTTGCATGACTCTTTCTGAAAAGATCCTAAATAACAGCAATTATGATACATTGTCACCAGGTTCCTCTTTTTATATCTGCCTATTGTGAAATTGTGTTTATTTTTTATCATAGCTTGCTGATTCCAACATATATATTTATTGAAAGTTTTTTTTCGGTTGGTTATAAATTAAAGATGCCAAGAAATTATATTCTTGTTTGATCATTTATCTAAGTGTAAGCAACCAGATTTTGCACATGAAGTATCTTCATGACTAGGCTGCTTTTTGACTTCACATTAATTGCCTTAGTAGCCCATAATGCAAAGTACACACCCTTTCTGGTGTGTATAATGCTATGCATTACGGGAAGAGCCACTACCCAGACTGGTTTTGATCTTGATTGGAGTCTCATCAGTGGGAGCCAGACCCAGATGAGATACCAAGGCTGAAGTAATTCATGAGTCATTTTCACTACTTGTATATGGGGAATTATACGACTTATGAATTACTTACTTCAACCTTGGTATCTGATATTGATCTGGCTCTCACCAATGAGACCTCAATAAATGTCAAAAATGGTCTGGGTAGTAGCACTTCCTGTAATGCATAGCATTATATACACCCAAAAGTTGTATTATGGGATACTAAGGCAATTAATGTGAAGTCTCTGTACAAGTAGCATAGCCGTGAAAATACTTCGCATGCAAGGTTTGTTTGTTTACACTTAGATAATGGATTAAACAAGGATATAATTTTTTGGCATCTTTAATTTAATATGTTTATTGTTTTAAAAGTTTTGAATTCGGTCATTTTTTGAGATATCCTTAGAAGTTTATTGTGAGAGGTAATGCCAATCCTTTTTCAAAATTTATGAAAAGCAGGGATAGCCCTGTTTTTGTAGCAATAGTTTTTTTTTTTCTTCTTCTTCTTCTTTTGGTACATTAACAGCACTTGTGGTTATATTGCAGCATGTTAAAAGGCAAAAAAAAAAAAAAGATACCTTTAACAAGTTAAAATTGGTGTATCTGATGTATAAAAATATTATTATATATAGTTCTAAAATGTTATAGACTTAGATAAAGATTAATTTCTTGTAAAAATTAAAAAAACTCTAGGTATATTTAACCTAGGTAAGAACACCAGGTAAAATACTCGATTGGGTGTGAGGCTACATTGTGAGTAATCAGTGCATTTAGCCTTCATGTAAAATTGCCAATTTTTATCTGTTTTATTGTGTTCTTTTCTTAGAAAATCAGTGTTTTATAGTATAGTAGTGTTGATTTTCATGTGTTTAGAGCTTAGTATTTTATAACATTTTTATTGTGATATTGCAATATTAAATATAGTTGTAAAATGGTGCCAAAAACACGCAAGAACAATGAAGTTGAGAACAAGAAGTCTTGTCCCACTAAAGACAATATTGAAAATAATTTAACCTCCAAAATCATAAGGTTAGATTAATCAAATTTCTGTAATTCCAGACAAGTCAGGAATTACAGAAATTTGAGCAATGTTTAAATGATTACAGGAAGGATAAGAAAGTTAAGCAGCAAAATGAGAAACAATGAAGCACAAAAATCAGGTGGGTAAAGTTGATTGTAAAAAAGGATGTTATTTGGTATGACAATTATCATAAAACATGAATGAGTTAGAACTTCAAGTTTTCCTGGAGAAAAAAGTACAAATATATCACATGCAACTGAAAAACAAGAGATAATGTTATTAGGAACAAATGATGTAACCAGTAATAAGTTCATTATGAAAGAGGATATGAAAGAATTGCTGGAAGATGCGAGAGTGAAAATTGTAAGCATATTACCTAGATACTATAAAATTAATTAAGAACGGCTATGATGGCAAACGCTTCAGTGTGTAGGCTGTTTAGAAGGAATGGATGTAAGTTTTTGGGTACGTGGAGTGAGTTTGGGGAAAGAATTGATTTGTATAAGAGATTTATTAATACATTTAAGTATTTGGTATCAGGAGTCTTGAGAAATTATTTGGTATGAGACCTAACACAGAGAGTCAGGGAAACTAAATTATAATGGGAGGAATGGTAAGAATCTGTAAAAGTGATAATGTTATGTAGCTGTGTTAATGATAGGAATGGACATTACCACAAAAACTTTGATAAGGAAAGGATGATTTTGTGTTCATCTAGCTCTGACTTATCAAGCATGTGCAAGAATGTTTGCATAAAGCACTAGATAAGAACCTATATCTTTAAGGTATTATTTCTGAAAATATTCCCATGTTATTCCTCTAAGTAAATATTATTTTTATGGCTATTTAGTCTATTTTTGTTTAAGAGTATCTCTTTTTATAATGTTATTGGCTTTATACCCAATTTTTAGGGCATTACTGATGTTTTAAAGATAGATATGGGAAGAACAATTTGGACATACCTTTGTAGGATGTTGTTAGTTGTCTTCTTATTCAGCGGCATATAGCGATATTCGTTTATCTGCTTTTTAAGTCTGAAACGAGGGGGGGTTGGAAATGTGGGGATAGAGAGATGTGGGATCCGATTATAGTATAGAGGGGGATTTAAATTAAAGATGTAACTCTTCTGCCTCATTGGTGACAGTGATCATGCGGTACTCACTTGGGAAGTGGCTAAGTTTCTAAATGTTCCATTCAGAAAAGGTTACATGCTGTGAACTACAAAGAAGGAAATTATAACCAACTGAGCAATATGCTGAATTTCGTGCCATGGTATCAGTTGTTGAATGGGGAGTGTTTAAAAAATACTTAAACGATGTATATTATTAGAATGTGTCCCTGGAGTTCAAAGAATAAATACAGTAGGAGTGAAATGGATGTGCAATCTAATTAAGTGATTTGCAAGAAAAAGATGAAGTGGAAGGAATACCATGTACATAAGGATGGTGTCAGTTATGAAAATTATAAGCAGCAGGCAAGAAGATTCACAATTGTTGTATGAGAAACCAGCTCTACAAGCTTTGTTGCAAGCAAAAGAAAGAATGAATATGAAAGAATAATTACTGAATGCAGATGGTATGTGGCAGATGCAGAATGCAAATAATGAGTGCCAATTTTGCTAAAAGCTATCAATCTGGTGTATGCCATATTACAATCACTGCTACCTCTTCACTGAATGAAGAAACTGAGGTGTATGAGGAGGTACTAGAGCTGTTGCACGAACTGAATAAGAATTCGGCAATAGGGACTGATGGGATATCAGCACAGATGCTAAAAGAGCATTCAGCTGAAGTGGCAGTTCCTTTGAGACTATATAATTAGAGTCTCAGGACAGCAAGATTCCACTCATGCTGTTCATTGCACAAGGGTGGTTCACAGATTGATCTATCCAAGTATTGACCTATCAGTATTTCTAGAATGGTGGTGAAGATTTTGGAAAAGTTGGTTAGAGCTCACGTAGAAAAATGGGTTGACAGAGAAACTAGAGTTTGCAATGAACAGCATGGGTTTGTTTACTAAGGGAAGGTCATGTTTGAGCGACTTGCTCACATTCTACGAGGGCTGTTCAATAAGTAATAAGACTAATTTTACTGTCGCGAAACCACTCATCACAATATTAATTTCTCTGGAATAAAGAAATGTTGCTGTCTGTATTAACAAAAGAGCTTGATAGATGGCGTATACGGGCTGATGTGCCAGAGTGTCACGTGACTAAACACAAGCTTGTTTCGGTGCGCCTACGAGCCACGACCAGTCGTCGAAATGGAAGCATCCTTGGAACAGCGTTATGCGATTAAATTTTGTGTGCGTTTGCAAAAATCGGCATCAGACACTTTTAACATGATATGCGAAGCTTTCCACGATGAAGCAATGTCGAGGACAAGTGTTCTTCGCTGGCATAAAACTTTTAAGGAAGGAAGGCAAAATGTGGAAGATCTTAAATGTGAGGGAAGACCTTCAACGTCCATCACAGAGACAATGATCAACACAGCAGCGATTATCATCAAGGAGGATCGCAGAATTACAGTACGCCAGCTGCATGTTGTCCTGAATATTTCTGTGGGAAGTGTTCACTCAATCATGGCTGAACATTTGGGACTGAAACGTGTTTGCGCCCGATGGATTCCCAAACTCTTGACACTGGAGCAAATGCAGCATCGAGTGGGTATGTGCACAGAATGGAAAGAAAGACTGGAAGAAGAAGGTGACAACTTCTTAAAACGCATCATTACAGCAGTTGAAGCTTGGTTGTATCATTATGACCCTACAATGAAACAACAAAGCAGTGAATGGAAGCATCCGTCTTTGCCTTCCCCCAAGAAAGCAAAAACTGTAAAATCGGCTGGTAAAGTTATGACCATAATGTTTTTTGGCTATGAAGGCATTGTTTACCAACACACTGTAGAACCCGGGAATACTGTAAACAGCTCATACTATGCAGATGTTTTACGGACAATGGTACAGCACGTCAAAAGGAAGCGTCCATTGCTGAAGAATGGCTTCTTATTGCACCACGATAACGCAAGGCCACATATTGCTGGTTGTGTGGTGGACGTTTTGCAGAAAAACAACATAGATATCCTACCACACCCTCCATACAGTCCTGATTTCTGGCTGTTTCCTCAGCTCAAGAAACCACTATTTCGAAAGCAACAAAGCATATGTAAAAGCTGCGGAGGCGGTTTTGAAAGAACTCTCAAAAAACAGACTTTCACATGTGTTTAAGAAGTGGACGCAACGTTGGGACAAATGCATCGCATCTCACGGTAGTTACTTCGAAAAAGACCATGTAAATGATGACGATTAAAGGTAATCTGTTTTCTGTATAAATATAGTCTTATAACTTATTGAACAGCCTCCGTATAATAATGTTACTGCCAAGTTAGACAAGGGGAATGGATATACCATGATAGTTTTGTATTTTGCTAAGGCTTTTGGCAGAATACAGCATGCAGGACTGTTACATAAATTGGAGAATATCAGATTAGATTACAAAATATTGGCATGGATAAGAGCATGGCTGATTGGCATATATCAAAAAGTGGTATATGGAGGATGTGAGTCTGCAAGATTTAAAGTAATCAGTGGTGTACCATAAGGGTTCATCCTTGGTCCATTGTTAATCAGTCTATACGAGGGTGGTCTGAAAGGTTCTCGGCCTCAACCATAGATGTCAAGGTTTTTTTTTTTCTAAGTTGGTACATCTGTCATAAGCATCCATGTGAAATTGCAAGTCATTCTATCAAGTAGTTTGTTTTATACAGCTATCTGAAATGAAAATGTTGTCTGTATCCCTTGAAATGGATAAAATTGAGTATCATGCAGTTATAAAATTCTTTGTAAAAGAAGGTTTAATGCCAAAAGAAATTCATTGAAGTTCATAAACATCATTTTTTCGACAATTAAGAAATGGGCTGGCAAGTTTAAACGTGACTGTACCAGCCTTGAAATGATCCACATGAAGGACGTCCAAAAAGTGAAACAACACCAGAAATCATTGATCAAGTGCACGATATGGTATTGGATGACCGGCAAGTCAAAGTGCATGAAACTGCTGAGACTATAGGCATTTCAAAAGAACGTGTAGGATATATATTGCATGAAGAATTGCAAATGAAAAAGCTTTGCACAAGATGGATATCACGCTTGCTCACAGCAGATCAAAAACACACTCACGTGAAAATCTCTGAACAGTTCTTGGAGCATTTTAACAAGAATAAAACTGATTTTGTGTGTCGATTTATTACTATGGATGAGGCTTGGATTCACCATTACATACCAGAATCCAAACAGTAGTCAAAACAGTGGACAGAAGCTGGTTGTTCAGCATCAAAGAAGGAAAGGTCATGGTATCGGTGTTTTGGGATGCTAAAGGCATTTTGTTTATTAATTATCTTGAAAAGGGTAAAACAATAACAGGGAAATATTAATCTGATCTTTTAACCAGACTAGATGAAAAAATTCGTGAGAAAAGACCTGGTTTGCAGAAGAAAAAAATCATCTCTCACCTGCCCATAAAGGTGTTTTGGTAATGGAAAAATTAAGGGATCTGCACTCTGAATTGTTGGAACATCCACCCTATTCCCCAGCTTTGGCTCCCTCTGACTTCTGTCTCTTCCCAAAACAAACTCTTTCTTGCTGGTCAGCGTTTTTCTTTGAATCAAGAGGTGATTGCAGCTGTAGAGGGGTATTTTGCAGATCTTACTGAGAATTGGTACAGGGATGGGACAGTGGGGCTGGAGCATCACTGGAATGAATGTATGTCTTAAGGGAGGTCATGTTGAAAAATAAAAATAATTTTGAAATTATAAATTTGTTTTTTCATTATTAGTCCAAGAACTTTTCAGACCACCCTCGTAAAGCTCAGAAAAAAAGTTGTAGTTAGTGATAAGAACTGAACCTACAATGTCTTTATTAAGCTGATAGAGTGCATTGGATTACCTCAAGATGACAGGAAACCATCTCTTATCAGTTCCTAGATAAAAGCCTCTGTCCCTTCTAAATGTAGTAACTGAAACAATTGAATATAGAGTAAAATGCTTCAATATGGTATGGATGTGCTGAACATTCAATTGCGCTTTGCTGTTTGGCCAATTTAGTGTGTTTTTTCATTGTTTGGCCAAGAACTATTCAGACCACCCTTGTAGATTATTGACATCAGGAAAGATTTGACATGTACCTGATAGCTATTTACTGATAATGCAAAGATATGCAGGATAATCAGAAATGTGGAATTGTGGGCATGTGAAAATGGCTGTCAGTTTAATGTTATGTAAATGTAAAGTTATGCCCTTTTTTGCGATGAGATATCATATCCAGTGTCATATTATATTGGTGGGATTATACTAGATCAGGCTAGGTGATCTTAGAGTTTTAGTAGATAAGAAGTTGAATTTCAAGGGCTATATAGCAGAGATTGCAAATACAACTTCAAGGATAATTGCAGTGGCTGAAATGAACCTTGACATGAAGAGTCATTTTGCCTTTTTTACAAGGCCTTGATAAGAGGCAAAATGTATATGGCTCTATCTGAGCCTTAGACATTATGGGATATATTATTATGGAATACATTTAAGGGATAAATTTCTCTCTCAAGTAAAATGGTGACTCTCCATCAGCAGATGGTGTATGGTAAGTGAAGTTAGTACTCATGCATAAGTGGGTCATCTGTCCTTTGTTTCCTCTGTCTCCTGTTTCTACATTTACTCTCAATGTATAATTTCAGTTTATTTGTTAGTGCCACCTGTTAGGATGACTGCCACAGATCAGTTAAGTTTGCTTTTATTAACTAACTCTAGTATGTATATCAAACTGACCTAGAAGCTTCCATCTGCCATCTCATTTTTCCTGATTCTAATGTGGCTGGGGTTTTCAGTACAAGCAAACATTCAAATTAAGTGCCATCATTTGATATAATAATAATTGTAGAACATATAGTGAATGCAGACTGTACACAAGAGAACATATGGCCTGTAAATAACTCAGTTAAGTGTATAAATAATGCATTTTTGGTAGTGGTTTTCTTTATGTATTGAAGTGCAAGCTGTATGGTATGTAGTTCAGCAGAATAGTTACTGGAGACAATATGGTTAAGATAAACAGACAACTTAGATCTTGAACTATCAGTATAGACTGATAAGAAATCAGAGTGCTCTTTTGTGTACATGCACGAAATAGCAGCAGGTAAGCTGATGATGAAGTAAGAGATTTTCTTTGCTGGTTGGGGGGGGGGGGGGCGGAGAAAATATCAGTTTTAGTGCAAATTGGTGGATGAGTCAGTCGACTGCAGGATGGTAGCCACTCTTCTAAGCATGATATCCAGACCAGTATACCTAGGTAATTTGCAAATGATTTGGTGGCTGGATGATGTGGTGCAGGAAGCAGCAGTAACTACATATTCTCAACACATACTTTAATAATGCTTCTGTTCTAGAGGTTTCATCATCATAACACAGTGACGGCTGAACTGGATAAGGGTAATGGGTTTACAGTGATTCTGCTGGACCTTGCTAAGGCCTTTGACAGGATACCACATGGAATTCTAATCAGTAAATTGCAGCATATGGGAATGGACATAGGGTTGGTGAGATGGATAGGAGGGTGGTTGACGGAGAGATATCAGAGAGTGGTTTACTCAGGAGTAGAGTCCACAAGACGGCCTGTGACTAGTGGTGTACCACAAGGATCTGTTCTTGGACCACTGCTGTTTAATTTGTTCATAAATGATATAGGAAAGGATCTGAGAGGAACAGTTCATTTGTTTGCGGATGATGCGAAGTTGGGTAGGGCAATAGTGAATGCAGATGACGTCAAAATTTTGCAGGATGATTTGGATAGATTGGAGGTCTGGGCTAGGGAGAATGGATGTCAATTTAATGTGGCAAAATGTAAGGTTATGCATTTTGGGGTGAAAAGATGGGAGGCAGTTTACTGCATTGGTGGAACCGTGCTCCAGGAAATTGATGAGGCACGAGATTTAGGAGTGTTGGTGGATAAGGAATTGAAATTTAGGGGACACATTGCAAAAGTGGCCAAATCAGCTCATCAAATCACTTGGTTGCTGAAGAATACGTTGACAAGCAGAGACAAGCAGGTTATTGTTCCTCTGTATCGAGCCTTGATAAGACCTCATCTCGACTACTGTGCTCAGATTTGGTCACCTAGGTTTCTTCTTGATGGGGAGGAGGTGGAGAGGATCCAGAGGCGAGTGACCAAGATGATAGCAGGTCTGTGGAATGAACCGTATGAGAACAGGTTGAGGATTTGTGGGTTGCAAAAATTGGTTGATAGGCGGAGGAGGGGAGATATGATTGAGACATTCAAATTACTGAAGGGTTTCTATAAAATTAATTCAGAAGATATTTTTGAGAACAGGGCTGGTTGTGGGAGGACTAGGGGACATCCATGGAAACTGGGCAAAAGTGTGGTTAGTAAAGGTGTTAGAGCTGGGTTCTTTACTTTTAGAGTAGTGAATGAGTGGAATGCGCTCCCTGAGTCTGTGGTGGATGCTGTGACAGTGAATGAGTTTAAGGCGAGGTATGATAGATACTGTATGAATGTCGAATAGTTGTGATGAAAATGATTTGGGGCCTCCCTCGATGAGTCTAATGACTCCCTGGAGTTGCCCGTAATAATAATAATAATAATAATAATAATAATAATAACAGTATGAATGTAACTTCAGTCAGCACTGCCTTTTGATGTATGAGTCATGAATGGTGTTACAGTGGCTGAACAGGATTCTAACTTAGAAGCATTCAGTCATAATCCCCCTAGATAATAGCTTTACACCACTGGTCACTTGACTGATTCCCTGTATGGAAACTATTGTTTCTCTTATAGTGCAGGACCTATATGGAGAGCTTGTATAATCTCTTTCACATTATACTAAAGGAACAAAAAGCAGTCAGATATGAATCATATTGACCTTCACAATGTAAGGAAAAAAATACTAGTCCAGGCAGAAGAGTTCTTCTAGCTTTACAACTCTTTATGAGTTTTAGCATGCAAAATGATATATAGCCATTCTTTTCTTTTCTGTGCAATATTCTTCCAATTCTTAACTTTTAAAGTTGTAAGATCTTTCTGTACATCATCAATCCATCTTTTTCTTGGTCTACCTTTCTTCATTTGTCCTAATAGTTTCCATTCAAATATTTTTAAACTCCTTTTTCCATTCTTTCTATATATCCTTATTTATATATCTTCACCATTAATTAGTTGTTCAAGTTCATTATTTGTTCTAATTCTCCATATTCCATTTTCTTCTTTTATTGGTCAATATATTTTCCTTTCAAAGATTCTCAGTCTATCTATATCTTTTTGTGTTGATGGCCACGCTTCACATCCATATGTTGTTACAAGTCTTTTAATTGTTAATAAAATTTTAATTTAGAATTAAGATTAAGAACCTTATTACTCATTACCTTTTTATAAATAACACTTATTTCCAGCCATGATTCATCATCAAATTCCTGACATGTACCCTCAAGGGGTGTACAGGATATGATAGTACTACATGAAAAATTTACATCATTACTAACTTCCTATCTACAATTTTCCTCCAAATCAGTCTGTTACTTGTCAAGACTCCAACATTATCAGATCTTATATTTCTGTTGTCTAAGGCACTTTGTACCGTATCAATCCACCTATATCTTGGTCTTCCTCTGGGTCGTTTTCCTACCAACCTGGCAGTGACCATACCACCTGAGATTAGCTCTGCTAACACATTCCTGGATGCTGACAATGTCAAGTTCTTTCCTAATCTCCTTGTTTTTAATATGATATTACCATTGATACAAAATTAATAACGGAAAAAATTCACGTATAAAGATTATTTAATAGTATAATTTTCACCTGTGTCACAGGCATCTTCAGTACATTAAGCTCAAATTAAATAATAACTGACAATTCCAAAAAGCACCTCCTCAGTAGCTGATGTAAGATAACTAAAAAGGTCAATAACTTTCCTTAAAAAAAAAAAAAAATGAATACAATAAAAAGTTAGGAAAGATGAGCTGATTTGTAAAGTACTATCTCCCATAAAGGGGATAGACGTAAGCCATCCGATCTGTTTAAGTTAGGAGAATGAAGTAGAGTTTCACATGTTTCTTTATAAAGGCGTTCCATGAGAAACTGACTTTTGTGAAGAACTTTTGTCTTTCTCCAATGAACTCTGTGTCTGGTGAAGATGGCATGTTCTGCAAGTCCAGACTTTTCAGGTTTAAAGTATTCAATATAAGATTGGTGTTCTTCTAGCCGAATAGAGGCAGATCTTCCCGTTTGTCCAAAATAAGATAATCCACAAGAGCACGGAATCTGGTAGACACCTGGATGATTAAGATGTGGAAGCTTGTCCTTAGGAGAAGTGAGAAAGGTAGAGATTTTTCTAAACGGTCGAAAGGCAACAAAAATATTCAGTGGTTTTAAAACTTTTGCTATGCGTTCACTGATGCCTTGTACATAAGGGATGGTAATGTGCGTTATTTCTTCTGTGTTTGAAGAGGAAGACATATTAAAACTACTCAAAGTTCTTTTAATGAAGCAATTCTTATAACCATTAGATAGAAAGGAAGAAGTTATATATTGTAGTTCTTTCTGTAAAAGATCGTCTGAAGAACAAAAGGAGTGGGCCCGATGAACCAGTGTTTTAATAGTTCCTGCCTTTTGACTGGGATGGTGATGAGATTCTGCATGGATATAATGGAATTTATATATATTTGGATTTCAAAAATAAAATCTGAAATTTTATTTTTGAAATCCAAAGTATTTTTTATATAAGTATCAGTTCTTTGGATTTCAAAAATAAAATTTCAGATCTTCATTTGGACGTTTCTGATATCATGATCAGTTTAGATGTTGTTTCTTAATTTACAAATGTACCTCTTTTGGAAAGTATTGAATTACTACAACAGGAATTTCCTTCAGACATTGTAAACGTATTTGATTTTGTAATAAATTCTGGTTATTTTTCCTTTAAAAATAAGTTGTATCAACAAATTGAAGGAACAGCAATGGGTAATCCTCTTTCTCCTGCTATCTCCAATTTCTTTATGGAACATTTTGAACAACGTATCTTTGACAACATTTCTCCCAGACCTACTCATTGGTTCAGATATGTCTGACATTTTTGCTGTATGGAATGGCTCTTCTGATGAACTTCAACAATTTCTCACTAAGTTAAACGCATTTCATCCTAGGATCAAGTTCACCCTAGAAGTAGAATCAAATAAACAGTTAGCCTTTTTAGATCTTCTAATTCTTCACCAACCAGATGGTAACCTACATTTCTCAGTTTATAGAAAGAAGACTCATACAGGCCATTATATCCTTGCAGAATCTCATCACCATCCCAGTCAAAAGGCAGGAACTATTAAAACACTGGTTCATCGGGCCCACTCCTTTTGTTCTTCAGACTATCTTTTACAGAAAGAAGTACAATATATAACTTCTTCCTTTCTATCTAATGGTTATAAGAATTGCTTCATTAAAAGAACTTTGAGTAGTTTTAATATGTCTTCCTCTTCAAACACAGAAGAAATAACGCGCATTACTATCCCTTATGTATAAGGCATCACTGAACGTATAGCAAAAGTTTTAAAACCACTGAATATTTTTGTTGCCTTTCGACCGTTTAGAAAAATCTCCACCTTTCTCACTTCTCCTACGGACAAGCTTCCACATCTTAATCATCCAAGTGTCTACCAGATTCCGTGCTCTTGTGGATTATCTTATTTCAGACACGGGAAGATCTCCCTCTATTCAGCTAGAAGAACACCAATCTTATATTGAATACTTTAAACCTGAAAAGTCTGGACTTGCAGAACACGCCATCTTCACCAGACACAGAGTTCATTGGAGAAAGACAAAAGTTCTTCACTAAAGTCAGTTTCTCATGGAACGCCTTTATAAAGAAACATGTGAAACTCTACTTCATTTTCCTAACTTAAACAGATCGGACGGCTTACGTCAGAACACGCCATCTTCACCAGACACAGAGTTCATTGGAGAAAGACAAAAGTTCTTCACAAAAGTCAGTTTCTCATGGAACGCCTTTATAAAGAAACATGTGAAACTCTACTTCATTCTCCTAACTTAAACAGATCGGACGGCTTACGTCTATCCCCTTTATGGGATATAGTACTTTACAAATCAGCTCATCTTTCCTAACTTTTAAAGAAAGTTATTGACCTTTTTAGTTATCTTACACCAACTACTTAAGTGGCGCTTTTTGGAATTGTCAGTTATTATTTAATTTGAGCTTAATGTACTGAAGATGCCTGTGACATACAGGCGAAAATTATACTAATAAATAATCTTTATACATGATATTTTTCCATTATTAATTTTGTATCGATATGTCTACTCATGGTATACCTCTTTTAAAACTTACCATCTTCACTAAAAATCATGCCTAAGTAGCTGAAACATTTTCCTTGTTCCACAGGTTCTCTGTTCACAACGCAGTTGACATTTTCAACGATTCTACCTATTTTCATTGTCTTTGTCTTTTTACTGCTGACCTTCATACCATATCTATTACAACAGTTATTCAATTTAGTCAGGGAATGTTGCAAACTTGTAGCGGATTTATTTAGAAGTATTACATTGTCCGCATAAAGCAAAGAGATGACATTAACATCTTCAATACCACTTTCCTTCATAATGTGATCCATATAGATAATGAACATCCTTGTCTCACACCAGATTTAACATTAAACCATCTTCCTGTACTTCCTTCAATTCTAACTGCTGACTTACAACTCAAATAAAGACTAAGTATTGCTTGATATAATGCCCCATTGACACCATATAACTGTAGTGTATTAAATAGCTTCTCTCTTGGCACCTTGTCATTTGCCTTTTCCAGATCAACAAAACTTAAATATAGCTCTTTGTTATATTCCCATGCTTTCTCAACTATTTGTCGTAAAGTGAAGATCTGATCCTGACAGCCTCTATTTGGCCTGAATCGAGCTTTTCTTCCACAATTCTTCTCAACCCTTTCTCAAGTATACTTGCATAGATCTTGTCAGGAACACTCAGTAGGGAAATACCTCTGTAATTCTCACATTCAGTTTTATTTCCGTTTTTTATATATGGATTCTATTAGAGCTTTACTCCATCGTCCCTCTGTCCAGGCTTTCTGAACTATGCAATGCAGCCACTGTAAGACTTTTATACCACCATACTTCAGCATCTCTGGTCGAATATCATCTACTCCTGGTGGCTTTTTCTACTTCAAGTATGGATATATATTCCTGACTGTATGCCTGTTGAGTGTTTTTTACCACTGTGCTATCACTGCTTGTTTCATTTAGCAATTACTCCATACTTCAAGAATATCTTTTTCTCCCATTTTCATGTCACCTTTATCATCTCTAACTCCTTTTACAGCACTCTTTCTTCCATTTCTAAGCTTCTTCAACAACCTCTGGAATATCTTACCACCTTCTTGATATTTATTTTCTATGTTCTTGCCAAAGTCCTCCCATGACTTTTATTTAGCTAGTTTTACACAATGTTTTGCTTTCTTACATTTGTCTCTGTATTCTCTAAGAGCGAAAGCTGACTTATTTGCCAGGAACTTTTGATATGTTTTCTTCTTCTCCTTCACTGCCTCTTTAACTTCCTGTGTCCACCATGAAGTTCTGATTGCTCTTGCAGACTACCTTACCACATGCCTCTAGCTGAATCAATCAGGGTTTTCTTCCTGTTCTCAAACTCTTTCATTTTTCTTCAATAATTGTGTATTTTAGTCTACAATTCGCATCTGAGAGCTGCTCAACTTTTATTCACTTTAAAACTTTCTTTCATGTTATTCTTTTCAATATGAAATTCAATTTTATCCTGCTCAAGACTAAATAGTGATCACTTCCAATTTCAAATCCTCTGTACACTCTGGTGTCCTGCACCAGGGAGAAAATCTATCAACAATAACACAGTCAATGAGACTTTTCTTATTCCTTGCTTCTTCGCTACATGTGAATTTGTGCACATTTTTATGTTGGAACATGGTGTTAGTAATAACCAGTCCATGTCCTGAGCAGAAATCCAACAGATATTTGCCATTATTATTAGCTTTGCTCTTTTCTCCAAATTTTCCCAAAATATTTTTGCATGTCTGACAATCATTTCCTACTCTGCTATTCAGATCCCCAACAAGGACCAACTTTTCCTTTTTCATTGTGTCAGTTGCTTTTTCTAAAGCATCAAAAAATTCTTCCACTTCTACCTTAGTAGAACTTTCTGTGGGACTGTAGGCACAAATAAGTCTCATTGTCTAATTCCCCATTCTGATATTAGCCCACATCACTCTACTTGAGACTGGATGCCATTCAAGAAGATTAGCCTTGTATTTTGTGTTGAATACTATGCCTACTCCTTTTTTTCCTTGATTGTCATTTCCTGAATATAACATTTTGTTTTTATTGCTCAAAAAGATCTCACCAGTTTTTGTCTTTTTTGTTTCAGTCATCCCTATTATGTCGATCTGATACTTATCTAATTCCTCAGCTAGCTCCATTTCTTTGCCATTCAGGCTTCTTATGTTGATAGTACCAATCTTTAACTCTGGTGATCTTGAGTTGGGGTGTGCTTTCAGATTTGTTCCGGTAGCTGACTTTTCGCTGTTCGCTCCGGTTCCCTGGTGAAAACAACGGGGGTCTTGTTTAACCAATCGATGCCCCAGCCGGCATGAAATTTTGTCATGTTGTACCATCATTTTTTATTTTGGTTTAAGCCAATAAGAATACAATTTGGTCTGCTAAATCCCAAATTTCCAGCCCATACTCATTCGTTCAGTATCCAGGTAGATACCCAACAGGGTGCACCACAAGAAGGTGAGGATTGGATGTTAGGTCAGAAGGCCTGGTCGGTTCTCCGTATTTCTTTAAATGCTAGGTGGAGGTCTCCTCTCAGTTATACGGCTTTGACCCTTAAGCACTCCTTGATTCTACTATTAATTTCTTCAGATATATTATTTTTTTTTGTTATTAATGAACCTAAATATTTAAAACTGTATTCACCTATATATCTTGTAATATTTTTCCACATTGCATATATTTAGTCTTCTGTTTGTTAATTTGCCATCCAACTTCCTTAGCGTTTCTATTAAGTTCTTCAAATTTCTCTTCTAAATCTTTTCTCCTACAACTTATTATTGCTATATCATCTGCATATGCACATATATTTGTATTAATTTATTATTAATAAATCCTCTCATATTTAACTTTCTTATTATTGCTGAAAGTACATCTCCTTTTCTTACTCCACAGCTTATTTCAAAGGCATCTGTTAATTTACCTTGTATTTTAACTACTGCTTTGGGTCCTTCTAATGTGATTTTAATTAATCTAATTAATTTTCCTGATATTCCCAGTGTTTTCAAGCTGTGTATCATTTCTTGTCTATTTAATTTATCAAATGCTTATTGGAAATCAATATATAAATTATGAAAGTCTATATCATATTCTAAACATTTCTCATATATATTATCAGGTGTGGATCTTTTATTTCTGAAACCACACTGGTACTCTCCTATTACTGTTTCTATATATCATACTTGATAAAATTTTGTATGCAACATTCTACAATGTAATTCCTCTAAGGCAGAATGGTTAAGCAAAAATTTTATTTTTAAGGCATAGCTAAGTGATAATTGTTTGTGTTGAAGTGAGTAAGAGAAGGTTCATTCACTTTGCCATAAAGGCTCTGAATGGGTAATGTACATTCACCAGCAGTTGTTCACTGTCCCTGCTGGTGGATAAGATCCAACCTTCAAAGAGTATTCTCTGTACAGACAGACTTTCAACCCAAGCTTTGCATAGACATGTTCATAATATAAACAACGCAAGAAACATTGATCAGCATCCCATTCCATAGAGGATAAGGTGACTCATGGAGTTGCCCGTGTAATAATTGTGGTTTGGAAAAAAAAAATTTTTTTTTCTAGATATCGTAGAAGTCAGGTATTTGGTCAAAGCAATAGAATATTAATTGTTTGCTAGTTTTGGATCTTTTCATGACTGTAACAATGGTCATTTGCAATGAATCTAAAAACTTCTTAGTAAATATTGTTATATAGTAAGAGTAGCCCCGTGGAAGATGGAGAAAGAGATGTTTTATCATCTCTTCATGGATGTTCTCAGTCTCTACAACAATGTATGAGACAAAATAACAGTGCTCTTTTCAGTTCCATTTAAAGAGAAGCTAAACTGCTGTTTTGTTTTCACTTTTTGATATTTAAAAATTTAGGAGCATATAAAACTGTTGCTGACATTCTTGCAAAGCTTTCTTCTAGAGTGTCTGTAATTACTTAGCATTCAACAACTATGCATCCATTATGTTCCTACCTTTGATTTTCTGGATTTTATCCCATACCTCTTTTGTACTGGTTGTATGATTTTTATTCATGAAAAGTTGTAAGCTTATAGTGCATCGTTATGGTGAGTATACTAAGGTTTTTTATTATTTTATTATTATCATCATCATCAAATTCCTGACATGTACCCTCAAGAGGTGTACAGGATATGATAGTACTACATGAAAAATTTACATCATTACTAACTTCTTACCTACAATTTTCCTCCAAATCAGTCTGTTACTTGTCAAGACTCCAACATTATCAGATCTTATATTTCTGTTGTCTAAGGCACTTTGTACCGTATCAATCCACCTATATCTTGGTCTTCCTCTGGGTCGTTTTCCTGCCAACCTGGCAGAGAACACTTGTTTTGCTAATCTTTCCTCGCCCATTCTGTTTAAGTGACCATACCACCTGAGATTAGCTCTGCTAACGCATTCCTGGATGCTGACTATGTCAAGTTCTTTCCTAATATCCTCGTTTTTAATATGATATTGCCATTGATGCCATCTGTTCACGCTTCTAATCTTTCTCAGGACTCTCATGTCTTTGGCCAAGTGTTTTACTTCTGACCCTGCTCTCAGATCCATAAGTTAAAACTGGTTTGAACACTGTCTTGTATACAGCTAATTTAGTGTTCTGACTAATTTCTCTCTTATTCCATATGAATTTATTCAATTGACTTCCTACCATACCAGCTTTGTTGATTCTGTTGTCTATTTCCATATTTAATTTACCATCTTCACTAAAAATCGTGCCCAAGTAGCTGAAATGTTTTACTTGTTCCACAGGTTCGCCATTCAAAACACAGTTGACATTTTCAACAATTCTACCTATTTTCATTGTCTTTGTCTTTTTATTGCTGACCTTCATACCATATCTATTACAACAGCCATTCAATTTAGTATATTTTATTTATTTTTACATAGTCCAAGAATCCTGCTCCAGAGAACCAAACTTGGGTCTTTTTCAGGTCTCCAATAATTAAACAGCAGATCAATAATGATTTAAGACTGCTTTTGACTAACATCTGATGAACATGCTTTAGCTCAAGCAACTTTAAAGACTGAGGTTTGATGTGGAATAGTATCTAGGAAATATAACCCCCCCCCCCCTGCTCTGGCTTGATCTTTTTTAGCTGCTTCGCATACAGTGTTCCAGTATGGTTTTGGATAGAGTGGAAATTGAGATGACATTTTTGGAATTGCTTTTGCTGCTACCTGGATAGTACAGTCTGTTACATACAGCACTTCCTTATTGATAGGTGTTTGGCTGTCTCTTTTAAGATTAAACTCTGCAAGCTATGAAAATGTATTCCACTCAGCCTGGGCATCTGTGAAAGAGAACACAGTTCTAGAAAGCACAGGGAAGTAATTGCTTCCATACACATTCTCTTCAACATCCCATGTAAATTATGCTTATGTGGGTTGTTGAAATATTTCAAATTTTTTAATTCACTCCCACCAAAAACACTTTAAACTTTCAAAGACTGCAGGCTGAAAAATGCTTCATCATTCAATAGTAGCAAGTTATGTCTTAATAATGTTAATGGTATGACATTTTTTTAAACATATTTTAATGGTTTAAATCCATATAAATTAATGAAGAAGAAGCACCAGATTATACACAAAAGGTAATGACTGAAACTTATTTTTCAGCATTCTAATATCTTTTGCAGTTGCTAAGGCATGCCATATTTGCAGAGAAAATGTAAATATGTCCCATATCATTCTGCTGTTTTTACTGTAGTATAATTATAAAGTAGTATAGTCTTTAAAAATGAAAGATCAATAGGTTTTATTCCAAAACAAAAATGTTAATGAAAATGTAATATCACTTATAAGATCATTTATAACTCTAAATGAAACTAATAGCAAATATTTCATTTTAGTTCATCCTTTGACTACTGAAGTGCAGTATAAAATTGGTAAACAGGAGTACTTTTGATACAGTGTCAGAAATGAAGTTTGAAAAAAAAACCATGATTAAAAGACCAGATGCAATTGCTATTTTTTTTTTAAGTAGTCCATATACACTAGTTATGCAAAAAAAAAAAAAAAGGACCAACTATCATGCATGTGGCTAGTAATCACAAAATTAAGCAGCTATAATGAAAATATGCAATTCATTTTTATTATCAAACATTTTAAGGGAACATGTAATCTAGACATTTGTAGATACAATTATGGATTAAAAAAAAAAAATCCATTATATTTCATTCAGTGTAATGTAGATATTGTGAAGGAAAAAGACTGGCAACTACTTTCATAAGATGATTTATATTGTAGTTGCTGGTCTTTTTCCCTGGCGATGTCTACTTCATAGTGGATTGGAGTTTTTTTTTAATAAAATTTTATATTTTTACTACATGTGTAAGCCATAAAAGTATCTAGACATATATTAATTTTTGTGAAATTCCCTTAATAACTGATGTTTGGGTATTATGTGAATCACCATTTATCATATATACACTGTGTTTCTGTAAACAAACATGTTGATAGTTCCATTTCCAAATTTACACTTAAATTTAACAAAAAAAAAAAAAAAAAAAGAAAACTAATGGTAGGCTAACAGAACTGTTCCACATACACAAATATGTATAATGAATGTACTACTTTGCAGTCAAATTCTTTAAATAATTGTCACACACGTTATTTGGACACTTTTTTTTTTATTTCTAGGGACTGTTCACACTAATTATCTGATTGATCCAGCCAATGAATGAGGATACTTTAACATAAACTCCAGGGACATCCTTGCGACCACAGCCAAAACCCCAGGAGACTAGTCCAGTCAGTTCAAAATATCCATCAGCTTCACATACAAGTGGTCCTCCTCCATCACCCTGTAAATAAACCATTCTTTTTATATAATAAAGACATTTATTTACAATTTGTAGCATAACTTAGAAGTGGCAGTTAATTCTTTAAAGGTTCAAAATTTGTCAAGATGTATTGGAACAACAAATCATGGCCTAATAATTGTTGCACCTCTATTCCTAAACAAGGGAACAGTATAATATAATATGTAGTAGTTGAGAACTAACAGTCTAATCATCCATCCACCCAAGCAAAATTTTCCTAAAATTCTTGCTCTCTAGAATTGAGAGGAAAATAGAAAGCATACTTTCAGAGCACCCAGCAGGATAATTTATTTACATTAATTGGCTAATTAATGGACTATTCACACTAATTAAATGATTGATTCAGCCAGTGAATGAGGACTTTTGCAACCATAGCCAAACAATAGATAATTTATTTACAATACATCACATTGGACATAATAAAATACTATGTCAATTTTATAGATATACAGAAGGCCTTTGATTCAGCATGGCATGAGGCACTGTGGAGAACCAATATGAAATAATGTGCCTAATTAAAACTCCCTACAGTTGCTCAGAAATGTTAATAAAAATCAATGGCAACTATGGCAAGCCTTTCAAAATGTGAAGAGGTGTGCATCAAGGCTGCATATTTTCAGTGATGCTTAATTTGGATAATTTAAGTCATCTATTCCTGTGGAATCATCCCTGAGCTGAGACTTTAATTATACAACCAAGGTCTAAACAGTTCATCTGAACATTCATTTTACATATATCCTGAAGTCCCTTTTGTTGAATTCTTATCTAGGTATGCAACAGCTCTAGAATCCCTCGTCTCATGCACTTGTCTTCTCTCTCTCTATTCAATATTTGGATAATGATTAGTCATTTGGCAATGCTAGTCTTCCTTACACCAGATAGCCTTAAACTCACTGCTACATGGAACATTACTACTCTTATTGTAATAATAGTAGTAACCAGTGGCGCATTCAGGATTTAATCAGGGAGGGGGGGTTGAATAGACAATTTGAGAATACACACTACACATTGCATACGACCTATGACTGAGCATCTGCAGTGATCGCCAATACACAATACCTGTGATCTCCGCTGGCCTGGCTTGGGCAAATGAAGTAGTGCTCGATTTGCCATTGGTACTAACTACACTCAAATCATCTGATATCATTACTATTACCCCCATCACCACCTCTTCTGTCCTTCCTAAAAAAATACTATACTTTTTACACTCGATTCCAGTTATTACATCTGACTCAGAGAGCTGAGTTTCACTAATGCCAACAATATTCATCACTAAAGCAACTCCTTTGTTTTTGATGCTCCTGGCATTAGTGTCTAGACATGAGTTATCGTCTAGGTTTTTGTTTTTGTACACATGTGTATGCTGACTTCCCATAAAGCACTGCATGAAATCTACTATAAAAGGAAGGTAATAGACATCCAACATAGCAGTTTTGAAGAACACAGCTGGCTAGCATGCCCAAGACTTGTCAGTTAAGTGACTTTGAATGAGGCATGTCCTGACTGGGTAGCCACAATCAACTGTACATGAAACTGTACAGAAATATGAGAAACAAGGTGCTACAGTAAGTGCACCACGATCAGGAAGACTCCATATCCTTTCGTACTGTGACAAACGGGCCATTGCCCAAGAGGTCACAAAGACTTGTAGAACCACTCTTTAGGCCATCACAGTTGCTATATCAGTGGATCTGGTATATCAGTGGATCCACACCTTCCTATGTGGCATGCTCTTCATTAGATGGGGTTTTTCGGGCAGGCTGTGAAGAGGAAGCCTTTCATCTCAGAGGCATCAGCACTGGACAAGTGGACAAAACTGATGTGGAATGATGAGTCGCTTTACTCTCCACTCTTAGTTGATGGACAAATATGGGTTTGGAGGCACCTTCACAAGAGATATGACCGAGACTGGCTCGTGCTGAAAGTGAAAGAGTCATGGTATGGGCAATGTTCTGTTCTGCAGCTGTGGGCACGAGACTCAGTCCCTCTAGGTAACAGAAAGTGCTGGCTGAGCATCGTCCTGCAGCAATGGTAGGGTTCTATGGGAATGCAACCAATTGTTTCTTCCAACAGGACAATGTGCCATGCTATGCTGCACATACAACAAAGGTGGTTCAGAGGTTCGCAATGGCCTGTTTGCTTGGCCAGCCTGAAGTCCTGATTTGAACTTGATTGAAGTGCTATGGGATATTCTGGAGTGATCATATGCTTGTGCAAGCTACCTGTCACCATCAATTGTTGGAGCATTTGAAGGCCAAATGGCAATGTATCTTACCAGAACAGTGTCAGCAACTTGTGGACAGCTTTCCATGACATGTTGCGGTGGTTATTGATGCAAAGGGTTGCACAATATGTTATTAACTGCATTCATCAAGTATGGCCTGCCAGAAAATGGTGTCCAAATAATTTTGGTAGGGCAGTGTGTGTATATATATATATAGAAAACAGGAGAGTGTGCATATTTAACTTTTAGACCACAAAAGCAAAAGATTATGTGGTCCAAGATGAAAATGCCACACACATGATCATACATACAAAAATGACTACATGTGATGAGACATGCCCTTTGATTGGAAAAGATCTGGGTTCAATTTTCTTCATGATAAAGGGAATTCATATGAGCTTTTACAATTGGAGATAGGATTTTGTATATTGGAAATTTTGTTTTTTTTTTTCTTCTCAAATAAACCAACCAGGGAACATACACTTAACAAAAGAGAAATACTGTAGTATGTAAGAGGTGATGGATCAGGTAGCATAAGGTGGTCTCCTGTGACTGCATGGAAGTTTCATAGAGAAATAATATGCACTTCTACCCAATTCATAACATGCAGTCACTTGCTTAAATTTGATGGACATTATGTGCACCCAATAAACAATGAATATTACCTCATGTATGTGGTATTTATTGATTCACTCAAGCTAAGTGAACATGAGAACTGTAATAGGCATTTCCTGTGTTTGTTAACTGGTGTCTGTAATTATGTTTGTAGTAGATTCACAAAGGATCACTGAAACTACTTAAATAACAAACAATTGAGGTCAAATACCATGTGTTTGCTTAATGAAAACCATAGGTAGTAAGCCTTGAAGCTTTAAAAAACTCATTGTTGATATCTGTCGATTAATTTTTTGTAACAAATTAATTTAGTTAATTTGTTGTGGGGTGCTTAAGAGTTAAAGCTGTATAACTGAGAGGAGACCTCCACATAGCCTTTAAAGGAATGCAGAGAACTGACCATGGCTTTTGACCTAATGTCCAATCCTTACCTTCTTGTGGTGCACGCTGTTGGGTATCTGGAAATTTGGGATTTAGCCAACCAATTTGTATTTTTATTGACTTAAACCAATAAAATGAAGGTGCAACGTGACAATTTCATGCCGGATAGGTGTCACCTAGTTAAACAGGGAACCAGTGTAAACAGCAAAAAGTCAGCTACTGGAACAAATCCTAAAACATACCCCCCAACATTAGAGTTCAAGATCAGTAAGAAGCCTGAATGGCAAAGAAATGGAGAAGTACCAGATCCAAATAATAGGTGTGTGGCTGAAACAAAAAAGACAAAAACTGGTGAGATCTTTCTGAGCAATAAATACAAAATGTTTTATTCAGACAATGACAATCAAGGAAAAGAAGGAGTAGCCATACTATTCAACACTACATACAAGGCTAATCTTCTTGAATGGCAGGCAATTTCAATCAGAGTGATGTGGACAAATATCAGAATGGGGAATTGGACTTATTTGTGCCTATTGTTCCACAGAAGGTTCTAGTAAGGTAGAAGTGGAGGAATTTTTTTAGATCCTTGCTGGGGATCTAAATAGCAGATTAGGAAATGATTGTCAGACACAAAAATGTTTTAGGGAAAATTTGGAGAAAAGAGCAAAGCTAATAATAATGGCAAATATGTGTTGGATTTGGATTCTGCTCAGGATATGGACTAGTTATTACTAACACCATGTTACAACATAAAAATGTGCACAAATTCACATGGAGAGAAGAGGGAAGGAATAAGAAAAATCTCATTGACTATGATATTGTTGATAGTGATGTTTTTTCACTGCTGCAGGACACTAAAGTGTATAGAGGATTTGAAATTGGAAGTGAGCACCATGAATTTCATATTAAAAAGCAGAACATTTAAAAAAGTTTTAAAGCAAATAAAAGTTGAGTAGTTATCACACATGTGAGCTGTAGACTAGAATACACAAACATTATTCAAGAAAAAATGAAAGAGTTTGATAACTGAAACCAAACCTTGGAGAGTCAGTGGCAAATCCCAAAGAAGACATTGATTGATTCAGCCAGAGAGGCATATGATGAAGTTGTCTGCAAGGATAGAAAAATTAGAACTCCATGGTGGACACACAGGTAGTTAAAGAGGCAGTGAAGGAAAAGAAGAAAGCATATTGAAAGTTCCTGGAAAATAGGTCAGCTTGTGCTGTTAGAGAATACAGAGACAAATGCTAGAAAGTTAAATATTGTGTAAAAATAGCTAAACAAAAGTCATGTGAAGAATTTGGTGAGAACATAGAAAATAAATATCAAGAAGGTGGCAAGATATTCTGGAGGTTGTTGAAGAAGCTCAGAAATGGGAGAAAGAGTGGTGAAAAATATATCCTTGATATATGGAGGTAATCACTTCAAAAAATTGCTAAATGAAACAAGTAGGGATGACAGCACAGTGGTAAAAAAAACTCAACATGCACGCAATCAGGATTACATATCTATACTTGAAGTAAAAAAAGCCATGGAAAGGGCTGGAGTAGATGATATTCGACCTGAAATGCTCAAGTATGGAGGTATAAAAGTCTAGCAGAAGCTACACTGCACTGCATAGTTCAGAAGGCCTGGACAGAGGGACGAATTCCAGATGATTGGAGTTCTCATAGTACCCATATACAAAAAGGGAAATAAAACTGAATGTAAGAATTACAGAAATATTTCCCTACTGAGTGTTCCTGGTAAGATTTATGCAAGTATACTTGAGAAGGATTGTGGAAGGTAAGCTTGAAGAACAAGCTGGATTTAGGCCAAATAGTCTGTCAGGATCAGATTTTCACTTAGTTGAGAAATCATGGGAATATAACAAAGATCTGAATTTAAAGTTTTGTAAATCTGATAAAGGCATATGACAAGATGCCAAGAGAGAAGCTATTCCAAACGTTACAGTTGTATGGTGTCAATGGGACATTATATCAAGCAGTACTTAGTCTTTATTTGAGTTATAAGTCAGCAGTTAGAATTGAAGGAAGTACAGGAAGATGGTTTAATGTTAAATCTGGTGTCAGACAAGGATGTACATTATCCTCTCTATTATTCATTATTTGTATGGATCACATTATGAAGGAAAGCAGTATTAAACCTAATATCAAATTGGAGATGTTAATGTCAGCTATTTGCTTTATGCAGATGATGATGTACTTCTAAATAAATCTGCTGCAAGTTTTCCTGACTAAATTGAATAATTGTTGTAATAGATATGATATGAAGGTCAGCAATAACAAAACAAAGGCAATGAAAATAGGCAGAAGCACTGAAAATATGAACTGCATCATGAATGGAAAACCTATAGAACAAGTAAAACATTTCAGCTACTTAGGCACGATTTTTAACGAAGATGGTAAATTAAATATGGAAATAGACAATAGAATCAACAAAGCCGGTATGGCAGGAAGTCAACTGAATAAATTTATACAGAATTAGAAAGAAATTTATCAAAATGCTAAATTAGCTGTATACAAGACAGTGTTCAAACCAGTTTATGTATCTGAGAACTGGGTTAGAAATAAAACACTTGACCGAAGACTAGAGACCGCAGATATGAGAGTCTTGAGAAAGATTAGGGGCATGAACAGATGGCATCAATGGCTATCACATATTAAAAACAAGGATGTTAGGAAAGAACTTGACATTATTAGCATCCAGGACTGTATTAGCAGAGCTAATCTCAACTGGTATGGTCACTTAAACAGAATGGAAGAGGAAAGATTAACAAAACAAGTGTTTTTGCCAGGTTTTCACAAAAAAGATTCAGAGGAAGACCAAGCTGTAGGTGGATTAATATGGTAAAAAGTGCCTTAGAAGATGGAAATAAAAAATCTGATAGGAAGTTATTAATGATGTAAATTTTTCATGTAGTACTATCATATCCTTTACACCCTTTGAGGGTAAATGTTAGAAATTTGATGATGATCAATACAATTGATGACTTGCTTTATCATAGCAAGTATTATTACAGCATTCATGCTACATTATATTATACATTAATGCACACCTCAGAAAGATGAATTGGAAACAAAATAGAGAAAAGAATGATGGCTGTAGATATGTGGTTAGTAAGAAAAGTGATGCAGATTAGTTTACAAACAAGTAGTAAATGAGCAAATCAAAAAAAAAAAAAAAAGATTAATGGATGAAATTACGAAGAGGAAAATTCTTAGGATGTGTGCTTAGAGAGGAAGGACTAACCAACATGATTGTCACAGGAGAACTAAATTAAAGAAGAGATCAGGCTGGAGGTGGCCCTTGGATTAATGAATAATTCTACAGGCACTCTTTAAATTTTTTTTTTTTTTTTTTTTAACAAATTCTTTCTCAACAAATAGCTTTAAAAAAAATATGCAGACAAATCAACACTACCTGACAGGCATCATTGCCTTCTTCCCCACCTGCACAGAAACTTCCTGCAGGAAGAATAAACAACTTCTCCGTTACAGCATTAATTTTTATTGTGCAATCTTGATCACCAACAATGGGCAGTTCTGCTTCACGAATTTTCAGTGAAATTGGACCTGCTATAGGGGAAAAAAATGTTATTTATACTATTAAGACGAGCTAATTATTATCATGAGACATCTATAGAATCAACCTTAACTATATCATATTATGTTGCATTCAACCCACATGTTGTGTACTTAGGCTAAGGCACTGATTGAAACCCTTGTTAAAATTTAATGGAGTGAAAAGAGCACTTTGAAAGAATTAAGTAAGTTTAATGGGTCTCTGCATTTCACATCCCTCTCATTTTACAGTAATACCATTACATCAGGAACAACTCACCAAAAACAGAATTTAAGAAATATGATCTTGGTACTGTTTTGAAATCCTATTTGAAGCTAGCTACTGTTATCCATTCTCCTCCCTCCTCTCAATTGTGTGTGTATACAAGGTTTCTGATTCTTGCAATCTGTCTTGAAGAATACAATATATATATACATCACAGCAAATACAAACTTTTTTTTTTGAATCAGCAGCAGATTTTAAAAATCCATCCAAATCTTAATGTGGTGTGGGAAACCGAAGATTTGGGAACTTGTAAATTTTAGACTTCCCACCTACCAGTGCCCACATAAAGCACCCTTGTCAGGATTTGAGGCATATCTTCTAAAATAAGAAAAAAGGCATCTGCTTTTTTCTTATTTTATTTTTTGTCTTTGTATGTGACTCAATTCTCATTTTGTGTCCTGGATGAAATATCGGACCACTAAACATGTGTTCAATGTTTTCACTTCATTAAATCTTAGCATGGTCATCTCATCACCATTATTAACCTCCTTACCAGCTGAGATGGATGAAATGGTGAGACCAAATTGCACTTCACATCCATGTTATTCAACAGGTGATAAATCATATCCAGATTTAGCTGGACGTCTATAGATGTCAATGGCTGGTTGGGGGTTAATCTGATAAATTTCCTCATTAAAAAAAAGTCTTTTGTCTGCTATTTGGAAAGTTCTGCAGGGTTCATTCCTTCAGTGTATCCTGATAGTCACCATTTCAGAGTCCTGAGATATCCATCTCTGGATCCTCTCTAGAAATTCCTTTTCATCTAGGTGATGAAATTGGTATTTAATAATGACCTTAGTGTGACTGATGATTATGAGATGAGAGCCATATGTAAAAATAGAAATTAAAGTTTTCAACGTAATCATCGGGTAATACTTCATTCCCATGTCAGATACAATCAAAACATAGCAGAAAAAGGAAATGTGTTTAACAATAGAAAGGAATTCATTCTCAATTTTTATATTTGTTTGCTTTTATCATGTGACTAGATCTAAACAGAACTCTTAGTAACCAAACTGGTAAGATCTTAAAATTTAAAGTGTTAATCATAACCAGAACTGATTAACAACTTCAGATAAGCAAGATTTTTTTTCTGTTTTTTTTTTATCTGTGGAAAAGACATTTATGGCTTCCTTGAACAGTTTTTCTTCCAATGTACTATTTGCAGTTTGGGATTATAAGTCAGTGTTTTATGTCTGCCTTTTATATGTGAAAATTAATGTAATCTTGGCCTGCTTTTCTCCAATTAGTAGCTATTTGGATATTTATCCAAAGTAAAGGATATGCCATAATAATAAAGTGAATGAACTCAGGGAATCTGATACTCTTCCAAAGAATGAAGGTGCTAATCCATGCTTAATATATTAAAAAAAAAAAAAAGCAAAGTGCCTTTGGAATAGTATTTGCTACCATAATGCTAGCTAGACTGCCAGAAGAAAGATTGCTCAATCCTAGTTGCTGACCAGAGGAAGAGTTTCTCGACCTTTTTTCAGTCAGTTCTCTAATTGGTTGATCTCTGGGTCCACCTCCTGGAACTGGTTTTTTTTTTTTTTTTTTTTTAACCCTGCAACTCAAGAAAATTGAACCATAGAATTTCATTATTTCAGGCATATATCTGTTAGGACTTAGAACCACAAGATGCCAGCTCCTCTCTATCAGTATGACTGAAGAGTGGAAACTAGCTTCTCACTGAACTGCAAAAACAGTTATGTGGCCTTATGACTGAAGCGATGAATGCTAGAGATCATTTTATTATGTTTGTTTTGTGCAATTAAAAAAAAAAAAAATCCTGTTAGGACTTAGAACCATAAGATGCCTGAAGTTCCCTATTAGTATGGCTGAAAGGTGGATACCAGCTGCTCACTCAACTGCAAAAACAGTTATGTGGCCTTATGACTAAAGCAGTGAATGCTAGAGGTTATTTTAATAAGTCTGTTTTTTGTGCAATTAAAAAAAAAAATCCTGCCATTTCTGCATGTTCAAGTAAAGAATATGTTTCCTCACCCACCTTAATAAGATGTAGACTTCATTTTGCTGATGAAAAGCCATTATAAAAAGGTTGTTTTCATCCTAGATGAGATTTAAACTATGGTATTTTCTAACCAAAGGCTGGAAAAGATCATAGTTTTAAATTAGATCAGATAACCTAAATATGATCTGAACAAGGTCTTCACAAATCATGCAGGTGTTCTTTCCATCACCTCATTAGTTTCACTATTCATCAATGCTGGTAAATGAAAAAATAATATAAATGTTGCTACTTTTAAAAATTCTTCAGCTATTTCTCCACTAAATAACAGTGGCTGCTTTCCCTTGTAGTCTACATTCCGTAGTATTACCTCAAAACCAACAAATGGCGGTTTTTACATATTACCTTCGTAGCACCCTCCGGTCACGTTCGATGAGCGTGGTGGGCCATCCACTGCGGATATCACTAGTTGTTGACCTGGGATTGCCCAATTTGTCAACAATTTGCTGAACAGATAAGCCTGCAACATGTCATCCTATCACAATGCCTCTTTCAAACTCTGTCAGTTCCCTTCTTGCAGCCATTTCATCCCGGCATAGTCGCACTGACTTGGAAGCATCGTATTCTTCCAATTTATATTGGCTACAAACATGTGATTCATTACATGGCACAATTCACTTTGCCCATGGGAATGTCCTTTGACTTCTTTCCAAGCAGTGTATACCCTTACAAAAAAAAAAAGAGAATATAAACATTTGGATGGAAAGGCTAATATCAGACCCTGCAGGATGCACTAAGTTACATTACATAGCTGAGATACACCATCTTCCAATATGTAACAGCAGAAGAACAAAGTAAGCACGTAAAACACTCACAGACGCAAAATTGACACGGCCAGGGTAGAAAGATATATAGGTAACCCTCATATAACACGGTTTCGATATAACACAGTCTACAAACTGTAGTAACCCTTTATCTTTTCATATATTTTTCACCGCATGACTTAAAAATCCAATTTTATCTTTGTTAAATTTGTGTCTACCCGTGCATGTAGTTATAAGCAGCGAATTTATATTAGGGAAATACACTTTTGTGTGTGTATAGTGTTTATTATTGCACATGTAGTTATAAGTAGCGAATTCATATTAGTGGAAATACCCTTTAGCATACATGTACGTCAGTTGTTTACCATATCAATTGTTTATTATTGAAATTTGTCTTCGAAAACGAAGAGTTTAATGCCAGGAAAGCGCATTAAAAAATCGTGAGTTACATAATTAATGTGTAATTTATTTTTATAGTAATGGGCACTAAACCTGCAACAAAGCAAGGACTTTGAATTTAAATAAATCAAACAAAATGAACATAAAATCCGAGAAAGTGTTATTGCTGTGTAAGTGCAAAGTTAGTTGCTCATGTATGTGATATTCTAATAGAAAAAATGAAGAAATCTCTAATGATATGGATAGAAGATTGCACTCAAAAGAAAATATCTTTGGAAGGAAATCTTATTAAACAAAAAGCTCTCAAAGTTTATAAACATTTAAAAGAACTTTATCAAGATTCTTCAGAAGAAAGCTCTCAGCATGGATTTTGTGCCAATAAGGGTTGGTTCGAAAACTTTAAAAAGCGATTTTCTTTGCATAATCTTAAAATACGCAGGAGAACTTTTAAAAATTATTGAAGAAGGTGGTTAATAGTGCAGACCATGTGTTCAATGCAGATGAATACAGGTTATATATTGAAAAATAAAAGATCAGCTCCTGGATTCCAAGTTTCCAAAGATAGAATAGAATTACTTTACTGTTTTGGAGTAATGCATCAGGTGATTACATGACATCCAATGTTTATTAACCTATCCTCAAATCCTCGTGCTATGAAAGGGCTCGACAATTCCGCCATACCTGTTTCTTGGCAGGCCAACAAAAAGGCATGGGTTACAGCTAGCATGTTTGAAAATTATGTTTTCAAGTATTTTGTACCTGATGTAGAAAGTTACACAAAGAAAAAGAATACAGACTTAAAAATTCTACTAATTTTAGATAATGCGTCAGGCCACCCAACAAATTTAAGCCATCTAAATATTAAAATAACATTCTTGTCCCCTAATACTACTTCACTTATTCAACCACTCGACCAAGGAATAATATAACATTTAAATCATATTATATTCGTCGAACATTCCAATTAATTTAGGAAAAAATGGAATCTAATCCAAACATGACACTGCCTCAAGTGTGGAAAGAGTTTTCAATATTGAATTGTGTGAAAATTATTTCTCTGTCCATTAAGGAATTACAACCTTCTACACTGAATGCTTGCTGGAAAAAAAAATATGGCCTGAAGCCGTTCTAAAACAAAATTTCATACCTCCAGTGGATGCTAACCTAAGTCGTTTAATAAACGTCACATACATTTTTGGAGGGCTTTTGCAATGTGGTTGAAAATGAAATTAGTGAATTAATTGATGGGGAAACAAATTTAAATGAGGAGGAACTGGTACAATTAATAAATGACGTCGAACCAAATGGTGGGGAAAGTTCTGAAGATTCTGATTGTGATAAATCCGTTAAAGAATTCACTTTAAAGAAATTAGCAGAGGATGATTTGGCAAGAAATTAGGAAGTTATTTTACAGATAATGATACCTAATGATACCTCAATGGAGTGCTCCATAAAATTCATGAGATAACTGGATATTTGTTTAGCTCCATATCATGAACTTAATAAAAAATTGCAGCATAGTGGTAAGCAAGGTCTTCTATTACTGACTTCTTGATAACTAAACCAGCCGAAGTATGCAATGAGAATTATAGAAATGATGTCCAAGAGATTTCAGGTGATGACGAGGTCCGGTCACTCGTAAATAAAGAACATCTACGAAATGTTATTTTTGAAGATAGTGATGACGATTAAAATATGCACTATTTTATTTTGCCTAAACATTTATGCATTATGTGCAATGAAGTTTACGCACAATTTGTAATTTTATACTATGTATTTGTTACCTTGAATTAAATAAAAATATTTTTTGTTGGATATGTCGTTGTTTATATAATTTAAAAAAATAAAAAATAAAATGATTTCGAAACATAACCCTACTTTTTCTATGTGATCTGAGTCTCGCATAATGCAGTTTATATGACGTGACATTTCTATGGTACCTAACATCTGTGTTATATGAGGGTTACCTGTATAGTCTGCTGATACAAGATCAGACATTCAAAGCAAGATGAATTGTGGAAAAGACAAGTCTCACAGTAAGATGATACACTGCAAATATGTACATTTATTTGACAAATTGTATAATTTTCTAGACATAATCAATCCTACAAACAACAGTCAATTTCAATAGCGCAAACTTAAAAATTGGTATTAGTTAAGATACACACACACGCACACACACACACACAAAATTCCCTTAGTTATGACTTTTTTTTTTTGATAGACCCAGGTATACTTCTCTCTTCCAGAACAAGCAGACTTTGTAGAGAATTTTCAGACTTGAATCAATATTTAGTAGTGATATATACTGCTAAATATTGATTCAATATTTAGCAGTATATATCATTGTATCTTTATTGCAGTGGTAGGTCCTTGGATTCAGTGTTTTTATCATTAAGATTTTATGAGGTTTAAAGTTATCATCAGGAAAATACAAGTCTATTAATATACTTTTCTGTACTCTTATTCCTGAGGCAGTGGGTTTGTTATCAGGAATCAACTTGTTCATTATGATACCATTAAATTTCTTGGAAAAGAGCCATATGGTTTTCTAATAACAAAAATTAAACAGATTATTGTTAACATAATGGGGTTTTTTTTATTTATTTTTTTTTTATTTATGGACACAGTTCCAAGGATTAGATTCTGTCAAAATATTACAAAGTTTTCATTATGATTTCATTTTCACTTTTATATAATATTGGATTAATAATTGCATTTTGCTTTGTAATAATTGTCTTCTGGATTTTTTTTTTTAAATTCTCTAACAGTCATCTAATTGCGTTGATGAATTAAAGTCATTATGATTCAGCCACAGTACATGCTTTTTTGTTGTTAAACTTGAAACTTTTTAGGCATGTTGAATGTCATTTCTCTTCTCCTTCACCCATCCCCCAATTCAAATAATAATAATTAAAAAAAAAAGAATGACAGCTAAATGCTTGTTTAAGTTAAGCAGATTTTTTGTTGTCAACAGTGAAATTCTGCACATTGAGATTAGGTTTGCATTCTTCTGCAAATGTATTTATTCATGTGCTTAATATTTATGGATGGTGAAACTTATGATCATAATTTTCTTCTTCACATTTTCATTTCAAAAACCTCAGATAAAATAGTGTTTCCTTTTGTTAAATTAATAAAACTACTTTCCTTGTTTGCTTCAAATGACTGAGTACGATGTTGCCATTGAATATGTAGCCGCCACCTGCTCCCAGTTTTACTAAATCATTTCTTACTCTTAGTGTTAAATCCTCATCCTTAAAGTAAGAAATTCAAATAGCTTTCTGAGTTGACTCCAAAAACTATTTTAATAAACAACTTCTGAGTTATCAGTATTGCTGCTCTTTTTTCCCCCATTTCTTTATAAAGTGTCTTGTGCCTTTGAAAGTCATTTCATTATGGTTTTATAATGCTCCTTAAGTTGTGCTTTAATACAGTAACTTGTTTTTCCAGCTTTCAAATTCATACAGGTGACTCCTATTTTAATTCAAATTTTTCTTATTACTTGAGACCTCCAGGACGTAAAGGACTCATTGAGGGAGGCCATATATCACCCAAACCATCCACACCCCTTAAATTCATTCATGCTAGATGCACTCACTGCTCTCTAAGAGTAAAAACCTGGTGCTTATTCCTTTCTTGACTGCAAACAAACAACTTACATGGATGCGCCCCACCTTCCATATAACGAAAAATTTCATCAGACGATATCTTGTAATAACCCATTAAGAAGTTTATAGATCTCTATCATATCAACCCCCCCCCCTGCTTTCTCCTGTTAATTAGAGTCTGTAATTTACAACTTGCAATCTGTCATCATAATCTGTATATAATCTTTGCAACTCTTCTTTGCACCTTTTCCACAGCTTCTTTATCCCTCTTGGAACCTGGGAGACCAAATCTGCACAATAATCCAGGTGCAGTCTTATCAAGGCCTTATAAAGAGGAAAAATGACTTCCTTATGTCAAGGTTTGCTTAAACATCACAATTATCCTGTGAGTTTTATTTGCAACTTTTTGCTATGTGACCTTATGCTAATTCCTAGCCTCATCAGTATTTTTGTAGTATAACCCCACTAATATAATATTCCATTGGAAATCTCATCATGCCAAAGTGCATAACTTTAACACTTACTAGCATTAAACTGGTAGGCCATTTTTGTTTGCCCAAATTTCCAGCCTATTCAAATCAATAGCATCCTTAATTGCCCTGCCTATCTTTGCATCATCGGCAAACAATTGCACATCTCAAGTTAGACCCTTCATAATGTTATTAATGCGTAGATTGAACAACAATGGCCCAAGGACTGAACTCTGAGGTATACCACTGGTCACCTTAAATCTGGCAGATTCACACTGACTAAATACCATATACCTCTGTATACACATCTTTAGTTTACTTACTAGTAGACAAGTAAACTAAAGTTGTGAAGTAAAAATACTTCACCCCTTTAGTTTAAAACTAAAGGATTAAAACAATATACTTTATAATCAAGTGAAAAATGCCCTACAATGCCTTATATGAAATATGAGTGCTTACGCAAGAGTGTCAAAGTATCCCCACTGCCTCATGATGATCCAAGCTTGAACCAGAATGAAATATGGGAAAGATTCCTCCATATTACATGCAAGCCACACACACACACACACACACACACACACACAGAGAGAGAGAGAGTAGATATATGAACTACTGTACCATGATCACTAGCATGCCTCATTTGTGAAATCCATTGCAGTTCATCCTTTTTTGAATATTAAGTTATTTATATTAGTAATTATCCTTTTGTCTGTATGCTTATATTGTGCACCAGATCAGCTATTCCTGTGTTGCGAGTCCCTTCCCTTATTATGGTTCAATTCTAATCAATGATTAGAACTCTTGTTCCAACCAGTCTTTGAAGTAGTAAGTAGGTTTTAACTCAGAAAAAACCTTAGAAGACACAAAATTACATATCATATAATTCTAGTCAGGATTGGGAACATAAAATGTCAGCAATGTGCTGTATTTTAATTTTTATTATCTTTGCAAATAACAGAAAGTGCACTCAATTGCCATTAGTGAAATATGCAGATTAGGCAACTTACTGATTTTTTAAGTGTGATTCACATACTATATTACCACTCTCACTACCAGAAACTAGTTCATAATAGTGCAAAGCCTCTTTTCTTCTTCCAAATAATTTAATATCATTATCCGAAGACCTTCATGGAGTCAAAGACTCATCTAGGAGGTCCCTTTGTCATACCCTGTACATCATACCCTGCCTTAAACACATGCAAATTCTCTGCACACACCACATTCTCAGTTAAGGCATTCCAATCATTCAGAACTCTCCATGCAAAAAAACCTACTTCTCACTCCCTTGCTCACACTATCCTTATACAGCTTCCAAAGATGACCTCTTGTTCTTCCACCATTTTATGAAAAATCTCTTCAGTATTAATCCTATAGCAACCCCTTACCAACTTGTACATCTATCATATCACCCCTCTTACTCTTATTCACTAGACTCTGTAAATTGCATCTTCTCAACATTTCTTCATATTCAGCATTCCAGAGATCAGAAACTGCTTTAGTCAATTGCCTCTGTACCCTTTTAAAAATCAGGTGACCAAATCTGTGCACTATATTCCTTATGTGGCCTAATCAAGGCCTTATACAATGGAAGAATCTCCTTACTTCTACAAGTCCGTGTCCTATCATTCCCAGAATTCATTGCGTTGTCTTCTAAATTTTAGATCCTTATCCACCATCACCCCAAGATCTCTTATTTTCTCCACCTCCAACAGTATATCCCCACCAGGAATAAATTCTACTTCCCATCTTTGGGTTTTAAAATTTGGAAAACAATGTGTCACAACATTGAACTGGTATCCCCACTCCCTTGTCCAAGATTTCCAGTCCTCATAATTTGTCCCAACTTTGCATCATCTGCAAACAACTGAGCATCCACATCAAAATTTTCCCAAATAGCATTGATATGCAGGTTAAACAGCAGTGGTGCTAAAAGAGAGACCCCCCCCCCCCGAGGCCCACCACTTCTTCCTCTTCTGGGATGTTGCTCCCCCATACTCAACTTGCTGATACCTGTCAGAAAGCCAATCTCCAATCCAATGCAATAGTCTAATATTGAACAGCCATCTGCTCTAGTTTGATTATCAACTTATCATGCAGCAATCTATTAAAAGCATTTACAAAATCTAAGTATACTAGTGTGTATTCATCTCCTTTGTCCAATAAAGCAGTCACCTTATTGTAATAAGTAAATAGATTACTAAGACATGGCCTCCCTTTAGCAAATCCATCCTGTTCATCAAAGATAATACCACTGTTGTCAACCCAATTCTGGATCCTGGTTGTCACCAGCTTCTCCAACACTTTAACCATAACAACTGACACACAAATAGGCCTATAATTTGATGCTCTGGTTCTGTTGCCTCCCTTATGAAGCAGCACAATCTTGCCTTCCTTCCACTCCTTGGGAACTTGACCCAATGTAAGACTCATATTAAATAAATATGTCAAAACAGATGTTAACACACAGCCTCATTAACATCAAGTTTGCTCAATTCTCCATGTACTTCTTGCTCACTTACTGTCAGTCTTTTCTCATCATCACTGCTTTCAAACTCTTCATGATGTCACATTCACAAGAATGAAAGACCTTTATGAACTTCTCATTAAATATCTCAGCTATATCCTCCACAGCAGTTGTTCTTATACCATTTTCTCTAATCAATGTCATTCTTCCTTAATCACTTTTTTTTTCCTCGCACTGGCTACATATCAAAAGAACTCGCTAGGATTTTTTTTTTTTTTTTTTAATAGCTAACTGCTACTCTTACTGAGTAACCTTCCTTGCCTGTTCTTTGTAATCTTCATGAAATTGAGGATTTCAAATCTCTTCATTTCCATTTCACACCTATCTTATTTAACATTCAGACCCTTCAAATACTTGGTTTGTATTTTTTTTTTTTTTTTTAGGGATTAACCATCCTATTCATAGAAGATAAGATTTTACTACTAAATACTACAAAGGGTTTGAAAGATAATATCTATTTTCTTGCTAATGACAATATGTAAAAGACTAAATAATGAATGACTGTGCTATAAACTAAAATGGTATTCATTCTCATCTGAATACAGTTCTGCTCCAGTACCATATTGGATACCATTTTAGTTCATAGAGAGAGACTGCACACAGAGGAGGACAATGGTGAGCAGAGATAAAGGAATTAAATTTCCTGTACAAAATCTTTATCAGAGATTTGATTAACTGTGCAGACATTTTGTCACCTTAATTCCACTGGGGATGAGAAAATAGTAGAGAAGATTAAGAAGCAGATAACCAAGTTAATATCAGACCTATGAAACATCAATTATGAAGGGATGTAGTTTAAACAGAAGAAATTTATGTAATCAGCATTCTTACATAGAAATAGCAGTGGAAGTGGAACAAAAGTCAAGAATAGTAAAAAAAATTAGTATTTATCATCTTTAGAGATTGGAAAGTACATTGACTGAATAAATTTAAGAGAGATATGCATCATAAAGCCACCAGAAAGGAGGAATGAAGTTTTCTTATTTTGTCAAACTTTGCATTGTTCTCAGCTCCAGCAGACTACCACATTGCATGCCGATAAATATTTAAACAAAAGGGACCAGATTGTGTTGTGGGAAAAAAAAATACAAGAACAGAAATCAAGGGCAATATGGAATAACAATGCTGAATTAAGAACCAGTTAATTCATTACAGTTACGTAAAAAACATAAAATAAACTAAGAACATCTGCCCTTAATACTAAAGAAATAAAAATTAAATCACACAAAGTCAATGTACGTGGAAGAATTTTTAATACCTTCTTTTTGTGAGTAACAAAACCAAAAGAAGTCAGTGATTCCATGAATACACAGCCAATGACTTGTATGCAGGCAGGCACAGTCACCTTGATGCACCAAACCCTAATTTACATATGCACTAGTGCATGGGAAAAAAATTACTAAATAAGTGATTTTTAAACGCAACAGTGAAAAAAGAACTAAGGTTCAACGTTATGCAATAAGAATAGTTATATTATACATGAATAAAAGCAAGCTTAAAAGAAAAAAATATATATCTATACATAAAATAAACTTATGTACATATTTGCACCTAGCTCGATTAATATAATCTGGTAGTATTTGAATGTTCTCACAGCATAAAGTATAAGTGTGTTGTTCTTTTAATACTGTCCAAATTCCTTAACTGAATCATATTTCTATAGTAGCAGGACAACAGTTATAAATCACCAACTTAATGTTTCTAAGGCTTTCAACATGATACTGAATCACAATTTAAACTGCATAGTTAATATTCTTTTTTAATAATACTTTTAACAGCAGAAATATCAGAATGTTGTTAATCATGATAGCAAACACTGCTATGATGAACTCATTCAATTATAATAATAAACTAAAAAAGACCAAAAGTTCTCATCTCAGTTCTATTCTGAAGATTTTGCTATAATGGGAGTTGATTGTATTCATTTTCACAGCAATCTCATCCCTCCTTCTACCATAGTATGCCTTTCTAGTGAATCAGCTGTAGTACAGAGGGAGGGAGAAAGACCTAAAGCTGATGCTGTTACTTAACTCTGCTTTTATACATCCCTAATTTAACTGAGTTTACATATATTAACAATTTGAATTCCCCATCATCATAACAACTTGAAACTTTTAGCTCCTCTCATTCTCTCTGAGCCAGTAGCTTACCAAATCAATTTGTCTTGATAGCTTTCTGATTTGTTTTCATATAAGTTCAATTCAGATAAATGTGAGCAAACAGTCATCTGTTACCATAAACATTATCACTTCTTATACAGTAAACAAATTACTATTCATGGTAGATATCCACTTTGATGAATAATGGCCAGCTGTCATTTTAAAAGAATTTCCATGATTCTGTAAGTCTTTTATTCAGTTGGATGATTTACCAGTCAAATCTGATATCATCCCAACTTTGTATACCTGTACTCTGGCAGCTGTGATTATTTCCTATATTCCTTAATGATGTTTCTTCAATATCATCATTCATTTCCTCCAAGGAACATAAGCAACTGGAAACGGCTATGCCACAAACAGAATATAAACAGGGTAAATCAAAAAAACTATATGTAATTCTGTTTTTTTTTTATGTTCATGAAATTATCTAGAAAGAGATAAAAATATGCATTACATATGTGCCATAAACTTGAAAAGATTTACAAAAAAGAATTGGTAAGAAAGAATAAGGGACAGTGGTTTACCTTTCCATTCTTATACAGCTACCATCCACCACATGCATATTGCTATTTTGTGACTTATTTTTGATGTTATTGAATGAAATTTGGTTTCACTTTAATTTCACTTGTGACTGAAAGAGCACAAGACTCCAGAATATTCCAATTCATTATCTTAAAGAGTTCTTACTCATCAAAACCTCAATATCCATTACAGACAGCTTACTTCATGGAATTCCATCCGATACCTAACCCTTCATCTCATCCATACTCATTCCGCTGAACCTTTGTTGATCCTGTGAAGGATTTAGAAAAAAAAGCTACTTTTGAATCTTTCTGGTCCCTAGCCTCCCCTTCTTAGACACATGCCTTCTATATGACATTTACTTGCCTGTTTGTTTTCCAAATCAAGATAGTCATATTGATCCTGAATATCCTTTACTTGCTATTCCTTGAACCTAGATGACCATTACACTTAAAAACTGGAATTTTACTAAATTCTGCTTGAATCATATTCTTGTAATGCAAAACATCATTTTACAAGCCTAAAGGTTTGAATAATCTCAGTTTGATATGACAGCAAACAGTGATCTGATAAAAAAAATCACAAAGAATATCTAGATGCAAAAGTAAGATATTGCTAAATCGTCCAAAAAGTTACTAAGTTCTCATTAGTAAGAACTTGATAATTATAAAGTACTGCATCTCAGCCTGATTTAACTGCCAACTTGAATATGCAATGCAGCGCCTCACTCCTTTAAAATTTTTAGTGCACACCCTAATTGTATATGCATTTGAAAGTACAACAAGATGCACTAAATTGCACAAAAAAAAAAAATAAATAAATAAAAACCTAGTAGGACAACAAGTGAGTACTGCATCTTCTTTCCAAACATGCTTAACTCTGAAAATGACATATCCCAAGAAAAATTAAACGAGTTTATAAAAAGTCATTTATTTGAGTTCAGGCACAAACAGTACCACGGCAACAATCAGGATATCATCTCATTTCATTCGAGGTAATCAAAAGTGGAGGATTTGATAACAAAATCAGCATAAACCAAAAGACCTCTGATCTGCAGATCTGACATGACCTTGTCCACAGTACAAATGAAGCGTAGTGATGTTTTACACTTCAAAAAAGCAACTTTCCCTTATAATATTATTTTCTTTTCACAACACAGAAAAATAAGAAAATATTTATTACCTTATTAAGTCAGAACATATTATTGAATTTAATTTCCTAATCCAAGCAAAAACAGACATTGTACTAGGTTGAATAATGCCTTCCCGACCTACTACAGCTTGGGTGACAAGGTATAAAGAATGTGTTGGATGTGAATATGTTGCAAGGGGACAAAGTTACACTAGATCAAGAGTGGATGCATAAAGATGAAAATACATACACAACTCTTCACCTTTCTCTAAGTTCATTCCTCATCAAAAGAAATTTTTAGGTCAAAATTTCTAAAGATCGTTCTGGATTGTTGAAGACATGTTTATTTTTCTTAAATAATTACTAGTACAGTGATTGTAGCACTATAAATTTGCATAAAAAAAATCAAAATCTGAATTATTCACACCTATAAAAGAATCTTAGTACCTTATAAATGAGTCGTGGGAAAAAAATGTGCTGTTTGCAGTATATATGCTTTTGATGATATTTACAGGTCATTAGCTGATGTAATCAGCTAATGACCTAGTTAAACAGGTCCTCATTTATTTGATAGGAACACGTGATGATCAGATAAGAATGGTTTAGGCATACGAATTATGTAATATTCATGACCCACTGATCATGAGTATTTCATGGAGCTCATGCAACCACAGTCTCTGATCTTAGTGGGAATACCTTGCTGAAGGTCACAGCAATAGTGTTTTCTGATGCTGTGTCATAGTGGATACTTCCTCTTAGATTTCTCTGTCAATGTCTTATTTCCCAGAAGAAAGATCCAAACCAAGTTTCTGAGAAACTGGATCTCGTTCTGGATTTGAATCCTCAATACTCCTTAACTGCCAAGTTACGTTATTGCAGTCGCTACTCGACTTCAGGTTCCATCATCTTATCTTATTTACCATAATGAAAATAAATACACTAAAGAAAAGATGTTCATCAAAACTATTCCATGGAACAGAAAAGTTTGATGAAACGAAAACACACAGCATAACAGATAAATTGAAATATGAACACAAAAATATAAAGCATTTATTTGTATAGAAGATAAAAAAAGTGTATGTGTGTATACACACAGTATGTTATATAAATTTATATTCATCACAATCACTAAGAAAATGCTTTAAAAAATTGATGTTAAAAAATGGAGAATGAAGAGGAGCAGTCCCTTTTAAATTGTTTTATAGGACAGCATAGTGACATCCACTTCATGTCAAATAATATTACCTGATTATATTACATATGTGCTATTTCCAAAATAATGATAGAGTTAAAATCAATTTAAGAAAATTGCAAATTATAAGAGGAGATTAATAAATTGCATACTCACCTTCTGTTTCATATCCATATCCAGTAACTGTACATCGCTTTCCAGGCTGTTTTGTGGCACCACGGGCAGGCAAACATACCAAGCAGGCTTTTTCATTTAAATCAACAGGTGACTGTACCTTCAGTAGTGCAATGTCATTATCTAAAGTTTGACTGTTATGGTTGTGATGAATGTATGTAGTTGAAACACGGTGTGTCTGAGCACCGGGACTTCCATACTGGCTTGCCAAATTATAATCTCCAACTCTGATATATATCACATTTCCATTTCGCACAAGACTGAAATGAGAATATCTATTTTGTCAGGAAGAACCTGTATATAAATATACAATTAAACAATGATTTTAATTAAAAAAAAGTTGCTTTCATTTTAAAAATGAAAGGATCCTGGCAAGCAAGAATTTATCTCTGAACTTATCTCTTCCAACCCCAAAAGCTCTGCTAAAAATATACAGGGACATTTGAAATGTTTGAAATATAACAGTAACCTTTCTAAACATTAATTTTGCATTTTTAGTCTAAGTTGGTATTTTCAAAGAAAACTGATAATTAGAAAGGTGCTAAATATACATAATATCATGTTTATTTTTCTTAAATAGATTACTAGTATGGTGATTGTAGCATTATAAATTTGCATAAAATTCCAACTATATAATAAAATATTTTTTTAACCATTGACCTCCCCCAAACCAACTGAATAATAGACAAAGTGAACATGTTGCAACTCATGTGCAGAGTTGATGTACAAGGTAACTGAGTACCACATGGAGGGCTACATAATCTCGAGATTTGCATATATAAAAAAAAAGAATGGCCTTGTTTTGTTCATAATTGTTATGACCTGGCATTGCAATATAGCGATATTGCTTGATTTGCATTATTCCCTACAGATGCACATTCACTGACAAATGAAAATTTTTTTTTTTTTACTGGTAATTACATGCATAAGAGGTTTTAATCCTCTAACATTAGAACCATAAATGGGAAACAAAGGACATAATTAACATTAGATTTAAGATATGCAGAGAATACTTGTTAGGAAATATATAAAAACCAAGATTGTTTCAAAAGACATGCAAAGAGCGAATGAACAAAAAAGGAAGAAAGTATTCTCTGAATTTAAAGTTTAACTATTAAGGAGTGGTGACTAGCTACTACACTTGTGCTTGAAGAGATGAATGAGACGAAATGCTTCAGCTAATTCTTTTGTCTTAAAAACTTTCTTCGCTCTGGATCTTCTGATTCTTCGTGTTCTTGTGATTCTATCAGCTGCTTCTCTATCTCCATAAGGTGGTCATGATGCTGTCTTGTGAATGGGACCCTAGTAAGTCAAGACATCATTTTCATTCATGTCCAATTGCAGTGCATTGCCACTATCCACCACAGCTTTTCTGGCTTTGGCAACATCTGTGAAGCCACAAAAATCATCACAGAATTGAGGGCACAGTTTGTTCTACACTGCTTTAATTGTTGATTACTTCATGTCCTCCAAGAATTGGCAATGTTTTTGATGGCATCATGGATGTTATAATTCTTTTAGAACTCTCTCAAGATCATCTTTCATAACCCTGACTGCTTGCGGGAATGTATATGCTGTAAGTAATAAGCCTTAAATGCTGAAATAACTCCCTGGTCCATTGGCTGTAGTAATGATGTAGTGTTGGGTGGTAAAAAATATGACTTTTACATTAGGATGAAGGTCTTCTGAAGATGTTGGATGTCCAGGAGCATTGTCCAGCACAAGCAGAATTTTAAAGGGAATTTCTTTTTATGAAACAATGTTCCACAGCAGGAATAAAACAGTTCAAGAACCAGTCTTCAAACAAGAAGAGTGTGAGCCAGACTCTTAAATTTACTTTCAAATAACAGGAAGAGCTGTTTAATAATGCAGTAAAGTGCAGGTTTGTTTACGTGCACAAAAGAAACTAGTTCCCGAATTATTAATTATCCTTATGGGGAGCCCGTTCATAAGTATGGAACACCGTAAGTTGGTCATACATAATATCATGTTAATACTAAACAAATAAATCAAAATAATAATATAATAAACTAAAAATATTAATAAAATTGTAGTGACTATTGTTTTGTCAACTGTCTTACTACTTCTACACTATAAAAGGAGTAGTGGATGAGAGAACAGAGCACTGGAACCCCCCAGAATTAGTTAGAAATAAGAGAGTATAAAGTTATTAAGTAATGGGACTATGTGCAAACCAGATAATTTGAATTTCTCCTTCTGCTGAGAACTTTTCCATGGCATTTGTCCAAGGTAGATGGACAGCAAAAAGAGATCTCTGTTAGTCAATAGCAGCAAATTTATGCAGGCAGTTGTTTATTAGTTAAGGTCTCCATGTAGCATAAACTTCACTGTTAATGAATTTCTTTATGACTTTGGAAAGAATTAACAGCATGAGCAACAGAATGGTAAAGATTTATTACCCATCTTAAGAGTGGGTGGATATGGACCTAAACTTTTTTTTTTATTGGTAAGAATTAATGTTGGTGGGTTGTTTGGGGGAGATCTTTGGTTGGATTTTTGTAGTTTTGTTCGTTTGTTTTTGAAAGTATTGGGGGAGAATATTTATTATTATTATGTGACACCTCCAGGGAGTCCAAAGACTCATCGAGGGAGAGTGTGCCAACAGCATCGAACAATTGATCCCTTTCCAACTACTAACTGCTCAAACTTGCTTAACTTTTTTGCTGAGCCATTAGTAGCAGAGGCTCTACCAATTGACCAACCTTTGCTGGCAATGATTCACAGTAAAACTGCATTTGTTTGGGTTGCGATCCATTGTGTGTGTGGTGAGGAATAGATTAAAAGGAAATGGGACAGCAGTAAGAGGTAACAGACTTGCAAATATACTGCCCACACAGGGGGAAAACAAGTCTCCTGTTCATAAGTGGTCTCAAACAGTCAATTAATCATTGAATCTTCTGATTCTGATAGAAAAATAACACTTCTTCAAAGCCTGACTGAACTCTATTAGAAGAAGCTACAAGTCTAGACACAGATATGATTGGAAAATTAAACTTCCGTTTTTATGAATTACTGAAGATATCCAAATTTTTGAAAAGAATTATTCGCATATTGGAAATTCTTATTTATTTATCAAAAATTCGTCCTTTTCAAGTTACCGACATTATTAACACCAGACCTCCACAGAGTCAAAGATGCATCATGGAAGGTACACACTGTTGCACACAGAGCTCATCAAACCATGCTTTAAACTCATTCAGTGTATCTGCATTCATCATAATAAAAGGCAATACATTCCACTGACCAATCACTCCCCATGCAAAGAACCTATTTCTTATTCCTCTGCTCACAGTCTCCTTCCAAGAATATCCCCTTGTTCAATCCACTTTCCCCATTCTATGAAAAAATTTCTTCCCATTAATCCAGTAACAATCTTTTACCAACTTAAATGTCTCGATCATATACCCTCTCTTTCTCCAATTCACAAGGCTTTGTAATCTGCATTCTCTCAATCTGTCTTCACATCCCAACTTCCAGTTACCACCTTAGTCTTCTCTGGACACTTTCCACTATATTCTCATCAACATGAAAACCAGGAGACCAAATCTGCACACAATAATCCATACAAGGCTTGATCAAGGCCTTGTACAATGATAGAACCACAACCTCTTTATTTCTGCATTCTAAGATCCTCTGCATCATTGCCATAACTGATGTGATGACTTCATAAATTGTGCAATGTGATTTGTTTCCTCAGTTTCCTAGAAAAATTTTCCACTAAGTGTGTACTTTGCATCCCACTATTGCCTACAAAATTTGAGGACATTACACTTTGCAAGACTGAAATGACAGTTGAATACGTTGCCCACTCATACAATCTATTCAAGTCATCTTGCAACATCTGCTTGATTCATCATCACTCCTCCCAGTTTTGCATCATCTCCAAACAGTTGTATATCACCAATTAAACCCATCTCCCAATGTCATTAATATACAAATTAAATAACAATGGTCTCAAACAGACATGTGTGGCACATCACTAGTGGCTTTCCACTAGTGATGTGCCACACAGGTCTGTTAAATTGTGAAATTACATCCCCCCATGCACAACTTGCTGATAACCTATCTGAGAGCCAAATTGCCTATCCAATTCACTAATCTATCATCCAATCCTATCTGCTTCAGTTTTTCATTTTTTTTCAGATTGTCACACCAACTTGTGTGACAATCTATCAAAAGCCTTTGCAAAATCTAAGTACACCAATGCATCTCCCTTATCCAATACATTCATCACCTTGTTATAGTACACAAACAAGTTGGTCAAACACAACCACCATCATCATCATCAAATTCCTGCCATGTACCCACAAGGGGTGTTGTAGGAACCTCCCTTTCAAAAAAACATTCCCTTAAGATGTGATGATATGGCATGTAGTCCTACTGCCTTATTGACATCTAGCTTAACTCCTCGTATACCTCTCGCTCACTCACCATTTAGTCTTCTCTTATTACATTCCTACACTTGAGCTTCTGACTTCAACATTCAGGGTGTGAGGATGAAATACCCTGATGACTGCTCACTGAGTACCTTTATTAGGTCCTCTGCAACAGTTACCAATCTTCCATGTTCATCCATTAACATAATCTTCTCATAATCATTCTTTCTACTTGCCACATATTGAAAAAACTCCCAGGGGGATTTATTTTATTTTATTTTATTTTTTTGCCTGCTTTGCTAATTTCTGCTTATACTGCACTTATGCTTTTCTTACAACTTAGTCATGCAACTAATTATTACCATTATTCATCTTGTGCTGCCTTCTTTCAGATTTCATGCTTAATCTCCTCATTCATCCATTTGACACCTATCTTATTCAGCCTTCTGATCTTCAGAATATATTCACCATCGATGCTTTTAAGTATTTCTTTGTCATTTCTCAAGTAGCATTTATTTCCTTTCTGCTCAACTGCTCATTCCATGCTATAGCTCCAAGCTGTCTCCTAAACCTATCGTAATCACCAGCATTTTACTTCCATATGTATCCTTTCCTCACAGAAGTTTTCATATGGCCAGCTACAACCTAAGTGATTAGTATTACTTTATTTCTTTATTGATATACTTTGAGTTTGGAAAGTAATCATTTATTATTATTATTTGGTAACCTCCATGGAGTCAACAGACTCATCATAGGAGGCCCACTCAACCAGCAACATGTCTATTGTAATGAGCTTTGAAGTTATCTATACTACTTGCACTCACAAAGCATTTGGGCAATGCATTCCACTCACTAACAACTCTCCATTTAAAAAAATCTACTCCTCATACCCTTCTTCACCACATCTCCATACAACTTCCAGGGATAGCCTCTTGTTCTTCCCATCTTAACATCCACTCTTTTTATAATTTCTTCTGTATTAATCTGATAGAATCCCTAAACTAACTTGAAGGTCTTTATCATATCTCTTCTTTTCCTCCTATTCACCAACCAGTCTGTAATCCACATTTCTCTCAAACACTCTTCATAACCAACATTCCAGAGTTCTGATATCACTTGGATTATTTTTCTTTGGACCTTCTCTAGTGTTTCCACATCACAATGAAAATTAGGTAACCAAATCTGAGCACAATAGTCCATATGTGGTCTGACCAATGCCTTATACAGATGCACCACCACCTCCTTATCGCTACATGTAAATGTACTTTGATGACTCTCTTATTATGTTTTCTATATCCTAGTTATTAATATTCATGGTATTTTCCATTTATTTTTTTTCTTTGCTGCATTTTTCAGGAGTTGTTTCAGATTTTCCAGTTCAACTTTTAGTGTTCTTTGCTTCTTATGTGCATTTTTATATATGCTAGTTAAAACTAAAAACTTGTAAAAAAAATTTTTTTTAAGCATTTTGAATTCAAAATAAAGATAGAAAGATGCAATAAAACTTAGAACTGAATCAGACTAATCATCTCATATCCATTTATTTTTTGTAATATTATGCAACTCTCCACAAATGCTGGAAACCTATCATACATTCTGAGTTAAGAGAAAGTCAAAGGCTAGATATAACCTTGGAAGTCCTGCTCTAGAAAGCTAAAACATGGAACTTTTTTTTCCAGCTTCCAGTACACAAGATGGTGATCTCACACACCAGGTGGTGAAATTCTTTTAAGCAAATAATTAGGCAATTTTCTGGCACATTTGAGATAAAAGAAATTACTCTGTTCAATAATTCATTATCTCTCCTCCACCCCTGCCAGTACAAATACATTCGTTGGGTTGAAGTGTTATGATGTTGAGCCATAAAACAATTTGTTTCAACTTCTAGCATAACTCTTCTTCCTCTTTATTTATCCTTTCTACTTTTCAAACTGAAATATATATTTTTTTTTTCCAATCTTATACCTGGCCATATGTTTGTTATGCTGTAGCTTCTATATAATTAAGGCAATTTTCTGTTTAACAGTTCTAGCATAGAACTGTTAAACATTTCCCTCTTTATTATTATTACACCCTTCATGGAGTCGACACTCTCATTGTGGGAGGTTCATTCAACTGACAACATATTTATCATATAGAATCTTAAAGTCCTTAACACTCCTTGCATTAACAACACATTCTGGTAATGCATTCCATTCACTGACAATTTTCCATGTAAAATATCTACTCCTCACACCCTTCTTCGCCACACTTTTACATGACTTCCAGGAATGACCTCTGGTCCTTCCCCTCTCACCTTCTACTCTTTTTATAATCCCCTCTGGATTAATCTGATAAAATCCTCTCACTAACTTAAATGTCTCTATCATATCACCTCTCTTCCTCCTATCAACCAAACTCCTGATATCGTCTTAGTCACTCATCTCTGGACACTCTCCAATGTCTCCACATTACATTGAAAACCAGGTGACCAAATCTGAGAACAATAGTCCAAGTGTGGTCTAACCAGTGGCTTATACAGTGGGACAACCTCTTCCTTATTCTTGCATGTTAGAGTACTTCTTATCATAGCAGCAGTATGATGTGAAATCTTTGCAACCCTAGCAATATGCCCTCTAAACTTTAGTCTACTGTCAACCATCACTCCAAATCTCTAATCCACTTCCTGCAGTATGGCATCATCAATATAGCACATAGTCTTATATTTCTGCACCCCAAAATGCAACACTTTGCATTTATTGATATTAAAACTACAACCCCCACTCTTTTGTCCAAATAAAAAGTCTATTTAAATCTTCCTGGGTATTCACAGCATCAGCAGTGCTACTTATAATTCTTCCCAGCTTTGCATCATCAGCAAATAACTGAAGATCCCCAGTCAGTCCACATGATATATCATTTACAAACAAGTTAAATAGCAGGGGCCCCAAGAACAGAACCTTGGGGCATGCCACTGGTCACCCTTCTTTTTTGAGAGACTGCTCCATCATACACAATCCTCTGCAGCTTGCACCAACTTATGTGGCAATCTATCAAATGCTTTTGCAAAGTCTAAGAATATCACTGTATATGATTATTCTTTATCTAACACACTCATCACCTTATCATAAAATGCAATTAAATTACTGAAACAGGACCTACCCTTTACAAATCTATGCTGACCCTCATAAAGAATGCCATGTCCATCAACTCAATTCTGTATTCTATTCCTTATCAATCTCTCCAACACCTTGATCACAACTGCAGTTATACAGACTGGCCTATAGTTGGAGACTTCTGTCTTAGAACCATGCTTGTGGAGTGGTACTATTTTGCCCTCTTTCCACTCCTTAGGAACTCTACCCACTGCAAAACTCATTAAATAACCAGGTCAAGGGCTTAGCCAACTGACCTGCACATTCCTTAAGCATACATGGTGATATGTCATCCATTCCCACAGCCTTATTCACATCTAACCCAACCAACACCTGATACACCTCCGTTTCTTTCACTTCTAATACTCACCTCTCTTCTATATATTGTACCGGATAATTTATACCAGTATGATATATGCTGATAAATGCTTGTTCAATAATTCTACTATATCCTTTGCAGCTGTTAGTTTGCTGTCATGACTATCCACCAATGTTAGTCTGCCATAATTATTCCTCCTCTTGCTTGCCATGTAGCGGAAAAATTCCCTCGAATTCACCTTGGCCTGACCAGCCAATCTCCTCTCATACTGCACCTTTTCTTTCTTTACCATGCTCGTTATCTTTCTAGCCTGCACCTTATACTCTTCATGGATCTGATCACCACCAACTGTCTTGTCACAGCTTGCTTGATTTCTCTGTTCATCCATTTCACTGCCACTCTATTTACTCACTTAACCCTCGATATGCAGTCATTCATTGCTTTTGTCAGATACTGCCTTATGAGTTTCCATGCCTTTTCAGCATCTTTTCTGCTCAGCTCATCTACCCAATGTACTGATGCTAACTGACTACAGAACTTCCTATAAGTCACCTGCTTTATACTTCCACATGTATCCATTTTTGGTAGTGACCTTTTCTTGTTTCACCACTTCCCAAATAAGTACCTCATGATCACTCTCACCAACTGGCAGCAATGTCAACACCTCATTAACAACTACATCTTGTGAAGTTATCACCAAATCGAAAACATTAAAGCCTCTAGTTGCTTCAATCATGTGCTGCTAAGATACATATCTCTCAGAAATTCCACAAACTCATTCTCCCTGTTTCCATACACCATCTCCTCCTCCCAGTCTATATTCCTGTAATTAGTCTCCCATCAGGATCATCATCTTTTTACATGCCCAACTAAGTTGCCTAAACATTTCACAATCAGTATTCTCTGCATTCCATTGATTATAACAGCATCCTATCAGATATACTAACTTGTTTATTTCAACTTCGCGCCACACGTTCAAAATATGTGCATGCGCCATCAACTTCCACACTTCGTGGACACAATTCCTTTGCAATCATTAATAGCACTCTGCCTCTCTTCTTTTCACATCTCAATCCTTCCAGAAAATTATATATCCTTCTAAATCTATTCCCAACATCACATCCTCTTCAGACAACCAAGTTTCACTTATTCTAATTACTTTTGGGCATACCGTCTCAATCACTGCCACAAACTCAACTCTCTTGTTTCGAATACTCCTTGGATTTGTTGTATAAACATAAATCGCTGTATGTTTGAGGCCATCCTACCAGCACCACATTTTCTATTCTACACCGCTCTCTTCAGTTTGACCCCTCCTGTTTCCCTGATCGCAATTTCCATTCTTACCTGTTTCATCCTCACCTTTATGCATTCCATCACGTTGTGTGCTGCAACCACATCGTCCTCCTGCTGCACATTCTGTTGGATTTGTGCTATCCCATTCCACAGGTAGACTCTGATCATTTGCTACATTAACTTCTTGACTCTGTGCCTTCTCAGAAAACAATAGCCTTTCTAAATGCCCAACACCAAACCCATCAAATGTAATCCATCAAGTTTATACCATTTAAACTTCCCTTAAAATTCACTCCACAGATTTACAAATTGAACCCCATTTGCCTCACACAACTCAGCCATCTTACTATTCATTATCTCTGCTCTCCTTCTCAATTCGCTGTTATCATATCTGGACAACACGCCTATGACTTTCCCAACAACACTTATTCTTCTTTACCTGCTGCAACAACTTCCTCTTTCTATCAACATTCTTCTTCTCCCCCAACTAAGTCATTTGTGTCCACAACTACCACTAATTTTGACGCCCAGTATTTCCTTTTCTGCAACACATCAGTTATTTGCTTTATTGTTCTACCAGGAAAGCATGTTTTGTGCACTTTATTAGTAGTCACACCTCTAATGATCGAGTCACTGTACACTGATATATGACTATCCTTTGATTCTTTCTTTATAACATTAACTTCCTCCTTCTCCTTATTATCATCTCTCATTATTGAGAGATGATAATAAGGAGAAGGAGAATGTCAGAAGTAAGTTGTTTCAGCAACTTACTTCTGGCATTCACCAGTTAACCCCCCCCCCCACACACACACACCTTTTTAATACCAACTTAAGTACCTTTGCATTTTGAGTATAATGTTTAATCTTTACATCACCCGAATGCAGTAGTCCATATTCATGTGATACCAAAAACTTTGTAGGTAGTGTAAACTCACTGAAATTATTTTTTCAGTTTAGAACTCCATGGAGTCAAAGAATCATCATGGGAGGGCCCTGTCACACACATAACTCATCATACTGTGCCTTAAATGCACTCACATTCTCTGTCATCTCACACTCAGACAGTACATTCCAATCCCTCACTAGTCTCCATGCAAAAACCCTTCTCACCCTCTTTATACATATTCCAGTGATGACCTCTTGTTCTCCTCCAATTTATGAAAAATCTTTTCAACGTTAATCTGTTAAAAACTCCTTACCAACTTCTATTTCATCTCCCCTCCTATCTGCTATAGTGTGCATTTTTTCAATCTTTCCTCATACTCATGCAGAGGAGACCAGAAACCACCTTAATCAATTGTCTCTGGATTCTTTCCAATATCTCTTTATTCTTTCAAAAGCAAGATGACCAAATCTGTGCACAGTAGGCCATATATTGCCTAGTGTAGGAATGGATTCATCTTCTTAGCATGTCCTCTATTTCAAATCTTCTATATAAAATTTCAAAAACTGTATATGCTATCAAGTGAATTAACATTTTATGTAAACATTTAACATTTGGTTATTTATCTGAATTTAAAAAAAAACTTACTTTGCAATACAGTGAGCAGCTGTTAAAACCCACTGTGTTCCAATCAAGGCTCCTCCACATAAATACTGATTCTGTGCATTTATTAGTGCAACCTGAATAACAAATAAGGTTCTTTATTGATATCAAAACAACTCCATTATACAAATTTCTAGATCTCTCTCTCTCTCATGTAAATATAAATAACTAAATTTTAAAATTCTAATATCTAGAGTAATATTACCAACTGAAAAGCTAGGTGGTAGTTATTTACCTTTTGTGACCATACTCTTGCTTATCAGGAACTTGAGGTTGCAAAACAACAGTTTTTAATTATTTCAACAACATGTATTCACTGCCAATTAACATGAAAGTTTATTATGGATCAAACTGATAAATATCTCATTCCATCAACAGTGTAGAAAAGTAAACAAGTAGACTCAGTTTAAGTAAACAGAAGAATGATGTGCTTATAATCAACCATCTGCCCTGGACAAGCTATATGTTACAAGAATGTGATTAACTGTTAGACGATTACATTTCAAGAAGTTTGACAAAAGAAAAAAATAAATAATATTCAGAGTTCTAATTGATTTCTCACATTTGTAATGATTAAGTTTTTATATTGGGGTGCTGCCTATACAAAATAATTTTTAAAAAAATTATTTTTTTCCTAATTAGTAATCAATTTATTAATAAATGAATCTGTAGGAAAAAAAGAATTTTTTTAAAAATTATTTTGTATAGGCATCGCCCCCACTTAAAGCTTCATGGGCTGCCACTGGTTGGCAAATAAGTTCGTTCGGTTTTTCAGAGTGGAATGAAACACATTTTATTTAATATATATAACATATACTGGTTAGTTATATATTAACCCTCTTTATCAATGACCTCTTGCCATCTGTCCACCAACTTCATTATGCCACTTTCCTAAAACTCCTGAGGTTTACTGGCGAAAAACTGATCCAGGTGTCTTTTGACAGCCTCCTCATTAGCGAAGGGTTTCCCATTCAGAGAATTCTGCAACAATCGGAATAAGTGGTAATCGGAAGGTGCCAGGTCCGGTGAATACAGAGGATGCGGCAAAACATCCCAGCCAAGACGTAACAATTTACTCTGGGTTGTTAACTTGGTGTGGGGTCTGGCATTGTCGTGGTGAAAGACAACTCCTTTCCGATTTGCCAATTCAGGACGTTTTGTGCTACTTGCACAGGCCAGTCGCGTTAACTGTGAGCAATAGACAGTTGTATCAATCGTTCTACCTGACGGTAACACTTTAGTGGACAATACCTTTATAATCCCACCACACAGAGAGCATGATCTTCTTTCAGTGCATTCCCGCTTTCGAGGTTTGTTTGCAGCAGTTCGCTCGTGCCCCCCCCCATGATCTTTTGCATACCACGTTATCGTACATGACCCATTTTTCATCTCCCGTAATCATCCACTTCAAAAATTGGTCGTTTTCTTGTCGACATCGCAGCAAATCACAGATGGATATGCGAGCAGTAATATTGGCTTCAGTCAATTCATGCAGCACCCGAACATTGAGTTTTGAAACATATCCCAGCTTGTGCAAATGGTATTCAACGCTTGTATGGGATATGTTCAGCACTGCAGCAATCTCCTGCACTTTGTGAACGATATCCTTCCCAACACTTGAATCAACCTCAGTCGGGCGACCGGTGTGAGGCGCATCACTGATGTCGAAATCTCCAGAACAGAATTTGGCAAACCACTTTTGGCATATGCGCTCTGTTAAGGCACCATCCCCATATACGCTGCATATTTTTTATGGGCCTCTGTAGCTCATTTGCCTTTTTTGAAATAAAGCAAAATATGCCGGTAATGTATGTTATTTCCTTCCATTTCTAAAAATATGTTACACACACGCAACTGAAGTAGGCCGAACGAAAATTCACCAAAAGGTTGTGTGAAATGTTGCCTTTCAACTGCACAACAGCGACAAGCTAAGCGCCGTAAGCTCATGCTAACGCATACACCGAACAAACTTATTTGCCAACCCAATATTAGGACAGGGCAGCACTTTTGAACTACCTCAATAAACATTCATATTATAGTTGCTACTGTGTAGTTACTTTGCACAGCCAACTCACTTTACCAGACATTAAATAAACTAACAAGATGTTCTAGCTGCATCAATCTGTAGCTACAGCAGTGTTATAATCAATTTCCATAAGAATGGCAAACTATTCTTGTGAGTTCATGAGGTATGCTATAGTGCGGTGAAATTTTTTTCAAAAGGATTCTGACTTAAGATTCTTGGATTTATTTTATTTTTTAATTTATCCTCTACACAAGAGGTAGAACCTGTAGTACATCAATGCCATGTGTGAGGTAAATCAGCTGCTATTTCACATAAACAACAGATATCTGGCCAAATTATTTGTACATAACTCTTAACACATTTTGCAGCCAACTAAATAGATACAACACAAAATAAATAACGGAAAAAACTCCCTTAGAAAGATTATTTAATAGTATAATTTTCGCCTGTGTGTCACAGGCATCTTCAGTACATTAAGCTCAAAATTAAACACTAACTGACAATTCCAAAAAGTGCCACCTAAGTAGCTGGTGTAAGATAACTAAAAAGGTCAATAACTTTCCTTAACAAAAAAAAAATCAATACAATAAAAAGTTAGGAAAGATGAGCTGATTTGTAAAGTACTATCTCCCATAAAGGGGATAGACGTAAGCTGTCGGATCTGTTTAAGTTAGGAGAATGAAGTAGAGTTTCACATGTTTCTTTATAAAGGCGTTCCATGAGAAACTGACTTTTGTGAAGAACTCTTGTCTTTCTCCAATGAACTCTGTGTCTAGTGAAGATGGCATGTTCGGAAAGTCCAGACTGTTCAGGTTTAAAGTATTCAATATAGATTGGTGTTCTTCTAGCCGAATAGAGGCAGATCTTCCCGTTTGTCCGAAATAAGATAATCCACAAGAGCACGGAATCTGGTAGACACCTGGATGATTAAGATGTGGAAGCTTGTCCTTAGGAGAAGTGAGAAAGGTGGAGATTTTTCTAAACGGTCGAAAGGCAACAAAAATATTCAGTGGTTTTAAAACTTTTGCTATACGTTCACTGATGCCGTGTACATAAGGGATAGTAATGCGCGTTATTTCCTCTGTGTTTGAAGAGGAAGACATATTAAAACTACTCAAAGTTCTTTTAATGAAGCAATTCTTATAACCATTAGATAGAAAGGAAGAAGTTATATATTGTAGTTCTTTCTGTAAAAGATCGTCTGTAGAACAAAAGGAGTGGGCCCGATGAACCAGTGTTTTAATAGTTCCTGCCTTTTGACTGGGATGGTGATGAGATTCCGCATGGATATAATGGCCTGTATGAGTCTTCTTTCTATAAACTGAGAAATGTAGGTTACCATCTGGTTGGCGAAGAATTAGAAGATCTAAAAAGGCTAACTGCTTATTTGATTCTACTTCTAGGGTTCTTCACAAAAGTCAGTTTCTCATGGAATGCCTTTATAAAGAAACATGTGAAACTCTACTTCATTTTCCTAACTTAAACAGATCCGACGGCTTACGTCTATCCCCTTTATGGGAGATAGTACTTTACAAATCAGCTAATCTTTCCTAACTTTTTATTGTATTCAATTTTTTTTTTTTAGGAAAGTTATTGACCTTTTTAGTTATCTTACACCAGCTACTTAGGTGGCACTTTTTGGAATTGTCAGTTAGTGTTTAATTTTGAGCTTAATGTACTGAAGATGCCTGTGACACACAGGCGAAAATTATACTATTAAATAATCTTTCTACGTGAGTTTTTTCCATTATTTATTTTGTATCGATATGTCTACTCACAGTATACCTCGTTTAAAACTTATAAATAGATACAAGAAATGTGTACTTTACAACAGAAACTGAAAAATAGGCCATTTTGTTGTTCTGGGATATATCTCTTAACCTCCCTTCCATCTGGCTGCTTATCATTTAGCAGCTGCTGTAAACTTATACACTAGTGTCCAAAACCTAAGGACGAACACTATTTCTGAAGATTACAATGGCAAATTCAGATGAATCAGCTTGTGGCAATTTGCATAACTGACAATTTCGATTAAAAAATGGATACACATTCAAATTTTCAATGCATACAAAGGGGCCATGTGTAGCACTTGACAGGATAAAAGGCAAAAGGCTACACAAAGCAAACTGTTTGAAGGAAGCTCTTTTTGTGAAGGAATAAAGTTGCAAACTTGGATGTCTTGTAATGTCTCAAAGACAATCTAGATGATTTTACGTGGGGAAGAATTATCGCAATCCTTGAAGGCGGCTACAAAATTACTGATATTGCTAGAGAGTTTGGAATTGCATGTATAGTGTTGTGTAATAAACTTTTTTTTGTATATAATTTCTTCTGTTTATATAAATGTTAGTATTTGTATGCAGTCGCACTTTCAATTCTAGGCCGCCAATTAATCTAGTGAAGAGTGTGCAAGTATGGAAGACAAACGGATTGCCTTTGGGTAGTGCCAATTCCTTTGTTTTGTTTCTGGTGTTAATCCCTTTTCAGATTTAGGAAAAATTTATATTATACTGCGCCATTCTAAATTCTAGATGAGAGAATAACTCAGTAATCAGAGAATTAACACTCAGAATTTTACACTATTATCTAATTACTTGATAAGTTCGTTAAGTACTTAAATCTTACAACATCTATATTTCATTGCAGTCATAGCTATCCTTATGTCTTAACTCCCTTTGGTTCTGACTTTTATAAGCAGTGCAAAGAGATCAAAATCAGGCAAATCGTTAGATTAATAAAAAAGAAAGACAATTATTCATCAAATCAAATATTTTACAGATAACAACAATTACTAGCTTAGAATCACAACTATCCTTCAGATTGAGTTCAATTAATTAAATTATACAAACTCTCTCTTAACATTTTATAACATGCTTCAAAATCTCAATTGAAACTAGATTAGAGCTTCAACTAGTAGCTAAACATTCATTCAGTAATCAACATTTCTAGAGGCTAATGAATTCACAGACTAAGTACACCATATAGCATTAACATATTCCTACACAATCCTTTTTCTTAGAACATACGGTTCCCCCTTTTTCTCCTTGTTTAAGCATTAGAGTCCTTTCATTTAATGAAACGTGAATAACTAGAAAGTTCCTTGCATGAACACAGATTATCCCTCTCAGTACAAATACATAATAGAACAAAATTTTACATTACCAGGGACCTTCTCTTCATTTGTCTCTGGAGTGCTTTCATCTCATTGAGAATGCTTCTGCTTGACATCACCTGAAGGAATCAACTGGTTGGCTTGGACACGAGTCGCCTCCTTCAAAGTAAGTTACTCTAGCTTGCCGCTACCGGATCAAGTGGCTCGGCATGACTTGTCAGTCCGCGCTGTACCTTCTGCAGGACCAGGATCTGTGCTCACTGAACTACTGCTTGACCAGTGGGCCGCCCAACGACATGTCCATGTGCTCCTGCAATCTTCCTCAGAAATTCCGGAAGTCCAATCCGTAGAACGAAGAAGAAAAAAAGCCTTGAGCCGGTGCCACCAAGCTCTATATATCCGAGGCGCGTTTTTTCAATTTCCTACGTCACGATCTTTCCTCCTTTCTTGCGCTCGGCACCTAACTGCTCCAGCACCCAGTGCTGCCACTTCAGCATGCTTCGCCGAAAACTTCCGCGTGCAACTCGACTCTGGCGCATGCGTTCACCTCAGACCTTCAATGCTTAATCCGATTATCTTACATGCAATATGACTCGGATACTTACACATTAACAGACGGTTCACATATTTTTAACTTCTGGTAAATTTAACAATGACCAGTAAGAGTATAAAGGATAAAGAAAAATTACTTAAGTTATAAACATTATCGATAATTTACACTTAGTTTTCTGTTCTCTGATGTACAATTATTAGCTCCGGGAATGTTGTTACTTGTTAAATCTGAATGAAATAATTATGGAATAATTTCTCTTTCATTCAGAATTTAACAGTTGTATCCAGGTTCTGTGCAGCATTTTGAACCAATGAAATGTGTTCCCGCCATTTACTAAGAGTCACCCTTGCTCTACCATAGAGCATGAAGACAGATTTTTGGATATAACAGCAAAATTTAGTCTATACACAACAGCAGATCAGCTTGGAAGTAGGCTCCACAAACACAGGTATGCAGATAGCTCGACAAACTGGCAAGATATCTGGGATAAGTAGGCCTATATGTTTGAAGGCCTGTAGTCTGCATCCCTTTATCCACAGTTCATCATATAGCATGTTTCCAGTGGTGCTGTATCCAATGGTCTCTTTACAGATATGTCATTTTAGTCTTTCCTCCAATTCTAGACAACACTTGGGCTGGTGTGAAAGTTGTACTGCTTACTATTGTGAGAATGTTCTTGAAAGGGATAGATACAGCAGTGTTGGGGTCATGGTCAGTTCAGTAGAAACGCTATTGCAACAAAGTTCTTTGACATCATGTTCAATTGTTCTGTGGTGCTGCAGGTGAAGAATTCGTTTTTATGGATGACAGTGTCACACCGCATTGTACACGAGCAGTGGAGATACTTCTGGAGACTGAGGATATTAATTGAATTGAGTGGACAGCACACTTCCCCAGATCTCAACCCCCCTCCCATAGAAAACATTTGGGATGTAATAGGGAGACACACTGCTGTTCAAAATTCCCTTCCAGAAAACAAACAAGATCTTATCCTTGCTCTGAAGGAGGAGTGGGTCAGTTTGCCTAAAGAACTCCTGATTCACTTGGTGCTAAGTATGGTATGACGTTGTAAGAGTTGTACTGCAGTTTGGGGTGGACATATTCCACAATGAAATGTCTCTCCTCGTAGTTTTTTTGTAAGCAATGTACATTAATTTCTTAACTATGTGTCCTTAGGGAATTTGTAACTTTTGCAAAAAAAAATTATTTAATTTGTATGAAATTTATAACACATATTTTGTGTAATATAATTTATTAGTATGCTGGTAATAAATTAATGTCCATATTTGGCTGTAGTTGTGAAAGTTTTTTCATATACAGGTAGCTTTTGGACGTATCTGTCAATATGCCATCTAATATAGAGATTAGGTATGATTATCTACAGTAAAATAAAAATAAAGCATTGATCAAAACTGTTCAGATCACAAAAGTGTGATCTGTGATTTGATTAAGAAGACTGTTTGGAATGGACATCCCCATGGGCAAGGTGCTTGTCATGTGTTTGTAGCTGGTATAAATTGGAAGAATATGATGCTTCCAAGTTAGTGTAACTGTGTCTGCATCAACAATCAATGATAATGAGATGGAAGCACAGGGAGTCAACTGCAAGTGCTACCCACAGTGGATGACCCACCACAATCACCAAACGTGACCATAGGTGCTACAAAGGATAACATGTAAAAACTGCCATTTGTTGCCTGAGATGTTGAATGCAGACGTCCAGGCATAGACTGGAACATTAATCTACATAAAAACATTCAGAACCAAGTCTCACAACATGGATTATCATAGTAAGACCACAATATGCAAGCTCCACATTACCTCAACCAACATGCAGCATCATCTTCAGTGGTGCAAAGTAGACTATACAATTTACAGTGGGACATGGAAGCTTGGAAAGCTGTGTTATGGAGCAATGAATCATGCTACATTCTCTACCAAACAGATGGGTGGATGGGTGTGGCAGATGCCCACTGAACATCTCTTACCAGAGTGCATAATCCCACCTATGAAATTCAGAGGCGGCAGTATGATGGCATGATCTTGTTTATTCTGGTTTGGCCCTCAAATCTGTTTGTGGTGCTACAAACAATGAAACTCTGAGAGGTATCTGAACATTCTGGACAATGCAACTTTCTACTTTGTGGCATTTCTACTAAAATGACCATTGTCCCTTTCAGCAAGACAATGCACTGCATCACAAGGCTGCTGTAACTGCATGGTTTGTGGTCATGAAAGTCATCACACTTGACTAATCATCATAGAGCCCTGTTCTCAACCCTACTGAACATCTGTGGGATAAACTGGAGTGCCAGTTGAGGTCAAGGAATGAAAATTCCCATTGATTATTATCATATGCTTGTACAACGTATGCCCTGTAGGATTGATGTGGGGATTGCAGGGAAAAAAAAAATCCTACATCTTATTAAGGTGGGCACTATGGCTGTTTGAGGAACAAACAGCCATAGCACCATTGACTTCCTTCCAAGCAATGTATAATTAACACCTCTGATCCACAATTCACTAATCAGGCTCTCAACATTAGGGCTACACACTTAAATGAGCAATACATTTATTTTAAAAAATGGTTGACATAGAAATGACTGATAAGATTTTGTAGAAAGCATACACTGAAATTAAGATGCTGTTTAATTCTCCTGAGAATCCTCTCCTTTCTCATTATTATTATTATTATACAGCTCTCTCCATGGAGTTGGGAATACATCACGGGAGATCCATCATTCATGCATATTAGCCATTCACAAAATACCTATCACACCTTTTTAAACTCATTCACTGATGAAGCATGCATGATCATCTCTGGCAAATCCATTCCACCCATTTACCACACTTGCTAACCACACTCTTACACAGTTTCCATGGCCTTCTATTCTCTTCCTTAATGAGATATAGTAAAAAATGGATTTAGTGTCAATCCTATAAAGCACCTATAGTAGCTTATAGGCCTCTATCATGTGTCCTCTTTTTTGCCTATCAACTAATTGTTAGAAGCCCACAGACATTCAATCTATTCTCATAGTGAACATTTCATAGATATCCCACAATCTTTGTCACTCAGCTCTGGAATCTCTCCATCACCACTTCATCCCGTGAAATCGGGTGATCAGATCTGTATGCAGTAGTCCAGACATGACCTTATTAAAGGCTTATACAAGGAAACAGTAACTAGTCTATCTCTGCTTATTAGTGCATTCTTCAATAACCACATAATCTGATTGCCGTTTTGGCTACCTTTGCAGTATGCCTTCTAAACTCCAACTTCTTGTTCACTATCACCCCAAGTCCCTGGCCTTATCAGTTTCCTGCAGTTCAGTTCCATCAATATAGTACACAGCTTATAATATCTTCTTTTCAAAGTGCTCACCTTACACCTGGCCACATGAAACTGACCATTTATCTTTGCTCATACTGCCAGTGGTGTATTTAAGTCATCCTGCATCTATATCACCATGTTCTATTGATCCTTGCAGTTTAGCATCATCAATGAACAACTGAATATTTCCTGTCAAATCATTTCCTATATCATGAATGTACACATTAAACAAACAGAGGACCAAGTACTGAGCTGTGTAGTACAACTGATAACCTGGCCTGCCTTCTGGACTCAACTCTTCCATAAGCCACTCTTTGATATCTGTCCATCAGCACACCCCCCTTCCACACACACACTAATTGAAATTGCCAGATTCATATCCATCCAATTTATGCAATAGAGTTCTATGTGGAATCCTGTCAAATGCCATTGCAAAGTCCAGCAGTATCACTGAGTACCTGTTTCCCTTATCCAACTCCACTGTCACTTTATTCTTTGACTCCATGGAGTCTTAGGTTAGTAATAATAATAATAATTAAATGTAAGTAAATTACTAAGGAACAAACTCTTTCACAAAACCATGTTCTCCTTATAAAGTATCTTATTCCTATCTACCAGTCCCAAATTCTGTCTTTCAACAATTTCTCCAATACCTTAACACCACTTCTGAGATGGTGTTTGACCTATAATTTGCTACTTCTGTTTTGGAGCTTCTTTTATGCATTTGCTATTTTGCCCTTTTTACCAATCTATTGGCACCTTCTCAGTAGTGAGGTTTAAATTTTAAACAGCTCTGTCAGAGGAGCTGACAATTTCCTTGCACATTCCTATAATACTTGGGCCAATATACCATCTAATTCCCTGTTAAGTTCCTCTGAGAACCTTTTTTCTGCAAGATTATATTAGATTAGATGCATGCTACCTGCCATACTGAGGTGAAACTACATGCAGTTGTAAACCTTTTTACAATTGCTTCTGTGTATTAGAATTTTTATTAATTTTGGTTTCATAACCACATATGATCAGCACTTGCCTTATGCCCAATAATATTAATATTTATGTTTAAAAAAAGTATATAAAACGTGTTTTAGATTAAATGTACTTACCAGGTAACTGTAATAATTTCAATGATATTTTATTCTAATTCACAATTTAAGCATGCAGTGATACCTGTTTGTTGTAAAGACATTCCCCTTTTGCTAATGATGATGTTGCAGTCATTGCTAACTTCTTGCTAGCCATTTAAGTGAAGAAGTGCACATTCAACAAAGGGATTGATGCTGACAGAGTGCTGTCAATACAGAAGAAGGAAGTTTGAGAATGAAGACCAAAAGAATTTCGTTTTAAGAAGTTTCTGCAGAACTAAAATAAATTTCAAAAAGGAATGTTTTCAAAGTGAATCCTACCATTGAAACTGATACTGTAAACAAGAATAGTCATTATAAGCAAAATAATATGTAAATGTTCTGTCACGATGTTTGAAGAAATAATGAAATGAAAAGTTATTTTTCTGTCTCAAAGACACCGTGATATTGATGGAATTTGATAAATCTGAAACTGTCAAGTGGCATTTAAACAACAAGAGTTCTACTTTTTTGTTTATAAGCTATTAAAGGACACTGTTTTGTTTGGTAAAGAATTGTGACTGTTCTTCTTATAATAAACTTCCTGAGGTAGGATAATATTTATTCTCAGTGAGAGTGAATGGAACAAGATATAAACTAAATAAGAAAATACTGCATGGTCCCATGAAAGTTAAGGGAAAAAAGGGGGAAAAAATTATATTTTGAGAAAAAATAGAGGGCTCTTCGATGAGCATTTGTTTTTAAAACAAAATTAATGATAAGCACAGTAATAAACTTTAGTGCAAGTACAAATATTTTATTATTATATAACACCTCCAGGGAGTCCAAACACTCATCGAGGGAGGGCACCTACTCCACAACTCTCTGTCTGCACCACTCAATCCACCAACTACAACTAAGTTCATCATCTACACCAACAGCATCTACCAACACCACTAGGATTTTCACAGACAATCACAAACATCCATGCCCACGGCGGGATTCGAACCCACAGCCTTTTGGCTGGAGAGTGGATACGCTAACCACTTGCCAGCCAGGCTGGCATAATATTTCATAATGAATATAACAGTACATCATCGTCAGTGTATTGAAACAACAAGCAAATCAAAGAACAAGAACACAAGGCACATACAATAATTGGTTTACCAATTTAAAATGGTTGTCATGTACTAGAAATTAGTATTAATAATAAAACTATTTAATGTTTACATAAAGTGAGAATCTCCCAAACTTTTGGGAGAGAGAGACAATCATTACAATAAAGGTTAGGCTGATGTTATTTGAAAAGGTGTTCAATATTTAAAACTGCTTCTATGGAGAAGACAAGCTTCATCCCAGAGGATGTGTTTAGTGTCAATACTATGCTGTGCCAAACCAGACTTTTAAAGTTTCATGTATTCAATGTAATACCGATATTCATTAATTTGCTTTTCCACAGAATGGCCTGTCTGCCCAAAGTATGTCAAATTATATTCACAGGGAATCTGGTGAACACCAGCTAAAAGACAGAGGTGACAGTTTGTGCTTTGTAAACGGTAACAGATAAATTTTGTTGATGGGAAAATATGTGCGATTCAGGCGATAGATACTTCTTCAAAATTTTAGGTTCAGAGATACCAGAATATAAGGGATTGGAACAGTCTGTCAAAGAATCCTTTGGTGTTGGAACATAGGAGTCAGTTATCTGTTGGATTTTATGAGGATTGTAATTCCCTATTACATAAAATGAGCACTTTGGTTATGTTTATTGCCATTTGTATCATGATGTACATATTTAATTGTTATTTCCCAAGATGAGTACTTAAGCTATCCAACAGAATTTTTAGACAGCCTAAAATTTAGGTAAATTGCTACCCCAAAAGCTAATCTTTAGTGCAGAATTCAAATTGTTTTCTAAATTGAATAATGTAATTGGATTAACAGTACTGGGTGCAAGATAATTCAAATACATGATAAATGTTTGGGGTTATAGGTTATTACTAACCATCTTCAAAATAAATAAAAAAAAAGGATATTTTTACTGCATATCAATTTGACACCATTCAACACCACCTACCTTTCAATATTCAGCATGGACAATTTTTTTTATATCACTTCCATATAGAGACACAAGGTGACAAAAGTTATATGACATCAGTGCCACATGGCAGGTGGTCAAGAAGCAAAAGGAACCTGCAGTTATGTTTTTGGAACAACTGCAAGCTGCATGAAAAAAGGAACCTGCAGATATGCTTTTCAAATAACTGCAAAATCCTCAGTCAGTCTACATGATATATCATTTACAAACAAGTTAAACAGCAGGAACCCAAGAACAGAACCCTGGGGCATGTCACTGATTACGTGGTTTTTTTTTTTTTTTTTTTGAGACACTGCTCCATCATACACAATTTGCTGGTATCGTTCAGAAATCCAATCACCAATCCATCTAACCAATATACTATCTATTCCCATCATCTGCAGCTTGTATATCACCTTATCATGATCATTATTATTACGTGACACCTCCAAGGAGTCCAAAGACTCATCAAGGGAGGGCATCTACTCTACAACTCTCTGTCACCACCACCAACTATCATCATCATCTATACCAATGCCATCTACCGCTCACCACCACCACTAGTATTATCACAAACATCCATGCCCATGGTAGGATTTGAACCTGCAGCCTTCTGGCTGGAGAGCAGATATGCCAACCAAGCCATTCAGCACTACCTGCCTTTCAATATCCAGCATGGACAATTTTTTTTTTTATACTATCAGTTGCTTTTGCAAAAGCCAAGAATATCACTATATAATTTCCCCTTATCTAACACATTCATCACCTTCTCATAAAATGCAAGTAAAAACAACACCTACCCTTTATAAATCCATGTATGTGCTAACCATCTTTGCTATGAATATAGAATGCTATGTCCATCAACCCAATCTTATTCTACTTCAATCTCTCCAACACCTTGACTACAACTGCAGGTATAAAGACTGGTCTATAATACAAAACTTCTGTCCTAGAACCATGCTTGTGGAGTGGCTATTTTGCCTTCTTTCCACTCTTTAGGAACTTATCCACTTTCTCTAATCAGGTTAATGGTATAGCTAACTGTTGTGCACATTCCTTAAGAATACATGGCAAAATGTCATCCATTCCCACCACCTTATTAGCATCTAACTCGATCAACACAAGATACATGTCCGATTCTTTCACTTCCAAATCTCCTAATACTTGCCTCCCTTCTATATGTTGCATGGCATCATTTACACTAGTATGGTATATACTGATAAAGTGCTCATTCAATAATTCCACTATATCCTTTGCAATGGTCACTCTGCTGCCATGACTATCCACCAGGGTCAAACCTACCATAATTATTCTTTCTCTTACTTGCAATATATATTGGAAGAACTCCCTGCAATTAACCTTGGCCTGAACAACCAATCTCCTCTCGTAGTGCACCTTCTCTTTCTTTATCATACTCATCACCTTCCTAGCCTGCACTTTATACTCTTCATGGATCCAATCACCACCAACTGTCTTGTAACTCCTCCATAGCATTTTCTTTTCCAACACAGCTTGCTTGATTTCCAGTTCATCAATTTCACTCCTACTCTATTTACTCACTTAACACTTGGTATGCAGTTATATATTGATTATTCCAGATACTGTCTTATGAATTTCCATACACTCTCAACATAATTTCTGCACAGCTCATCTACCCAACATATTGATGCAAGATGACTACAGAGCTTCCCATAATCACCCACCTTATACTTCTGCATATCTGTTTTTGGTACTAACCTTTTTTTGTTTAACTTCCCAAAACAAGTACCCCAACATCACTTTCTCACCAACTGGTGAAAGTGTCTATAGCTCATTAACATCTTGAGGTTATCACCAAATCCAACTCAAGTGTCTAGTTGCTCCAGTCACATGCTACTTAAGATATTTATCCTTCAGAAATTCAACAAATTCACTCTCCTTGTTTCCATATACTGTCTCCTCCTTCCATTCTATATTCCTGTAATTAAAAAAATATATATTATGGTCAAACTTAGAGATCTACTTAGTTGAACACAAATAATACATCCACTGCCATAACTATGGTCATTCAGGTCTATCTGACCATGCCTTTTATACCTTGCACAGGATTGTATGGAAAAAAATTATTATGCTTCATTCCAGCAAATACAAACTTGAAAGACTCTTTTTAGAATCAGCAGCAGATTTAGAAGATCAGCCTAATCTTAATTGTTGTGTTAAACTTCTTAAGATTCAAAAAACTTTCTTAGGCTTCCTACCCAACAATTAAGGTTAACCAACAGAACTCAGAGGGTAAGGGTTCATAGGAATTTATGCTTTATATAGTTTAATTTCTTCTACTTATTTTTTTTTTTTTTTTTGTGTTATTACAATTTTAATGTTGTATTCCTGAAGATATCCGTGTGATAATGACGAAATATTGAAATGATTAAACCTGCTGTTAAATTATTTCTCTTTTTTGTTATATTTATTCCATTAAATTTCATTATGAGTGTAAACCAGCATCTAAGCCTAAATATGCAGTTAACTGCAATCTATTCCTTAGGAAAAAACTGTACAAGAGACTGTTCTAAAGCACAAAAGGTAGATAGAAAGAAAGAAGTGGAGTTTGTATGTTTGAAGCTGGATTATTAACAGATTAACTAGCAGTAGCACAAGTGGTTAGGAGAATGCAGAGGAATGGCATAGTTGGTTCATTGGAACAATATCCATAAAAGTACTTGCAGAAAAGACAGGGAAAGTGGTTGGAGTGACTCAAGAGAGATCATTTAACCATATAATCCTTCCGAATAGCATCAAGCATTTTTGAGAGAGATTTTTTGGTGCACCATCTTGTATGTGAAAACAGTATTCTAGGGTAAGACAGTTTGTGATTTATATAGTGTTAGCCTTTTCCACCCAATTATTGAGGTATAGACTGAAATGAAGAAATAACATGTGGGAATAAGGAAAATTAATTTCTTGAGTTCCTGAGAGCTAACTATCTCAGGCAGCCTGTAAAGGAAGGCATGTGAGGATCAAGAGTTTTAGATCTGATCATATCATCAGAGAATGTAATTGTGAGTGGGATTTCACTTTCCTCCAGTTGGTGAGAGTGACCATGAAGTGATCATCCAGGTAGTGGCTAGCCATATATGGACCTCTGTAAGGAAAATATATATGTAGAATTATAAGACTGGTGATTATGACACACTTGGAGACAGCATGGGGCTATTACATGGAATGAGGAGCTGAGCAGTAAGGAAATAAATGCTGCTTGGGAACTGACAAAGAAATACATAGCAGCATCAATGTGTAAATGGTATTCCTAAGGCCAAAAGGCTGAATAAGGTAGGTGTAAAATGAATGAGGACCTTAAGCATGAAATCTGGAAGAAGAAGAAGAAGGTATTTTGGAAGCAGTACAAGATGAATAATGGTAATAATCAGTTACATGAAGAGTATAAAGAATAAGCCAGGAAAGTAACTTAGTAAGGAAAACAAAAATGCAATATGAGCAGAAATTGGCAAATCAGGCAAAGTCCTAGAGAATTTTTTTTTTTTTTTTGTAGATATGTGGCAAGTAGAAGGAAGAATGATCATGGTAAGATGATGTTAATGGATGAAAATGATAGAATGGTAACTGCTGCAGAAGACATTGTTGAGGCATTCAGTAATCAATTTATAAGGGTATTTCATCCTGATCAGGATGGAATCATGAGGAACTTAAGTGCAGGAGAGGATGGCTTAGGGGTAAATGAGCAGGAGGTATTTGAGGAAATAAATAACCTTGATGTCAGTAAGGTGATAGGATTTGATGACATATCACCATGTATCTTAAGGGAATGTTCCAGGGAAATGGCAGTAGCATTGCCATGTCAGTTTAATAAGAGTCATACAACAGCACAGGTTCCAAGGGATTGGAAGGAACAGAAAAATTGTTCCACTGCACAAAAGTGGTAATAAGGCTGTAGCTTCAAATTATAGGCCAATCTATATATCTGGAGTTGAGGTGAAGGTATTGGAGAGATTGGTGAGAAGTAGGATACAGAAATGGGTTGATAACAGTAGTATTCTTTGTGGTTATCAGCATGGGTTTGTTAAAGGGAGATCATGTTTTGCTAACTTATCTATTATAACAAGGTGACAAATACCTTGGACAGGGAAAATGCATATACAGTGGTGTACTTGGATTTTGCAAAACGCTTTTGATAGGCAACCACATGACAAACTGTTAAATAAATTGAAACAGATGGGACTGAATAATAGACTTTGATCAGGCCTCATATGCATTATTGTGCACAGATTTCATTGCCCGGTTTTCATGGTGACAAGGATATGTTAGAAAGGGTCCAAAGAAAATTGACAAAGGTGGTCAGTGGTCTTTGGAATGTGGAGTAAGATTGAGGGAATGTAAGTTGCAAAGCCTCATGAATAGCAGGAAGAATATGATTGAGACATAAGCTAGTCAGGGATTGTTATCAGGTTGACATGCAACAGATTTTTCATAGAATGGGAGGGGGGGGGGTAGAATAAAAGGCCATTGCTGAAAACTGTATAAAGAGGGTCTGAGAGAGGAGTGAGGTGAAATTTCTTTGCATGGAGAGTGGTTGGTGAGTAGAATGCATTGCCTTAGTGTGTTGTGAATGTAGACACATTCAATGTTTAAGGCACGGTTGGATGAGCATTGTGTGCAATAGTGTATCTACTATGATGCGTCACGGACTCCATGGAGGTCAGATGACGATAATAATAATAATAACCTCAGGTACATAAATTCTTCTGAAACCTACCTGCCAGCACCATTCTCCAGTTTTTGAGTCCTTTCCTCCAACAACACGAGGAGAGACACGTCTCTGAGAACCTTTCATGCCACAGACATAAGGATTTGGTCTTCGTGTAGTAAACTGATCTGTAAGAAACAAAACGCACAATTTTATTTTTAAAAAAAAACTAGCATCTAGTTATAAACACAGCATTCCAAAATGAGTGACTACTGGTCTATTTATATGCAAAACAGTGCAGGAACAGCAGTAGAAACCAAAGTGGATCATAGGGCAGACTGACTGAGGGAAGTAGTTCAATCATCCATACAGCTGAAATATCAATCAAGCCTTGAATGCATTTAGACTATTAGTTACATATTCTAACTTCTCACTGACCATCAAGTCACATAAGGGATTTAAGTCCTAGGAAGAGAAATAAGCTTGACAGCCAAGTGGTTAATATAAGAGTTCTCCAGCCAATAGGCTGGAGAGCTCGAATATTAATCTGATGTGAAACTACTGCCTTGCTTACTGGAGGCATGAAGTAGCTTGAAAAAGTTGCATGTTTGGTCTCCCACAGATTACATTTTAACTGGATTATATTTGTATAACTTAAAAAGCCATGCTCTGGATTATACAGAAAACTAAATAAATTATTATATATTTTTTTTAATCTTTAGCCCAAAGGTATTCCTGTACTATAGGTTTATAAGCCTTCTGCGGGTAAGAATCACAAACAAATGATTACGAACTACATACAGAAATTGATGTTGATTGGAACTGTGGCCTTGAGTACCTCAGTTAGCAATGCCAAATCAGTTTCCAAGTAATCAACTTCTAGCTTGCTTCCTTATTTTCTTCCACAACCTCCACATATGTTTCATCTTATGAAATGGAGTTTGACTGCAAAAATACCATCCATATTTCCATTCAGCAGCTAATCATAAAGTATGTTCAATATTTCTAAGATTTTTTTGTAATGCACTTCTTTATATTCTGCAGAATCTCATCACACTGAAACTGAAATAAGAAATGGATATCTGGCATTGACTAGATATAAAGAATTGTCTCTGTTTGATGCTTGCAACTAGCACACAGAATAGACTGCTACAACATAGTGTGCTTTTCTTATTCTGATCTTTTGCACCTGCGCTCATGCAATACTTACACAGTTAATTTATTGGAACATCCACTTGATTATCTAACATGCTACAGAGCAAGTTTCCTCTCTTTATGTTCCATTGTATCTTAACTATTAGTCGAAAAAAAAAAAAATTATTTCATGAAATTTAGGAAGAAATTGGGTTGTTTGACATAGATTACCCTTAATTTGTGTGTAGAGTCATCAGTACTCAAACATACAGCTCTAACAATTTGCTCTGATGAGCAATGGCTAAACTGGCCACTTGCCAATGGTCAATTGCCACCATGTGGCAAAGAGAGATCTGTATTCATTGAGAGCCTTTAATGCATTTAGACTATCAGTTACATATTCTAACTTCTTACTGACCATCAGCTCACATAAAGGATTTAAGTCCTAGGAAAAGAAATAAGCTCGACAGCCAAGTGGTTAATATACGCATGGAACAATAAGTTTAAACTTCATAATTGTGTGTGTGGCAATATCGATAATTTGTTAATTAAATATTGTTGTATGATAAGTGTGATCAGTAGGCAGTGTTTGGTTTAGTTAAAGTTATGCATTAATTAATATCTTTGCATTTCTTGTGTGCTTTGAGAGTAAGAAAAATAGTGGTGAGAGATAGATTGGCATGAAAGGCAAATGCAAGTGGCACATTTTTCAAAAATGGTGATGTATCATGAATGCAATATGTATTCTTAGGGAGAAATTGAAGATATCATGTGGAGAGGATTAATAGGAGAGATGAGAAAGTTTGGGTGAGCAAGAAGTGTAACATGCTTATGGGTTATGAGATGTCACTAAATGCAAGCAGTAGCTGGCAAAAGATCATGAATGTAGCTACAGAAGTAAGCAGGGTTAATAGTACAATTGAGTGCATGAAAGATGATGAAGCTGATGATAATGGTAAGACATGAAGTGTAACTGGCAGTGGTGAGCAGTAAGGCAGCGAATGCCCAAGGTAGTGAAAATGCGATTGGCATAAATGGGATTATGAAAGTAACTGAGGAGATGAAAGCAGAATTGGTAAAGATGAGGCAAGAGATTAAACATGTTGGGATCAGTAGGACTTGTTACAGGAACGAGTTAGTGCATATGTTTACAAATGCTACAATATTCAAAACAAGAGGAATGAAATTGTAGCATCAATAGAGTTCATTCAACCTCGAAAATTGTTGGAATAAGTGAGACATGGTTAGATGGTGATGACATTCTGACAGGAATAGAGATGGAGGGATACGTGTTTTTTTTTTTTTTTTTTTGAAGAAAGACAGGGCAGAAATGGAAGGAGAGTGCTGTTGATGATGGCAGAAAAGTTTTACCATTTAAGTTGGATATGTAGAGAGCAAGCAGTGACAGTAATTTTATAACAGTATGGTGTGAAGTTGAGGTGGACAGGATAAAATAAAATGTTTAGTAGGGTGTTGCTATAGACCTGATATTTTGGAAGGTGGTGAGAAGGAAATGTATACACAAATTGGTTTGAGTAATAATAAAAGGGTGATCATTATGGGCAATTTCAATTATAGTAATATAGACTGGAATGAAGAAACAGTCTGGAACCAAAGAGGATGAATTTCTTGAGTTTTTGAGCAACAACTATCTTAGGCAGTATGTAAAAAAGGGTACACAAGGGTCATGGATTTGATTATCTTATCAGAGAATATTATTGTAAATGAAGTGTAAAATCTTCCTTCAGTTAGTGAAATTGACAATGAAGTGATCACTTGGTGGTGGTCGTGCCCAGCCGTATCGGGACTTTTGCAAGACAGGGTATACACAGAACTATAAGGATTGTGAAAAACTCAGAAGGAGGCTCACAGCTATATCACCCAATGAGGAATTGGATGGGAAAGAAATCTGATCAATACTCGGGAACCATCTTGTCAGAGGCAATTACTGAGGTATTCTAGTGGTCACAAATATTAAATAAGATAGGTGAAAAATGAATAAGTGAAGAGGTAAAGCATACAATCTGGAAGAAAAAGGCATTGTGGAGTACATTTGTATGTTGGATTAGAAACTGACTGTCTGATACACAATAACAGGTTGTGTGGGAAAGTAATATCCCAAAAGAGTAAAGCATTAGAGGTGTGCCTCAAAGATTTGTTTTGAGGCTATTGTTTAATATGTATGTAAATGACTTGGGAAGGATCTGGGGAAATCTGTGAGGAGGGGAATGGATGTGGTAGCCTTGCAGGAGGACCTGAATAGACTGGGAAATGGGCAAGTGTGTGGAAATATGAGATCAACATAGCAAAGTGTGAGGTTTTAAACTTTGGGAAGCAAAGATGGGATGCAGAGTATAATATTGGTGAGAATATCTTACAGGAGGTGGAGGGGATGAAAGATCTGGAGATAATAGCAGATAGGAACCTGAAATATCAGGTACTTGGTTGGGACCTTATGAGGAGCACTGAAAGATTTGAGGATGAAGAATCATCCTTAAGGAATGTTTTGTTTGACTCAATAACTCCCCACCCACCATGAAGCCACATATGTGCCTTCACTATCTGGCAAACAATAAATGCACTCGGAATAAGAATGCCAGATTACCCCCTATAGATGCTATACCAGCACTACAGCAAGCCCTTGATCCATCCACAGACCATGGGAGAAGGAGACTCACTGCAACACTGTTGATCCTTGCAGGTGGGCTTGCTAGTCGACTGATCATGGCCAGGCCATTCAGGACCACCCATTTTGCCAAAGTAGTGTAAGACTACCAGGATGTCCATGATGTCAAATGCATGGCAAACACTGCAACAGGATGTTGGATCCAAGTGATGGTGGTCTGGAAAACAGACCACCATCACTTGGATCCAACTTGGATAGTAAACAAGAATTAGGAGAATAGAAGAAAAGTATTAGGAAAATGTTGAATTGTAGCAGATTCTGAAAATAGTCTCTCAGATTTATATTTACATGCATATAAAAGTTTTTTTCTCAGTGGACACAATGCTGTGCACACGCACTTTATGTATGTGTCAGTGGCATGGTTTTCAGCTTTATTGCAAATACTGGACAGAATTTCTATAGCATCAAATAAAATATTGACTGTTTTTCCAGTCTTACCAAAAAAATCTGAATTTATAATAACAAGAAATAACGTAGACACCAGCATAATTTAAGTGATGATATGTTGGAGAATCGATAAGATAACTAATTTTTGGTAAGGCTTGAATTGTGTTTGAATATTACACATGCCTGCAAAATTCCAGTCGTGAAAAGTTGTCTGGAAACTATTTAACCATTTCCGATTTATTTTTGACCGCTAATTTCATATATCTCTTCCATTTTTCTCAATCAAATAAAGATTTTTCACAAAATTGATTTTCAATATTACAGTAAAATAACTTTAAAATGCATTATGTTAAGTAAAATAACAGTATTTAAAATTTTCCATAAACATTCTTGGAATGCAAGTATTGGAAAAAAAATTTTAATTAAAGTAATTAAAAATTTCCAATTATATATTTGGCTTAATCCTTTATCCAAGTGCAAGCAAACAAAGTTTACGCCTGAAGTATTTTCAGGACTGGGGCAACTCGTGGCAAAGGTGGGATAAGTTCTCATCACTTGCCTTAGTATCTCCCATAATACAAAGCACATATCCTTATGGGTATGTATAATGCTATGCATTATGGGAAGGGTCACTATCCCAGTCCTGAAAATACTTCAGGTGCAAACTTTATTTTTGCTTACACTTGGATAAAGGATTAAGCCAAATATAACTGGTAACACAGCCAAGTGAAAAACACTTCCATCAACTGTCTCTAATCCAGAGTATTTTAATAATAAGCTGCGACACCTTTTGGCAACTCGTATATGAAAATATGACTTCTGTATTACTTCAACCTTGGTATTACCTCTGGTTTTGGCTCCCACTGATGAGACCTCAGTAAAGGTTAAACCTTCCTATAATGCATGGCATTATACATACTTTTAAGGATATGTGCTTTGCATTATCGGATACTAAGGCAAGTAATGTGAAGTTATAAGCTTCTATATATGAGTATCTCCAGTCCTGAAAATATTTCAGGTGCAAAGTTTTTTTCTTATCCTTGTATAAAGGATTAAACCAAGTATATAATTTCTTGGTATCTTTAAACATGGAAGCACTTTTGCCAATAAAAGAATTCTTGAGTTAAAATTACACATTTGACTATTTAATAATATTTCTGAAATGTATGTTTTTTGGCAATTCTATGTGTATTTTAGGCAATTCTAATTTTTGGATGCCAAGATTGCAAGTTTTAGAATATTAAAATCAGGATTTAACATTACTTCTGTCAAAACACAGAATATAAGAAAACAAGCAAAATAAACTTAAAAATAAAACTTTTCTTGTCTAAACAAAAAGTCACAGTAATCTCTATTTGAATATTGTAATTCAACTGGTATTTTTATTCTCAACTATGCAGTTCATACTCCGATGAATCATTGCGATTCAAACTATAGCACATTAGAAAAAAAAATACCGATTTGTTCATAATGTGCATATCCCACCCATAAAATTTAGTTACATATGTAGGCTATGGTAAACAATCTCTACTCTATAGAGCAAAAATATGGTACTGCTTTTTCAAGGTACTTCAGGTCTCCAGTAAACAGAATGGTGGTCTTATACAGGACAATGAAAACCAACTACCACTTAGACCTACATAGACACCCATGCCACATTCAGTTTTAAACCCACAGGCTAGTGGGAGAACAGCAATAATATCTGTTGAGCCAACCAAACTGGCATGAATCTCTTCATTCAAAAACATATATAATTTTTTTTTAAAGAAAATCTGATTTCCTTATCTGTACTCTTCAGAGTAGGGTATGAGCTAATCCTTGGTCCTTTCATAGTACTTACAATCTTCCTAAATACCTCAAATAAAACTTCAAATCCCTTATACTGAAAAACACAACTTCCTACATCAAAAACTCAAGTTTGCAATTGCATCAGCAAGATAAAGGATACCATTTTGAATCTTAATATATTATTGAGTTTAGCTGTAATCAGTCTGTTTATTAATGGTGTCCTGAGATGAAACAATACTATTACTGGAAGAACTTATGCACCGAACATATCACCAAAGTAATCTCCACTGGCATGAAAACATACATTCCCCACACTACTATGAACTGCCGTCCCTAAACTAAACCCTGGTTCTCCAAAAGATGTACAAATGAAAAATCAGGCATACCATAACTCACTCAAATCAAGAATCCCATCCTCCTTCAATGCCTATACTGAAGCCCGAAACAGATGCAAAAAAATTATCAATGTTTCTAAAACAGAATTTGAACGGGCAAAAAAGCAGGAAGCTTGCAGCCATGCCTTTTGGTCTCTTGGCAAGGAAATTGGTCATAACTTTTGCCCTACACTACTCCCACCTCTGTCATACCCAGATGGCTCAATTGCAACATCACCCACAGAAAAAGCTAACCTCACACTTTGCCTCCAATGCACACACACATAACTGACAATGGCAAATGCCCTCCAGTCATTCCAACTACCCAACATGCAATGCCCTTTTGCCAAAAAAGATATCATAAACCTGTTGTCCAAATTAGAAAAAAAAAAGTCTCCTGGCCCTGATGGCATTCTTCCAATTGTCTTGAAGTTCTGCGCAACAGAACTGTCTCCTATCCTATGCCGTCTGTACACACACTCTTGCTCCACTGATATATATATATATATATCCCAAAGACTGGAAACTGGCCCACATTTAACCCATTCCTAAAAAGGGTGATAAATCACTACCATCTAACTACTGCCCTATCTCACTCACTTCAGTCCTATCTAAAGTGATGGAGAAAATCATAAACTCATCTCCTACTCTACCTCGAAGGTGTCCAACTATTAAGCGACCACCAGTACGAATTCCGTCGAAACCAATCAACAGGAGATCTACTCTCATACATCACCCATCGCTGGACAAATGCCATGGAGAAATTCGGCAAATCCCAAGTAGTTGCACTTGATATCTCTAAAGCCTTTGACCGAGTCTGGCACAAAGGCTTACTAAGCAAACTCTCATCATTTGGACTGTCTCAGGACTTCTGTAGATGGATTGCCAGCTTCCTGTCTGGACGAACACTATGTGTGATGCTAGATGGCTCCCTATCCTCTCACCATCCAACTAATGCTGGGGTCCCACAGGGTTCAGTTCTCTCACCAACCATCTACCTTCTATATATCAATGACCTACTTCAGTTGACCTCTAACCCAATACACAGTTTTGCAGATGACAGCAAATTACACTCCTCCCTCTCATTTGACAAACCCTACTCCCTCTACACAACTCACTTCAACCCACAGAACATCAACCACTACTACCCTTAATTCTGATCTTCAAGCCATCCTCCAACGGGGCTCAAATAACCTTGTCAACTTCAATGCTAGTAAAACCCAGTTCGTCTTATCACAAAAAAGAACCATTTCCTCGCTCCTCATTGCTTTTGATAACACTCAAATTCCCAGACAAGATGAGATTTCTCTTCTCGGAATTACCCTGACATCAAGACTCTCCTAGCATAAACACATCATGACCATTGCATCCTCAGCTTCCAAAAAATTAGGTTTTCTCTTTCGCTCAAGATGCTACTTCACCTCTAAACAGCTGTTAACATTATACAAATCACAAATCTGCCCAGCTATCAAATACTGCTCTCACATTTGAAGTGGGGCTCCTAAAAGCTCCCTCAAAATGCTTGACTCAATACAGAAGAGAGCAATTTGACTGATAAATGACCCATCTCTCACAAACTTTCTCCCCCCCCCCCCCCACACACACACTTTCAAATAGACGCTTGGTCTCTGCCACTTGTATATTCTATAAATAATTCCATGGGAAATGTTCATCTGAAACAGCATCAATAATTCCCCCGCTCTGTACTAAGCCCATTGAAACACGTACAGCTGCCATCCAACATCCTTTCATAGTACACCTTGAAACCCACAGGACAAGTTTCTTTTCCTCCTCCTTCATTTCTGCTACTGCGGTACTGTGGGAATAGTCTTCCCCCTGACATATTTCCCAAGGAATACAACATACAGGCATTCAAATCAAATGTAAACAAGTTTCTCCTTTCCCAACCCACACCTATAGTATATTAGTACCCATATACGGTACTAACGTACTATAGGTTGACCAGCCAACCTCTCATATATGGGCCCAACATAAAAAAAAAAAAAAAAACTATTTCCACCAGATATCAACAGTCCAGACTGTCTCCCCTACCTAACATGCACATATATACAAAACTGAATAGTTAACTTCCTAAAAAGCTAAAACATGTTTTACAAAAATCGAAGAAAATAGAAATTGTCCTTTCCTGGAATAATTTAATAATAAGGTGAGACATGTTTTGGCAACTCGTATAGGTAAAGAAGACTTCTCCATTGCTTCTACCTTGGTGTCACTACCGCTGGGTCTGGCTCCCAGTGATGAGACCTCAATAAAGGCAGAAATCAGTCTGGGTCTTGGCCCTTCCTTAATGCATAGCATTATACATGTCTGCAAGGAGATGTGCTTTGCATTATGGGAGATACTAAGACAAGGAGTGATGAGAACTTGGTCTACCTTTACCACAAGTTGCCTCAGTCCTAAAGATACTTCAGGTGCAAACTTTGTTTGTTTACACTTGGATAAAGGATTAAACTAAATTTATTATGATATAATTTTAGTTTAGAAAATATTCTTTAGAGAAATTTATAATGCATTCTCAATATAGTAGTTTGCACAACATCTATCCACTTTTTTGAGTTGTGCTACTCGCCTGATGATAGCTGCTACAGATTATTAAACCATTAATCTCTTCTGCAAAAATAACATGCTTCAGGTTCTCAAATCTTTTGAAAATTGAATATATAAATGATATTCAATTCTTATATTCCAAATTATGAAAAATAAATAAAATCAAAAAGGAAGAAATTGTGCTGTTAATAATGATCTAGGGGAAGTTTTAAAAATAATCTTGGCTCTGCCAAAACGCAGGTAAAAAAAATTCTGAAAGCAGTTTTAAAGACTTTACAAGTTAAATTCAATGACCTACTGAACTTGTTAGGTGGTGGAAACTTACCAAAGGGAGCCACTGATGAGCATTATGATAATAATATACATGTTAATTAATTCTTAAAAAATGAGTAAATATTTGTGTCTCTTCTAGGTAAATGATCTCAAATATGAGTGATCTTTAAACACTCAGGGCTATACATAACACATAATTATATAAGATAAGACAAACATATTAAGAATATCGAATGACATTATCAAAATGCCATTTTTTTAAAAATATTTTTCAGAAAAGAAACTGTCAGATAACTGTAAAGACATCTATATCTCATGAATATTTGACACATTACGTATTTAAGACATACTTTTAGCCAATGTCACAGGCAGTTTTGGCTCATCAATAATGGATTCTATAGGTCTTGATATCTGTTCATACCGCTCAATGTCATGAAGAGGGGCACAGCAAACAGATCCTGCTTTGGGACATGTGAAACCATTATAAATTGCATTACTTCCAAAACAAGTAAAACGCAGAAATGGCGCTATACATGGACCTGTGCAGACTGGGGATTCCATAATGTGATGTCCCATCGAGGCAGGTAGGGGATGAAGTGTATTAATTTGATCTGAAGGGTTGGAAGAGGAAGAAGGGTGCAAATGTGGAGCAGGTTCTGGAATTTGTATGTGTGGAATAATTGGATTTGGCTGATTAACCAGAGGTCTTTCCTTATGGGGGACAGGATTTGGCAATGGAGGCAAGTTTGGTTGTGGCTGGACTGGAATGGGAACAGGAAACTTTGGAGATTCAGAAGATAAATAAGGTCCTTGAGGCCTATGAATGTTTTCATCTTTTAAGTGCTTAGTGTGGCAACAAATGGTATCACTTTCACAATCTGAAGTCTGCAGAATAAGTTCTGAAGGTTTGTTACACACACCACTAAGGAAGGTTGGGATACATGTTCCAGGACATGGATTGACAGTAGTTGTTGATACTGGAGGTGGTTCAGTTGGGCTACGATTGACACAGCAGCTTCCTTCATTAGAGCAATAAAAGTCTGGAGCTACTTCATCACATAAGAAAGTAAACAAAGTGGCTACACAACTTCCTGGACAGGGAGAGTATGATGAAACAGGGGGTGGCATTATAGTTGTAAAGACAAGAGCAGAAGTAGGTGTATTATGAGATGTAGAGGGAGTGATATCATGAGACATTTCTTTTGAGCAACATTTGGTACCCTTTTCCTCACACACAGCATCTTGAATAATTCTACCACAATATCGATCATATGGCGGTGAGACACAAATTCCAGAACAGAGGTTCGATACTTCTTCCACATGGAATGAGGAAAGAAAATCATTTGCTGTTGAAGTTGTCATTGCACTTGAGGTAGACAATGAAGTTGAAGTCAGTGAAGGTTCGGTGGAAAAATTACTGAATACAGAAAGGAAAGAATCAGTTACTGAAGAACTATCTTTCTCAGTTTCAAAATCGCTCACCAAAGGTGGCGAGGTTTCTACAACAGTACCAAAATTAAAATCACGTGACACACAGCAGCGAAGGTAAGTAGCACCACATTCAAGTTCCTCCACAACATGATCACAAAGTAAGGCAGTTATTGCATGAACACATTCACCAGGGCACTTGGGAAATCCCTCTGTTGAGTTATCTGGGTGAAACTCTGAAATTAAATAAACTGCTGTTAATATTGAGTAGCAAAATAGTACTTTAAGACACAAACTAAAATTATTATGCTAATATACATAGCTTGTTAATAATTAATACTATGAATATAATTAATGGGCATAATTTTACTATCTTCGTGCCATTCTAACTGTTTTTAAACTTAATAACCATAAAACGATGTAGGAATAATTTTCAGCATGACTAAAGGTTATGACCATTACTAAGCATATGTTAAAATAAATTAGAATTGTGGGAACTACTCATTCTTTCAATCAAACATGAGGATTGCATTACATGTTTCACCATATAAAACTAATAGCATTTTCAGAAAGTTCAGTATTAGAGAAATATACATTAAGAGGAGATCTGGAGACTTAAACAGCAAAATGGTAAACCTCATTAATTTTATTAAAATATATGAACAGTTTCCCATAATTCTCATTTATTTAATAATCTGTCTTCTTATCTTTAAATATGAGCATGCATTAAGTTTTAAGAATAAGTGGAGCTGACTTCTATTAGTCCCAAAAATTCAATCACTATTGATAAAGAAACCAACAAATTTCTAACCATACTGATTACATTAGAACCAGTTTTGTATATCAGATCACTAATACAAACACATAGTTCCATCATACAATACAATTTGCAGGCCTGGTTAGCCGAGTGGTGCATATCCACACCCCAGCCAAAAGGCTGCGGGTTCGAATCCCGCCATGGACACGGGTGTTTGTGACTGTCTGTGAAAATACTAGTTATGGTGGTTGGTGTAGAGGAAGGTAGTGTCAGTTGGTTTGAGTTGTGGAGACTGAGTGTTGTAGAGTAGGTGCCCTTCCTCGATGAGTCTTTGAACCTCATGGAGGTGTTATGTAATAATAATAAAACTCTTCGGAGTTCAAGTAATCTATTCACATGATCTACCATTCCAGAGACAACTTGTCAAAATGAAGCACTTGCTAATGAATATGATGTCATTCGCAATCTCATTGAGAGAAAGAGCTATCCAGTGCGATGGATATATGAAGACTCAGGTCTGTTTACAGGAAAACCATGGAATCTGTCCTGTGCTGATACCACCATGATTGGTTGAGCAGATAGCAGCTCTGCTCTCTTATCTATAAGGCTCTGAATTTGAATTCCACTCTCATGGATGTTTGCAATTTTTTAAACAGCATGTTTTATTATTATTATATTATGTAGCATTTTTTTGTAAGAGTCCTTTCTGTAATAGCCACACTGGATGTAGGCATTGTTCTGTGATGTGATCTTAATTTTGTTAGTTTGGGTTGTTACCAGTTGGTTTCCCATGGTAGTTGCCATTTCAAAAAAAAAAAAGGAGGCCATAAGGAAGCATACCAGCAGTGTGGAAAGTTTAAATTCTATGATTGAGTTTTCTCTCAGATGAATGCACTGCAAAATTTGTTAAATGTATACTTCAAAAATGCAAGGTTTATGGACTGTTAGGTTGAATGACAATGAGGAAAGTGTGTGTGTGAGAGAGAGAGAGCAGTGCAATGATGAGACATTTCAAAAATGAGAATGCCATCAGCAAAAATAATAAGGAAATGGATGGAAGTGCTAATGATGGAAACTAAGTGCAATTAAGTCAATGAAAATGAAGAGCAAAATGAAATGAAATTTAGTGAGGATGAAACAATGTATAAAGAAGAAATTGACTGATGTAGATGAGGAGGAAACATTATATGGAGATTCTCAATCATTAGAGATGTGGTGAATAACCGAGTGCATGTCATGTTTTCAAGGTGGCATATTGAAACAAATATTTGATATCTTGAAAGAAAGAATGGGCATTAGAATTAATTGTAGTTGTGGACACAAATAAAAGGTTGCAAGGGAAAAAATGCATTAAGGGATTTGAAGAAGTTGTTGAGGAAAGTGAAAGATAATACTGTTGTTGAGAAAGTGTTGGTATGTTGCCCAGGTATAAGTGGGTTGAAGAAAACAGAGATCATGAATGGCAGAATGATCATAAAAAGAGCAAGCAGTTTGTGAATGCTGAGAATGAATTCGAAGGGAAGTTAGAATGATTGAAAGTTGATGAAATGCACTTGAATGAGTTTGGTGTTGGACATTTGGAACATTGTTGTTTGCTAAGACAGTCAAGAAAAAGTTAGTGTGGCTGACATCAAAGAACTATAGAAAAACAAGTTGTGGAAGAAGAAGAACAGGAATATGGACAAAGAGTAAGGAAGTGATTATTAGGGTGAGATGACAGCAATACAAACCTCATTCTTGATACTCCTTCCATAAGTATACAATACAAGTAGTGAAAAGGTGTTACACCTTTTCACTACTTGTATAGGAAAAATTACTTTTGAATTACCTCAACCTTGGTATCTCTTCTGGGTCTGATTCTCACTTAAGACTTCAATCAAGATTGAAACCAGTCTAGGTCCCATAATGCACAGTTATATACACCTGAAAGGATGTGTGCTTTGCATTATGAAATACTCAGGCAATTAATGTGAAGTCACTGTCCTTTATATATAAGTAACCTACTTGTGAAGATGCGTCACATGGCTTTGTCTTCTTACACATGGATTAAGGATTTAAAAAAAAACTTCAACAATCAGCAGACCCTGTATGGTGACTCCTTCCTTATATGTGCCACCTAACATCTCATCAGGTGGTCCTATTGTAGGCTTTTCTTGGAGCTGCAACTCTGAAGACCATTCATATACATTTCATTGAGGGTATATCACTTCATTCATCTCAGGAACTCTATTCTCTATTCCTGTTTTGCAGAGCCCCCCCCCCCCCACTTCCATTCTATATGTCTGAAGTATTTCAGCTTTCTTTTGTCAATGCACTCAAACAGTCTCAATATCACCAGAAAAGATGGACAAATCCTAGAAAGAATCAGTACTTTGATTGACAAATAGAAACATCCATTTGTCCATCTTTCAGTGTATGAGATCCACAATTTTTTGTAACAGATCCATAATAGTCTCTGGTAACACTAAAAGCAGCTATGTTTTTTTTTCTATCAAATTTCTTTAAGTTCTAAGTTTCACATCCATAAGTAGCTACTAATAAAACAGCTGCATCCAGAATCCTCAGCTTTGTTCCCATAGTGATATGTCCTTCCAGAATTTAACCATTATCAGAAGATTATAAATAGTATGTCTTCTGACCAGTAGTTCTTCACACTGATAATGAATTCCAGGTGCTTAAATTATTATTATTTTTCACCTCCAGGGAGTCCAAAAACTCATCAAAGGAGGACATATACTCTACAACTCTGCTTCCACCACTCACAATCCACCAACTGACTGCAACTACACTAATGCCATCTACCGATGACCACTACCACTAGTATTTCCACAGACAATCGCAAACATCCATGCCCACGGCAGGATTCGAACCTGCAGCCTCTTGACTGGAGAGCGAACACTCTAACCACTCAGCCAGCCAGGCTGGAAAATTGCTGACTTCCTCAATTATTTCTCCATTGAGGTAAGCTTATTTCTGAAGGACCCTCTATGTCTATATTTCATTTATGAACCATAATCTTTGTCTTACTAGTGTTCAGTTTAAATCCTCTGTTCTTGCTGATCTCGCTAACTCCATCAAGAATTCAATTTAGCTCTTCCCTGTTTACAATAACAATGAATACTGCATCATCAGCACATCTTAGATTGTGGCACATATGATACAAGAATGCCTACTTGAAGCAGGGGAGAATGTTGGTCTTGAAATTCACGCTTGCTCTTGTTTTTGAAGTCTGATTAGTGGAATAATGAATTACTGACCATTTAAAACTATATATTTAGAAATTTACGTACATTTAATCATACAAATACAACCTTTATTTTACAAATGATATTCTATCTTTTTCAATTTAGCTACTCAAATACAAATTCTACTCTATGGTTTTTCTTTATGAACTGGTCAATAACATTCTCATAAAAAGTTGGTTGTTACTTAATTTTCCCAAGCAACAAGCGCACTTGTAAAGGCTGGCTGAAGCTCACTTGCTAGAGCTACGTTGTGTATGGCCTGTGTTTAAGCAACAAAGTGAGACAACGCGAAATGGCTATGCACACATGAAATCACACTGCTGCTATGAGGACCTGGAAGCTCTTACAACCGAGCAAGCCAATGTAGCTTTGACTAGATGAGCAAGCATCGGCCTTCGATACACAATGCAAAGCTCAATTATTGCCACGCAAGCTTAAGACGTCTTCTGTCTACAAAAATAAAAGCCTAAATGGAATGCTTATAAATGCATGGATTTATTAACAAATAAATATTACTTCTTTCTCAATTAATGAGCTTGCACAGCAAGCATGGAGAATTTGCCTCCTGACTTGAAGCCAATCAGTTAATCCACTCCCATCCTTACTATTAGTTCTTGCTCACTGTACAAGTTAACTGCAAACCAGATGTGTTGGAGGAAAACCCGATTACCTCCCTCAATTTTATATACTGAACACTTAAGCATTTGAGTACTCTATAAAAAAAATGTTACCAAAAGGAACATCTAAACTGTATAGTTCTTGATCATCTACCTAAAGCAAAAGCCTTAGGTATATTTGGTCTCCGGTACTGTTGCTTTTCCTGAAATTTATCTGCTCCCAGACATCTCAGTCTAAACCATGCTTCAATCCTGTTTAGAGTAATTTTTAATAGAATCTTATTTGCATGAGAAATTAAACTAATAGTTCCATGGTTACTGCAGTCCTTCCTATCTCCCTTCTTGTGCAGTTGTATGAATGCTGACCTCTTCCAGTCTAGGCCATATTACTGTTTCCAGTATCATCATCATCTTCTTTTTCTTCCATCATCTGTGTGAATAATGATCAAGCCAAATGAACTCTTTCCACTTCTATCTGTCCCTAAAGAGTCTGAACAATTCTGTCCAGTTTGGTGTCACTTGTGATTTGGTTTTCAGGTCCTTTATTTTGTTTATCCATCTAATTCTGGCTGCCTTTTGGATCTTTAACCTTCCATCATTGTATAGAGGGCTTTTTTAAGAGACTCTTGTTATGATGTGAGACCTTAAACTGTAGCTTGTCTAGCTCATGTGTAAATCAGGTCATGGGTCTGTTCCAAATTTTCCTCACCTTCCTCTTTCTCCCTCCCCCCACCCTCTCATATAGTTCCTTACAATACTCTTTCCATCTGCTTAAGTTAAAAGATTATAGCCAATATATATTTTACTCAATATGGTATTAATAGCTGATGTTTTTTTTAGGGGGGAGGAATGTAAATCTTTCTAAGTCAAGAACAAATATTCAAAAAAATAAGCCAATAAAAACCCTCTTAAAGGAAAAAAGATAAGCCAAAGTTGAAGCTTTAAATGCTTACCATTTGAAAATAAATTTTTTTCAGTCTTACATACAGATGAAAAGGATAGAATATGAATATTATAAATTTAGTGTGTTACAAATTTAAATCAGATATGAAGACTCATAATTAAAACAATCGTTATAATTTAATGTATTTTTTAATTTTTTTATTTTTATATCTGAAAGGACACAAGACCTAGTGGCAGATTAGTGTTGCATGTGGGCAAGAGGAAAAGAAGAAAGGAGGAATCTGTTCACATTTTGTTTGACAAGCTAAAGGTTGTATTCTTTGGGGAAGGTAGGGTGGAGGAGGCTGTTCCAAAGAACAGAAGTAGACAATGAAAAAGGGGTAGGTGAAGTTGGTTCACTGAGTTTCAAAGTGGACTGCAAAAGGGTGTTGGTTAGTAGTGGCTCTTGTTCTGATGATTTTGGTGGAAAATGGAGGAATAATAGTAGCCAATTCAGTAGAAAAGTGTCCATGAAAATATCTGTAGAAGAGGTACAAAGCAGAAACTCAATATCTGTGAGAGAGGTATCATTCAGAAGAGATTGCCCAGTTCTATCCAGAAGAGATAACCTCTTCTGGATAGAACTGGGCAATATCTGAGAGAACTTTGATGCACCTCTTCAAATATGGGAGCAATATTCTATGGATGGGCAGATTTGGGAGTTGTATAGTTAGCAGCTGAAGGTGTAAAGTAGTGTCTTCCAAAAAACCACACTAAGTTTTTTTTTTGGTAGCTGGAGATGCTAAAGTTGAAATGTGAGTGCTAGGAAAGATCAGAGGCATAGGTCAGTCCAGGGTATAATTAAAAGGTAATGGGAAGGGATGCAAGCTCTTTCTTGTGAGAGATCACAAGACTGAGTTTTGGTGGCACTGAAGTCTACAAGGTTGCTTTTGCCCCTTTGAATTACAGCTAGAAAATCAGAGTTCAGGTCATGATAGAGCTTGGGAAGCTTGAGCCTATGGTGCTTCCGCATTGATGGCAAAATGCAAGGAGAGGAAATTGTCCATCATGACGTGTAATGAGCAACCAGTGAAAAAGTTAGCAATCCAGTTGCAGAGTGCGGAAGGCAGACCATAGGATGGCTGTTTGCTAAGTAGGCTTCCATGCCAAACTTGATCAAATGCCTTTGAAATGTCGAGAGTAACCATGCAAGTTTCTTCAAATTTTTTCATGGCTTCAGTCCAGACATGGATGGATTAGCCGGTAGGTCTCTAGGTGGTTCAAGAGTTAGTTTTTGACTTTCACCATAATTTTAGAGAGAACAGAAGTGCTAGTTGACTTTTATCACCTTTTTTTGAGCTGGGCTGGATATGGGCTTGTTTCTATGTTGAAGAGACAATACAGAATAGGCATTAGGTCAGGGTCACAAGTTTTTAACACAATAGGTGGAATACTATCAGGACCAGATGCCTTGTTTGTATTCAAGTTATTAAGGATTCTTTGGATTTCTTTCTGGCAGAAGACTGTGGCTGACATGGAGAGAGCAGTTCTTGATGAAGAACAGAGAACTTTGCCAGTAAGCCTGCCTTGTCTACAGATGATGTAACTACAGTACTATCCAGATGTGAGGGTGGTGGAAACCTGGGTGGAAAAAAGTTGCACCCAATGGCCTTTGCAAGGGACCAGAAGTAGCCATTGTTGTGTATGAATCTATCAGACAACTGAAAAAATTCAACCTTTCACAGATAAAAATTAGATTAATATTTTAAATACCCAATTGAAATGAATAATTCCCAAGATATTGTTGAATGATATAATGTATCAAAAAATTAATTAAATTAATAAATAAAAATAAATATTGCCTTGTTTGCTACAATTTAAAAAAATAAATAAAATCAAACGTTGAGAAAGTGGAATTCAGCCTAAAGAATTTCTCTCAGTTTAAGTTACAGCTGTGACAAGCTGAAAGAAAGAATCAGCTTACTAAGAGTACACATGTCATATCTGAGTAGGATCAATTTATCAGGCATTTGTGATGGCATCTGTTAAATTTTGGGTGAATAACCATAAAGAATCTGCACGGTTAGCCTAGTAGCTATGCGCTTCGCAACCATATGCCTGGGAAGGAGTATCCTAGGTTTGATTCCCATCGGCGACTTGAGGAGCTTAAGGATCTTCCTCAGCAATAGCCAAGTTAGCCTGTCTTGGGCATGCAGGATTTTTTTTACTCAATTTATCATGGGGTTTTTCCTCCCGCAAAGCAGGCAAACTGGCCCCGTGAACACATGCTTTGACAGACACGGGATACCACTGGGAATAAGGAGCGACCAACCTATTCTGCTGGATTATAGGTTACGGAAGCTTACGCAGTAAAATGTGTAGGTCTGTGCAAAAGCGTAACATACGATGACAAACCATAAAGAAAAGCTGGTGACCTAAAGCTTTAATATATATGCCACAGAAGCATTACATGAGGTAATGCTTCTGTGGCATACATGACGGTCTGATAGCAAATTAAATTTCTAAAATAAATAAATTGCTATAATAAAAATTAAATAGCTATAATATTTATATTTATTTTAATAAGTATACAGTATAATTTAAAAACATTTATTTATCTATAACAAAGTATCTCTGTAACATAGTCATCAGGAGTCAATCTTTAGGTGCTGCTGTAACTACAGTGCCATCTGGATATGAGAGTGGTGGAAATCTGACATTATGACATTTGCTGTTCGTTTGGAAAGACCTTTGTTAAAATCCAGTCAAAAATGTAAGAAACTAAGATCTTTTCAACCAAATGCGAGTTATCCAGTCAGTGTGGTCACTGGCTAACTCGCATCCTTCTAATTTCCCTGTGAGAAACTGTTTCTTATCACATAAAGATGTATTGCATTGGTTTAGTGAATACAAGCATAACCATATGGCCCTAGTTTCTTTGGCTGTAATTTTAACCAATACCTACAATCAGTGCTTTTTTTTTGGAGGGGGGGGGAGTATGGTGTAGTACCTTTATTAACAGTGATATGTGTCATATGGATGTGGTATTGTTTTATTCAACTTTTTCCTGCTAGTATGGAATGCTGACTGTAATAATTTTAAATAATTTAAAAAGCATTGCCTGTAATAATTTTAATTTATTTTATTGAGCTCAGTCATGTGACATTTCAGAAAGTCACATGACAGCTCAACGAACAGGAGATTACAACACACCTGGAAAGATATCTAACCTGGTAAGCTAGTTATTAAATAATTAGCAGCACATCATTGCCTATAACAATTTTCTCACCAAAATTCATCTTGACATCCCTACAAATTCTCGTATTTTTCGGTTTATAAGATGCACTTTTTTGTACCTAAAATTTATCTGAAAATTAGGATCCGTCTTATACAGAATGCAGAACGTTACTGATTTGATAGGTGAAGCATATATGCTTTTCATATTCCCCTTTGTCTGAGAGGGAAGTTCTTTGAGTGGAGAATTATTGAGCTTTAAGCTCACCCCGGAAGGGCAGTGAGATTAGCTGTGTTCAACTGAGCATAGAATTGACTCGGGTCTTTTGCATTTGTATAATTCTGCTTCATTGTAATTTGAAGTTTGCTTGATCAGCGGGTTTGGATGATTGCTTGTCTTGAAGAACTTTTCTGCTAGATCATGAAAGAGGGATGTGATGTAGGGAATGTTGACTTCTCTGTGAATCTGGGAGTTTCTAATGAACCATGGGGCATCCAAAATCATTCTCAGGCATTTATTCTGTATCCTCTGCAGCCTTTGAATATTTGTATCCGAGGTATGGCTCCATGCAAGAGATGCACAAGTGATGACTGGGTGTATTACCATCATGTATATGAGTAGTTTGTTTAGATTATCCAGTTTGCTTCTTCTCTTGATCATGGGGTAGAGTTGCACGATTAGAATTGCACTTGAAGACATCCAAAGTTGCACTTTGGATGTCTTCAAGCTTATGTGTTTTATGTGACTGGTGAATTGAAGTTTTTTGTCAAGCATCACGCTGAGATATTTGACTTCAGTCTGCCATAAAATCTTGACTCCTAGCAGGTGTATGTCCTCCTTGATCTGGACCTTCTTTCTGGAGAACAGTATGGCTGAACTCTTCTGGGGGGTTTGCTTGGATACTCCAGTCCATCAGACACTTCTCCAGTGTATGAATAATGGTTTGGAGTCTTCTAATAGTCATAGAATGCAGTTATTGTTGAGCTTGGGTTTTGAGGGATATCGGATATGTAGATAGAAAACAGCAAGGGATCCAGAAGTGAGCCCTGTGACACACCTGCCAGGATCTTGCGTCTGGTTCATATAGTTTCATTAATTTTGACCTGCATGTATCTGTCTTTGAGGTATGTGTCAATTATTTTTACTAGATTAATTGGTATGAATTTGATGAGTTTGTAGAGAAGACCCTGATCGAAAGCCTTCCCAGCATCTATAAAGACTGTAGCTGTGTGGAGGTTCCAGGTAAAACCTTTTGTGATAAGTTCGACCAGTCAATGTATTTGTTGTGCAGTGCTATGGTTTTTTTCTGAATCTGAACTGCTCGTCCAGAATAATTCCTAGCTTATCAGTTGCTGTCTGAAGCCTTGTAAGGATGACTTTTTTCTGCCACCTTTCCAAGACTGGATAGAAGTTTGATAGGTCTGTAGCTTTCGGGGTGTTTAGAGTTCTTTCCAATCTTTTTGATTGGTGTGATACCTGCCGTTTCCCAACTTATGGGAAAATGCTTGAATCTGAGGATGGCATTGATTAAGTTGACTAGATGCACAATGGCTTTTCTGGGGAGTAGTTTGATTATTCTGTTTGTGATTCCATCTGGGCCTGGAGCCTTGTTGTTCAAATGGGTTATGATGTTTATAACTTCCGCTGGAGAAGTGGGTGTGATAGGTTCTGAGTTATCCTTTAAGACCAAGGAGGTCTTAAAACAACATCTTGTAGATAAGTACAACCCCTCTTATCCTTGGTCTTAAAACAACATCTTGTAGATAAGTACAACCCCTCTTATGAAAACCTGAATATCAGGTTTTCATAAGAGGGGTTGCATTGAGTTTCCAAGCTGTCGGCTAGAGCTTCTGCTTTTTCTTTGTCAGTGTGGATTACTCCCTTCTTGGTCTGAATTGGGATATAAGTTGTCTTTTAGTGCAGAGGGGTCTCAAGAATTTCCAGATGGAGTTGTCCTCTGGGTTTAAGTTTGCCAGCTTGGTTTCCCAATCTTGGTTTCGATGCTTTTGCAGACTTCATGGACTTGTTTATTTAGATTGTTCAAAGTTGTTTTATCTTGTGGGGCTCTTGTATTATGGTACCTCTTTCTGGCTTTGTTTTTTGATCTGATTAGATCCATGATTTCCTCAGGGATCTGGCTGAGCCGGTGAAAGACTGTAGTTTGGGTGACTGACTTTATTGCTTTTTTTTTTATTTGACTGGTTAGGTTGTTTACAGCAAAGTCTATCTCCTCTTTATTGTGAATAACAGGGGCTGGGCCGATGTGCTCTGGAAGAATTCTAGAGAATTTGTCCCAAGATATGAAAGAGTGTGGTGAAGTGAGTTGCTCGAGTGTATCGAAGTTAAGCAGGATGGGGTTGTGGTCGAAAGACAGTTCATTTAACGTTTCCAGCTGATATTTCTGAGGATGACAATATCAAGTACATCTGAGCTTCCAGTTAGGCTGTGATGAGTGGGCTCTGTAGGTCCAGCTATGACTATTGAGTTTTGGGTTGAGTAATGATACAGAATATGACCGTTGTCATTGATTGTGGAGCTGAACCAAGCTGTATGCTTGGCATTAACGTCCCCAGCCACAATAGTGGTCAGTAGAGCCGAGAATGGAGTCCAAATTAGCTGCTAACAGTGGGATGCGGGCGGGTTGTATGCATAGTAGATTTTGATGCTGCCTGTATTGTTGGAATGAATTTCAATAGCTGTTATCTCAAGGTTCTTGGTTTGTGGGTTGGTCAGGACATTGTAGCTTAAATAATTTTTGATGCATACTGCTGTGCCTCCTCCACCCACAACAAGTCTCTCAGTTTTAAAGCCCGTAATTTTGGGCTGTTAGCTGGCCTAAGATGCGTTTCGTTAACTAAGACTATATCAGGATTTTATCTGTGAGTGAACTCTTGCAGTTCAAAGATTTTGTTTATCAGGCCATTAGCATTCCATGCTATTATCGTGAGTTAGTTAGGTTTGAGTTTTTTATACATTGCATAGTGCTGTCAGTATGGATTGGGTTTCTAGATAAAATCTCTTTCTGGAAGATGGCGAGAAGTTAGCTTTGCTAAATTCCTACAGCATGATGGCAAGAGGTGCAGTTAGAACTGATGCTAGGTTGGAGCTTGCTTGCTCATGCAATGAAGGAATCTGTATTCGAGCTGCCTCCGCATATGTCTTGTTTGTGGATGAAGATCACGTGCCTTCCTGTACTGTTGAGATATTTCAAACAGGAGGGCAATTTGCTTGGTTGCTTGTGGTGTTATTACGTGGAGGAGCAGGGTGATAAACAAAATCCTTGAAATGCAAGGGTTCACTCTTGGTGACCCATGATTTTTTGGATGGAAAAGGCACCCCTTATAGTTTGCAGGGCAAGGTCCTCTACAATTGGCACAACAGGCAGGTATAGTCCTTGGCTTGGTGCAGGAGCTGGTCTGGTGTCCTTCACCACATTTTAGACATCTGTAGGCTACTCTGCACAAATTTTGGGCATGCCCAAATTTTTGGCATCTATGGCATTGGCCTGTCGATGCCCTTTTCCTTAGAGGCTCGGTAGCATTTTGAGCCTGCAGATATCTTTCACTTCATATATCCTTTTCTGGGTGTTGCTGACTTCTACTAATACTAAAGGCATTGGCCTTTTGTCAGATCTCAGCGTTCTGCTGACTTTGAGTGGGGTAAGTCCTTGACTGATAAGGTCAGCAGTGACCTCATCTGTTGTGATGCCCTCAGAAACCCCTCTGAGGACCACTTTTAGCTTTTTCTAGTTTGCAAGTGTGAAAGGCAATTTGGAATTGTCTAGCATTTTTGTCATTTTGCGACAGTCTGAGACAGCAGCAGGATGAATCTTAACTCCTGTGTCTGTATTTTAGGCCCTGGAGAAGTTGATGTTTTGTTCACCAAGGTTCCTTGAAACTGATGTCCACTTTTCTGTGTCTCAGAGAATCACTGGTGGGACTTTTTCTTTTTTGTCCATAATACATATGGACAAAAAAGATCTTAAAAAAGGTCATAAGTTCAGAGGTCCTCCGTCTTTTGGTTGCCTGTGCACCCTGGGAGTCGACCTGTCAAGGGTTCTTGGGTGATGGGATCGTTGTGAATTCGCCCTCTGTATCCTCATCTTCTTGATCATTGACCTGGGCATATATGTTTATAAATCTCAGAAATTCTGTATCAAACCTTTTTAGTATCTTCTTGAACAGGTCAAGCAACTGGTCTTTGCTAGAGGCTTGAACAATATCGTCCATGATGTCCATAGTGGGATAAAAAACGCCTTGGTACTTCTTGTTCAGTTATGCCTGTTTTGACAATCCGATAGGCTTGTAGCCTACTATTAGATCCTGTAGTATTCATGTTAGAGGTTTAATGTAATATTAACAGCACTGAGAAAGGATTAAAACTAATTTTAATACTTCCAATATTTCGTCTCTGTCACAGAGACATCTTTGGGGATTACAAAAACTTTTTGTAACAACACACACATAAATACAATACAAAGTGAAACTAAAGTCCTATCTACGTGGTGCACCCTCTATGGGCATTTGCAAATGGCCTGGGATATAAAGAGGGATCTCTGATAAAGTTTCCCAAATTTTGGGAAGTTTAATGCAACCGTATTTGTTTAAATTAGGTTGATTCCTGAGTGCAGATGCAGAGAAATGTCTTTCTTTTTTGAATTTACTATGGTGAAGCATGGTAGTTTTTTTCCAAGAGATCCTGTGGGATGTATCCAAAACATGGTCTGCAAGGCCAGATTGACCATAATCGTGTTTGCAGATGTAAGAACTGTGTTCTTCTAACCAGATGGATGCTGACCTGCCTGTTTGTCCAAAGTAGGCAAGTTTACAGGAACAAGGTACTCTATATACACCAGGCACTGATAGAGGAGGGAGCTGGTCTTTAGTGGAGCGGATAAGGGTAGCAAGTTTACGGTGGGGCTTAAAAGCTGTATTGAGGTTGTACTTTTTTAATGATCTGGCTATTTTTTTTGAAGTACCACAGATGTAGGGAATGGTGATGGCATTTCTGAAGTCCTTCGGGGAATGGGGAAAGGACTTGATTATTTTTTTAATTCTGTAATCATTATAGCCATTGGAAAGGAAGGTGTTGTGTATGTGTTTGGGTTCGGTTCTGGAACAAAGATTGTGAGCCCTATTGGTTAGAGTTTTAATAATGCCATATTGCTGGGAGGGGTGGTGGTGGAAGAGTTTGTGAATGTATCTGCCTGTATGAGTAAGTTTTCTATATACAGAGAAAGAAAGGTTATCATTAGGAAGGCGTGTTACTAAGGTGTCTAGGAAGGGTAAACTATTGTTATTTTCCTTTTCCATCGTAAACTGAATTCTTGGATGTAGACTATTGAGGTGACTAAGGAAGGAATCTAATGTGTCTGGGCCATGAGGCCAAATAGAGAACACATCATCTACATATCTTAGCCAGATAGAAGGTTTTAGAGGGGAAGAGTCCAAGGCTCATTTTTCAAAAAATTTTCTATGTAATAATTGGCAAGGGGGGGGGGGGAACCCATGGCAGTTCCCTCTATCTGTTTGTAGATTTTGTTCTTCCAAGAGAAATAACCAGAGTTGATGGCAAAGGAAAAGAGCTCTAAAATATCAGAAGGAAAAACGTTTTTTAAGAGTGTTAAGGTGTCAATTAGGGGAATATTTGTAAACAAACAGATGATGTCAAAGCTGACCAATATAGCTGTATTATTTAAAGTAAGATTTTCAATTAAGTTTTTAAAATGGGTGGAGTTTTTTTTACATAAGATGAGGTAAGACCAGTGGGGGGGGGTCAAAGAGTTAGCTAGCTGCTTTGATAATTTGTAGATTTATAATTTTGATAATTTGAATTTACTATGGCTCCACCATAGTAAATTCAAAAAAGAAAGACTTTTCTTTGAATCTGCACTCAGGAATCAACCCAATTTAAACAAATACGGTTGCATTAACTTCCCAAAATTTGGGAAACTTTAATTATCAGAGATCCCTCTTTACATCCCAGGCCACCTGCAAATGCCCATAGAGGGTGCACCACCTAGATAGGACTTTAGTTTCACTTTGTATTGTATTTGTGTGTGTTGTTACAAAAAGTTTTTGTAATCCCCAAAGATGTCTCTGTGACAGACGAAATATTGGAAGTATTAAAATTAGTTTTAATCCTTTCTCAGTGCTGTTATTACATTAAACCTCTAACATGAATTCTTCACAGCACTTAAGCCTCAACACACGTAGATCCTGTAGATTCATGTAGAAGTCTACTAGCAAGCTTCTAATGTCCTACTAAAAGGGGAAAGGAGTGTCAAGAACTCACTTGGCCAAACAGAGTGAAACCTACCTCCCTAAAATACCACAAATCCACCACTAGTTCTCGTTTCGGGTGAGACTTACACGACCATCAATCCTCGTGCATTTTTCATGCAGAGGGGGAGACAGTAGAAATCAAACTATCAGTGCCAGTGCAATGTGAGATTCCTGCAAAACCTTGTATGCAATCTAATCAGGCTCAATCTAAAGTAATATGTCTGTTCTCGTCAAAAGTAGAATCCGCGTCTTATACACTGATGTTTTTTTTTTATATATGCTCAGTATACGTCATCGCTTGTCGGTAATGTGTGATCAATTTGAATAGTTGCAAGGTCGTTAACGGTCAGGCATTTAAGCTATTACATTATTTATTATTACATTAATTAATACATTATTATATTCAAATTATTTTATAACCCAAGGATTCTATGAAACAGACATAGCTATACTAGGGTTGTCAGATTCTGGAAAACCAAATACGGAACAATTTTGGTGAGTTGGTTTTGCAAAATAAGTATGAAGAGCCTGTGTAGCTCAGTGGACGGCCATTTGCACACCACGGTGCTTAACCGCACGAGGAAGACTTCATGGTTTCGAATGTAGTTGGCGATTAGAAGAAATTTTCCTTAGCGTTTTTTCGACTGGCTCCCGAGTTAGTTGATCTCTGGCATGGGCAAGCGGATTTTTTCTCCCTGAAACTCGGGTTTTTCGTTCCATGAACTCAAGAAAATCGACCGTAGAACCCACATTATTTCAGACATTAAATACGAGTGTTAGGGTTGGGGACCACGAGATGGCGGCATTTGTTGAGCCGTCTCTCTTCACTGCATGCCTGTTAATTAGGGATAGCCTTGGGCCAGCTATCTCTGATTGGGTACCAGTGGAGGTTGAACTGCCCACCCAGTCTCCAAAAGTTAGATAGGGCTAAATGGCCTCATCTACTCCCTATATGCAGGAATAAAAAGGGGTTAGCCGATTTTTTTTTAATAAGTATCAAACGTTCGTCTACAGATTTTGCATTTAACTTCATCGTTATGTTTTCCTTTTTGCAATAAAATTCCATTCTTTCGAGCACTTTCGTTTTGGCATTGTTAAGGGCTTCAGGAAAGAAACAAAATTTAACCAAATGAGAACTGTTTGAAAATAAGCAAATGCAATATATCATTATTATAATTATTCGCGACACCTCCATGGAGTCCGAAGACTCATCGCGGGAGGACAACTCTTCATCTCCACTACTATACAGAACCTCTACTACCAATCAACGCCATCTACTGCCCACAACCACCATCGCCACTGTTAGTATTTTTTGTCTGTATGCAGGCTGAAAAATCCGAGTTTTGGGAGAAAAAATCCTGCTACCTCCATATGAGATTGGCTAACTCACCTTCAATTGAAAAAGTCCATCTAAAGATTCCTCCTGTCATGACGAGAATCGAACTTAGGCCTTTTCCAATCAACAGCACTTGTTTGCCAGCCTCTTCATCGGTGGCTGCTATAATTAGTGATAGACATGGGCCAGCTATCTCTGATTGGCTACCGGTGGAAATTGAACTGCCCACTCAGTCTCCAAAAGCTAGATAGGGTTAAAAGGCCTCGCCTACTCCCTATAAGGGAATAAAAGGCATTAGCTGATTTATTTATTTAAATCAGTTTAAGTTGGATTATTCAAAAAGAATATTGAAAATAATAACTGCTTAACATAATATTTGTAATTTTATCTTTTCATTAAAATACGGGACATAAGGCTGTCCCTACAAGTACAATACGAGACAGCAAAATTCGACGTAAAATACAGGACGTCTGGCAAGCCTAAGCTATGATTGCATTTAAGCATAGTGCGATTGAGTGTGCAAAAAAGAATGGCAACAGGGCAGCAGAGCGGCACTTTGGGCCTCCTGTTACAGAAAAATGGTACGAACTTAGAGGAAACAGGAGCAACAATTAATGGAAGCAAATTCTAAAAAACACAATCTCGAAAGAAAACTGACAAAATGGCAAGAAATTGAAAATGAATTAAAACTTGGATAATGGATCAAAGAAGGTCGGGTTGCTGTGTATCTACAAAAATGATGGCAACAGAAAGAAATATCAATTTTACAGGGTTGGCCATCATGTTGCTTTAGATTTATGAAAAGAAATGATTTTATGCATGCGTACAAAAACGAAAATATCAAAAAATACCAGGCGAATTCGAAAATAAAATTATTGAGTTTCACAGATTCATCATAAATGCTAGAAAGCAAGACAAATTTCAACTTTCACAAATAGCTAATATGGATGAAGTGCCTCTGACGTTCGATGTGCCCTTGAGGGCACATCGAACAAGAATGTTAACTCCAAAAGGTAAAAATAAATAAATAAAATTGTTAACATTTCTGGTCATGAAAAAAACCAGTATATTGTGTTTTGTCGTGCTGTGCGGATGGAACAAAATTGCCACCACCTTTTTTTAATTTTTAAAAGAAAAACTGTCCAAAGAAAACCTTCCCAAAAGAGTTTACATTCATATTCATCCAAAAGGATGAATGAGGAAGAGATGAAGTTATGGATAAAGAAAGTGTGCTCTGAGCAGTTTACGTCAGAAACCTGCTTTGTTAGTATAGGATCAGTTTAGATGCTATAAAACCGAAACTCTTAAGAAGGAACTTCGTAAAATGAAAACAAAAATAGCTTTAATTCCAGGAGGACTCACCTCCGTGCTTCAACCTTTAGATGTATCAATAAACCATTTAAAGGATTTATGAGACAAAAATGGGTCAATTGGATGCAATCTCCAAATTTTTAGGAAACCTACAAGTAGGAGAAAGGAGGCCACAATTTCGCAGGTGTGCGAATGGGTAAAGAGTTCGTGAAATGAAGTGAAACCCGAAATTATAAAATCTTTTCAAAAGTCTGGCATTAGTAATTCTCTTGACAGTACAGAGGTGACTTATTTCAAGAAACAAGATGACTCGGTTTCTGATGAAGAATAAGTTCAGAAAATTTTGAGGATAAAGATGAACAGAGATTGAAAAGAAGATTAATGAAATTTATAAAAAATTATTTTGTTTATATTATGTTAGCTGTTTTAATGGTTTTTTTAAGAATAATTGTTTTTTAATGTAATAAACGGATAATATATGCATTAAAATTTAAAATAGAACAAAAAATATAATATTTACGTGAAACTTTTGATGCATAATTTGTGCGTCTTACTAGCATTCTTTTCAGCCTTATTTAGAGTTTACTGTGCACATTAATCCATAAGCAGTGTGATCGATCATTGTAACAGGTGGAATCTTTACGTGTTTTTTTTTTTTTCTTCCTATTCACGGTGAGTTATCCTGCTACCGCCGTATGAGACAGGCTTTCTTCACTCACTTTGACTTCAGGAAGGATGAATGAGTGAAATGAACAGAACTTGGCTTAATGGAATGCTTATAAATGCATGCATTTATTAACAAAACTTCTTTCTCAATTAATGAACTTGCGCAGCAAGCATGGAGGAGAATTCGCCCCTGATGACAGGTTATTAAGAAGTGCATATGATTAGTGCGGTATTAACAAAAGATCGCGCGATCAAAAGATAAAAGCAAGCCGCCAGTTGAGTTGAAATGCTAACTCTCTTCAACCAAATTCCATATGTGAAACTGCCATAACAACATTCACTATATACAGTAATCCCTCGATTGGTGCGCCCCCGATTATTGCGTCATTTTTTTTCGATACCCAAATTCGATTATTGCGCCTATATACATCTTAAAAATAAATCTTACAGATTTTAAAAATTTTCTATCTATACAATTTTATGGCCAACTATTTTAAAAAATCACTCACCAGAATGAAATAATTTAGTTACCGATTTAAAACATTTTATAAAGTTATTTTTAATGGCATACTACACTACTTCCATGTACACAATGTTCCAAATTTTTACCGCCAAAATTTATGTTGTCTGCTATATTACGCCCACAGATTCGAGACCTTTCGACACTTCTGCGCATGTCATAAAAAGTAAAATTAACTTCTCTTTTATGGTCATTGTAGTTTTTAAAGTGGTAACTATTTTGCTTGTATAACAGTTGGAAAATTTTATCTATAAAGCGTGTGATTTCGCGTATTGGTGACCAATTCGTACGTCCTTCATTTCTTTCTCCCCTTCGATGATAACGAGTTAATTAAATCTCGTTCTGAAGAATTGAGTGATTCCGACCTGCTAAATTTAGATGCACATCGGTAAGATCCCGAAGAATATGACGAAAATTTAACCACTGATAATCAGCCAAAAGAGATTTCACAGAAACAATTTGAAAATATTTTTCGTACAATCGAAGTTTTTAAGCAGCAATGCCTGGAGGCTGACCCTGATGAAGAGAGAAGCAGTAAAATTTGCAGAAGAGTAGAAGAGGCAATAGGGCCATACCGTCGGTTGTATGAAAAAAAGAAACAAAATGCCCGCCAAACTACGTCAGCTCAATTCTTTGTTAAGTAGAATTAATAAAATTTATATTCTGAATATGTTTTATTATCTTTCAGTTTCATGATTTTCCTTTAACTAGGCCCTGAGACATACCTTAATTCTTTTATAAAAAAAATTAAGGTTCAAGAAAGAAATTTGAGGAACGAATTATACTTTTCCCCATAGGTTATTGTATTCGATTAGTGCGTTTTCAATTAATCCGCCTGTTTTAAAGAACGCATTAGGCGCACTAATCGAAGGATTGCTGTATATATATTTCTTAGTTTTAACACGTTCGGTTGAATTTCATTGCTGCTTTGCGAACTCACACACATTTAATTAATAACAATAGTTTTTAGTTAGATACTGTGTTTGCCATAGGTTTTGCTTGAGTCTATACAGCACAGTTTCTTTATGAGAGGACATGTGATTCATTCATCAGTGTCGTTTTTATCCATGTTGTCTCTAAAAAAAAAAAATAATAATAATCATCTAACGCCTTTTTATTCCCGTATACGGGGAGTAGGCGAGGCCATTTAGCCCTATTTGTTGAGAAATATATAAAAGTAATTGTTTTTCTTGCCTCTGCAATATAATGGTTATTGGGGAGGGCCTGTTGATTACTGCGGGAGCAGTTACTATCGCCCCAACATGCACGTGTTTAAGCTTTTTTTCATGTGCAAGTTATATGCGAAACTTTTTAATTTCTTTTTTCGAAAAGTAAAATCAGGCGCGAGTTATACGCGAGTGAGAGTTATATTCGAGTAAGTACGGTGTTTCAACTATGGATAAGTACATGGTACCTTCTTTAACCCTGAGGAAGTCGCTATCGAAAAAATTGCAGCTTAGATCGCATGTATCCGAGAGATACATTCATACTAGTATGTGCTGATATGCGATTAAAAAAAAAAAACTACAAATATAGTACATGATGGTTTATTTTCAGATACAATCTAGAAATTATTGAGGGAAAAAAAAAAAAAGAAACAAATTTAAAAAAAAAATACTAAACTTTACCAATACTATACTGACATCGGAGTTCGCGGTATCTCTCAGATACAATTTATTATCAAATATCACATACTTTTACATAACACGTGTTAAAGCAAACTGACTTCAATTTTTTAGCGAATAACGCTTTCGGCGAATTTTTCTTGCGATGAATTTTCCCTGCGATCAATTGTCCGTGAACCTTCCTGAGTTACTCGATCTCCGGCATAGATAAGTTGGTTCCCCGTCTTCCGTAACTCGGGTTTTTCGTCCCGCAAACTTAAAAAAATCAACCGTAGAATTCACTATTTCAGACAAGAACATATCATGTTGGTGGTAGTTACCATGAAATGGCAGCACTTGTTTGCCAGCCACTTCATCGGTTACTGCTTATAATTGGTGATATAGTCTTGGGTCCTCTATCTCTGATTGGCTACTGGTGGAGACTCAACTGGCCACTCAGTCTCCAAAAGCTAGATAGTAGGCCTCGCCTACTCCCTATAAAAGGGAATAAAAAGTGTTAGCTGATTTTTTTTTATATATGCTAAAGGACTTGCTCAAAATTTCTGGTAAAATCTCATGCATTTTGAATCATCTGATATGCTTTTATAATATGTATTGAATTCAACTGTGGAGTAATTTGAGAAAATCTCTCTTAATTTCACACATTTTGGGGATCGGGATTGTAACATTTTTTTTTCTTTTTCTACTTCTCGACCAACCTTGAACTTTCCTGTTTGACATATTTATGGTTATATAATTAAATAATATATCCATAAATTATTTAATAATATATTCTAGCGTAAGAAAATATGGTATTACTATTATTTAGCAGTGACAAATCTAATTACTAACAAACCAAAACAAACAAATGCTGAACCGCTGAACTACAGTTAGGCAATAGCTCCTGTGTGGTGGGAGGTGATGTAACTCGTTGAGTATACAAATTCATGCATCGTCTTATGTGTATTTTGCTGCATTTCTTGCCTTTTCAGATGCATTTTTATTTACGGTCGCATTTTCTGAATAAAAGTTACCATTGAATGAGATTAAAAAAACACCATGGTAGATATTTCAGCTGCACGACGTGTCGAAGTATCTTAAAAAAAAAAAGGGGGGGGGGGTGTCCAAAATCTAATTTTGAAAGCGGATGAATGTAGAAAACTATTTCTCAACAAGACTATTTAACAATTTTGGGTCTCAACAGTCCAGATGGTATTATTATTGTAGCATCACAAAAAAGCTCAATGGAGGACATTTTCTTCTCCAAATTCTGCAAAGACCAAGAAAAACTTCCCCCACTTTCCCAAGAAATGCTCCATCTTCTGTCAGAAAGATATCAGAATTCCAAACAATCAGACACCAAGTCCTGATTATGTACTTCCTTCTGTGCTCAAAACGTGTTTCTATATCGCCTTTTGAATCTTTCCTGCTATACTCAGCTACGCAAAGTCCAACTCTACCTCACCGTGGTGCACCCTGGGCTGTTGGGAATCCTAACCGTTATCGGACTGGACCTAAGTCCCCGATTCCTGCGCGGCCCACACTCACCTTTCTACGGCGGTGCTAAGAATCTCGCAATTGAAAAACAGGCCGCCTCTTAAATCTATGAAAATGGCCATCGGAACCCTCAATACTCGAACTTTGGCAAGAGACTACAGAATACATTTATTAATTAAAAAAAAAACTAACCAATATCAACTTAGATATCCTACTAGTGAATGAAATAAAAAGATTGAAAGAACTGAGCAAGATGGTACGATGGCTCACAGATACTCCTCGGAGCATCCTCAAAAAAGGCAGAGTGGGCTTCATTGTTAAATCTAGCCTCACCAAGTCGATCCTTTCTTGTAACATCATATCTGAAAGAATAGGCGTACTCGTAATTGGAATAGAGAACAATATAACAATAAAATTAATATCCTGCTATGCTCCAACATGTAGCTGATAATCAAGAAATAGAAAACGTTTACATGAATCTTGAACAGGCATTAAATTACAAGTCAACATACGCATTCGTTGGTGGTGACTTTAATGCCAAAATAGGATGTGGAAAAGAAAACGAAAAGTTTATAGGTCCACATGGCCTGGGAGAAAGAAACAGAAGAGGAGAGAAATTAGCTGAATAACTCTATCATTAACACTTTTTTCAACAAACGCCCAGGAAGAAGATGGACTTGGCAATCACCGAATGGAGACACAAAAAAAAAATGAAACCGACTACATTTTAACAGACTGTAAAAGACTGGTACAAAACGTTGGTACAATAGGCGAAATATATTTCACAGATTCTGACCACAGACTCATTAGAACCATTATAAGAATAGACCACAAAAAAAGAACAACATATCAGGCCAACATCAAACCACAAAAGACAACCCAAACAAACAGACTACCAGAAGTTCAGGAAGTACATAGAAGAGACTGAATGGACTATTAAGAACTGTTACATAAATGCTGACTATATTGACTGTATTAATAAATTCAACGAGTGTAACAAAAAATCAGAAATTCCTGAAACAAAAGAAAAGAGAACGACTCTCACTTCAAACTATAGAACTACTGAAAAAGAGAAAACAACTGAAGAAATCCGAAGGAAATTTTCTAGAATACAAAATTATCTGTAAGTTACTAAGGAAAAGAATTCCAGAAGACTACAAAGCTTTCAGGATACAAAAACTAAGAGAAGCAGTGCAGGCAAAAACCAACCTGAAAAAAAATAGAGAAAGACTTAAATTTTAAACAGTCATTTCTATCTGCTTTGCAGGATCAAAATGGAGAAAAACATTAATACAAAAATAATAGAAGAAACTGTGCAAAATTTTTATAATGATCTCTATGCAACTAAGTGCCAAGTTTCAGAACCTATCATCCCAAAACCAAGCAATATACCAGATGTACTTCCAGAAGAAATAGAACATGCCCTTTAGAAAATGAGTAAAGGTAAAGCCTCAGGACTTGCTCATGTTAAGAATGAAGAAATCCAACAAGGTGAACCAATTATTTTCAAAGCATTGGCTGCCAGATTCACGTGGTACTTCAATCTGGAATCTTTCTTTCTTAGAAAGAAAGATTCCAGGGGAATGGAAGACCTCCAAAAGCATAGTTTTCAAAAAAGGGAACAAGGGGAAAAAAAAAAACTATCGTCCAATCTGTCTACTCTCTCACATATATAAGATCATGAACAGAGTAATACTGAACAGAATCCAAAACACTCTCGAAAACAACTCCAGCAGAGAGCAGGCAGGATTGATGGCTTTGAAAATAATGGGTTCACCTTGTTGGATTTCTTCAGCCTTAACATGATCATATCCAGGCCATTGCACAACTAACAGAAAAATGCAAAGAATACCGAATCCGTCTATGTTTTTTCCTCTTTATTGATCTAAAAAAAAAAAGCATTTGATACCATAGAACACAATGCAGTCATCAGTGCCTTACTGGAAATAAATGTGGACCCTACTTGCATCCACATGATAAAAGAAATTAACAAAAATCAGACAAATAACCCTATTTGATCAACCTATAAATATACATATAAAGAGAGGGGGGGGTCAGTCAAGGCGATGTAATCTCCTCAAATCTATTTACCAGCCCTTTAGAAAACATTCTAAAAAAAAAAAAAAAAGACCTAAACGGAGGAATAAGTAAGCATAGATGGTGAAAAACTACAAATCCTTATGCCTGCCGATGATCTAATACTGATATCCCACAACCCAAAAGACCTAGAAGAAATTGGTGAAAAAATATGCACAAACAGCAGTAAGACAGGCTTAGAAATGAATCTAGAAAAAACAAAAATGGATCAAAAACATCTACACAAGTGACCGTCACCTTATGTATTGATAACATCCCTATAGAACAAGTTGACTCCTACAATTACTTAGGACAAACAATAAAAACGAATAACGATTTATCTGAAGAACTAGCAAAAAGAAAGAAAGCTGCATGGTTATCATTTAACAGACTAAAAGAAACATTTACTGATCCAAATCTTGACATCTCTGCGAAGGCAAAACTATTTAATAGTGACATTCTTCCATTACTCACGTATGGATCAGAAACATGGAACACGACAAGAAAAGAAGAGACTCTCAGAATAACTCAGCGTGCAATAGAACGTAGGATTTGTAACATCAGCAAAATGGAACATGTTAGAAACACGGAACTAAGAAAGAGATCAGGCATAAAAGATGTGGTAACTGCAGTATATGAAAGCAAGATGAGATGAGCAGGTCACATAGCCAGACTCAAGGATAACAGATGGACATATAGAATACCCAACTGGCAACCAAGAATAAAGAGAAAACCAGGAAGACCACCTACAAGGTAGGAAGATCCACTAGTGAAATCAATGAGTAACATGGAAGAGAGGCTGAAGATCGATCGTTGGAGTGATCTTTGTGACCTGCACTCATGGAGAAATCCTGAGTGAAACACAGGTCCATCAAGATAATACTCAGCGGGTTCCAAAATTTGCTTAGTTGTTTAGAATTACAGCATATGGTATTCAGGCTGAGTCCAGTGTATGTATCAGGAATGTAAATTGCATATGTTATTCTGGCCAGTTTGCCTTCAGTCCCATATGAGGCCGGTTAACTCATTTTCTAATGAAAAAAAAAAAAAAACATAGAATCTAGCCCAGTTTTTTTTTTTTACCAAACAAAGAAAATCGTCAGTACCTGAGCTCACTACTGTTTAATCGTGATTACTTTTATTCTCACAAAAATCGCAAGGAATAACATCAACAGCCAATTTCTCCATCTGAAAAGCCCACCAAACGGGTCGAGAGTCATGAAATTCCTATCAGCCACGGAAAAGTCTGGAGAAGCTCATGGTTGCTCTTGCCATTTCTAGAGCATCTGAATGGGTATAGCACAGAAGTCTACTCAGCAAACTACCATCTTAGAGTAGGTTGCAACTGTGCAATTAGTTCGCAGCTTCTGTAGTCATTCGCTAAATGTCAAAGTTGATGGCTCTTCTCTCAGATTTCGCCACCAATGCTGCAGTACTACAGGGTTCTATACTTTTACCTACTCTCTTCCTCCTACACATAAAAAGATCAAACCCTATGCAGAGTTATGCTCATGAGAATACACTCCATTCCTCTTCATTGGACGAACCTTGTAATGCACAATCGTTAGAAGCTTTAGGATTTTCCATAACTCATACCTAAAGAAGTGATCTTGCTATTGGATAAAGGAAAAGCTTCTGAAGTTCAAATGATATCAAATGCTTCCCTGAGATTTCTCGCAAGATGTATCATATTTCACCTTCCTTACTCCTGATATTACTCAAATATCCAAATACAATCGGAATTTCTTATACGAATGGCACAAAACACATCTAACTCATAGCTTCACCAACCTGCTAAAAAATCAGGTGTAGTTTTCCAGTTTAGACGCCATTTCTCACCTGTATGACTGTCAACACCAGAATGGTTCCAAATCCACCCAACCTTGAATACTGCTCACACATTTCAGGGTGGTACGTACACCTAAAACTTCTGTAAGAATGATTGGATGCTATCCAGAAGACGACATGCATCAATGCAACAGCTTAGAGCTTTCACTTCATTACAAAACAATTTTTTTTAAATATTAGACCTAAAATATGCCAAATAGACGACGTTTTGTCTCTTCTATAGGTATTTTCAGGAATAACGTTTTATTGGAATATTCACCATCGCTATACCAAGGATGTACGAACATAAGCGGCTGCTGGTCGGCAGCCACTTTCCGCCTAGCTTCAAACTGAAGGAGTCAACTTTTTTTCCTTCCTTTGTTCATTCTACTCGTATTTGCTTCCGTCCTTTGGAACAGCCACTTCTCACTGTCTCTCCCAAAGACCATAATCTTCAATTTTCAACAAACAGTACTATAGTTAGTGGCCATGCTATTTGTTGTAGCAAATCGCTTCATACAACATAATTACAAAATGATACGTTTCTGCAGTTCATACACTTAAAACAGTCGAAGGCCAACCACTGTGGAGCTGTCTAATTTAATAATTGGGTTTATATATGCAAATAAAGGTTCATATTCGTGCCTGTAGCCATGCGGAAACGAAGTTTACATTAATAGCGCTAAGCCACCCAAAGAATAATCATTCTAACTTCCATTCTACATAACCATTAAACGAATTTTTTTTTTCCCCGACTGGTTCATGGGTTATCGACCTCCATCACAGGAGAACATACGGTTCTTTTGTAAACTGAAGAAAATCGACAGAACTCATATTCAATACCGCCGCTAACATGTATGGCGCCTCCTTGATAAAAATGTACAAAACGTTTTTAAACTAACGCAGTGGCGAACCCAGGGAAAAGAAAAAGGAAAAAACACTAGAAAAATTTCCAAAAATGTTTCCCTAATGAAAATTAATTTTTTTTTTTTTATTTATGTTGCGTCGCGTCTTCTATTTCTATACTACTTATGAATTAGCAATCATTGCAGATGCTCAGTCGTATGTGATGTGTAGTGTGTATTCTCAAATCGTCTACTCAACTCCCACCCCCCACCCCCCCAAGATTAAATCCTGAGTGAGCTACTGAACAAACGTATATATTAAAACAGATTTATTAAAACGACAAACTCTTGTATATTTTTTACTTGCCGTTCTTGAAAATCAGACTATACTTTCGCAAATACCCCAAAGCAGAGCTCCGATCACGATCAACGCACGTACAGTAATAAAGTCCTTCCCACAGGCGTCAGCGCGAACGTTCCAGTATTTCAATAATCGAATATTGTTCAGATGACTACAAAACTAACTTAGAGAGTCAATAGAAAGATAGACGGGTGTTGATTTATATCTGCACAGAAGAAGACTCGGCTCAGCTCGTAATTGTTAGACTGACCTTACCGGAACTGCAACAATACGCTCATCGGAAGAGAGACGCAGATTGTTTCAAATTGCGCGATACATACGGTTTTTCTGAATTGATATACAGCACTTGTTTCGGAAGAAGTGTAATCTGAGTAACGAACACAGCGGATGGTGTTCGGAATGAAGAATTAATTTATAAAACTTAATCCCCCCCCCCCTTTATGGCGCCTTTGTGCAGATCACAAATCGCACACCTGCTTGCAGCGGCCCTGCTCCTATTATTTCAGGTGCGTTATTGACATGGTGATTACATCTCTAAGCCGGCTTATAGATGTGTTTGAAGAATGAGATAAATATATATATATATATATATATATATATAGAAATAGAAGACGACACAAGATAAATTTTAAAAAAATGAATTTTTATTAATTAGGAAAAGATTTTTTGAAAACTTTTGATTGTTTTTTTTTTCCTTTTTCTTTAGGGGGGGGGGGGCCTTGGCTACCCCGTCTGGGTGCGCCACTGATGACGACAAAGGGGCTGGCTAAGTATCGATTTTCGTTTGCTAAGCTAACAGTTGTGCCTACTCCCTTCGCGGAAAAAAGTTACGGGATTTATTTTTATTTATTTTAAGTTAACATGATCACGGGAAAGACCTATATTCTACATCTGATCAAACTTGGTTGAAATTAATGCCGGCTTAGAGATATGTGTGAAGAATGAGATAAAAACCTTCTTTTTGGCCTATTATTAATTATATTTCCAGTTGAAATCTGGCAGACTGTGTCCAGTGACTCACACTATGTGAGTCACAGGACTTCACTATGGATAGAATTAATAAAATGAATGTACAAAATTTGTTGCATCATCTCAATTTCAGTGTCAATCAAGCATTTACAGCGGAAATAACATGCGATTAAAAATAGGCTGGAGTAGTATTATTGGCTGAATAATAGATTATTCTGCAGGATTCGATCAAGAATTTCACTGCTTGTACAAACAACTTTCTTACATTCTTAGTTACAGAATGATTCAAAAACAACTGAAAATAAAATAAATCACATAAAAATATATATGTAATGGATACAATGATGTTTCAGTTCATGTCTGGAAACTCCCGACCCACCTATCCTGATTCAGTGCACAGTTATTGGACTCAAATCAACCACAACTGTTATGCCACCGCTATCTTTAATCTTACTCCGCCATGGGATCCTTAGTGGCCTCATGCTAGTCCCAAGATTGGATAAAGGAGGAGGATCGGTCAGATGAGTGTCGATGCTCTGACCGTAAAGAAAAAACACGATTATTATCTGATGTCTATTTCTACACGATCAACAGTTAAAACATGCCGGCTCGGTCGTCGCCCGGATGAGCAGGGTCCACAGTACCAATCGAGACCGGGATTGGATCGAAAAGTGGGATACCGAAAGGAAACAGAAGCTGAAACTGACTAAACTATTATCAGTAGGGACATGGAATGTAGGGACACTTTGGATGTCAGGAAAACTAGAATTACTTCGCGAGGAAATGAAGAGATGATATACTAGGATTGGTGGATGTGATATACTAGGATTAGTGGAGATGCGATAGCCATCACCAGGAGAGATAAAGGGATGCGAAGTCATTTGCTGTAGACCACGAGGTGATCTGTAACACAAGATTCCAACAAAAGGAGTGTAAAAAAATTCACGTGGCAATCAAATAATTGGTAAACCAAAAACATGATCGATATGATTACGATTAAAAGAAGATGGATAACATCAGTAAAGCAGTGTTGTCGAACTTTTCACGGAGCAGATATAGATTCGGATCAGTTTAGTGATTGCAAACATCAAGTTGAAATTAAAAAGAAAATATAAACACCCCCATCACCAGAAACGAATAGATACTGAAAGAATAAGTGAAGCAGAAATAGGAAGAAAGTACAGAACAGTGTTAGAAGAGAAACTTAAAAGTGTGGATAAAGAAAAAAAAATTGGAATCTAAGAATGAAAGGTGTAATGAAGGCAATTGAAGATGCAGTTGAAGAAACAGTACCAGAAGAGAAGATCAAGAAGTGATTAGACAAGAAACACTGAAGTTAGTACAGAAGAATGGTGAAGATAAGAAGGGATACATCAGAACAAATAGAGGAGCAATACAGAAGAAAGTGTAATCAGATGAAAAAAAAGCAGTCAGAATGGATAAGATGAAGTGGTCAAAAGTCCAATGCAATAATATAGAGCACTATGAAGAGCATAAAACTATGGAGGTGTACAAAATTATTAGAACCATTAATACAAGTTGGCAACCAAAACAGATCACAATTAAAGATGAAAAAGGCAAAATATTGATGAATAAAGATAAAATTGTACAGTGGTGGACAAGATATTGCAGTGAGTTATATGAAGAAAAACTAGATTCAGATAGCATTGGAAACTGATGAAGAACTGAAGCAGAAATCACAACCACGTAATGAGTATGTGGACATTTAAGAGGAGAGGTAAAAAAGCAATAGGACGGCTAAACACAAGTCCTGGTAATGATAACATCACTGGAGAAATGATCAAATATGGTGGCGAAAGTATGGTTACAGAAATATGCCATGTAATATGGTATGGAAAGGGAAAATGCCAGAGGAGAGGGTGAAATCGATGTTGGTGAAATTATACAAGAAAAGAAATAAGCTAGAATGTAAAAATTATAGCACAATTGCTTTGACAAGTCACCTTGATAAGGTGATGATGATATTGACAGAAAGAATGAAAACAATTGGAAGCATACTTTGCAGACGAGCAAGCAGGATTTAGGAAAGATGGAACTACATATCAACAGATTTTGACAATCCGGTTAACAGCAAAGAAAGCTAGGAGAAAAAACATATATACTTGCTTTATTGAATTTTCAGAAGGCATTTGACAGTATCGACCAGAAAGTGACATTAGCAGTGCTAGAATCCTATGGAATTGATAGAAAACTAATAGCTATATTAAAAGATGTTTATAAGAATGCAATGGCAGCAGTTAGAATAGGTGATGATTTGGGGGAATGGTTTAGTACAAGCAGGAGGTACTAGACAGGGGGGACCCAATATTACCAAGCATTTTCATCGCACATTTAGAAAGAGCAATGGACAAAATGAAGGAAGATGCAAAAAGAATATCAGTACCTGGGATGATAATTAACAATCTGAGATTTGCAGATGACATTGTTTTTATTGAAGAAGACGAAAGAGAACTACAAAAAACAATGAAAGTTTAAATGAGGAAGGGAAGCGAAGAGATTTGGACTTGTTATGAACTTGGAAAAAACAAAGGCAATGGTATTTGGTGAGAAGAACGTGAAACAAAAGATGCAAGTGGGTGGAATTGGTATAGAAAATTTGTAACAATTCACATATTTGGAAGAAAAATGACATATGATCTGGACTGTAAAAAAGAAATAAAGATCAGGATTGCAAAGAGAATAACAAATCTGAAGGCCATGGATAACATCTGGGAAAGTAAAGTGATCAGCCAGCAAACAAAACTACGAGTGCTGGAAACATGCATCTTTAGGGGTGTAGTGTATGGATCTGAAACGTGGGTCATAAATAAGGGATCAAGAAAAGAATTTTGGCATTTGAAAGAACTTGTTACAGGACGAGGCTAAGAGTAGGATGGGTACAGAAAATCACAAATGAAGAGCTCTGTCGGAAGATACAACCAAAAGAGAATCTAATGAAGATTATACAACGCAAGCTGCAATTATGTGGACACAACTGCAGAATGAGTGAGGATCGGAAGATAAAGATATTCATGTTTGGTATTATGGATGGTGTAAACAGAAAAGGTAGACCATACAGAGAATGGATAGACAACAAAGGACAGATGTGGAATGGGCGTACAGAATCTGTGACACATCACTGGACAAAGAAAGGTGGAAGAAGATAGTGAAGGAGGCATCTGACACCAACAGGCAGTAAGCCCATGGTTCGTGATGATGATGTTTAACCTAGGTAACTGGCATGAGGAGTAATACACCTAGAGGAAGTGTTATCAGTCTATAGGAAATGAATATTATAGCAGTAGTTTACTGTTAACTTCCAAGACAATTGTCTCAATTATCAAATAAGACATAACTAGAATGAAAAGTGGCAATGGAATTAATTGCAACAGATGGTGATTTGTTGGGATGGGGGAAGCCGATACTGTTCCCAAATACAATGGCCTAAGTCTACTTATGTTACATAATTCTGGTTGGAGTGTTCATATCTGGCGCATTTGATGAAGTGGTAAACCTCTCTTCTTGGACTTCGTATCATAACTTCTTGATCATAAAACACGTAGGCCACTTTCATTAGCACTTGATCCAGTGTTTTACAAGCGACAACATACTCTGATGAATACTGTTCTGCTTACTTTCAAAATGTTCTGTAAAAATCCACAAAACGGAATGAATGGCTGCAATTATGAACCATACATTCATCGTCGCTTATAACACGGACATGTTCTCATTAAAGAATAGACAAAATAAACCTTTCCATGAGGAATAAGCACAAAATCCTACTATTTAGAGGGTGTGCACACATGACAAGGGCAAGTCCACTATCTGAGAACTATGGCAAGCATTAAATTAGCTTTAGCTACTTCGGCCATAATTCAAACTATGTGAGTCGGTCTATTATGTCTGATAATTGCGTGAGATGTTCTGGTAGTTACTCTGTTTTGCAGGGAAGGGGCAGAAGTTTTAGAGACAGAAGGAAAACCCCACAACTTCGTTGAGTCAGGCCCTCTCTCTCTCTCTCTTATAAAAAAGTTTCTTGTATCCTAGACTAATTTGGATTCAGGTTTTTTTCCAACCAAATAGAAAATGTCCCATTAATGCACATCACTTGACCAGAATACCATTCTAATACAGACATTTTTTCCAACAGTTAAAATAATTTCGTTTGCTCTAATAAGGGAGACGAAACTCAGAGAATGTTACAAACTACATACAAAATCAACTAACAGCCTTTATTTCCTATGGGGAGTAGGTGAGGTGGTTTTAGATCCAATTTTTGGAGACCGAGGTGGCAGTTCAATCTCCACCAGTAACCAATCAGAAATAGCTGGCCCAAGATTATCATTAATTATAAACAGTCCGATGAAGGGAAGCAGACAAGGGTCGCCATCTCATGGTCCCTAACAGTATATAATTTGTCTGAAATAGTGTGGGTTATATGGTCGATTTTCAAATATAATGCATTCTAATTCGGCAAAGTTTTCATGGGTGCATCGATCTGACATTGATATTCACTCATTGTTCGCGTTATCTATATTATTCTAAACGTACCCATTTTAAATAGATTAATTCCTTACGGATTTTTGTTGAGACATACCAGGGTTCTTTATGACAAAGAGATAGATCGTTCACAGGATGCAGCGTTTTAGACAATGACCAATGAGACATAATAGTAAAGCAATGGTAAGGGCACCACACGTGTCTAACAAACTCCGTCTACAATCAAAAGTGGACAACCAGTGGATTGCATGATATCATGGAGTGGTGAATAATACCGGTTCCTTGTATTTCAAGCAGATGGTAGGACAAGGAAATGATAACACTAAGTCACAGATGCATCAATCGTTCCACCACGATAATTAAAAACACGACTGTAATGGTCTGGAGAATATTTTCCTTGCACTCAGGCCTCAGCGATCTATTAATGCAAAGGCTGAATGATATGACGTGAACTACCAACTCAACCGACCAAATAAGCCCACTCTTCTTATAGCCATGCATTCCAAATCGAAACTTGGCCTCCTGGATTCGTTCGCCTCCATCCATATCTAAATACAGTGGTATCTCGCTAGTCCGAACCCTCCCGCAATCCGAATTGCGGTTTGAAAGAAGAAGAAAAAAAACTTCACTGCCGGCAAATCTACAATCAATGATATAAAAGGTCATTGATTGTAGATTTTAACTTATGTTTCAACCACAGAAGTAGGACCAAGCAAAAGAGAAACTCTGAAAACAAGCGATTTTTCTTTACTTGATTCTGCTGTTTACAGGTGGTTTTTTCAAGAAAGAAGTCGTCATACTCCCATCTCCGGAAGACATTTTAAAGCAAAAAGCTAAGCATTTCCATTCACAAATTTACTCGGATCAGAAATTCAAAGCAAGAAAGGCCTTCTAGAATTTATAAAGATAACTACGGTGATACACAAAAAGATGAAATTCAAAACATGTATAATTTGGTTAAAAATATAAATCTCTATGCAAAAGAGAGAGTGATTTATGATAAATGCGTTTATCTAGTTTAGAATTAAAAAGCTGTCTGAGACGTAGGAACTTTGGGATAACGTTGTTGTCCCGACAACTTTTTAAAAAAGTTAGGCGATTTAAAAAAAAAAAAGTAAAGTTTTTAAATCACCTAACCTTTTTAAAGAGATGTCGGGACAACAACGTTATCCCAAAGTTCCTACGTCTCAGACAGCTTTTTAATTCTAGACAAGCTAAACGCATTTATCATAAAACATCACTCTTTCTTTTGTGTGAAAGAATACGTCATACAAGACTTACTTTAATATAAATCTAGATGTCGAAATTTCACAAACAGATGTTACAGAATGGATTACAGGTAGAACCGAAAGTAAAAACGAAATCAAATCAGTTGCTGAAATTATAAATATGACGCTACAGAATGAATTTGCGGACGATGCTGACGATAAAGAACTCGAAGGGGGGGGGATAAAATATGAAGTGGCAACTGACAGTTTTAATATGTGTATAGAATGGGCTAAGCAGAATGATACGCCATTCCACAACATTTTATTGCTAATACAGCTCCGAGAAGAAGCATTCGAAAAAAGTTTAACTTCCAACAAGCAAAAGAAACTCAGTGACTTTTTACAAAGTTTTATGTGTTGTGTACAAGAAAGTGATGTTTTTTACGCAAATTAAGTTATGTACTTAACTATGCAATTTTACTAAATCAGAATCCTCGACAATACACAACAGCAAAAATTGATTATTTTTGCCTTAAACGCTAGTTATTGTTGTCTCTTGGGGGAAATTCGCTAATCCGAACGAGCACTGTTTTATTAGTTCGGATTAGCGAGATACCGCTGTATTTGTTTCTTCTGTTTGAGCATCAGAATATGGTTTCACAATCTTGTTCTTTGTTTTGGTCATTTACCCAAACACTACTCCACAGTCTTCTTAGGAATAATCTTTCAAGTATGCCCATTCATGTTTTACTCTAACAGTTGATGAACATTTCCAAAAATATAACGGGTCGCGTGTGTCGTTTAGGTTGGCACATACAATTCTGGCATGGCAGGATTATCCTGTTGTGAAAAACACACCAAGTAGTTTAGCTTCGATACCGATTTGACCCGACCCACTGAATATCTCTAAAAAGCTGGCCACTCCATGCACATGCATACAAATAGCAGTGGGAGGGAACGTTTGAAACTGGATCAAGAATAATGAAAGGTTTTAAAATGGCACGTGTTCTAAAATTAAACCTAAGTCTTCAATTCCAATATGTCCCGCGTGGTTAGCCTAGTGGCTTTGCGCTTCGCAACCATATGCCTGGGGAAGGAGTGTCCTGGGTTCGATTCCCGTCGCCGGCGTGAGGAGCTTAAGGATCTTCCTCAGCCATAGCCAAGTTAGCTGGTCTTGGGCGTGGACAGCAGGGTTTTCCCCAGTTTATCTGAGGTTTTTCATCCCGCAAGCAGGCAAACCAGCCCGTGAACACACGGATCTACAGCCATAAATACTTAACCCCCATGAGGGGGGCTCAACTCGCCCCAATAGGGACGGGGGAGAAAAGGGAGGAAACTCCATATACATAAATTCCAATATCATGTTATCACAGTTTAACAGCTTTTTTATTATTACTTTTATGTGGCATCTACGTGATGACTAAGGACTCATCGCATGAAGACTCTCTATACAATCTATTATACACACCACATCATCCTACCACTAGCACCAGTACACCATATACTCGTCTATTACTCAGAAGTTTTTTTTAACTATGTGTGTTCTCTAGCCAACTTATCTACACAGGGAAAAATAAAATAATACCTGAATTTCGGGAGAGAAACATCCTGTTACCAGAGCCATAGCGTGGGTAGGGTGAGCAGTATTCTCACCCAGATATCATGTACATCTACGACATGGATGGCGAACCTATGACACGTCCGAGAAGTTTGCTAGCACGACAACAATTTACAGGTCATAATCCTTTTACATGCTTATAAATTATTCAACCTTTTTTTTAATTGTTACAATACATACAAGTTAAATTTTGTTTTACACCAGAGAGCAACGATGAAGATGTGCATATGATTGGTGGGGTATTATCAAATTTACCTTTGGGTCGCGCGAACCAAAGGCAACCTACAATTATTGAGTTGAAATGCTAATTCTCTTCAACCGAATTCCATAACATGTGAAACTGTCATAACACTATATATTTCTTAGTTTTAACACATTCACGACTCATCGCATTTGAAATTGCGTTGGAGCTGGCACAGGAACTCGCACATGCATTATATGGCATATTTCAATTCGTGATAGAATTTTATTTGAAGTTAGCTTTTGTGATATGTCATAATGACATCGAGAATTTCAAATGCAATAAAACAAACACTTATTTCATGTAATTGAAAAATTAGACAAGAGTTTTTAGTTAGATACTGTGTTTCTGGTGCAACATATCATTTGGCTCCAGTCTATACAGCGTAGTTTCTGTGAGAGGGGATACGTGATTTATTAGTTAGTGCCGTTTTTATTCCAGCTGTCTCTAATTGCACTATTTGTTGAGAAATATATTACACAGACTGCAAAAGCCTCTGGACCTTAATCAGAGATACAATAAAACTACTTTTTCTTGCATCTGCAGTATAGTGGCTGTTGGGGAGGGCATGTTGTTTAATTATTGCCTCGATCTGAACATGTTTAAACATTTTTCGTGTGCGAGGCATATGCAACACCTAATGTATTTTTTCGTAAAATAAAATCAGGGGTGCCAGTTATACGCGAGGTCGAGTTATTTTCGAGTAAATATGGTAAGCGTTTCGCCGACAAGTCGACATCCTTCTGCTGCTTCCCTTGCTCAGCTGACTTCTATGGTGAGTTATAATGCATAAATATTTTTCTCACTACTGTTTTTTCCCCAAACGAACATAATGAAAATCATTTTAATAATATAATAATCAGTTTTACACTGAGTAACATTATAAATGTATATATAAATAAATATCATCATCATAACACTAATTAAGGGTATAGACCATATTGGTCTGTTCCAGTCTCATGATCCATCCAATATCCTTTTTTGAGGTCGACCCTGCCTTCTCTTTCCTATTGGCTTATATTTTAGTAATTGTTCAGGACGTTATAAATAAATATTATAAATCAAATAAAATAGTATTTCTAAAATTATAAATAATTATATTTATAAAATATAAATATATATATTACAAATTTAGTGGAGATTGAACTGCCCACTCAGTCTCCAAACGTTAGATAGGGTAAACGGCCCCGCTTACTCCCTATGCGGGAACAAATAGGCGTTAGCTGATTTCTTATGGAGCCTGTGTAGCTCGGTAGAAGTGACGTTTGCACTCTATGGCGCTTGACTCCACAAAGAAAGGATTAAGTGGTTCAAATCTAGTCGCCGACTAGAGGAAATTTTTCAAGCCTTTTTTCGACCGGTTCCCGAGTTAGTCGATCTCTGGCACAGGCTAGCGGGTTGTTTCTCCCGGAAACTCTGGTTTTTCGTCCCGTAAACTCAAAAAAATCGACCGTCGAACCCACACTATTTTTAGACATTAAAAATATTGTGTTAGGGTTAGGAACCACGAGATGGCAGCACTACCTTGCCGCCTTCTTCACTACGTACCGATGAATCAGTGATAGCCTTGGGCCAGCTGTCTGATTGGCTACCAGTGGAGATTGAGCTGTCCACTCAGTCTCCATAAGTTAGATAGGGTAAACGGCCCCGCCTACTCCCTATGTGGAAATAAATAGGCATTAGCTGATTTTTTTATTATAAATTTATAAATAAATAAATTAATTAAATTAGATTCATTTTCTATTAATTTTTCCTCTATTAAAAATTGCCCGGCACGTCAGCAAATTGAATGGTAAATTTTTGGTACGCACTGGCACGTCAGCAACTCGATTTGTAAATTTTTGGCACGTGCACATAAAAAAGGTATGCCACCACTGGTCTATGACATTCTGTTGAAAAACTGTTTGCCTTCAATTTCATAACGACATAGTATAACTTCGTCAACTCTTGCAAGTTGCTTGATGGTGTTTTATCGCTGGTATTTACCCACTTGGCAACATTTCTCTTCTCCCAAATTTCAATCTGAATTCTAAAAGCAGATGTAGTCAACATATTTGCTTTATTGGTGATTTCATCACTTTTTCAGGTGTTCTTCTTCCAGAAGGCTATTAAAAACCACCAATGTGTTCCCTATAACTGTCGATGGCCTGCAATTTCTTGGGTTTTCTTTAATGTCTGCCTAGTCTCTACAGAAGTGGGACGCTCATCCTGGCATGGTGCTGTGATCCAATGTACTATCTCCACAAAAGGTCACGTAAAGCACTGTGAATTTTAGTTGAATCCCCCCCCCTCCTCCTCAAGGGGCGAATGCTGGTCTTGAAATTCACACTTGCTCTTATTACCATTCAGCAAGTGAGAGGTGTGATCGAAGTCTGATTAGCGGAATAATGAATTACTGACCATTTAAAATTACATATTTAGAAATTTATGTACATTTAATCATACAAATAGAATATCATTTGTAAAATAAATGTATCTTTTTCAATTTAGCTGACCTACTTGAATACAAATTCTATCCTCTTCTTTATGAACTGGTCAATAACATCGTTATAAAAAGTTAGTTGTGACTTAATTTTCTCGAGAAACACGCACACTTGTTTAAGACGACGGGAAAGCAGCAGAAATGGTTATGCGCGCGCATGAAATCACAGTGCCGCAGCAAGGACCTGGAAGCGCCTACAACCGAGCAAGCCAATGTAGCTTTGACTAGACGAGCAAGCATCGGCCTTCGATGCACAACGCAAAGGTCAATTATTGCCGCGCAAGATTAAGACGTCTTCTGTCTACAAAAACAAAAGCGTAAATGGAATGCTTATAAATGCATGCATTTATTAACAAATAAATATTACTTCTTTCTCAATTAATGAGCTTGCGCAGCAAGCATAGAGAATTCGCCACTGCCCTCCTCACCCACACACGCCGTCAAGTTTCAATATTATGTACAAACGCCGATCTGCGTGATATTGTACCTGAATAAGATTTTCCTTCAGCAAAACAAGAAAGAACATCAGAAACAGAAAAAGAGTACATTTGCACTTTGAACTTAATTGGTTGATGGACTGAGTCCTTGACTCTTTATCCCTTCATCTGGATTTTAGATTGTGGGTGATGAGATTATTGTGGGTAATTTACCTGCTCATTGTGAGCATTGAGGCTGTATCAGCTTTCTCTTGCGATGGATGATTTCGGTTTTTTATGTTTGAAACGATCTGAGGGGCTTGTAGTCTGCTGCCTGTCTAACTAGCTAATTTGGGTGATTATCCGTGATTGTGAAGAATTTCTCCGCAATGTCTGTCGTGTAGGTCTTAATATCTGGAAGATTGGCTTCTTGATGTAACTAGATGTTTCTGGCGAACCATGGGGCATTAAATGCCATTCTTAGCCATTTATTCTGTATTATCTGAAGTCTGTTGATGTTGCTTTTAGTCGTGTGACACCAGGTTGGAGAGGCGTAAGTTAGTTGCGGTCTGATTACCAATTTGAAAAGGAGGATTTTGTTACTTATGCTTAGGAAGCTGTTCCTATTCAAAAGTGGATATAGCTGTGCAATGGTCTGACTTGCCTTAGTGGTGACACTATCCATATATGACTTGAAGTTTAGACGTCTATCAAGATGAACTTCCGGATATTTGGTAGAATTGCGCCAAGGGATGATTTTACCAGACATTTGTATGCTTGTATTCGGTTCTGCTTTACGTTTACGTCTGGTGAAAAGTACTGCAGAGCTTTTGTTTGGATTAATTGCGATACGCCACTTGGTGTACCAATCCTCCAATTCATTGACTGCTCTCTGCAGCTTGATTGTGGCCAGGTGTGGACGGAGGGATCTGGCTGTAATGATTGTGTCATCGGCATATAGAGCGGTGATAGCTGGGACAGTTTGGGGAGATCTGCCATATATATGTATGGAGAAGAGAAGGGGAGATAGCAGAGAACCACGAGGGACTCCGGCCGTGATTCTTCTCTCCGTGGATCTGACACCATTGAGTTTTATTTTAAATTTTCTGTTATTTAGATATGATTTGATAAGTAGAACTAGTGGTAATGGAATACCAACTTCGTGTAGTTTAAAAATTAGTCCGCGATGCCACATTATCAAATGCTTGAGTGATGTCCAGGAAAACTGCGCCAGAGTGTTGGCCATTCATACCCTTGGGTTATATGTTCGATAACTCTATAAATTTGTAGCGTTGTGGAGTGATTTCTTAAAGCCGAATTGTTCATCTTGAATGACATGGTTGATATCTGTTGCCTCTTGAACCCTTGTGAGAATAGCACGTTCGGCTATTTTACCTATGCATGAAAGAAGGCTGATTGGTCTGTAATTTTCAGGAAACTGTATTTTTCCAGGTTTGGGAATTAGGAAAACGTCGGCAATTTTCCATTGCTCTGGGAAATAATTTAGCCGGAGGATGGCATTAATGATGGCTACCAGATGCATAACCCCTTTGCGGGGAAGTAAATTGAGTACCTTGTTTGTTATTCCATCTGGACCCGGAGCCTTTTTGTTATTTAGTTTTCTTAAAATCTCATATCTCTGTTGGTGACACGGATTTGTTATTGGATTGGAGCGAGGCATTTTGAGTTATTTTACGCACTTGAGTGTGAATTTTACTTATGAAATTTATATCTGTATCGATATAATTGGGGCTGCATTGTTTTTCTAAACTGTCAGCAAATGCTTCAGCTTTTTCCTAATATTTGTAGACAACATTAGATTCACCTTGGACTGGAGGAAATGTAAAACGCTTTGAACGGAGTGATTTCATCATTTTCCATATTGATTGATCCTCTGTGTTTAATTGGTGAATTTTGTTATTCCAGAGTTTGTTATGGTGGTCCTTTAGGGCATATCGAACCTGCTTTGTTGCTCTATTGACTGCTTGTTTATCCGCTGGGTCCATTGTTCTCTGCTATTGTCTTCTTAATCTGTTTTTCTCTTGGATAAGACGTTTTATATCCTCTGGGAGTTTATTTGATGGATGGTGCACATTTGGTTATATTTGTTATAGCTGTCAGTAGTTGTTTTTCAAGAGTTTTCATTTTTCTATATCTTCGACAGATGTTATATGCGGTATTGGACCAAGGTTTTCCTGGAAGGCTGAGGGAAGTTGTTTCCAATTTATAAATGTGGTGGTGTTTTCCGTTAAATCTTGTATGATGCCTAGTTGTAATATGATAGGGTTATGATCAGAACTTAAGTCGTTGATTGCTTGTATCTGATAGCTGTGCGCTATGTTTTTTAATATAGCTATATCTAGTACATCAGGACCTCCGGTTGCTCCGTAATGTGTGGGTTCAGTGGGTCCTATTATTACTGTTATATTTCTTGAAGTGGTGTAAGAATTGAGTATTCTTCCGTTAATAATTGAGTTTCTGCTGTTGCAGACTGAATGTTTGGCATTAAAATCTCTGGCTATAATCACTGCTCTGTCTGTATTTATTATCACATCTAAGTCAGATTCAAGGAGTTTTTTTATTTGGGGGGGGGGGGGTTGTAGGCTGTATATATCCTAATGCTGCTTGTGTTTTCCGTATGTATTTCTATTCCTGTAGTTTCCATGTGTTCTGTTTGGGGTTCGGCAATTGAATTATGTTTCTTTTCACAAAGATGGCAGTGCCTCCACCTCTAGCAAAGCATCTGTCTGTACAGTAAGTGCTATAACCGTTGATTCTGATTTTGTCAGTTGGACGAAGATGTGTTTCATTTATGAGGATGATGTCTGCTTGGGTTTCTGCTGCAAACTCCTGCAATTTGATAGATAAACCATTTGCGTTCCATCAAACAATTTGTAACGATTTCGGTTTTCTTTTAGACTTATCCATTAAGAATTTCCATAAAGAGTGATTGTGTGTGCCTTAAAATTATCCTTGGCTTCCTACGTTGGGTTGTCGGAGTTCAGCAAGCATTTCACCTAAGTGGCTTGTTATGTTCAGTAGGATAGGTTTGTTGGTTTGCTGTGACTGATTTGGTTTTGGGTCTTTTTGGAAGGTTGATCTTGTAATTTCAGCATACGATCTTCCATCCGTTGTGGAGACTATGGTTTGATGGGTGGACGTGCGTTCTTGAAGAGGTTTACTGGTTTTGAGTTGTATCTTTTGGTTTTGGGGAAATGCTATACAGCCCCTATAGTTTGCAGGGTGTGGTCTTCCGCAGTTTGCACACTTGCTGGAAGTGCACGGGGTTTATGGTATTCATTTGATGCATGTTTGCCATCACATTTCACTCAACGAAATTCAGCCTTGCAGCATCGTTGTGCGTGCCCAATCTTGGCATCTATGACACTGGGTTGTAGTTGATTTATGTTTCAATGCCTCAACTTTTATGACTAGATCACAGATGGTTTGGAGATTGTATATATGTTTCTGGTCTTTGCTTATTTCCATCAGAATTAGGAGATAAGGTGTTTTATCAGCTCTCCATATTCGGCTGACTTTAATTGGGCTAAATCCCTTAAATTAGAGGTCTGCAGTGAGGTCTTCTATTTGTAATGTTTCAGTAACTCCCCTTAATACTACTTTTAAATTTTTCTCACTGTTGAGTGCAAAAGTGTGGCATGGCAGGTTGTTGTTGTTGTCTAGAAGTTTGGTTATTTTTCTGTAGTGTGATGACGTTTTAGGCTGTATGCATATCCCTTCTTCTGTGTTTGTGGCTTTCGTGAAGGGTGATATCTGAAGATTTCAGTGTGGATGCAAGGGACGTCCAGTGTTCCTTGTGCTCCTTAGCCCTTAGGATGACTGGGGGTACCCATTCTTTAAGTTCATTATCTGGTTCTATCTCCGCTGTTTTGGGTGTATCTGCAGTAGAGGAGATTTTCCTTTTCTTTTTGACGGTTTTGGAATTCTGTGTTGGTTTCCAAAAACTGCGGAGTATTATCTAGCGATGCAGCATCCTCTATATTCGTGTAGTGTCTTAATTCTGGTTCAGTCAACATACTTCCATCATGTTAGAATGTATCTAACAGCTTTACTTTCCCTGGCCAGTTGTCGCTCAATAGTTTTCCCAATCTTAGAAATTCTTGTAAACTTCTTCCAATATGCTTTCATTGAGGGGTTTTGACATGTCTGATAGGAGGTAATAACTCTGTTAGAATAAAGTTTGAGAAATGGGTCCTAGAGCCCAATGTAAATATCCCGTAGATCAAATCGATCTACCAGCATAGGTAGCAAAATTTTGCACTTAAAAGTTTTCTGAACAAAATTACTTACCGAATCTTAACCAAAACTCAAGACATTATTCGTCAAACTAAACGATATTACATTCACTAGGCTATATACAACTCAGCCAATCCTAATCTTAACTCCTAATCCGCGATAGCTGCCTGGAATCAAAACTGAAATCGTGTTATAGCAATCACAACACTAACAAGCGAGCCGCCATCTTTTTTTTTTTTTTTTCAGACCAACATTTTCGCTGGGATTCTGGCTTGCAATTTATACGAAGATGGAAACCTTTGCATTATAATACCTGCTACGCATGCGCGGTGTGAAGTTACGAAATGACCTTCGTGTAACAACTGTCCATAGTTCGAACTTTGCTACGCACAAATTATGACTGAAATATACCTCAGTTATTCTCAAAATAAAAATGTCCTGACCCATAATGGTTATCGTTTCATGGAAGACACTAACAACCTCCACACCAAATTTGAATTTAACATATTAAGAAACATCCTGCAATTAATCACATGACACATTCTCTAAAATACCAGCCGTGCCACCCTCTTAAAGCGGAAGATGGGCGAATGAAATTCCTTGCCTACTTAAGGAATGTGGCTAAAACACCTGTTTTGTACAGCAGGAGTATGTTCTCATTTGAGTTTAATACCTTTTACGGCACTAAGCAAAACTAACTTTTCGTGGTTAGACAATAAAAAATGAATTCGCTTCTTTTAGTTTAATATCATTTCATGATGCAGCCACCGCTTGTTTTAAAGTAATTACTTTCGTTTTCCGTAGCTGCGCACATGTTAAATCTTGTACCTCAACAAGAGACAATGCTGGTTTAGCTCCCTAATTGGGCAGTAAATCTTTATTTATTTATTATTTTCAGTGCAGCGATGCTTGTATACCGGAAATGAATTCGCATTACATCAGCGTACGGGAGGAAGCACCTATTACCATCACGCGGAAACTAGTAACCTTGTAGCTCCCACGATCTCCCCTTGTGAAGCGGGAGTGAATGACATCTACATTCCAGCAACTGCAGTTGGTCGTGGTTTCACGCGGCTTTCAATTGGCTTCCACATAATCGCACAACGAGGAAAGCAAATGGTATTAATCAAAGATTGCTGACAAACTTTGGTCAGGGAAACACCAATCGTAATTCCCTTAGCATTAATTTTGTGCGCTTTTTTGAAGTTTCAAACTGATAAGATGGCAAGCCTTAAATTCCAGGCATTTTATATTTATTTCGCAAAAAAAAAAATATTCGCATTGTCAACCTTTTCAAGTGCTACAATTTTAATCGGTAATATTCAAGATTTCTGTAAAGTAATACTGAAACCGTTTATGTAGCAAGATATTCTGTTTATGTAGCAAAAATTGCAACATTTCCGTCATCACCCCCCCCCCCCCCCACACACACACACCTAAAAAAAAAAAAAAAATGGAACATGGATGATTTCAGCGCACTGACTAGGGTTGGAGTGACGGCATATTTAATTCAGCACTTCCGTTCTGGTTCTTACTTCCGTGTATTAAATATGCCGTCACTGTGAATCGAAATACTCCAGAAATTTCTATAAGTGATTCTTTTCCAGGGGCAGAAAATCTGGCACTGCTATTTCAAGTTATTCTACTTCGGATTTAGCAATCACTATTATGAGTATATTAACATGAAAGCTGCTTGTTAAATTCATCATATAATCTTACCGATTAGCAGGAACATACAAAATAAAATATATAAATAAATAAATTAATACCTTTTCATCCCCCAAGTAAAAGCAGCACTTATTTACCTTGACTTTTTATGGATCTGTAGACAGCTATCCCATCTCGCCATCGGAGAATCCAAAGGCATGATTCTAAAAGGTGAGTTTTGTAATTCTTTCTTGTCCATCAGATGACGGGTTGAGTACCGTTATGAAATCTTTGCCACGTGGTTCAATCTCTGGTCATTTTCCAATTCTAACTAGCATTTATTTGCATATGCTATGTCGATCTTTCCAAGTCGTGGGAATTAAAACTCAAGTTTCCTTGAATTCAAGAGATTAGCTGTAGAATGAAAAGGAAGCCTTGGGTAGAAAAAAGTTCTGGTGATCAATACAGACTAGAGTTGTTTTTTTTTTTCATTTCCTCTTACATGGTGGGATTATTTAATTCTGTATTTACTCCTTCCACACCCCTACCTCAGTTTCCAATAATAGAGAACTAAACAGCCTCGCCTACTCCTTTTGAGAAATAAAATGGCTTCAACAGAGCGAAATGGGTAAGTTTTATCCGACTGAAGATCTGCTGTTCATTAGATTGCAAGACGAAGCCATTATTATCCTCATGTTTTGTATAAGCGGATGTACGCAAAGTAATTTGTAGGATGTATCATTGTAAAGTAGAGGGAAACAGGAACGTTATTTCATACTGCTACATCAATGCATAACTCGTCTACACACAAGTCTATTCAGCAGCTTACTTGCATCCTTGATTTGGATTATTATTTTTTTTTTTAATAACAGCATTTTATCCATTTAAACAAAGCAAGTACACCGCATTTGTGAACTGTCGAAGTTTAAGGCAACAATAAACCAAAGAAGTAGAACAAATATTCGCAAAAGGTCATAATATCCTCAGTAAATAGTATATCTAACGGCCTACTTTCCAACAAAGCATGTCCTAATTTCATTCAGCACATGGGTGGGATTAAGAAATAAATCAATAAAAGCCTGCAATTTCAAAGCAAACGTTTTCAATTGAAACGTGACTGTACATAATAGACTCAATGTTCCATATCATTCAAGTTAGCTTCGCTTCTTGCGCGCGCGCACACAATACATATATCAGCAGTCTAAAACATTTCACGGAAATTATCTGCAATACCATCTTTTTTCTTATTTACAGAAGTAGCTCGTTGCCATTGTGAAATGAAAAAAAACGTCAGAAGCATTCAAATTCGAACCACATACTTTTTGAAGCACAACTGAAAGTTCCCGGATTTAAAAAAATAAACACTTCATCAGCAAGACGTTAGTCAGTCAATCTTAACGAACTCAGCCCGTAATCTCCAACGAACCATGCGGGAAAATAACATATCGGATTATAATGCCAATTAATATCAAATTATGATTTGATATACAGCATTTTAATGAACACCATAAATAAATTTTTGAGAACTGAAATATTTCAAACTCCTTGTCATTCGCTCAGTAAGGTTTGTATATAATTCCAGTATTAATTAAACAGCAAAATATGATCAACATTGTCAAGTTAAAGGCAGTGCTCGTATAATTACCGGTACGATAAACAGAACTTCATACAGTTCTCTGAATTTCCTGTACAAATGAAATGTTGCGCCTAACGACCTGTAAACGAAACTACCATTCCCCGCTCTCCGGAGAAACTGGATACAAATCGAGAAGTAGGTAATCTTTTAAAGCTTATTCCTTTGGAAACCTAGATAATTAGGTTGTGAATAATTCCTTGCACGATACGCCATTCGGGTAACTTAAAAAAAAAAAAAAAGGCACGTTTTGCAAATTGTCGAAGGCCATGGAATCCAAAAGGTACAAAACTGAAGGGAAAAAAATTTTTATATTATATATATATATGGCACTACTTCAAAAATGCTGATACATTCTATTGTGAACAAATTAAAACAAGAAACGAAACACTTTTAAGTGATATAAATTACTTGGGTATTCTATAAGAGTGAATTTTTGAATACACGACGAGTAAAGAGAGAATGGGGGAGGGAGGGGAAATCACCCAGGAAGTTGTGTAGGAGAGGGGTTAATAAGGATGCGTGAGCTAGATTTTTTTTTTTTTTTTTTTGCTTGGAAGTGATGAATGAGGCAGGTGTGAGTGCCCTGACTGTGAATGAGTTGAAGGCGAGTTATGGTAGATGTGTGAATATCGGTTAGTTTGGATCTCCCATGATGAGTCTGACTCCATGGCGATACTCGTAGTATTAATAAAATTGTGTAGTACCATGACGGTAGATTAACACAAGAAACATTCGATTTCAGTCACCGATTAGAGGAACTTTACTTTTTTTTGTTGTTGTTTTAGCCTCTTCCCGCGTTAGTAGATCTTCGAAGCCAATTAGTAATTTTCTTCTCCTGCTTCCCTCATTTTCTCGGAAACTAGTTCTTGTAAGATGAAAAACCAGAAACTAATCATGTGAGTGAACATTTCTACAGACATAATATACCTGCCGTTAAGAAGAAAAATGACAACCTCATCAGGAATCGAATAGATAAGAAATCAGGGAGTGCAGTCAAAGTCTTTTAATAAATGAATAATTAAAACGTGACGGTTTTGAAGTTACAAATATAACTATGCAATAAAAGGAATCCTTTGTTAAAATATGTATATTTTAAATACAAATTTTTAATTAGTAGTATGGACTTCATAATTCCACGAGGTGAAGATTAACCCACTGACTAAAAATATTTTCTTACCTACCCTCACTTGAGAATACTGCACAGTATGTCATCAAAACAAACGGCAGAAATTTTTAAGTTACTGGGGGTGAGGTAGGAAGGGAGAAGTAACCACAAACACTTAGTGTCAACCATAAGATAATTTTGTGCCCATAAAAGAAAAGGGGGAGGGAAACAATATAACACAACCAGTATTATGAACCTTCAAAGAGCAGGTAAAATCTGATCCAGTGGCGCACCCAGAGAGGAGGCCCAAGGGGACCCTAGCTCCCCAAAGAAAAAGGGAGGAAAAACTAGATAATTTTCCAAAAATCTTCTCCTAATTAAAATTCATTTTTTATTTATGTTGTCTTCTATTTCTATACTACTTATGAATTAGCAATCATTGTAGATGCTCAGCCATAGGTCATATGCGATGCAGCGTGTGTATTCTCAAATCGTCTACTGAACTCGCCTCCCCCCCCCCCCCAAGATTAAATCTTGAATGCGTTACTGATCTGATCCATATATATCCATATAAGCAACAAATTCTATACCCCTCCTACGCTGCTAGTGTTTATTGAATTAAATAACTAATTTGTATTAAGTTTTTCAAATAGTTCAATAACTTGGTATTGAATGAGAATTTTAACAATTTGGACTCGAGCTATACTGTATATCTTCAAAGAAATTTTTCACAATATATGAATTTCACCGTGAATAAGACTGATACCCCCTCCATTTACTGAAATCCTCAAGTGGCTTGAAAAAGTTCGTGTTTGTCTCTAGGCCAGTGTTTCCGGATTATTTAGCAGTTTGCCTGCCCACTATATTGATATTGAAAATAATGTATTATGCAGATTTACAACCTTCCGCGGGTACAAACAAAAATAAATAAATAGATCAACTCTAAAATGAATAGTTGATTATATAATACTCCACAAGTATGAATCCCTTTCTCCAGATGTAAAAAAGCTAAGATGTATTATGGACCTTCCAGCGTAGAAAGGAATTAAAAACATAAAACATGGGGAAGAAGGAACAAATTCTAGAAAATCTGTCACAAACCTACCCCATTATAAGAACATTCACAATGCTTTTCTGCACTGCGTCATATGCAACAGAAATAAAATCAATTCCAGTCACAATTTGATTTTTGTTTGTATTGAAATACTCACCTCTTCGAAGACCTGTATCATGACCTCTGGAGTGCGGTACACTAAACAACAGAAGAATAAGGCCCACAAAGGAGTTCATTTCACTTCTTTTTAGTTCTACTCGCAGCTAAATACAAAACTCATTCGCCCGCACACGATTAGTTTCTCCCCGAAGGTTCTCCAACACCAAGCGACCAAATGTGCAGAAATACATGCACCTGTCGGTGTAGACCCCGAACATATATTCCGTATGCTCTTTACCACAGTCAGATCACGTGAGCTCCACTGATCAGCCAACCTTGCCGAAGGTCAATGTCGGTCAGGCGCCTACGAGGTCAGCCGTCTGCCACCTGCATACGCTTCAAAATGGTTCCTACTCCCACATCCCTAGTCTATGAAGTTAACGGGGTGGCTATTAGAGGGTCGTAGCTATCCTCTGCCCAAATAATCTTTCCGGTAAGCGAAAGACTGTGATACTTAGAGAGTCGCTATGTCTCCTGTTCATCGTATTCACACACGTGCGTTCACAGTACTGCCGTAGGTATATTTCTCTGTGGCGGTACTACTTTCTTCGGTCGATGACATCGGCCTATACTTTTGCCATTTACAAAGCGTCCTTCCTTCGGGCCACGACATCAATTTTGTGCTTAGTAAAAACTGAGCACAGTACTGGGATATAACTGATAATCTAAAATAAAAACAGAAAAGGGTAGCATAGGGGTTACACCAACTGGAACATTCCGCTTAAACTTTGTACTGAAGAGCTACCAGAATAATTACAAGTATGAGAAGAACTTAAGAATTTTGTGGAATCAACCCCCCCTCCCCCTTTTTTTTTTTTTTCAATCATTTAAATTTATCGAACTACTGAAATGAAAGAGTGGATGCAATTATTAGATTTTTCCGGTTGTATATTGGGGGGGGGGGGGAGATAGTGGATGAAATGCTGAACCCGAAGATTAGAATTGTTTTTAATGTTTATTTTATTTTACTGATAATTTTTAGATTTCTTTCTGTTATTAACTAATAATTCTATTTTTATTGTTATGATTTTAATAAGACAGTCACACCTATTACGCTGCCCCTTTACGGGCGAAATCTTTCTAGATAAAGGGGATAAAGGAAAAAAACAAAAGGAAGAAATATAGAAACATCTGAACGTAAGTTAAAATTAAATTAAACACTATAAAAAAATTAAAAACATCAAATGAAATTATAGGGCCTAATTTTTATATAGCCCCCTCCCTCCACGCAAGGTGGATGGACTATGAATTTTTATTTTTTTATTCATTTATGTATGTTCTGTCTAATTTGTTTTCTTACATAAACCGGAAACTCTGCCATGGAGACCAAACATGGGATGTTTTTGATAATAAATATAAAAACGGAGGAAAACTCACGTAAACAACTTATTTATTTTAAAATGTTTGCCTAAGTGGCATAGGCATCTTCAGTACATGACTATAGAAAGGCAATTAAACAATAACAGATAGTTCTAAAAAGAGCCACATTAGTAGCTAATGTCTTTTATTCTTCTGTCATAGATTTTGGGCTAAGTGGCCTGTTCCGGTCTCATGCCATCGCTTTCTCGGTCTTCCAATTATTCTTTTACCATTTATTTTATATCCGTATAGTATTATTGGCAGTCTGCTATTGTCTATTCGATTTAAATATTCTAACCATTTTTATTTATTATAAGAGTTTATATCCAGTAATTGTAAAATTTCGTCATTTGTTTTATGGTCCCACTTGTTATGCCAAGTTTCATTTCTGCTGTTTGAATTCATTTTTCTTTCTTCTTTTTTATGGTCCATCATTTTCACTTCCATATAATAAAGTTGGTTTAGACAGAATGTTAAATAGTCTGATCCTAATGTTTTTTTTTTTTTTTAACCAAGGATAGCTTAAATATATTATCTATTATTCCGTTTACTTTAACAGAATTTATTATTTTAATGTCTATATCTTTTTCATCTTCATATGATAAGTTGCATCCTAGGTATCGGAAAGTATTTACTTATTCTAGTATTTTATTATCTATCACTGTTTTCTCCATTGAAAGCCATTACTTTTGATATTCTCATATTATATTGTTATGAAATTTCATTTAATGATTTAGCTAGCAAAGGTTGGTCGATTGGTAGAGCCTCTACTACTAATGGTTCACGCAAAAAGTTAAGCAAGTTTGAGCGTGGTTAGTAGTTGGAAGTGAACAATCGTTCGATGCTGTTGGCACGCTCTCCCTCGATGAGTCTGGACTCCCTGGAGGTGACACATAATAATTTTACTGGTCTCTGTCATTTTTTGATATCGCTAATATAATTTACAATTTGATCATTTGCAAATAATAGTGTATCTATCTTTATTTGGTGATTTATTTGTATACCAAATTCCAGATTGTTATAATTATATATATATATATATATACAGGGTGTTCGGGATAAATTTGACATATTTATAATTAATTATATTTTTCCGTAAGTTACATGTATTAACACACACTTCTCTTCATTTAAAAGTTTGGACCCTTCTTCATTCATATACAAGATGTCAGAAAGGATGGATAGCTGGAACCCACCTGAATCATGGAAGAGAATAACTTGTATCATGATGATTCGTGCCCGCCATCAAAATAAGGATATTACGAGTGCTGCCCAATGCTCCCTGAATACAGTAAAAACAATCAGGCATGAACTAGAGACTTGCAATGGTGACTACGAGGATGTAGCAAGAAGAAAGATCCCTAGCAGACGATCTGATTGCGTTCGTACAGCAGAATTCCTCGCAAATCTGCAGGAACAGGTGTTGAAGAACCCTGGCATTGGAATTCGGGCTTTGTTCGTGGAGTTGCTAACTGTAGTCAAGCCCTGGATAACAAGGGTAGCCAATGGTAGGCCGTATGTATGGCAGCAGGATTCGGCCCCTTGCCACACCTCTGGGAAAAGTCAAAAATGGTTGTCTGAAAATTTCTACGACTTCACCAGTCCAAATGTTTGGCCTCCAAACTCCCCAGACCTTAACCCCATGGATTATTTTGTATGGGGCACAGTTGAAAAAGACACCAATCGCACTTCCAGTAATACAAAAGCCCAGTTAATGGATAAAATTAAAACAGTTTTTGCGGCCCTTCCCAGGGAGACTGTAGCATCAGCTTGTTCGAGGTTCCGAAGCAGAATTGAAGCTGTGATCGATGCTAATGGTGGTTATTTTGAGTAAATCTTGTTGATAGTATTGTAATTAACTCTGCCTGTAATGTTTTTTTGTCAATTCATTAAATTTAATAGATACAAAGAAGATTTTCTTTTTCCTTACGAAACTGTCAAATTTATCCCGAACACCCTGTATATATATTAAAAAGTAGCAGTGATAGATTACATCCTTGTCGTACTCCTCTTGATATGTCTTTCCAGTTTTGTCTATAAATTTCATCAAAGGCTTTTTCATAATTAACGACAGCCACGTGTCTTTCCTTTTGAAATTTTCTTCGCTTTTCAATTAATATTTTAGAGTGAAAATTGAGTCTATGCAAGATCGGCCTTTTCGGAATCCATTTTCCGTTGTTCTAATAATTTAAGCCGGCGTAGCGCAATTGGAAGAACAGCGGAACATTTGGGTACACGACAACTGGGCGACGGAATAAAAGATCATATATGCAATTCTATTATGTTGATCTATTACCAGGTAAATTTAAATAATATTTTTTTTTTTTGAGAAATGAGTTAAAAGAACGGTATAAATATAAAATTTGAAAAATCTCGCTTATAATTAAATTTATTTTTATTGTGTAGAATTATGAACTGTATAGAAGTTATACTGAAATTTCCCATACAAAAAAAAATGAGTCAGCTAGTTAATATTTATATTATATATTTTCGTTTATATCATACTGTATATCAAAATTTGTAGGATCGTTTAAGAAAGAGATGGTTAAAAAGAGTGGTCAGAAAGTGATTTAAAAATTAAAAGGTATAATTGCACAATATTAAAATAAAGAAAAAAATACCGTTTTTTAATTCATTTGTTAATATTCTTTTGTAATTAACAAACATAATTTGTAGTTTAATTTGTAGTAACCTAACCTAACTACGCAATAAAAATAAACTTAATTATAAGCGCGAGTTTTAAAATTTTGTTTATACCGTTCTTTTAACTATTAATAAGCACCTAAAGTGTGTGTGTGTGTGTGTATATATACTTTAGGTGCCATCTACTTGCCTATACCAGATAGTCATCAGATAACCTAACCACACAATAAAAATAAACTTAATTATAAGCGAGATTTTTCAAATTTTATGTTTATACCGTTTTTATAACTCGTTTTTACCTGGTAATAGGTCAACAGAATAGAATTGCATATTTGATCTTTTATTCCGTCGCCCAGTTGACCGTGTTCCGAACATTGTGCCCTTCGATTGGAAAAGACCTGAGTTCGATTCTGACAAGGGGAATCCTTATATGGGCATTTTCAGTTGAAGGTGAGTTAGCCGATCTCATACGGTGGCAGCAGGGTTTTTTTTCTCCCAGAAACTCGGGTTTTTCATCCTGCATACAGACAAATCGGGCCTTCAGAAGACATAGACATGCGATTTACACACAGAAAATACCATTATTGGTGATGATAATAGTAGTGTCATAGTTGGAGAATTGAGTAGTAGTGGAGAGGGTGTATTTAGCGAGGTAGAGTGGTGTGCCCTCCCACGATAAGTCCGTGGACTCCCTGGAGGTGTCACGTAATAATTTGTCTCCTCTACAATACTGTTTCTCTCGTAATATTCCGGCATATATTTTGTACTCTGCATTTAGCAGACTAATTCCCCTATAGTCATTTCAATGATGTTTATTTCCTTTTTTTTTTTTTTTTACAAATTGGGATAACCGGTGTTTTTTCCCCCCAAGAGTTTGCAGTTTTTCCAGAAATCCAGACCATGTTAAAAAATTTCAGAAGTCTTTCATTAAAATTTTCACCTACATTTTTGTACTGTTCCATGTTTATATTGTCTTCTCCTGGTATTTTTCATCTTATTTGTTGTATTTTTTTAAGTTCTAACGTCGTAACATTTCTGTTAGATCATTCTTTATTATCATCGGTCCAGAAATTTCAAAAATACAGTAAGTTACCCATTTTTCTGCATTTATTTTTTTTAAAGTTTACCCTTTCTTATATTTTTTTGTTCGTGTATTTTTGCTACGAATGTCTTGGAACTGAGCCACTCCTCGTAACTTTCTCTTTATTATTATTTTTTCTATTTCTTTGTCCCAGTTTTGTAGTCCTCTTTTTCTATTCTATTTACTATTTATTCCTAAGCTTTCGTCAGAATATGTTTCAAAATTTCCCATTCCTCTTCTATATCATTTGGTTTCTGTTTTAAAATCAGTGCATTTCTGATATACTGTTGCCCAGTATGGGGATCTTATAATGAAGAAATTTTGTAATTCAGTTGATAGTTATTTTCACATTTGTTTATTTTTAGCTATTTTGGTTTAACTCGAAGTTTTGCCAATTCCATAAAATGGTCAGAGTTTAATTCAAAGTCTCGATACTCTTACATCTTGGATTAACTCCGCTAATTTAAAATTTGAGATAATGCAATCAATAATTGACTTAGATCCTCTCGCTGACCATATATTGTATGTTTATGTATTTCTTTATTTAAATACCGAGTTCAGTATTCTCATATTATTATAAATGACAAAATCTTGCAGTTTATGTCCATTCTGTTAAAATGAATCTTCACCAAAAATACATTATAATCAAAATTAGTAGCTAATGAAAGATTACTAGAATTGTCTATTATTGTTTAATTGCCTTTCGGTAGTCCTGTACTGAAGATAGGCGAAACTTTTACAATAAATATTTTACGTGAGTTTTTCTCCGTTATTATGCTGATTATCATTATGCAACTCAACCCCCTCCCCTCCCATTATTGAAACAAATTGGACTTTTTCAAATTTATACTATTATTAAAAAAATAAATAAAATCCCAATTATCTGTCCAAACGGCCACTTCACTCATTGTTTGGTATGCGCCATCCAGTCGTTTTTTCCGACTCTTGGTGATCTTGTGAACAAAGGCTCTCCACACACTACTCGGCATCTTGTCCTTTTTTTCAGTAAATGTAAGTTCAAGTTGGTAAGTTCTTTTATGTTGTCCATCCAATTCTTATGCAGTCTTCCTCTTCTCATGCCCTCGATCTTTCCCAACACAACTGCCTTCTCAATTATTCATCATCATGCATAATATGTAAAGAGTACATCAACTTCTATTTAACGATCATTGTCCCCAAGTGGAGGGGAGCAATGATCGCTAATGTTTAAATTAAGCTCGGCTTTGTTACTTTTCCTGTTAACCAACAGAATCAACCGCACCAGATCTTTATTCTGTCTGCATACTCTCTAAAACGTTCTTATTGGTCATTCTTGAAATCCATGGGATTCTTAATAGTCTCCTTCCCCCATAATTCAAATGAATCAATTCGATTTCTTTTCTCCTTAATAATCCAGCTTTCACATCCATACATCACTAATGAAAATACCATTGCTTTGACAATTCTAACTTTCGTGGCCTCACTCAAACTTCTACCTTTCATAATTTTTGTCAGGTTTAACAGCTTTTTTCCCCATGACTATCCTTCTTTTAATTTAATCTTCACATTTACCATCATTTCTGATTCTGGACTCCAGTAAATAATAACTTTCAACTATCTCTATTTTATTCCCCCTGTTATAAATTCATGTCAATTGCCAGAAGCCATCACTTTTGCTTTGCTGATGTTTAAATTGAGCTCGGCTTTGTTACTTTTCCTGTTAACCAACAGAATCAACCGCACCGGATCTTCCTTAGTTTCTGATATGAGAGTTGTAGCATCTGGTACCTTGCAGTGTTATACACACACACACACACACACACACACTGCTTGGAAAGAAGTCAACAGACAGCCCCATGGGCCAGGTGCATCGTGCCATGTAATGAGTCGATGTTGGTAGTCGTATAAATTACGGGAATATGATGTCCCAAGTCAGTGCAAATTGTGCCGTTGCAAAATGCCTGCTGCAATTATAGGAAAAGAGAATGTAAGTGAAGCTTCGATATTCACTTTCCATTAAATCAACAGTTTTTACCAGACATTCCTTTTAATTTATTTTTTATTGCTGGCACTGTCCAAGCAGAGACAGTAAGAGATTGCTAGCACTTTTAAATGCAGGATGAATGCTAGTACTAATTTATCATTAGTACAGGATGATTGCTAGTACTAATATCATTAGTACAGGATAAACTGCTAGTACTATTCACGATACAGGATTAAACCTTGCTAGTACTGCTAAAACAGTGCGAGATTCACAAAAGCGCTGCATCGTTTAGCTTTCTACTCTTCTTCTCTTCAAATGCTAGTAGTCAGTACTCACTACAGGATAAAGGCTTTCCCAAACCCCCAAACAAATACAGAGTTTAATTATTAGTTAAAATGGTCCCAATCCCCCCCCCCCCACACACACACAGGACAAGGACTGTTGGGATTGAAATTCCAGGTATGGAAGAACCGAGGAGAGTAACAAAGTTACTTAAAGAATTAGTCGGTGTGGAGAACATCTTCTCCTTCACCTCTTACGGAGGGGGGGGGGGGGGAAGCATATGGCAGTGGTAAAAGACACACAAACCCGAGTACCACTTTGGATCTTGAAGTGAAATGCTCTTCTTCACATTGGAGACTTTTCTCCATTTTGAGAAAGTTTGCACTTTTTGATTTTCAAAATCAAACCAGGCTAGTAGTTTATCTCTGGTTTGTGTGTCTTTTACCACTGCCATATGCTCCCCCCCCTCCGTAAGAGGTGAAGGAGAAGATCTTCTCCACAGCGACTAATTCTTTAAGTAACTTTGTTACTCTCCACCATCGGCACGTTTTAGTCATTCCTCCTTTTACTTGACACATAGCGAAAGAACTGCTTAGACCTAATCACTTTGCTTTCATTTCATAATTTTGAAATGAAAGCAAATTAGCTTTGACCATCCTTACCATACAGGTCACCTTTCTTTCCTATGCTTTGTACCTCATGGGTATGCTGAACTCTTTTTCCTTTACCTGTAATTCTTGCTTTAATGATGCTAATCATCCATCTAACTTCTGATCCATCAGACCACATGCATACAATGTGATACTGCTTTCTTCATGTACGACCAGCTCTCCCCTCCAAATTCTTATGCCATGGCACTGCTGAAAGCTGACTCAGCTTGTCATAATCACCTGCTTTGTAATCCACATATCTCTTCTTGACCTTAAAAAAAAAAAATGCACGTCTGACAATCTCCCAGGTCAAAACTACAAAATCCAAGGGAGGTAGCATAGCTGGATTGGTTACTGTTGAGTTCTCTGATGCTATTATCAGATACAGCATTCTAGAACCTCGTGTTCCTTTCATTGCATGCTCTCTCTCTCTCAGAAGCCGTATAGTTTCAATTTTCTTCTTTCCCTATTACAATTTCCGCATCCAGTCTATGCCCCTGTAGTTGAAATCCCCCATAATAATTACTTCACTTGCTCAACGTGCTAATTTTCGAAATGCATGCCATATACATTCATCCTTTATACCACTGGATAAAGCAGCAACCAATTATACATTTCGTTCTATTGACCTCTATCTCAGATAGCCTCAAATGAACTTCCCTTTGCATCCCTGTCCTCCTGATCTATTTCTACTCTTTTTGCTTCAAGTCTTCTGTTATCATTAGCAAAATCCCTTCCCCATCCTGTTCCTTCTGTCCTCTCTGAAGATACTATATCCTTTGCATTCTATTCCTATATCATCCTCCGTCAACCAAGTCTTACTAATGCCTAACTTTTAGCGAAGTTGAGCTAACCAATGCCAGAAACTCCGCGCCCTTATTCTAAATAATTTCGGCATTACTATACATAAACTTCAGTACCTTCTTCCTTTCACAACCTAACTTACAGCTTGTGTTCATAATCAGCTCACTTTGGTTAAAAACCTTGGGAGCTTTATTCAGCATCATATGATCAGTCTTCTAATTATTAACATCTAAATTGCCTGGATTCACACACCCGCATCCACGAGATAATGCAGTTGTCTGCAGCGCATTCTCTTTCTCCGGGCCCCCACTGAAAATCGTGTTAGTCATGTACAGCCGTCATGATTGGCTGAGGGATGCTGGTTGCCCCCTGTCGATTTCAAACATTTCGTTGCTCAGGACTAATATTTAGTTTTTAAAAAATATTATTATTTTTAATAATATATATATATATATATATGTTAATATATGTTAAAAATGCCAGGCTATTTTAAACCTGCTTTTACTCCATTTCCCAAGTAAGCAAACAGACAAATAAGTCAAATTTGCGCCTGCACGTAGTGCAAGTACAGGTGACCCGCAAAGTAGTGCAAGTCTAGGCAACTCGTGGTAAAGATGGAATAAGCTCTGATCACTATGCTTATATATTTACCCTTAATGCAAAACCCATCTCCTTGAGGAGATGTATGATGCTATGCATTAAAGGCAAGGGCCACTACCCCCAGACCGGTTTCGACCTTTATTGAGGTAGAATGGGAGTTCATATCTCTTCATCATTGGCCTCTTTAGAGTCAAAAAAGTTGTGCTGAGATTCAGCTTGATAGTGAGAGAGGAGGAGGATAGAGTGGATAGTAGTAGATAGTTAAAAGAGGCCTCAGTCGATCTACTTGGCCTGACTTAAATGCCAGCACCAAGCAGATCTTCGATATTATCTCCCTCCATCCGTTCTTTTCTGCGTTCCCCGGCCAGCCACCTCTTCAGATGTCTGGCCGATGAAAGAAGTGAAAAACAAATGCAGGACGACACACATAAATTGAAAAGCAAAAGGAACTAGGACACACAGAAAACAGACCAATAAAAGAGCTAAGACACACATAAAATAGGACAACAAAAGTCAGTGAAATAACAGAATAGTACTGTAGGAACGGGGGAAGAGCCTGGCCCGAGTGATGCAGCCCACAAGGAGCTGCACCGCCTCGCTGTAAGCCTTCGCCTCTCGGGTTCTCAGGTCTGCCCCCTCCTGTGAACTAGATATGAACGAGAAATTCTAAAAATGAACGAGAATTTTTTTTTTTTTTTTAATTTGATCCTTCCCTGATTTTCTCGAGTACCTTTTCTTCAAATAGTTTTGCAGCGTTTTCTAGAAATTTGACAAATAATGTCACCTCTTCATCCGTTAGATTTAATAGTTTCTGCATATCGATTGGTTTCCAGTGCAGTCTGTGGTAAATATGGTCTGCCCATTTTATTGATATCTGATTGTTACTCATCTCGTCCGCATATTGTATTTTAGGATATCCCAATTCCGTTAGTGCCGTAGTCACTTTTTCCAATAACTCGGGATTCGTAATATATGTCGAATTGATGGCGGGTTGGAGATCCCAATTGAACAGTATGTTTTCTTCAGATTTTTCGACGGCTGTTCCGTTTTCTTCAGATTTTTCGACGGCGGTTTCGTTTTCCTGCTCGTCCTCAGAACTTAACGTTTCTATTGGACTTTCGGTGTTCGGCTTGGTTCTTTTATTTTCTTCTTCTTCTGGTGTGATAGGTCTTTTCGTTGTATTGGTACTGGTTTCAATTTCCTCTGATTCTGTGCTGTTAATGTTGCCTTCTGTTTCAATGGTGTGAGCTGTCTTGGCGTTCCGTTTCTTTTTCTTCTTAGTTTTGCCTTCTGCGTTTTTCCCTCTTATTGCCTGATTTTCTGTCGTAGCGGTTACGCTAGTTGGGGGTTGGAGGGCTGGAAAATCTTCTGAGTTAAGTACTTTGGTTCGTTTAAAGTTTGGCCGGTATTTTGAGAGTCCTCTGTTGTGAGTTCCGGACTGAGTACTGGAATGGCTACAGCCGCAGGTGTTACGGCACCTCCTGCTCTTTCAGCAATCGTCCTGTTAGGGCAAACATTAACTTTGTGAGTTTCGTCTCCGCATTTCCGGCAAGATGCTTCGCATTGCGCTAAGGCATGTCCTGTCAGCATGCAGTTCCTGCACATATTTGTGGGGCAGCCAGCACCACAAATGCTCAGGTGATCCGCACTTAAAGCATAGTCGCTTTACGCCAGGGTAGCTAACCATTACCCTGGCTGATCCTATCTGGACAAAATTCGGAATTTCTGCCTTCATCATGACAGAAAAGGTGACTTCTCCTGACTTCCATTGAGGGAAGTCAGCATCCGAGCCAATTTTTATGTCACGCACGGCTCCCCATTTCGAGAAGACTAGGTATGATGTCAGTGTCTTCTTCGAGATATTCTAGCGGGAACCGATCTATTCTTACTCTTTTGGAAAGACTTCCCACTACAAAAGGGTGAAAAATTTTACCGTGGCACTCGACTCCTTTCAGTAGTTTTTCTCTAGTTTTAGCGTTTTTGCAGACAAGTTGAAACCATCCCCACCCCCGTAAGGGGTAAAACCAGAAATGTTGTCTGCCCCGACATAGTTAATTATAGTCGTCGCAAACGTTCTCTTCTCAATGTTAGCATCAATTTCGAACCCGAGAGTTCTTACCCTCGGCAAAACCGAAGACATTACTTAAACAAAGAAAGGAAGAAGACGTTCCAAGGATAGTCTAATCCTATAAAGTAGCGGAATGCCGTGTATAGGCTTAAAAAACCACAAAAAGAACAAAGGAATCTTACTGTTGCTGGAATCCGCTGGAACAGGTTTGAAGGACTGGAAGGGGAGATTTGGCAGAGGGATCTTTACTATCTTGAGGAAGAGGAGGATTAGGAGGGTAAGGTAAGGTAAAGGTAAAAGACTAGTCTTAATCATCATGAGCACTCCTTAAGATGAACTAGACTTTAAGCAGCTACTTGCAATTTTCCGACATGTAGGAAACCTCCTACATACAAAATGGCCGGGTAAAGGAATCCATCGAATCGCGGAAATCGAATCTGAGGACTATCAACCTTCAGAACCTCTCCCTACCACATCTCAAGATGAAACAAGAGACAACAACCCAGCCACAGATACTCAGACTCTGGAAGAACCAGACGACTACCAAACGGCGAGTAGAAAAAAGCGACACCACCCGAAGAACCGGAACACCAGCCAATGGACACAGTGGCACAGATCAAAGAACGAGTCCCGCCGGTAATCTTACGAGACAAAAAAACAATGGTCGAGAATTTCGGAGGCCATGAGAAACTCCGAGATTAAATTCAAAACAGCCAAAAACTCCGACGGAGTCCATATCCAGCCTGAAGGGACATCAGACTACCGTCGGCTAACAAAGTTGATGGACGAGCTAAAGACCCCATACCACACTTTTGAACTGAAAAGCGAAAAGAACCTAAAAGTTGTCATCAGAGGACTGGTAGAAGAAATCACGTCCGAAGAAATAGCCATCGACCTTAGATCTCAAGGACTGGAGCCCATAAAAATATCAAGAATGTACCGGGCAGACAAACGTCCCATGCCGCTGGTTCTCGTGGAAATTAATAAGGAACAAAGAAGGCTTTACGATCTCAAAACAGTTTGCAATCTCAGGATTAAAACAGAACCACTCAGAAAGAAAGCAACAGCAGGACAATGTCATCGCTGCCAGAGATATGGGCATGCACAGAACCTGTGCAGAGCAGAGTACAAATGTGTGAAGTGCGGGGACAGTCACCCTATTCACACATGCTCCAAACCACGCACAACTCCAGCCACATGTGCAAACTGTGGCGGCCCACACCTAGCCAACTATAGAGGCTGCACTCTCCACCCAGATAACCTGGCAAGCAACAGAAAATCAGGCACTCCACCAGCTCAAAAACGTGCAACACCCCTTGAAGAAGATATTAATCAGCGAACATCACACAGCTCATATGCTGCAACAGTTACCTCAAAGGCTAAATCAGCAGAATCTATGCCCAACAGTCAGAACACAGCTGCTATCCTTGCTGCCACCCTAGGGGAGATGCTAACGGCTTTTAGCAAAACCAACCACAATCAGAGTGATACGAAGAAGTTCTTAAAAAACACTCAAGTCATCTTCCCAATGATAAGCAATGAATAATACACCTGGTTCGAACAACTTCATACAGATCGCATTTTGGAATGCCAACGGCCTAAACAACAAACTCCTAGAACTACAAGAATTTACAGCAAGACATAGAATAGACATCCTCTTAATCAACGAGACGCACCTTCGGCCCTGCGACAACCCCAAACTAAGGAACCACGCACTACTTAGGAATGACAGGCTCAATGCCAGAGGAGGTGGAACAGCTATCTTTGTCAAAAAAGATATAAGATACAATGAGATCAAGAAGACAACGACTACACACCTGGAAGAAACTGGAATTGAGATACACACCAACAATGCAGGTAACCTAAAGCTATATTCAGTCTACAACCCTCCAGGCAAACCACTACTAGCCTCGGATCTCTCCCAGCTCCTCGACACAAATGAAGCAACAATTTTGGCGAGAGACCTAAATGCCAAACATCCTGCATGGAACAGTAGGAACTCCAACAACAATGGGAAGAGTCTACACATGTTCGGTATGACAAGAAACATCATCATAGCAGGTCCCGCCGAACTAACACACTACGGACCGCTGGGAAGACCTGATGTGCTGGATATAGCCATTTTTAGGAACACCTCGCACCAATTTCGGTTACAGGTAGTCAATGATCTAAGCTCCGACCACAATCCGGTACTACTAAGCCTAGGCGGGGAAACAGAAATCATCCCCAGGCAGTCCTGCACAAATTTCAAAAAGCTGAACGCTATTCTCTGCAACCTCACAGGACCCGTTCCAACCATCTCCTCACCTAAAGAAATAGATACAGCGATCAGAAAACTGGAAAGCACAATCCAAGCTGGCCTAGCAGCAGCTTCCACCGTTACCACTCCAGCTCAAGCCAACCTGCTCCCAGAAGAGATTCTAAAGCTCATCCGCAGCAAAAACAGGATCAGACGCCGTTACCATACAACACTATCCCCCCAGGATAGACAAGAGCTAAACAAACCTTGTTCGATATGCGATCAAAGATCACAAGAACCAGCTGTGGGAGAAGAAGCTAAGCTCCTTAAACACCAAAGACAACTCATTGTGGAAAATGACGAAAGCCCTTCGCACCGACCGCCCCAACATTCAGCCAATCCAGGGAGAAAGGGGCATGGCCTACCGAGAGGACGAGAAAGCAGAAGCCTTCGCGGACGCCCTGGAACTGCAATTCAGCCCTAACTATGCGCATGCAGACTTGCACTTCATTGATAAAATACACAGGCATGTCCGCTGTGCACTCCATCAAACCAGCAGCCAAGACAATACAAGCTATGCTACACCAAAGGAGGTACATCAAATCATCAAGAGCCTCAACAACAGAAAGACCCCAGGTCCTGACGAGATTTCAAACCAAACCATAAAAGCACTCCCCCATAAAACAGTTATGCATCTAGTGGCGATCATCAACGCAATGCTCAGCCTCAACTACTTCCCCACTCGCTGGAAACAGGCAGATGTAATCCTCATCCACAAACTCGGAAAAGCACCCCAATTCCCACAGAACTACAGACCTATCAGCCTCCTATCAAATCTGGGAAAAATCGCGGAAAAGATAATTCTGAACCGCCTACAAAATGAAACGGACAAGATCGACTTAATCCCACAAGAACAATTCGGATTTCGCAAAGGCCACTGCACAACCCAACAGGTCCACAGAATTATAGAATTCATAACTACTGGAAACAACCCACAGGTGCAATCTTCCTGGATGTGGCGAAAGCCTTTGACAAAGTATGGCACAATGGCCTCATCCACAAACTAATAGCTGCAAAATACCCACTAAACCTAGTAAAAATCATAGAATCCTATCTGAAAGACCGAAAATTTCAAGTTAAGCTACGTGGCCTCAGATCCCCCATGAGAAGCATCACAGCAGGTGTCCCTTAAGGCTCCCTCCTATCGCCGCTACTCTTCAACATTTTCATCTCAGACCTACCAAACACAGCATCAACTACCACGGCCTTCTATGCAGACGACATGGCAATACTGACCAGATCACTCAGACCACACTTAGCCACACAACGACTACAAGACGCAGCAACAAACCTTGAAGAATGGTTTCAGAAATGGAGGATAGATGTCAACGCAGACAAAAGTACTGCCATACTATTCACAAGAAGGAAAGCAACCCACCAAGGAGCAGTCACGATGCTTAACACTGATATCCCATGGCAAAAAGAAGTAAAATACCTGGGAATCAAACTGGATAACCGACTCAGATTCAACTCCCACATCTCACATGCCTGCAACAAAGCCAACTCAGCAATAGCTCAACTCTATCCGCTACTCAACCGAAGAAGCAAAGTCAGTACAGAAAACAAACTAACTATATACAAAACAATCATCAGACCCATATTAACGTACGGATCGCCAGCATGGAGCCACACCTCCCCCAGCAACATCAAAAGATTACAGGTACTACAAAATAAATACCTCCGAATGATCTTCGACGCCGAGTGGTGTGTTAGGAATGCTCTTCTCCACCAAGACGGAAACATGCCAGACATACCTTCATATCTCAACCAGACTGCAGCCAAGTACTTCGCCCAGGCATCACTCCACCCCAACCAACTCATTCGTGATGCATCAAATTATGATGAAAACGACAGATGGAGACACAAACGTCCGAAGGCAGCTCTGATCATCGCTTCACACGATTCTACACAGCCCTAATTCGGGCGAGCCATGGGCTCAAAAAATTTCTCATTATCGATAATCACAATCTAGCGATGAAGGGATAAAAGTCTAAGGGACTGACGTCCATTTCGCCATTTAAGTTAACAGTTAACAAAAGGACTGGAACATGAAGCTTTCTCTCGGGGATTATTCTGACTTCAATCACTGCGCAAGCTTAAAAGCGGTGCGAACCGGAAATTTTACTATCCGATCCCGAGTGGTTTTTGGTTTTGATTTCATTCAGTACAGACGTGTTTATCAGCGCTCCTTGTAGTATTACAGCAGTGATTAAGTTTTGTTTTTAATGATTAGTTCAGAGTTCCTTTCAACATTAAAATTAAAATAGTGATTGTTTGATGTTCTCCTATAGCGTCAACAGCGTGCTCGATCATCAGAGCAGGTAAGACTTATTTTCATCTTCAAAAACATTTTCCAGGCCCTCTCCTGTTCCCCACCCTGTGCAGCACTCGGTGGTGGAAAGGACAAGGCAGGTCCTTCCCCCACTTCAAGTCTAGATAGATTTAATTATGGATTCACCATATGAGGATCTCTTTTTCAAAGAACTCTCCAACTTCAGTGCCTTCCTAATTATGCACAAGCGGATCTAGTCTTCATAGAAAAAATACATCGTCGGGTATGCTCTGCGCTTCGGCAACCTTGTAGCTGTGAAAATATTTGTCCCACCTCACCTAAAGAGGTCTATTCAATCATTAAGAAGCTTAAAAACAAAAAAGCCCCTGGTCCAGACGAAATTACCAACAAAACAATTAAAGCCCTCCCACACAAAGCTGTCATGCACTTAGTAGCCATTATTAATGCAATTCTGAGAATTAATTATCTCCCCTCAAGATGCAAACAAGCTGATATATTCCTTATTCTCAAGCCTGGTAAGGCACCTCAGATGCCACAGAGCTACAGACCTATCAGTCTTCTATCATGCCTAGGAAAAATCGCAGAAAGAGTCATTCTCAACCGACTTAATGAGGAGGTGAATAAAAATAACATAATTCTGAAAGAACAATTTGGTTTCCGTACCGGACATAGCACTACACAGCAAATTCACAGACTGATTGAGTTCATCACTACAGGCTTTAACTGGAAACAGCACACAGGAGATATCTTTCTAGATGTTGCAAAAGCTTTCGATAAGGTGTGGCACAAAGGTCTCATCTATAAATTAATTGCAGCCAACATCCCTCTTTATCTTACTAAAATTATTAACTCCTTTCTACAGGACCGTAAAATTCAGGTCAAGTTGCGTGGAATTAGATCCTCACTGAAAAAAAATCAATGCTGGTGTCCCTCCAGGTTCGCTGCTCTCACCGCTGCTTTTTAACATCTTTGTTTCTGATGTTCCTAGCACATCACTGACCACTATAGCTAGTTATGCGGATGATATGGCAATTCTTAGCAGATCTCTCAGGCCTAATATAGCTACTCAGCGCTTACAAACTGCAGCAACAAATTTAGAGGACTGGTTCAGAAAATGGAGAATATCTGAAAATGCCGATAAAAGCACTGCCATTCTCTTCACAAGAAGACAAGCATCTCACCTTGGAGAAGTTAAACTTTTTAACACAGCCATCCCATGGAGATCTAGCACCAAATATCTAGGCATTCAACTTGATAATCATTTAAACTTTAACTCCGACATAGTTTATGCATGCAAAAAAGCAAACTCTGCAATTATACAACTCTATTCTCTCCTCAATAGAAGTCAAGTCAGCACTGAAAACAAACTACGGATCTACAAAACAATTATCAGACCATCGTTAACTTACGGATCGCCAGCCTGGGGTCACACTTCCCCCACTAACATCTAAAAGCTACAAGTTATTCAAAACAAGTGCCTCTGTATGCTCTTCAACGCTCCGTGGATTGTCAGAAATTACATCACGATGCCGATATTCCCACTTTCCTCCATAACAGTGCTGCTGCTTATTTTGCCAAAGCAGTTGTTCATACAAATCAACTCATTCAAGAGTCATCTAATAATGACGAACACGATAGGTGGAAACATAAGCGCCCGATAGCTGCTTTTCTTATCGATTCTGGTGCCTCCGTACAACCGTAAATAGGATGAGCCAGGTGCTCGCTAACCTTTAATACAAGACTACTTCATACCGATTAAGGGATCGAAGTCCACGGGACTGTTATCCTTCAAGCCATATCAGGTTATCAACTTTCTCTCGGGGCGGATTATGGTGGTTTTGGTTTTGATTTCATTCAGTACAGACGTGTTTATCAGCGCTCCTTGTAGTATTACAGCAGTGATTAATTTTTGTTTTTAATGATTAGTTCAGAGTTCCTTTCAACATTAAAATAGTGATTGTTTGATGTTCTCCTATAGCGTCAACAGCGTGCTCGATCATCAGAGCAGGTAAGACTTATTTTTATCTTCAAATCTTCAAAAACATTTTCCAGGCCCTCTCCTGTTCCCCGCCCTGTGCAGCACTCGGTGGTTGAAGGGACAAGGCAGGTTCTTCCCCCACTTCAAGTCTAGATAGATTTAATTATGGATTCACCATATGAGGATCTCTCTTTCAAAGAACTTCTAGCTATCTTTCGGCAAATTGGTAACATTTTACACACAAAATGGCCAGGAAAGGTAGAAGTTCATCAGATTATGGAGGTCGAGACAGAAGACCCTCAAACCTCCGAACTTTCTCCTCGCCTTACACATGACAGCGTCAATTCCTCCGCTACAACAACTGACATAAATTCTGATTACCGGGAAGTCAGCAGAAAGAAGAGAAAGAAAGAGTCTCTTGCTGCAGAACCTGAATTTGCACCTCGAATGGACAAATCAGCACAATCTAGTGCAAGAACAGAGACAAATATACCGACACAGTCCAAAGAGAGGATCCCACCAGTAGTCTTGCGACCTAAGGAAAAATGGTCGTTGCTTGCAGAGACGATGAAGAAAAATAACATCAAGTTCTCATCAGCCAAAAACACAGATGATGGAGTCCACAAACAGCCTGAAGGAACAACGGACTACCGCCAGCTCACCAGACTTATGGACGATCATAAATTTCCATACCATACTTACCAACTTAAAAGTGAAAAGAACCTCAAGGTAGTGATCAGAGGTTTGGTAGAAAACATAACATCGGAAGAAATAGCTACTGACCTTAGATCACAAGGCTTGGAGCCGAGCAAGATTTCTCGAATGTATCGAGCAGACAAGCGCCCAATGCCTCTGGTCTTAGTAGAGATCAGTAAAGATCTGAGAGAAATTTATGATCTTAGAATAGTCTGCAACTTGGTCATCAAGACCGAGCCACTGAGAAGAAAGGCATCGGCTGGTCAATGCCATCGCTGCCAAAAATTTGGGCATGCGCAAATGTTATGCAGAGCAGACTACAAGTGTGTGAAGTGCGGTGGCAACCATCCCTCGCACACTTGCGTCAAGCCAAAGACCACACCTGCTAAATGTGCGAACTGCAGTGGCCCACATCCTGCTAATTACAAGGGTTGTTCTCTCCACCCATCCAACCTTCAAAAGCCTAGACAGGAGTTAATCTAGCCCACTCAGAAAAATATTGAGAGATGTGCCTGAAATCAAAGCGCGAAAAGTTACACCAGATAAATCTTGTCTTATGCTTCCGTGGTTTCCTCGAGTAACACTGAGGTACTCCCTGCAACTAGCAGTCAAAATTCTTCAGCAATTCTCGCTGCCTCACTAGGGGAGATGCTAATGGCCTTCAGCAAAACAAATCCAAGCCAGGCCGACACCAACAAATTCCTTAGGAATACTCGAGTCATCTTCTCCATGATTAATGACTAATCCGGCTTCAACATCAAATTCTATGCAGTTAATATTCTGGAATGCAAACGGTCTCAACAGCAAAATTTTGGAATTACAGGAACTTACAGATCATTTGCAAATTGATATTCTCCTCATTAACGAGACTCATCTACGTCCCTGCGATAATCCCAAACTCAGAAACTACTCGTTACTTAGAAATGACAGACTTAATGCCAGAGGTGGAGGCACTGCCATCTTTGTCAGAAGAAACATTCGCTATAATGAGATTAAGAAGATTAATACATCTAACCTCGAGGAGACAGGCATAGAAATTCATACCAACAATGCAGGCAGCTTAAGGATTTATTCTGTATACAACCCCCCCTGGCAAACCTCTACTCCCCTCTGATCTCTCTCAGCTACTAGATACAAATGAAGTAATAATTGTAGCAGATCTTAATTCCAAGCATCCTTTATGGAACAGCAAGAGTTTTAACAACGACGGAATGATCCTCTACAACTTTGCCTTGAAGAGATATATTGTTATCGCAGGCCCGATTGAGCCAACACATTACAGAGCGATCGGCAGACCTGATGTTTTGGATATTGCTATTTTTAACAATATTTCTCATCAATTCCGACTTCAAGTGGTTGACGAGTTAAGCTCAGATCACAATCCAGTACTCTTAAGTTTAGGGGAGGAGCCTGAGCTCATTCCCAGCCAATCCCACACTAACTTCGCAAAATTCAAGGCTAAAATGAACACTATCATAGACTCAGTACCTACTATCTCCACCCGTGAAGAAATTGACGTGGCAGTCAACAATCTTGAATGTAAAATACACGCTGGCTTATCCGCAGCTTGCTCTATTTCCACCCCAGCTCAAGTTAACTTACTTCCTGCAGAAATCCTTGCTCTGATCAGGAACAAAAATAGGCTCAGACGTGCTATCACAACACGCTATCTCCGCAAGACCGTCGAGAACTAAATAGAGCGTCCAACCTAGTCTGTTACGCTTTAAAAGATCACAGAATCCAGCAATGGGAATGAGGAGGTGAATAAAAATAACATAATTCCGAAAGAACAATTTGGTTTCCGTACCGGACATAGCACTACACAGCAAATTCACAGACTGATCGAGTTCATCACTACAGGCTTTAACTGGAAACAGCACACAGGAGCTATCTTTCTAGATGTTGCAAAAGCTTTCGATAAGGTGTGGCACAAAGGTCTCATCTATAAATTAATTGCAGCCAACATCCCTCTTTATCTTACTAAAATTATTAACTCCTTTCTACAGGACAGTAAAATTCAGGTCAAGTTGCGTGGAATTAGATCCTCACTGAAAAAAAATCAGTGCTGGTGTCCCTCCAGGCTCGCTGCTCTCACCGCTGCTTTTTAACATCTTTGTTTCTGATGTTCCTAGCACATCACTAACCACTATAGCTAGTTATGCGGATGATATGGCAATTCTTAGCAGATCTCTCAGGCCTAATATAGCTACTCGGCGCTTACAAACTGCAGCAACAAATTTAGAGGACTGGTTCAGAAAATGGAGAATATCTGTAAATGTTGATAAAAGCACTGCCATTCTCTTCACAAGACAAGCATCTCACTTTTTTGGAGATCTAGCACCCATGGAGATCTAGCACCAAATATCTAGGCATTCAACTTGATAACCATTTAAACTTTAACTCCCACATAGTTTATGTATGCAAAAAACCACATGCCAACAAACCATCGCCATTCTATATGCTACTTAAAAATTACACATTTAAGTCACACCCCTTTCACTTTGGCATCAAATCAGGTTACTGGTAATAATTTATAAGTTTTATGCAACTTTGAGAATGTAATAAAAAATGCAAAGTTATAGGCTTTAGCGTTGCCAGGTTACCATATTTTTTTAAAGAGTTTATAGGTTAATGTTTAGGTGGAACTTCTTTAATAAATTTTAATTTCATCTTGAAAATCTAGTGTGCGCATATTTTTTGCTTTGTGCGCTAGTTGTAAGACGTGTGCGTACGCACAGCTTAGAGGGAACATTGCTGTCAACCATCTACTGATCCAAGTCAAGAGTTTATATTCCAATCCAATATTCTCCAGTTTATGCAACACTCTTTCGTGTGGTATCAAATGCCTTGGCAAATCCAACATTACCGTAGCGCATCCATTCCCTTTATCCAACTTGGCTGTAACATTGTTATAAAATTACAAATTAACAAATTGCTGAAACATGGCCTTTCTTTTTAGTAAACTCATGCTGCTCCTTGCAGAGTATAAGCTTATTTGTCTATCCTTTTCTACATGCAAGTTCTTGCTAACTTCTCTAAAATCTAACCTATAACATCGGGATACTAATAGGCCGATAGTTAGATACATCAGGTTTTGCACCATCCTTGTATAATGGAACTATCATACATTCTTATAGTATCATTCCCGAGCTGATACTGAAGTTAAAGAAATATGTGAAAGGCCGCTTAAAAGCTAAATGTTAAAGCCTAGGTTAAGCTAGACTTACAGCACATTGGAGGTCTAATGTGAAAGCATGGGTAACTGCAGCACTTTTTGAAGAATGGTTTGACAGCTGCTTTGTACCCAAGGTGAAAGGCAGTCCTATTCTCAGTCTCTCAGCAACGAAGAGGTATCCATCATTGAGCCTAAAGGCCTAACTTCCAAAATTCTCTCCAAAGCTTTCTATCATTTCAAATTCAAAGCCAGCATGGCTCTTTTGAAAAAGCATAATCTGGATTTTGAAAGAAGTTCGAAAGTAAATGCTAACATTGTAAGGGATTATGCCTGTTGCACAGAAATCTAGAGAGAGAAAAGAAAAGACAATCTTGTTCATATACAACCTTAGACAGGTACTTCTGTAAAAGACAAGCACCCTCAATATCATCAAATGTAGAAGATACATATGGATATGACACAGTGCTATGCCCAACCAACAACATTGCAGCACACAAACTCACTCATAATAAACCAGTTTTCATACCATTAGGTTTTTTTCTTTCAGTTGTAACTGCAGTGTCTTCAATTTTGAAGACACAGTGATTTAACTTACAGCACTCCTCTGGAATCAAAGGTGACTGACTCTGGGGTAGATGACTTTTCATCTACACAGTTGTGTATGGTGTTATATATACTTTTATAATGTAGTAGACTGGAGTGTTCAACACTGTATGAGTCATAATTCAATGTTATACATATAATCTTCCTTATTAAATTTATTTCATTAATATGTGTTCTTATACAGTAGTGTATCTTACCTAATTCATCTTCCAAAGGCTATCCACTTATAAAATAGAAAATATTAGTGGCACTAATTTCTTCAAACTCTGAAGATTTTAGTCCTTCCAATTTATCATCTTCCTTCCTAAATAGTTTTTCTCTACTAAGTCACAATCTACTAACTGTCAGTTTACTTCTAATTCAATTCCGCTAGTAATCTATGTTGACAGATGTCACAGATTATATATTATTATTCCTTTCTGCCCAATTCAGTATGCTAATATTTTACACCCAAACATTTATCAAAACAAACCGTTTTGCTATCTAAACTAAGATAGCAAAGTTCAGCTACTCAGTTGTGTGTGTGTGTATCCATCCCATTCTAACAAGCGATTATCAAGAAGTTGAGAGATTAACAGAAAATTTGATGTTTCATGGTATATAAAATTTGATTCTGTAATCAAATTGCAATGAGAATTTAGACAAACCTATCAGGCTAATCTATTTGATGATAATTATCTTACAGCTTAAGTTTCTCAGTGGTGACAATTTCTTTACATTGTTTATACCACCACTTAATATATTTATCATGTGTCAATGGGTAACTAAAAGAACCAAAAAATGGGCATCTTGAGCAGAAAGGAATCAATTTCCTAACCATGTTAGTCCTGATCTTACATCCTTATTTTTTCCCCTAGAGGAAGGATTACACATAAAGGATGAGGCATACACAATCAAATGTAACTTCAGTGCAAAAATTAAAAGACAAAACAAAAGATGTAGTTATGATAGCATCTCTAATTTTGTCACAAATCTTTATTAGATTTTTCTTTCTTTCTTTCTTTTTTTTTTTTTCCTCTGTCCAATTGTTTAGATTTTTCTTAATGCAATCTTAATTTTTTTTTTCTTTCAATAAATATATGCATTTAAAACACTTTAAAATACAAGAAACTTAACAGGGTCCTTCTTTTCCTTAGTCACTTACTTACCCCTATGCTATGTTCTTATATATTTGTGAGTGCTTGTGTGTGGGACTGAAATCCTAGAACAAATAATGCCATTTGAAGATACTATTTTAACTAACAAATGCTACCACATGATTTAACTGCAATTTTTGCAAAATATTTGTTTTCCAGGGTTAAATTCTTGTCATAACTTACACACTGAATCATAATTTGGACCTTAATATTACATGTGTATTTATTTAGTTGGAAGTGAATATACCCAGTACAGTGGCATTTATTATGGTGTGATTGATGCCACTACATTGATATTGCATGTAACTGTCCAGGAAAATGAAGCAGAGATGATAAAGATTTTAAGGCTTTCAGTCAAGAGATTCAACTGCATCTCAGGATGAAAGTTTCCTCAAACAGATATTTGTATTCATAGCAAATATCTGCAGAGAACTTATGTACATTTCAGTTTCAGTCTATGACTAATGGATAAAGAAAGATCAAAACAATTTCCATGACTGTAAAATCCTGATATGATCAACAAGCTCCTATTTTTGAGTTTTGCAGATTTCATCCGTAGGACTAAAATAAAGGAGAATGAGAAGGATGGAATTTAGCAGATTAGGAAAGGTTTGCCTGCTTGCGGGATGAGGGGTGATGCAATCTTTTATAGAAGGCAACGGCATACAAAGACTTAAAAAAAAAAAGGAATGAAGCTCCAAAGATTGATTTTGGAAATATCCTTGATATCTGTATTAAATTTTCTTCACAATAAGAGATACAATTCTCAGGTTGTTTGGATGTGGGAAAATGTTTATGATGTGTACTGCCAAAGAGTAATCATAACTACCATACATCACTTTTAATGCTATCTAGTTTTTGTATGAGCTGTCACTGGAACAAACTCTTATAAACTTGAGCAGAATATGCAAATTCTTTTAGATATTTCTTCTTCTAAAGAAAGGATAATTAATGGTCAACTGAGAAACTTACCATTCTGTGCTTGCATGACTAGATGATAAAGAAAAGACAAATGAATTTTAAACATGGATGGATACTTTTTTGAGTGATTTGGCTGGTAAATGTATGGAATTGTGGTCTTGGTTCTGAAGTGTTCCTTGAATTGCCTCCCACAGACATATCAAGTAAGATTTACCTCAGGTTCTTAATCCAGGTTCCAATTTCCTTCCTCCCAGATCAGATTACAATATTCTACCTCATAATTCAGTTTCTGAGAAGCAACCTCTGGCATGGATCTAGGAACCCATCCCATTCAAGGCAGCTATAACAGTCCCAACATATTCTTCAATATCTTTATCTGACTTCACTGCACATTCTTAAGCCAATTTGTCTGCCTACACGATAATACAGTGTTTTATCTGAGGGAAAAACCCTGCCAACTCTGTAAACTGGTTAAATGACTTTTGACTGAAAATCTTGTCTAATGCAAGGTTAAGATGAGAAAAGAGGCAAATTAACATATCTAAAAAATATACTGTTTTTGTCAGGGAACCAGGGGTGAATAGAAAAAAGTCAGCTACTGGAACAAATCCTAAAACACACCCCAACTGAACATCACCAGAGTTCAAGATCGGTACCATCAACATAAGAAGCCTGAATGGCAAAGAAATGGAGCTAGCTGAGGAATTAGATAAGTACCAGATCGACATAACAGGGGTGACTGAAACAAAAAAACACAAAAACTGGTGAGATCTTTCTGAGCAAAAAATACAAAATGTTATACTCAGGCAATGACAATAAAGGAAAGAAGGAGTAGCTATAGTATCCAACACTCAATATGATGCTAAGCTTCTTGAATGGCAGGCAATATCAAGTAGAGTGATGTGGGCAAATATCAGAATGGAGAACTGGACAATGAGACTTATTTGTGCCTATGGTCCCACAGAAGATTCTACTAAAGTAGATGTGGAGGAATTTTTTGAGGCTTTAGAGAAAGCAATTGACACAATGAAAAATTGGTCTCTTGTTGGGGATCTAAATAGCAGAGCAGGAAATGATTGTCAGACACAAAAATATTTTGGGAAAATTTGGAAGAAAGAGCAAACTAATAATGATGACAAATATCTGTTGGAGTTCTGCTCAGGACATGGACTGTTTATTACTAACACAATGTTCCAACATAAAAATGTGCACAAATTCGCATGGAGAGAAGAGGCAAGGAATAAGAAGTCTCATTGACTATGTTATTGTTGATAGTGATGTTTTCTCCTTGGTGCAGGACACCAGAGTGTACAGAGGATTTGAAAGTGGAAGAGATCACTATTTAGTCTTGAGCAGGATAAAACTGAATTTCATAGTGAAAAGAATAACATGTAAGAAAGTTTTAAAGCGAATAAAAGTTGAGCAGCTCTCAGATGTGAACTATAGACTAACATACATAAAGATTATTGAAGAAAAAATGAATGAGTTTGAGAACAGGAACCAAACCTTGGAGATTCAGTGGCAAGCATTGAAGAAAACCCAGATCGATTCAGCCAGAGAGGCATGTGGTGAGGTTGTCTGCAAGGATAGAAAACTCAGGACTCCATGGTGGACACAGGAAGTTAGAGGCATTGAAGGAAAAGAAGAAATCATATCAAAAGTTCCTGGCAAATAAGTCAGCTTTTGTTCTTAGAGAATACAGAGACAAATGTAAGAAAGCAAAACACTGTGTAAAACTAGCTAAACAAAAGTCATGGGAGGACTTTGGCAAGAACATGGAAAATAAATATCAAGAAGGTGGTAAGATATTCTGGAGGTTGTTGAAGAAGCTTAGAAATGGAGGAAAGAGTGCTGTAAAAGGAATTAGAGATGATAAAGGTGACATGAAAACAGGAGAAAAAGATATCCTTGAAGTATGGAGTAATTACTTCGAAAAATTGCTAAATGAAACAAGCAGTGCACAGTGGTAAGAAACACTCAACAGGCATACAGTCAGGAATACGTACCCATACTTGAAGTAGAAAAAGCCATCAAAGGCTTGAAATGTGAAAAGGCAGCAGGAGTAGACGATATTCGACCAGAAATGCTGAAGTATGGTGGTATAAAAGTCTTACAGTGGTTGCACTGAATTGTTCAGAAAGTCTGGACAGAGGGACAAATTCCTGATGACTGGAGTAGAGTTCTAATAGTGCCCATATATAAAAGGGGAAATAAAACTGAATGTGAAAATTACAGAGATATTTCCCTACTGAGTGTTCCTGGCAAGATCTATGCAAGTATACTTGAGAAACAGTTGAGAAGAATTGTGGAAGAAAAGCTTGGTGAAGAACAAGCTGGATTCAGGCCAAATAGAGGTTGTCAGGATCAGATCTTCACTTTACGACAAATAGTTGAGAAAGCATGGGAATATAACAAAGATCTATATTTGAGTTTTGTCGATCTGGAAAAGGCATATGACAAGGTGCCAAGAGAGAAGCTATTTAATACGCTACAGTTATATGGTGTCAATGGGGCATTATATCAAGCAATACTTAGTCTGTATTTGAGTTGTAAGTCGGCAGTTAGAATTGAAGGAAGTATAGGAAGATGGTTTGTTAAATCTGGTGTGAGACAAGGATGTACATTATCCCCTCTGTTATATATTATCTATATGGATCACATTATGAAGGAAAGTGGTATTAAACATGATATCAGAATTGGAGATGTTAATGTCAGCTGTTTGCTTTATGCGGATGATGTTATACTTCTGAATAAATCTGCTACAAGTTTGCAAGATTCCCTGACTAAATTGAATAACTGTTGTAATAGATATGGTATGAAGGTCAGCATTAAAAAGACAAAGACAATGAAAATAGGTAGAATTGTTGAAAATGTCAACTGTGTTGTGAACGGGGAACCTGTGTAACAAGTAAAACATTTCAGCTACTTAGGCACAATTTTTAGTGAAGATGGTAAATTAAATATGGAAATAGACAACAGAATCAACAAAGCTGGTATGGTAGGATGTCAACTGAATAAATTCATATGGAATAAGAGAGAAATTAGTCAGAACACTAAATTAGCTGTATACAGACAGTGTTCAAACCAGTTTTAACTTATGGATCTGAGAGCTGGGTCAGAAGTAAAACACTTAACCAAAGACTAGAGACTGCAGATATGCAGTCTCTAGTCTTTGAAAAAGATTAGGGGAATGAACAGATGGCATCAATGACAATATTATATTAAAAACGAGGATATTAGGAAAGAACTTGACATTGTCAGCATCCAGGAATGCGTTAGCAGAGCTAATCTCAGGTGGTATGGTCACTTAAACAGAATGGGAAAGGAAAGATCAGCAAAACAAGTGTTCTCGGCAAGGTTGTCAGGAAAGATATAGGTGGATTAGGAAGTTAATAATGAAGTAAATTTTTCATGTAGTACTATCATATCTTGTACACCCCTTGAAGGTACATGTCAGGAATTTGATGACAATGATAATGAAAAAATAGGATAGAACACTTGGTTTTCTAAGGTTTTCTTTATACAGAAGGAACAGTTATGGATTTAGTTAAATTTTATTTTCATATGTAGCTTTGACTAATGGTGAAGTTGATGTCAGGAGAAAATTTTTGCTTTACTAGGTATTGTGAGAAGTGAGTGTGTAATTCATCATTACGTCAAAATTTTGCAATTTGCAAGATTTTTTCTAAATTCAAATGAATTTTTAATGTAATGAAGATAATGGCTATTAGCAGCAGCAGACAAGAAAGAGACAGAAAGAATCTTTTGCTAATTTAGAAATGGCTGATTAATGCTGTAATCAACAACGTGGCACAAAAAGGAAAATCCTACTTGTACATTGTAGGTCAGGTGTGTCAAACTTGTTTGGCTTTGCAGGCTGGAATGAAGCATAAACTACATCTTGTGGCGAGATAAGGATAATTATTCCTAAAAACCCTATTCATAGTATTGGTACATAATAATTTAACAAAAATAGAAAAAGAAAAAAAAGATTTTAGATATTTTTTCATGTAAACAAAAAGAAATGAAATAAGTTTTTTTTTTTTTTACCTTAATTTTTGCAGCAGCATACTTAAACTTGGTTTCTCTTCTTTCCTACTAGAATATAAAAGTTTGGAGAGGACTTGGTTGTTGATACTTTCCTTACTGCATTTAAATGGTCATCAATTATTCTTGAAGAGTATTTTGATTTCTTTATGTGCATTCAAGAGACTAACTGCTCGCAAACATGAACTTCTGAACATAGACGTCATTCTTGCAGAAAATAGTTTGAATTCAGGATATTTATCTCTCAAATAGTGATAAAATGTTTTTATGTCTACTTTTGAAAACTTATCCTTAAGAGCTAAATCATACTTCATATCTATCAGTTCAAGTTGGAGTTCTTCACACACAATGTCTATGTCAACAAAAAATGAATCTGGGAAATGAAGAATTTTTGCTTCATTTCATGTAAATTTAAGAACCTTTTTTGAAAGTCTCTTCTTAGATCACAAATTACATGGTAGCTGTACTTTTCGAAGGATATTTCTTCTTAATTGGGAGAATATTCAAGCAATTTTAAGGTAGCAAAGTGAAATAAATACAGTAGCAACATTTGATTTTCCAAAAGCTCAAGCTTGATCTCAAATGCTTCAATGCAAGAAAGAACAAAGTTCAGTCACTAACTTAGTGTTTCCTTGCATTTTTTAACAAATTAATTATCTCAAAAGGACTTTGACAAAGTAGCTATTTCATTTGCAATTACATAGCTAGCTCTAACTGCAGCATCACTCTTTTCATGCATGTTTATAAAAGCTGACTGCCGATTATTTAAATTGAGTGCATAATTTAACAACTTTTTCTTCGCAAATCTTTCCACTATAATCTTTAAATTTTTTTTCATTATTAATATTTATGGCTGTTTTGTCTATTTTTCTTAAGGAGTACCCCTTGTATACATCACTGGCTTTTTACTCCAATTTACTTTTTTGGATAGGTACATTAGGACTTTTTTTTTCAAAAGGCACATGTGTGTGTGGGGGGAGGGTATTTATATACTTTGTTTAATATAGCTTTGTTAGCATGTTTATTTACTTTATAACCCCTTTAAGTATATATTAACAGAATAATTTAAAATTAAAAAAAAATAAATAAAACTGAGCCATGGGTAGGATCCAGCTCTTGGGCTGTATGTTTGACACCCCTGTTATAGGTATTGGTTAGTTTCTGTACAATAAGTTCTTATAAAAAAATCAGGAATCTGTATATGGAGATAAAGACGTGAGAGAACTTTGCTCACGCGCTCTGAAGACGACACTTAGTCGAAATGGCACACATCCCCAACTTTTAATCTTTATTCATTATATTTTATCTTTCTCCTTTTTCTATAATTCATCCCTTTAGCTCAGTAGAAGTGGTGTTTGCACTCTACAGTGAGGAACTTTTTCTTTTGCACTCTAGAGGAACTTTTTCTAAGCCTCTTCTCGACTGGTTCCAGAGTTAGTCGATCTCTGGCACGGGGTAGCGGGTTTTTCGTCCCGTAAACTCAAGAAAATCGGCCGTCGAACCCACACTATTTTCAGACATTAAAAATATTGTGTTAGGGTTATGGACCACCAGATGGTAGCACTTACTAGCCGCCTTCTTCACTGTGTGCCGATACATTGTACTCTTTAGCAAAAGAAACTGCATTTATTGCAAATCCAATCCAATTTGACAAAAAAATTCAATATTGCCTTTTTTTTGCTTTGGGATAATGGGGTTAGGTAGATATAAAATTTTTACATAAAATAATTTGTAAAACTAAAATTATCTTTAGCAAAAACTGTACATTATTACTGACAAGTGTGTGTGTGTGTATATTTATATACTTTGTTTAATATAGCTTTGTTAGCATGTTTATTTACTTTATAACCCCTTTAAGTATATATTAACAGAATAATTTAAAATTAAAAAAAAAATAAATAAAACTGAGCCATGGGTAGGATCCAGCTCTTGGGCTGTATGTTTGACACCCCTGTTATAGATATTGGTTAGTTTCTGTACAATAAGTTCTTATAAAAAATCAGTTTGTAAAATGAGAACTAGTATTTTATTTTTCATTTCATCAACCAACTTTTTTTTACAAAGTTCTTATAAAAAAATTAGTTTGTAACAATGTGAACTAGTATTTTTCATTTCATCAACCAACTTTTTTTTTTAATGTGAACTGCACCCAAAAAAGGTTTGTAAACTTCCTATATACTAACATTTTAAATAATCAAGAAACTCTGCTCTAGAAATCAAACACAGCATGTTTTCAAGACATCTGAAGCTTCCAATAAGCAGGGCGATGATCCCTTACCAGGCAATGAAATTCATCTGCCACTTAAATGGTATAAACATTTTTGCAATATAAATCAATGTTACCATTTTTTTTTCTTCAAAATTAATAATGCTTTATCATAAAAATCATCAGGTATTTTAAAGAAATTCACAACTCTTAAGCAATGATTTTACTGAATGAAGGTTGAAAAAAAAAGTAAAAAAACAAACACTTGAATTTGACTCCAAGTTATGTACATTTTTTCATCTTCTTCGAGTTCCACCAAAACCTTAAAAAAGAACAGAAGAAAAATCACTATTCTGAACTCAAAACTTCATTAAGCATATATTTAACATTTTTAATTTATGATTCTTATTTGTATAGTCAATTCTTACTATCATAAGAATAGTTTGTAACCAAAAACTTTAATGCCAAAAAGTTTTCAGGGGAAAATGCTATTATATATAAAGCCAACATGGAATCTGAGTACTCATGGAATATCACTTTACACTAACACAATACCACATAATCCACCATCAACAGTGCATGATCCACTGCACTTCACTATTTAGTACACGTTACACAATATTTGTCTGTTAACTGCATTATTCACATGTTTGCAAGGCAAAAACACCAGACTTTTCAGGAGAAAAACCCTGCTATAGTTCGCCCACCGTTTGTAGGTCTCTCCTTGGCATTTTGCCAAGAATAGTCGATTCATGCTGAAGAGGGAGAAAGAAATGAAGGATGTACAAATTGGTCACTAACATGCGAAATCACGTGCTTTCTTGTCTGTCACTGTGTATACGTATAAGAAGAACTATTCACGAATTTTACGTGGTCGAGAAAAGAGTGCCAACTCTTCCGAAATTGATTCCTGTATTTAAAGAAAAAATTAATTTTTCTTGGAAAAGAGAAACTTTCATGAAATATTTTCCATGAAGGAAAATACTTCATGAAATCAGATTTTCTTTTAAAATGTCCCAGAATAAAAGGCAACTTATCATGGAACGAAGAGACATTGTTTTATCTAGAACGCAGTATTTGAGAGCAATAAGACATTTCAGAGAGAAGAAAAGACCGATTGTGTATCTAGATGAAACTTGGATTGATAGTAATTTAACTTATGGAAAATGTTGGCAGTCTAAAGAAGAATGTGGAATGCTACAAACCGGAAATGCCTCACGGTGCATAATAATTTTGTGTGCTGGTGGAGAAATGGGTTTTTTTACCGAATTCAAACTTACTATACAGAGCCAATTCAACTACTGGAGATTACCATGGGCAAATGAATTCTACGATCTTCAAAAAGTGGGCAGAAGAAAAACTGATTCCAAACTTTCCTAAAAATGCTGTTGTTATAATTGATAATGCTTCATATCACTCTATTCGATTAAACAAAGTTCAAAATTGGTCTAATAAGAAGCAAGTTCTTATGGATTGGCTCTCTGCAAATAATATTTCTCATTCCCCAGACATGCAAAAAATTGAATTGCTTAATTTGGTAAAAAGAAATTCGCCCACAACTAAACTATTTAAATTCGACACGATGCTCAAAAAGCATGGATTTCTAGCTTTGAGGATACCACCATATCATTGTGATATTAATGCTATTGAGTATGTTTGGGCAGAAGTGAAAAGTTTCATTTGCCATTGCAACGTAACTGGGGATATTGACATGTCGAAACTTTTTAAGCTTTCAGAACAGGTGATTGAAAGCATTACAGTTCAAAACTGAGGAAAATATTGCTCTTGTGTCACCTCATTGGAAAATATGTATTGGGACAGAGACGGAACTATCGAAGAATTATGCGAACCTTTGGTGATCAGTTTAAGTGAAAGTGATTGCGATTCAGACAGCGATTCAGATGACTCTAAAGATTAAAAGGATTTGATAATGGTATTTTTTTGCAACATTTTTTTTTGCATGGGTTTGTTAAAAGAATCATAACAAGTCATAAATAATTAATCAGTTTAGGATATTAAAGTGTCTCGGTTCTCTCAACTGTAAGTTTAGAATATCTAAGTTCATTTGAAAAAATTTCTGTTTTTCTGTATAATTATTTAAAAAAAAAAAAAAAAAAAAAAAAAAAAAAAAAAAAAAAATCAGCTAACGCCTTTTTATTCCCGTATATACGGGGTAGGCGAGGCCATTTAGCCCTATCTAACTTTTTGGAGACTGAGTGGGCAGTTCAATCTCCACTGGTACCCAATCAGAGACAGATGGCCCAAGGCTATCACTAATTAAGCGGTACGCAGTGAAGAGAGGCGGCTCAAATGTGCCGCCATCTCGTGGTCTCTAACCCTAACACAATATATTTAATGTCTGAAATAATGTGGGTTCTACGGTCGATTTTCTTGAATTTACAGGACGAAAAACCCGAGTTTCCGGGAGGAAAAACCTGCTTGCCCGTGCCAGAGATCGACTAACTCGGGAACCGGTCGAAAAAAGGCTTAGAAAAATTTCCTCTAGTCGTCGACTAGACTCGAAACCAAGACTTCCTTCGTGCGGCCTAGCGCGGTAGTGTGCAAACGCCACATCCACTGAGCTACACAGGCTTATTTTTATTTTATAGAAAACTTTCTTAAAAATAAACTTAATTAAATTTTTGTTTTATGCTATACTTTTTTAATTTTGTTAATACTCTATGTACATTTTACCAACTGTTATACAAGCAAAATAGTTACACTTTAAAAACAGCAATATTCATATAAGAAAAGCTAAATTTTCCAACCTGTAATAATAAACAAACTCATCCCAGAAGACAGATTGATTACCCTATTATTGGAATGGATTCTCCTTTTTCTGACATGCGCAGAAGTGTCAAAGGATCTCTAATCAGTGGGCAAACTATATCTCCATGTATAAGATTGCCTAACTCCCCTTCAATTGAAAAAGCGTATATAAAGATTTGGCCTTTTCCAACTGAGAAGAGAGAACATATCACTGCTCTTCGAATTGCACGAGGTTAGAAGAATGAAAACTTTATTCTACAGGAAATTCATTATAACAAACTACTCCTATAGGTTTGCTATAGTGAAAGTTGGCTGCAATGTTCCCTCTAAGCTGTATGTTAGCATCACTAGTTGTTGGCTTGCAGCTAGTGATGATGTACTAATGAAGTACATCATCAAAAAATGATAAAAACAGAGGAACCGACAGCAACTGATGCTCAAGTTACATATAATGCATATATTTTATGGACAATTACATTTTCAGTTGAATAAAAATAGGTGTCTTCTCAATAGCTTGTAAATGTAAAGTATTTATGCACTTTTTTTCAACAATCACTCTCTTCCAACAGTCCCAGGGTTTCTGAAGCCAACCCAGTTGCTGCTGCTCAAAAAACTCGACACGCTCATTTACTTCCCTAGCTTAGAGGGGAAATTGGTTGACTGTATAAATATATTTCCACAAAAATAATCACATTTGAAAGATATGATCATTTCCTTGTCTTTAATTATTCATTATGAATAATTTATATTCATAATGAATAATTATTATTCATAATTATTCATTATGAAACAGAAACAAAATGATGTTTAGATGTCAAAAGTCAAGAAAGGAGGGAGTATATCAGCAACCTCTTAACTGCCTTTTTCAGATTTAAACAAACAAACAAAAACATGTTTGTTAGTTTAAATACAGGATTTCAGTAGATGAAAGTTTTCATTTTATGGAAGGTGGGGAAAAAATGTGAGGATATTCTCATATCCTTTCCCCACCTTCCATAAAGTTGAGAATAAATGCTTCAAGAAAGGAATAAGGGCTAGATTTTTCTCTCATAGAGTGGTGCATGATTGGAATGGATTACCATTGGATATGTGTGGAAGTAGTGTGAATGAATTCAAGAACAGATATGACAGCTAGTGCAGATAGTATGACCTTTCCTTGTTGAGTCCCCAACTTCCCAGAGGTCCCTCTTAATATTTCTATAACAGTCAACTCTCACTATAGAAAACTCAAAGGACCACAAGAATAACTTATTATAATAGATAATATCATTGCTATGGGGCTTCAGTTGGGTATTTTGGGTAGTTCATTGCAGCAAGGTAAGGTTTACATATCAGTCCCACATGAGAGGCCTCTAGACCTCTTGTGGCAATGCTGTATGTGAAACTTTGTCACAGTGCTTGTTGTAGAGGGTTGACTGCATTTTATTTAACTGAGGATTGAATGTTAATGTTTGGTCGAAAAGAAATCTAGTTATTGGAGACTTGCAGCACTGTTTCATGGATGGCAGATTTAACAAATGTTTTCACGTCTTTTTTTTTCAACTGTGCACAATATATATCCTACAAGAAAATAATTAAATTCTCCTGCTCTATGCCAGCATTTTCCAATTTTTTTGGTCTATCATGTATAGTTTGCTGAATATTACATAAACAAATTTGTAATATTGGTAAAATATCTGATAGTAGTTAAGAAACAAGCCCAGATTAATTATTTTTCTATGAGCATGCACACTTATGATATCTGAATGAACAATAGTAAACTTTCTATTATTAATTTTTTTATTTTTTTACATTTATAGTCGCTTTTCTCTATTGATAATTTACATACCACAAATCTTATATTTTCTGAGGACTTGATTCTACTCCCCCCCCCCACCCACCCACAAAAGAACCTGTACTGGGCCACATACTATACTTTGGGAAACACTGTTCTATATGCACTATTATTGAACATTGAAATAAAACAAGAAAATGTTGGAAAAGCTTAAGGAGCTAAAATGCTTCAGAGCTCCAATGATGATAATCAACTTCAAACCAGCAAAAACAAATGTAACAGTAAGAGTATTCATCTTTCCTAGTAGCAATCTTTTTTCCACCTTTTGTTTTCTTCAATGCATTTAGCACAAAATCCAACTTGAGGGATTAAAGCAGATATATGATACAGAAGCAGACATTATAGTGACTGAGATTGCCTTGCCATCTGCCCTCCCTAAAAATTTGGCTGATGCATTTGAAATACTGTGAAAGTAACATTTTTATTTTAAAAGCACAAATGATGAACTAACTTTGAAGATAATCAAATGGAATGGGAAGATTGTCATTAATGTCATCAACTTTCATGTTCTGCCATGAAATATCAGACTATTATGAAGGTGGGTAAGTAGATTAGTCAAAAATCAATTCTGTGGAAGACTAACCAGTTTTGGACAGATATGCAATCCTGTCGTGGAAATTGTCAATGGGTGAAAGCTTAAAGGTCAAGTTAAGCAATATGTGGCTAAACAGGAATTCCCTGAATGGCACACAATTTCTAGTGGAATGCTGTGAGCAGTGAAACTTATTCATGCCTATGGTCCCACAAAGTATTCAACTAAGGAAGAAGTAAACAAAAGATATATCAGAACTGTGCTGACAGGATACGAAGATCTATTAGAGATTCTGACAAAATAACATTTTCGAATACATGAGAAAAAGCAAATACATCAGCTATCAATTTCCCAATGATTACCTAATATTTGATAGTTGAAAATACCATGTAGAGGTTGCATAAGGGCCAAAGCCAAACACAACTGGCAGTAGACCTCTGCATAGCCTATAAGGAATGACCAGGGCTTTTAAGAAAATTTCCAATTCTCATCTTCTCCTAGTGTGCTCTATTATTATCTATTTGGATGCTGAATGTAAAGGGAAGACTTGCTATTTGTGACTCAGCCAACCAAACTGCATTTAATATGTTTAGACCAAAAATTAAATGATGAAATATCATGCAAGCTGTGGCATTATCAAGTTAAAAAGGATCCCTGTGTTTTCATTGGAGAAGCAGAGAGAACAGTAAAAACGTCAGCTAGTGAAACAAACTCACTGTCATCAGAAATGAAAATAGGCACCAATGCAAGAACTATCAACTGAAAACCAGAACCAGCAAAAGAATTAGATATCATGTCAATATATTTGGTGTTACTGAGACAAAGAAGTCAAACAGGTAAAATTCTGTTAATTAGTAATTACAATATGTTATACTTAGGCAATAGAAATCGGCAAAAGAAAGGAACTATAGCCTCTAACACTAAACATGAAGATACTTTTTGAATGGCACACAATTTCTAGTAGAATGCTGTGACCAATGAAAATTATTCATGCCTATGTTCCCACAAATGGTTCAACTAAGGAAGAAGAAATAGAAGAATTATTTGAGTCATTAGAAAAAGCAAGTAACATAAAGACAATATAAAAGTCAGTCCTTGTTAGATATTTGAACAACAGAGCAGAGGTTTAATAAAAAATGAATACAAAAATGCAGGTGCATAAAAAATGCTTTGGGAAAATAGCAAAGTTAAAAATAATGGTAAGTGCATGATGGAGTTCTGTTAAGGACATCGACTAGTCACTACGATCTAATAAAGAAAGATCTACATTCTCATTCAGAGAAGACAAAAAAAAATATGAAGTCATAAAAGGCTATGCTATTATTCATCTTCGTTGGTTCTGGAAACATGATTATACAAGGGAAATGAAACAGGAAGACATAATTTAGCTTCAAGCAGGATAAAAATGAACATTGTAAAGAAAAATGTGTATAAAAATTTTAGAATGAACCAGTCACTCAGCTCATAAATGTGAACTCTAGACTGAAATATATAACTATTTGAGGGAAATTCTGGAAAAGAACAAATAAAAGTAGTTCCCAGAGAAGAAGCAAGCAGATGCTTGAAGAGAATAGAGAAAAATTATCTGTATGCTCTGGGGGGGGGGGAGAAGAAATGATGATGGAAGAAAGTAAGCTATTTACAAAAGTAGCTAAACCAAAGTTACGTGAAAATTGGCAAGAGAAAGGTAATCAATATCATTAAGCGCAAAAAAGCAAAACATTTCTGGAGGCTGTTAAAAAAAAATTCTAAAGTTTCTTTATCATGAATCCCACTGTATGAAAGATTTAACCTTATAGTACTTTAACATGAGTAACACAGATGGCTATGAATAGTTTTTTAAAGAGAGAACTGGAAAAAGATGGACTTCACAATTCCAGATGGAGAGACAAGAAATGAAGCTGATTTCATTCTAACAGATTGCAAAAGAATAATAAAAAATGTCTAAGTCATTGGGAAAACCAACTGCGACATTCACTCAGACCACTGTTCAATAACGGCCATCCTCAACATACATAGAAAAAATGAAGAATGCATACGAGCACAGTCCAAACATAAAAAATGCTCAAAACAGATAAATCCAGAAGAATTTAGAAAAAATGTGGAAGAAACCGACTGGAAATTAAAAAATGACATCGACGAAGATTTAACAAACTTTAATAATCAGTTCATGAAGTACAAAGAAAGAACCACCTATGAACTTCCTCCTAAGACCAGGGAACACATATCAGCCAGAACGATAGAACTATTGAAGAAAAGAAGAATACTGAAAGATACAGGAAAAGACCGTTTAGAATATAAAATTATCTGTAAACAACTGAGGAAGAATATCAAAGACGACTATAACATATACCATCATCATCAAATTACTGACATGTACCCTCAAGGGTGTACAAGATATGATAGTACATGAAAAATTTACATCATTACTAACCGCAATTTTCCTCCAAATCAGTCTACTACTTGTCAAGACTCCAATATTATCATTATCAGATCTTATATTTCTATTGTCTAAGGCACATTGTATGTATCAATCCACCTATATCTTGGTCTTCCTATGGGTCATTTTCCTGCCAACCTGGCAGAGAACACTTGTTTTGCTAATCTTTCCTCTCCCATTCTGCTTAAGTGACCATACCACCTAAGATTAGCTCTGCTAACGCATTCCTGGATGCCGACAATGTCAAGTTCTTTCCTAATTTCCTCGTTTATAATATAATATTGTCATCGATTGCATATGTTCATTCCCCTAATCTTTTTCAAAGACTAGAGACTGCAGATATGCAGTGTCTAGTCTTTGGTTAAGTGTTTTACTTCTGACCCAGCTCTCAGATCCATAAGTTAAAACTGGTTTGAACACTGTCTTGTATACAACTAATTTCTCTCTTATTCCATATGAATTTATTCAATTGACTTCCTACCATACCAGCTTTGTTGATTCTGTTGTCTATTTCCATATTTAATTTACCATCTTCACTAAAAATCGTGCCTAAGTAGCTGAAATGTTTTACTTGTTACGCAGGTTCCCCGTTCACAACACAGTTGACATTTTCAACAATTCTACCTATTTTCATTGTCTTTGTCTTTTTAATGCTGACCTTCATACCATATCTATTACAACAGTTATTCAATTTAGTCAGGGAATCTTGCAAACTTGTAGCAGATTTATTCAGAAGTATAACATCATCCGCATAAAGTAAACAGCTGACATTAACATCTCCAATTCTGATATCATGTTTAATACCACTTTCCTTCATAATGTGATCCATATAGATAATATATAACATAGGGGAAAACGTACATCCTTGTCTCACACCAGATTTAACAAACCATCTTCCTATACTTCCTTCAATTCTAACTGCCAACTTACAACTCAAATACAGACTAAGTATTGCTTGATATAATGCCCCATTGACACCATATAACTGTAGCGTATTGAATAGCTTCTCTCTTGGCACCTTGTAATGTGCCTTTTCCAGATCGACAAAACTTAAATACAGATCTTTGTTATATTCCCATGCTTTCTCAACTATTTGTCGTAAAGTGAAGATCTGATCCTGACAACCTCTATTTGGCCTGAATCCAGCTTGTTCCTCACAAAGCTTTTCTTTCACAATTCTTCTCAACCATTTCTCAAGTATACCTGCATAGATCTTGCCAGGAACACTCAGTAGGTAAATACCTCCTACTGTCCAGGCTTTCTGAACAATTCAGTGCAACCACTGTAAGACTTTTATACCACCATACTTCAGCATTTCTCATCGAATATCATAACTACTTCTGCAGTCTTTTTTACATTTCAAGTTTTGATGGCTTTTTCTACTTCAAGTATGGATATGTATTCCTGACTGTATACCTGTTGAGTGTTTTATACCACTGTGCTATCACTGCTTGTTTCATTTAGCAATTTTTCAAAGTAATTACTCCATACTTCAAGGATATCTTTTTCTACTGTTTTCATGTCACCTTTATCATCTCTAATTCCTTTTACAGCACTCTTTCCTCCATTTCTAAGCTTCTTCAACAACCTCCAGAATATTTTGCCACCTTCTTGATATTTATTTTCTATATTCTTGCCAAAGTCCTCTCATGACTTTTGTTTAGCTATTTTACACAGTGTTTAGCATTCTTGCATTTGTCTCTGTATTCTCTAAGAGCAAAAGCTGACTTATTTGCCAGGAACTTTTGATATGATTTCTTCTTTTCCTTCAATGCCTCTAACTTCCTGTGTCCACCATGGAGTCCTGAGTTTTCTATCCTTGCAGACAACCTCATCACATGTCTCTCTGGCTGAATCAATCTGGGTTTTCCTTCAAGGCTTGCCACTGAATCTCCAAGGTTTGGTTCCTATTCTCAAACTCTTTCATTTTTTCTTCAATAATCTTTAGGTATGTTAGTCTATAGTTCACATCTGAGAGCTGCTCAACTTTTATTCGCTTTAAAACTTTCTTACATGTTATTCTTTTCACTATGAAATTCAATTTTATCCTGCTCAAGACTAAATAGTGATCGCTTCCAATTTTAAATCCTCTGTACACTCTGGTGTTCTGCACCAGGAAGAATACATCACTATCAACAATAACATAGTCAATGAGACTTTACTTATTTCTTACCTCTTCTCTCCATGTGAATTTGTGCACATTTTAATGTTGGAACATGGTGTTAGTAATCACCAGTCCATGTCCTGAGCAGAAATCCAACAGGTATTCGCCATTATTATTAGCTTTGCTCTTTTCTCCAAATTTTCCCAAAATATTTTTATATGTCTGACAATCATTTCCTACTCTGCTATTCAGATCCCCAACTATTTGGCCCAACTTTTCCTTTTTCATTGTGTCAGTTGCTTTTTCTAAAGCATCAAAAAATTCCTCCACTTCTACCTTAGTAGAACCTTCTCTGGGACCATAGGCACAAATAAGTCTCATTGCCCAGTTCCCCATTCTGATATTTGCCTACATCACTCTACTTGATATTGCCTGCCATTCAAGGAGATTAGCCTCGTATTTTGTGTTGAATACTATGGCTACTCCCTCTCTTTCTTGATTGTCATTGCCTGAATATAACATTTTGTATTTATTGTTCAGAAAGATCTCACCAGTTTTTATCTTTTTTTTTTTTTTTTTGTTGCAGTTACCCCTATTATGTCGATCTTGTACTTATCTAATTCTTCAGCTAGCTCCATTTCTTTGCCATTCAGGCTTCTTATATTGATAGTACCGATCTTTAACTCTGGTGATGTTGAGTTGGGGTGTATTTTCTGATTTGTTCCAGTAGCTGACCTTTTGCTGTTCGCCCTGGTTCCCTGGCGAAAACAACAGGAGCCTTGTTTAACCAGGTGATGCCCCAGCCGGCATGAAATTTTGTCATGTTGTACCATCATTTTTTATTTTGGTTTAAGCCAATAAGAATACAATTTGGTCTGCTAAATCCCAAATTGCCAGCCCATACTCATTCGTTTAGTATCCAGGTAGATACCCAACAGGGTGCACCACGAGAAGGTGAGGATTGGACATTAGGTCAGAAGCCCTGCTCGGTTCTCTGCATTCCTTTAAAACGTTCATTGCCAATCACGCGATATCACGTGATGCGAGTTCAGGTGATATCGCGTGGACCTCCCTATCAAGTAAAAAAAATTTGGCCACCACACGAAATTCCAATTTTCATCTTGGCAATGAATGTGTTAAAGGCTATGTGGAGGTCTCCTCTCAGTTATACAGCTTTGACACTTAAGCACCCCTATAACATATATAGAACGACAAAATTGGTCAAAAGTAGCTAGGCTCCGCAGTAGCCTAAAAAATGTAGAAAAAAGAAATAAATCTAATGCATCCACTACTGTCAGCCTTTAGAGACAATCAAGGAAACAGACACATAGAGGTAAAATAGAAAAAAATAGTAAAATTGTTTTATGAGAACCTTTACGCATCGAAACAAGTAATCACAACTCCAGTACCAGACGAAAGTTTGGAAAATTTGGAAATACCATCTGTCCTACCTGAAGAAATGAAAATGGCTATCCACCATATGAAAAATGACCGATCACCAGGAATTGATGGTATAAAATCTGATGAATTAAAAATGGGTGGACAAGTACTCTTTAAAGCTCTAGCAGAAAGATTTACCTGATATATACAATAAGGAAAATACCTGCTGAATGGAAAACATCAAAGACCATAATTCTGCATAAAAAAGGTAACAAAGAAGTGATCAGTAACTACAGACCCATTGGTCTATTAGCACACCTCCCCCCCCCACACACAAAATAATCGCCATCATCCTAAACAGAATACAAACCTCCATCAACGAAAATAGCTGCAAAGAACAGGCCGGTTTCAAAAAAGGTTTTCAACAATAGATCACATTCAAACTATTACTCAGCTAACAGAAAGATGCAGAGAAAACTGGATTCCACTTTGTCTTCATTTTATAGATTTTAAAAAGGCATTTGACGCTGTTGAACATAATGCAGTATTCCAAGATTTAATAGAACAAGGCGTAGAAAAAACATACATCCAACCCATAAAAGATATCTACAAAGAAGGCACAACAAATATCACTCTTTTCAATCACCCAATTAAAATTAACTGAAGTAGAGGAGTACATCAGGGCAATGTCTTATCACCTAATTTCTTCACATCTATCTACTCTGGACAGCATCATTCGAAAAACTGACATGAAAGGTGGATTAAACATGGATGGCGAAATGTTAAATATCCTATTATTCGCTGATGATGTGGTAATAATATCTCACTCACCCAAACTCTTAGAATCAATGCTGAATAACTTAAGTCTAAACTGCCAAAAACTTGGATTGGAAATACATCTGGACAAATAAGATGGATGAAAAATAAACACTGTAAAGATTATACAATCACTCTAGAATCCAACACCATTGAAAAAGTTGAAGATTACATCTACCTCGGCCAGTCGATAAAAACGAATAATGACATATCAAATGAAATAGCAAGGAGAAAAAGAACTGCTTGGATAGCCTTCAACAAAATAAAATCAACAATTATCAACCAAAACATAGATATAGAAATAAGAGGCCCATCTATCACATCTTATCAGCATTAACTTATGGCAGTGAAACATGGAACACAACTTTAAAAGAAGAACAAAGCTTAATAACAACTCAACATGCAATAGAAAGAAGAGTAACAAACTGGTATCCGAGAGATAATAACAAAAGGAAACCTGGAAGACCAGCCTTAAGGTGGGAAGACCCGATGATTAAGAAAGTCAGAAGAAAATGGAGAAGAAAGGCCCAAGAGAGGAATAGACTCTTTCCGACCTGCAGTCATGGAGAAATCCTGACTGAAATCACAGGTCCATCAAGGTAACACAGATGGTTTATATAATCCAGACCTACCCTAGAGACCAAACTTTTCAAGCACTTCAGGACTCCAACAATCAAGATCAAGTCTTACACAATGCAATGAATTAACTGTTTAATTTAATTTCTAGAACAGTGCTTCCCCAAACTTATGGAAGTAAAGGCCCCCTTTGGAAAAATTTAAATATTTCATGGCCCCCATCGGAAAAAAAAAAAAAAAAACATCGTAATACAGACATATATTATTATAATATTTATTGTATTTATATTCAAGATTTTGCATTTGTAAGTTTTTTGTGCTTCTTATCAATATCTTTTGAAATGAAACTTATACGAATAAGCATATATTTACTAATATTCATTAAGCGCCCAAATACGCAGAAAGCAAAATTTGTGAACCAACTTTTTTCCATTAAAATATAAAAAAATAACAAAAAATAAATAATAAATAATAAAAATTAAATACGTTTCTTTTAAGATTAAAAAAATCTACTTAGTCTTAAAACATTTTAAATTTGTTTTTATTATTTCACGGCCCCCCTCGACAAAACTTATGGCCCTCAAGGGAGCCGCGGCCCACAGTTTGGGAAGCGCTGCTCTAGAAGACTACCACAGAATTAAACTGCTGAAAAATTATTCAGTTTTGTGGTCTCATTTCATGATTAATAAGTCCTTCCAACCTTCCAAGCCTGCTAAACTCAATCAATTATCAATTTAAGAGAAGATTGCTTGAAACAACATTTTGGAGGTTAGCACCAGAAAGGTACAGAAAAATCTGTAATTACTACTGCTGCATTATTATAATCTTGTGAGTTTAAAGTTCAGTAAATGTTAAAACCTTCAAGTGATGCAAGTCTAGCTGATCCTACAGGTAGTGCAAGACCAAGGCAACTCGTGGTAAAGGTGGCATAAGCTCCGATCACTAATCTTAATATTTACCCTTAATGCCAAAACACATCTCCAAGAAGGGGATGCATGATGTTTGGTATTAAAGGTAAGAGGCCACTACCCAGACTGGACCTCATCAGTGGGAGCTAGGCTAGGAATACCAAGATTTAGTAATACAGAGCTTATAAGTATTGTACCAGAACAAGTTGCCATAAGGTGTTTTAACCTTATTAAATAAAAATCTCTGGAGGAGATATAAATGCAGAAAGTATTTTACCTTGGGTATAATAAATGTTAAAAATACCAAGCAATTTTAAACCTGGTTTTACTCCATTTCCCAAGTAAGCAAACAGATAAACAAGTCAAGTTTGCGCCTGCAAGTCTAGCTGATCCTACAGTAGTGCAAGACCAAGGCAACTCATGGTAAAGGTGGCATAAGCTCCGATCACTAATCTTAATATTTACCCTTAATGCCAAAACACATCTCCAAGAAGGGGATGCATGATGTTTTGTATTAAAGGAAAGAGGCCACTACCCAGACCGGTTTCGACCTTATGAATATGTAAAGCCGTCTCTAAAAATTCGGACGATCCCTAGGCCACTCAATCGTGGGCGAAAGACCGTCCATCTCAGCGTTGCTCCACTCAGTGATGGCCTTCCACCCACACGCCACCACCGAGCAGAACCGCTCAAATTCCGAAGAAAAGCATTCACCGACAAAACCCCTCAGCGGGCCGTGCCAGAGAACACTCTCCCCAGAGACTCAAATTACTCCCGTAAGGCAAAAACCTTAAGAGAGCAAATTCATAATGGCCCTCACCAGTTTCGACCTTTATTGAGGTCTCGTCAGTGGGAGCGGAGCCAGGCTAGAAATACCAAAACAAGTTGCCATAAGGTGTTTTAACCTTATTAAATAAAAATCTCTGGAGGAGATATAAATGTAGAAAGAATTTTACCTTGGGTATAATAAATGTTAAAAATACCAAGCAATTTTAAACCTGGTTTTACTCCATTTCCCAAGTAAGCAAACAGACAAGTCAAGTTTGCACCTACAAGTGATGCAAGTCTAGCTGATCCTACAGGTAGTGCAAGACCAAGGCAACTCGTGGTAAAGGTGGCATAACCTTTACCACGAGTTGCCTTGGTCTTGCACTACCTGTAGGATCAGCTAGACTTGCATCACTTGCAGGCGCAAACTTGACTTGTATGTCTGTTTGCTTACTTGGGAAATGGAGTAAAACCAGGTTTAAAATTGCTTGGTATTTTTAACATTTATTATACCCAAGGTAAAATACTTTCTATAAAGTTCAGTAAGTTTTCTTGTGTTAGATATGCTGTGCTACTTTTCTAAATCTCCATGGACATACAGCAACTTATTCTACATGACCCTCTGCCAAACAGAGTATTCAAATATATCACATAATCAAAGCTTATTCCTTCCTGCTTATCATTCCACATTCTGGAAAATAAGGAAAAGAGAAAACAGCAATTTATAAAAAAACAGGTTAATGATTAACCACGTGTAGAAAATGAAAACATTTATATTTAGTTATCTTTTAATATTCAACTTCAGTATCATTATCAAGATATTCAAAAACCAGAATAAGTTTAGATTTAAATGATTTAAGAGAACAAAAATGGCAGTGTAATAATCTGATGTATCACCTATGTGTGCTTCAAGCTGTGTGGTCACAATAAAGAGTCCCAGAAGCTACAATGAATTAGCATAAAAAAATGATTTCAACTTCTCTGAACAGTGATCACAAGATCTGTTGCCCTATTTATTAGAAATGGAGATGATCATTAGTTTAAATTGAGTTTATGTAACAATGCTTAGTAGTTTTATTTATAGAGTTTCACCAAAAAGAAAAACACTTTTGTGAAGAAATTTGGTTTTATGCTATACACGACTGTATTACTAGTAGGAACTGGAAATCAAGGTGGTAATTACATTGTGAAAGGTTAATTAGTCCAAAGGGATGTTGAAATGCCAGATGTATCACAGATAAAAGAGAGGAATTCTGGCATTTGGCTTGAACTGGCCAAAAATTGACATCTGTGAGACATGGCTGACACATGATTTCACTGTAGGGATGGAAAGTAAAAGGTATTGTATTTTCAGGGAGGGATAGAGGGAAATAGAATGGGAGGAGTATTATTGATGACAGCCAAAGAACTGCAATCAGAAAAAGTAGAAATTAAAGATTACAGGACTGAAGATGACAATGTATTTGAAGCACTACAAGCCAGGTGATTGGGTGCAAAAACATGTGGATGTCATGCATCAGTAGATAGCACAATGAATGTAGGCCAAGCAATTATGGGGATGGACACAACTATGAGGACATAAACTGAAGGAAAGGGTATAAGATAACACTAAAATGGAAATTATAGTTATTAAGGATAATTATCTTTAGGCACGATGAAGGGGACTCGAGGTCTGAGAGTGCTGGATCTGGCAATGCATCAGAAGATATATCCATAATCAAGGTGTCTCTTATTAGGAAAAGTGGCCATACCAAGCCAGCAATCATGACAAACTTAGGAAGAAGCTTGGTTCCATGCCATGGTATTAGAAGCTATACGGGAAGAATGTCAATAATGCATGTGAAATGGTTAGGGATTAATTGAGGGGAAGCAGTATCAGACTACATACCATCCGCACGGTTAGCCTAGTGGCTTTGCGCTTCACAACCATATGCCTGGGGAAGGAGTGTCCCAAGTTCGATTCCCATCAAAGACGTGAGGAACTTGAGGATCCTCCTCAGCCATAGCCAAGTTAGCCGGTCTTGGGTGCAGGCAGTAGGGTTTTTATGCCAGTTTATTTGGCATTTTTCATCCCGCAAGCAGGCAAATTGGCCTTGTGAACATATGCTACTACAGTCAAATATATATCTCCCCCCCCCCCCAACGGCAGGTCAGTTGGGAGTGGTACTAACAAGAAGTCGCATCTAAGTAACTCTGCATGGGAAGCGGGAATAACGTGTCATGAAAGGGTCAAGAGGATAAACCAAGTAAGCGACATGGATGGGAAGCATCATAAAGACCTGCAAAAAAGAAAACATGGAAGGAATATAAAGAAAAAAAAAGTGATCAGCATGGCCAGGAGCAATACAAAGCACAGGCAAGAAGAATGACTAGAATAGTAAGAAAGGCTAATCAGATCATCATCATCATCTCTTGCCATGTACCCTCAAGGGTTGTACAGGATATGATAGTACTACATGAGCAATTTATTTCATTACTAACTTCCTATCTACAATTTTTCTCCAAATTAGTCTGTTACCTGTCAAGACTCCAACATTATCAGATCTTATATTTCTAAGGCACTTTTTACAATATCAATCCACCAATATCCGAGTCTTCCTCTCCCATTCTGTTTAAGTGACCATACCACTTGAGATTAGCTCTGCTAATGCATTCCTGGATGCTGACAATGTCAAGTTCTTTCCTAATATCCTTGTTTTTAATATGATATTGCCATTGATGCCATGTGTTCATGCCCCTAATCTTTCTCAGGCCTCTCATATCTGAAGTCTCTAGTCTTTGGTCAAGTGTTTTACTTCTGACCCAACTCTCAGATCCATAAGTTAAAATTGGTTCGAACACTATCTTGTATACAGCTAATTTAGTCTTCCGACTAATTTCTCTCTTATTCCATATGAATTTATTCAATTGACTTCCTACCATACCAGCTTTGTTGATTCTGTTGTCTATTTCCATATTTAATTTACCATCTTCACTAAAAATCACGCCTAAGTAGCTGAAATGTTTCACTTGTTCTATAGGTTCTCCATTCGCAACGCAATTGATATTTTCAGAGCTTCTGCCTATTTTCATTGTCTTTGTCTTGTTATTGCTGACCTTCATACCATATCTATTACAACAATTATTCAATTTAATCAGGGAATCTTGCAGAGGATTTATTTACAAGTATAACATCGTCCACATAAAGCAAAGAGTTTACATTAACATCTCCAATTTTGATATCAGGCTTAATACCACTTTCCTTCATAATGTGATCCATACAGATAATGAATAATAGAGAGGATAATGTACATCCTTGTCTGACACCAGATTTAACATTAAACCATGTTCCTGTACTTCTTTCAATTCTAATTGCTAACTTATAACTCAAGACTAAGTATTGCTTGATATAATGCCACATTGACACCATATAACTGTAGTGTATTGAATAGCTTCTCTCTCTTGGCACCTTGTCATATGCCTTTTCCAGATCTACAAGATTTATCTAGCTTGGTTTTCACCAAGCTTTTCTTCCACAATCCTTCTGAACTGTTTCTCAAGTATACTTGCATAAATCTTACCAGGAACACTCAGTAGAGAAATACCTCTGTAATTCTCATATTCAGTTTTATTTTCCTTTTTATATATGGGTACTATGAGAGCTAGATCTGGGGCTAATTAGATTAAAATAATCCAAAATAGTTTTCACTCTGTAGTGAGTAAAAGAGAAATGATTATAGAAGGTTAACTTTAATCAGTGGCAATTGTAGGAAACTGACAAGAAGCAGAAGAAACAGTTTAGACACTAAGTGATACTTTTTCAAAGGTGTATTATCCAGGTAGATATACTACAGTTGTTGGCTGTGAATAGAGAAGTAGGACTGGATGGTATATCCTGTGTGTTACAAGAATGCGTAAGAGAACTCGTAGTGAACTGCAAGAGAATGACCAAGCTGTTTAAGTCTCAGCTCTAGCAAGGTTCTGAGAGAATGGAAAGAGGATGAGATAGTCCCATTATAAATTGATGAAACTAAAGGGAGCTCCAAGAGAGAAACAGAAAATTACAGCCCAATGAATCTTTCAGGAGTAGTGGTTAGGTTATTAGAAAAGTTGGTTAAAGCAAGAATGGTGGATAGGAATATGATACTCTATGGTTATGGTGGGCAGCATGACTTTGAGAAGGTAGGGCCTGCCAGAGCTATTTACTCTTATTTCATATAGTTACAACAGAATTGGATAAGGGAAATAGCTATACCACAATACTGTTGGACATTTCAAAGGCATTTGACAGAACAGCATGCAGAAAACTATTACAGATGGAACAAACAGTAATGGACATGAAGCTGGTGGTATGGATGGGGGGGGGGGGAAGAGATGACTGACAGACAGATACCAGAGATTCAGAGGAGGGAGGGATACTATCTTTTGCTGATGATCTAAAACTGGAGAGGACAATAGTTAATAAAGGTCATGTGCAGCACCCTGCAGGACGATTTCAATAAAGTGCCGCCTAGCAATAGATAATGGCTGTCAATTAATATGTGGCAAATGAGGTTATGTACTTTGGGATGAAACTATTACATACTGGTATCACATTGATGGTACTAAATTGCAGTATCATCTCATGTTAGAGTCTTAACATCTGCACTTAAAATATCAAACAAATTTAAATAAATAAATGTGTGTAAACTCCCAAAATATGGGAAACATTAATTCTTAGAGAACCTGTGTTACAACTGAGGCTCTCAAAGCTAATTAGGCCTCTGGACTTGTGTCTGCTGTTTGTTATTTGTGTGTATGTTATAATTTTATATTGTACTGCATGAAGATGTCTATGATCGAGAAGCATTAAACACTTGGTTTTAATTCTTTCCTAATGCTGTTTTCACTCTCCATTAAGCCTCTAACATGGGTTCAACCCAGCACTTTAGCCTAAATATGCAAGTGCAGTATCATCAATGTAAAATTGATGAGACTAAAGATCAGGTGATGGTAGACAGTTGAAATTCAGAGGGCATACTGCAAAAGTCAGCAAAATAGCTCAAAGGATTACTTGAATGTTAAAGAACACATTAATGAGTAAAAATAGGGAGATTGTTATACCTCTTTATAAGAGTATTATATGGTCATATATTGACTACTGTGCATAGATTGGGATACTTGATTTTTTTGGGGGGATGAAGAGGTACTTAAGAGAATCGAGAGAAGTGACCATTCTGTAGAATGTTCCTTGGGAGAACAGATCGCAGATGTCAGGGTTGAAAGGTTTAGTTGATATACAGAAAAGAGGGGACAGGATAAAAGCTTAAAAATTATCAAATGGGTTCTAAAAGAATGATACAAAAGACATTTTTTGATATATGTGAACAGGGAGGCAGCTAGTATAGTCACCTTTGGAAGCTGTATAAAACTGCGATTTTTTTGCTTGGAGAGTGGTGAATGACTGAATGGATTGCCAGATGTGACTGTGAATGCTCTGGCACTGAATGAGTTTGAGAGATATGATAGCTTTTCTGTGAATAACAGTTACTGTGGGCCTCCCATAATGAGTCTTCCGACTCCATGTAGGTGTATCTAATAATAAATGAAATGTTCTGCAAGACCCTCAATGTGTCAGACTCACTGACCTGTCACAGCCACAAACTTAATGTGACAAACTTAATTCTAGAATGCTTAATCCTACCTGCAAAGTGCATATGTCTGAATTACATGTAATCTCTGGTCAGTTTTGTCCACCTAGCTTGCTAGGTGGGCAAAACTTTACAACCAGAACAATGGAGGCTCTTGCTTTGGTTCGCTGTAGCTAATACAATCTTCCCGTTTGTCCAAAACAAGAAGCATTACAGAAACTGAGAATATACATTCAGAGAAACAGGCACACTTTTCTTACTACCAAATTCTAAATGCATGTGAGTTTCATTGTCAAATGTAATATAATTGCCTTGATTGTTGGAGATCTGAAGTGGCATGAAAATTATTATGTTTGGTCTCTAGAACAGGATTCCCAGTTTAACACATATCTCACCAAAGAACATGCTAGAGATATCTAACATCTTGTTGGTGGGGTTGTCATAAAAAAAACTTACCTGATGCAGTTCTAGTTCCTGAACTAGAGTTATCAGAACCTGTTTCAGCACTTTCCCAATTCCTTGCAGATGATCTGTCTCTGTAACCGTAACTTGGACCTGGCGTACTTGAACTAATAAAATATTAAATTTCTTGAATTCAAAGATATAATGATACCTTTAACATAAATGTACTACAATATAAAAATAAAGAAATACTTTAATAAAGCATTTAAAGTAATACTTAACATTTAAATTTCTCTAAAATAATCAGTATAACTGATTATTTTAGAGAAATTAGTAAATATTTTTATGAAGGATATATTATAAATGCTGAATAAAACATTCTTCAAATGCAAGATATAAAAATTATGGAAAAAAAAGTTCAAAGAATGAAAAAAAAAAAAGTAATTAAAATAATGGCAGGACTTTATGAAAGAATAACTTGAGAAAATATAATTTATAAAGCTTGAAAGATAAATAAGATCAAAAGGATGATTATTGTTATTTGAGTATTACCACAGAGTTTTAGGATTCACATGTACCCATACAATGCATATCATACCTCATGCTCTAGCACTACACTCAACAATTCTGTATAAGAACTCATTACACTTGTTCACCACTCTAGAAAAAATAAAATAAATAAAATAAATAAATAAACTAATTCTCATATTCTTGTTAACCTTTCATATGAACTCAATTTCCTGGCATAACTTTTCAGTACATGGCAAAAGAAAGTTCTTCCCATGTAAGGAAAAATTTCTTTAGCATCTAGCCTAATAGATTTCATTAGTATTTATATTTATATATTTAAATACCTCCATAGCCGATTTCATATGGAGGTAGCAATTTTTTTTCTCTCTCAGAAGCTCTGGTTTTTCATCCCATATACAGGTAAACCAGTCAGAATTAACAGACAAAAATACTATTAGTGGCTGGCAGATGATGCAGCATGTACATTGTGATTTATTTAGATGGGGGATTAAGCGGTGTGTTGGGTAGCATAAGGTGCTCTCCCACAATGGCATCATGTAATAACAATATTTATATTTTTATCTTATCTTCTGTTTTCTATCCATTAAGTGTTAAAGAATTTCAAATTGTGTTGTTCTTGTGAAGATTTCCAAGCTCACCTCCTCCCCTTGAGCTTTGTTACATCTGGAATCAACGAACTGCTACATGTTAGAGAATGTCTATTTTTCATTCTTATAATTTATTATAATTTGTATAGTGTTAGTAAGGTCTAAAAATGTAAACAGTCTTTGTTATAATTGTTACAATCTCAGTTGCTGCTTCTGAATCTCCTTCACATCTCTCTCTCATTACCACAAAATCCAGGTGACCAAATCTTAGAACAGCAGCACAGATTCAGGTGTATGAAGCCCTAAAAGTGGACAATAACTTATCTACCCCTACTCATTCAGATATGGAGGCAACAGGGTTTTTCCTTTCCAGAAACTCAAAAATTTCAGAAAACACACAATTAAGACATAATACCTGAGACTTGGATGCTTAAGCTATAATTCCAAACAATTTAACACAATAAAATCCTACTAAACAGGGCATTTCTCTATATCTGAGCAATCCTTTGTGTAATGAATTCTGCAACATACCTGTCTTTCTGTCCTTTCTTGCTCATAACCCTACTAGTGCAGAACTTTCAATCTCAAGGGTGGCAATTCTTCTGCTATCAGAAGTAATGCCCTCCTTCCCCTCATCTATCTCTGTCAATCAAGTCTCTCTAATGCCTATACTTTTTTGGCCAAGATGAACTGAACAATGCAAAAAAAAAAAAAAAAATCATTCTTGACTTCCAACACTAGTAAACAAACACTGAAATATCCCATTAAACCTATCCTTAGTCCTTACATTCATCCTGCTTTTCCTTCTATTTCTAACCATATTAGTATTCCATTCTACCAATATCTCCTGTAACTTATCTTCCAATATACCACCCTCCTGATTTAAGCATCTGCAAATGCCTTCTCATGCTTTCACCTTAACAGCTTGTTTTCTTGACTCATATTTTTGTCTGACAGCAAACCTTCAAATGCCTAGTTCTCAATCCATTTAAATGAATCTATCATATTGATACAAATCTTTTCTCCTATTTAACTCATTCCATACATCCACATGTTATTGCGTACCTTACTTTTTCACAATCTATGAAATGAGGAATGTGCCATCACAGTCCACCTCAATTCAATCTGTCATACTGTTGAAACTCATCACCTTAGTCTGATAATCTTTTCACATCTTTAAGAAATATCTTTATTGCTTCTCTCAAACTATACTAGTCTCAATTCAATAAATTAATCCGGTTAACACAATAATCTGTTTCATTTACTCTCCCTGCATTCTCATAGCCTCTGTCACATCATCAATCTTCAAGTTTTAGAAAATATCACTAATTCATCTAACACATCTATAATTATTCAATCTCCATATCATTCCTTAAAATATCCTCTCTCTGCTTACGTTCTTTTTTCCTTTCATAAAACTTTTTTTTCTGTTCTATCTCTTGCTTAACATGGTGGTATATTCTGTGTAACTGCATTATTTCCACTAGCCTCTTCCATTCTACTATTCTGATGTTGCTAACCTCATAATATTCAGAATGACAGATATTTTATATCTATCATTCCAAAATGATAGATATAATTCTGGAAAATGTTCACCAGAAATTAATTATGTCGGAATCATTTGGGACTGAGAGAAACTTATCAAATTTCGTATTCAATAATGAATTTGTTTTCAAGTCAATAAGTTCCATTTGTATGCTACTAGGCATCTTCATGATTTTTTGCTCACTAAGCGAAAATGGCTTTACAAATGCAAGTATGCAGTCCTCTTCTTTAGCAAAATAAATAAAAACGACTTCAACCGACTCTTGCAATAACCTGATTTTTTTCGATATTTTATAAAATTGCCATTATCTTCAGTTTTAGGTACAGAAACTGGTTCAAATCATTTTCTAATTTTCTAACAGAGAGGAAAACAGTTCTAACTTCATCTTGAATGCATTGATATCATTTACTAAGCTTGGAAACAATTTGTTCTTGCCTGCTGTTTCAAATTTAGATCATTGAGATGGCTGGTAACATCAACTAAAAATGCTAAATCAAACAGCCAATTGTATATATATAAAGGTACAAAAATACAGTTAGGTATAAATTAACAAAAGAGATTGAAATAAATCAGGCTGTAAGACAGGGATGTAGCTTATCTCCAACTCTATTCAAAATATATATACTGATCCGATTATTAAAATATGGAAAACAACAATAAAATAAGGTATCCACTTATCCAGAAGAACTTATCAATACAATGCTGTATGCAGATGATCAGATTATATTACAAGGAATATAGATGATTGTCAAAAATCAGTTCACAAATTAAGCCAACAATAAAATTTAAATTTTTGCAAAAGAAAATAATAGTCATGGCAATTAAAGGTCAAGCTCATGTTAGACCAGATGACACAGTTTAATTATTTAGGCTGCATAATAACACATCTAAAAGAAAAAGATATAAGCTCGCCAGAAACAAATAGCCGTTTGGCTTCTCAGAAAAAGATATAGATGAAAAAATAAAGAAATTTCAGAAAATCTGTGGAAGAATTAAAAGGACATTGAATAAAAAAAAAAAGCAAGACGAGAAAGTCAACTAAAATTTTGTCAAGTAATGTCACTCCCACTCTATTATATGGTTCAGAAATATGGACTGCTAAAAAGAAAGATGAAAAAATAGAGCTGTGGAGATGAGATTTTTAAGAGCAATTAAAGCACAAAACTGGACCATACAGGAAACAAAGACATCAGAAGAGAACTAGATATTTACAATGTAAATGAAAACATCAAGGAATAGAGAGAAATGGAAAGAACATCTATTTAGGATGAGAAGATACTGGCTAGCAAAAGAGGTGGTTTGACATCAGAGCTGGCTCAGATGTTGGTTTTTTTTTTGCCTCAGACAAGGCCTCAAAGTTTAGAGTGGCCCCACACTTTCAAATTTCAAAGAAAATTTGATAATAGAATTTTTGATATTTCAGAGGTGTATTGATAAGGGAAATAGTTTAGTATATAACCATATGTACTTAATTTTTGTAAATTATGTTTTAATAAAATTATATGATTTTTCAATTAAAAAATTCTTTTTTTGCAAATATTTTGAGACCCCACTAATAACTTTTCCTGAGGCCCCGCAATACCTCCATCCAGCCCTGATCAATATAGATCAAAGGAGAGAGAGAGAGAAAGACCAGTGATGCCGGAACAGGCAAATGCCTTATGCTTGAAGAGAAGAACAGATAAACAAGCTCATGAAGTAACTATAAAATTTCATGGAAGGAATTGTATTCGGACTGAAAATTGTAACTTAGTTTAGTAAAAAAAAAAAAAAAGTCATCATCAAGAATTTCTTGACATGTACCGTCAAGGGGGTACAGGATATGATCATACTACATGAAAAATTTACATCATTACTAACTTCCTATCTACAATTTTCCTCCAAATCAGTCTGTTACTTGTCAAGACTCCAACATTATCAGATCTTATATTTCTATCATATAAGGCACTTTGTACCTTATCAATCCACCAATATCTTCGTCTTCCTCTGGGTCGTTTTCCTGCCAACCTGGCAGAAAACACTTCTTTTGCTAATCTTTCCTTGTCCATTCTGTTTAAGTGACCATACCACCTCAGATTAGCTCTGCTAACGCATTCCTGGATGCTGACAATGTCAAGTTCTTTCCTAATATCCTCATTTTTGATATATTGCCATTGATGCCATCTGTTCACGCCTCTAATCTTTCTCAGGACTCTCATATCTGCGATCACTAATCTTTGGTCAAGTGTTTTACTTCTGACCCAGCTCTCAGATCCATAAGTTAAAAATGGTTTATACACTGTCTTGTATACAGCTAATTTAGTGTTCCGACTAATTTCTCTCTTATTCCATATTTATTCAATTGACTTCCTACCATACCAGCTTTGTTGATTCTGTTGTCTATTTCCATATTTAATTTACCATCTTCACTAAAAATCATGTCTAAGTAGCTGAAATGTTTTCCTTGTTCCACAGGTTCTCCGTTCACAACACAGTTGACATTTCCAACGATTCTACCTATTTTCATTGTCTTTGTCTTTTTACTGCTGTCCTTCATACCATATCTATTACAACAGTTATTCAATTTAGTCAGGGAATCTTGCAAACTTCTAGCGGATTTATTTAGAAGTATAACATCGTCCGCATAAAGCAAAGAGCTAACATTAACATCTCCAATTCTGATATAAAGTTTAATAACACTTTCCTTCATAATGTGATCCATATAGATAATGAATAACAGTAGGGATAATGTATATCCTTGTCTCACATCAGATTTAACATTAAACAATCTTCCTGTACTTCTTTCAATCCTAACTGCTGATTTACAACTCAAATAAAGACTAAGTATTGCTTGATATAATTCTCCATTGACACCATATAACTGTAGCATATTGAATAGCTTCTCCCTTGGCACCTCGTCATATGCCTTTTCCAGATCGACAAAACTTCAATACGGATCTTTGTTATATTCCCATGCTTTCTCAACTATTTGTCGTAAAGTGAAGACTGATCCTGACAGCCTCTATTTGGTCTGAATCCAGCTTGTTCTTCCATAATTCTTCTCAACTGTTTCTCAAGTATACTTGCATAAATCTTACCAGGAACACTCAGTAAGAAGATACCTCTGTAATTCTCATATTCAGTTTTATTTCCCATTTTATATATGGGTACTATGAGAGCTCTACTCCAATCATTGGGAATTCATCCCTCTGTCCAGACCTTCTGAACTATGCAGTGCAGCCATTTTATACCACAATACTTCAGCATTTCTGGTCGAATATCATCTACTCCTGCTGCCTTTCCACATTTCAAGCCTTTTCATTTCCTGACTGTATGCCTGTTGAGTGTTTTTTTACCACTGTGCTATCACTGCTTGTTTCATTTAACAATTTTTCAAAGTAATTACTCCATATTTCAAGGATACCTTTTTCTCCCATTTTCATGTCACCTTTATCATCTCTAACTCCTTTTAGCACTCATTTCTAAGCTTCTTCAACAACCTCCAGAATATCTTGCCACCTTAGTGATATTTATTTTCTATGTTCTTGCCAAAGTCCTCCCATGAATTTTATTTAGCTAGTTTTACACTGTGTTTAGCTTTCTTACATTTGTCTCTGTATTCTCTAAGAGCACAAGCTGACTTATTTGCCAGGAACTTTTGATATGCTTTCTTTTTTTCTTCACTGCCTCTTTAACTTCCTGTGTCCACCATGGAGTTCCGATTTTTATATTGTAGCAGATTACCTCACCACGTCTCTCTTGCTGAATCAATCAGGGTTTTCTTCAAGGCTTGCCACTGAATCTCCAAGGTTTGGTTCCTGTTCTCAAACTCTTTCATTTTTTTTCTTCAATAATTATTGAAGACTAAAATATAGACAAAAATACACAAAGATTATAATCTTTGTGAATTTTAGTCTACAGTTCACATCTGAGAGCTGCTCAACTTTTATTCGCTTTAAAACTTTCTTACATATTATTCTTTTCACTATGAAATTCAATTTATTCTGCGCAAGACTAAATAGTGATCGCTTCCACTTTCAAATCCTCTGTACACTCTGGTGTCCTGCACCAGTGAGAAAACATCACTATCAACAATAACATAGTCAATGAGACTTTTCTTATTCCTTGCTTCTTCTCTCCATGTGAATTTGTGTACATTTTTATGTTGGAACATGGTGGTAGTAATAACCAGTCCATGTCCTGAGCAGACCAACAGGTATTTGCCATTATTATTAGCTTTGCTCTTTTCTCCAAATTTTCCCAAAATATTTTTCTATATCTGACAATCATTTCCTACTCTGCTATTTAGATCCCTAGCAAGGACCAACTTTTCCTTTTTAATTGTGTCAGTTGCTTTCTCTAAATCCATAAAATATTCTTCCACTTCTACCTTAGTAGAACCTTCTGTGGGACCATACACACAAATAAGTCTCATTGTCCAATTCCCCATGCTGATATTAGCCCACATTGCTAGGGATCTAAATAGCAGAGTAGGAAATGATTGTCAGATATAGAAAAATATTTTGGGAAAATTTGGAGAAAAGAGCAAAGCTAATAATAATGGCAAATACCTGTTGGTCTGCTCAGGACATGGACTGGTTATTACTACCACCATGTTCCAACATAAAAATGTACACAAATTCACATGGAGAGAACAACTCTACTGAGCAGCTCCAAACGTACGATTCTGTGTCCCCTAATTCCATAATATCCTCAATCTTCCCCTCAACCTTACGCCTTTGAAGCAGGGGGGGGGGATAAGTCTCTCAAGCAAAGTGCGTATTAAACTCGCAATAAAAATAAAGTTATATTTGACAGCGAGTATACGTTTGTTTTATGAAAATAGATCCAGCAAATAGCATTACAAGCGGAAGGTGGAATTTATTTAGATTAGTGTTTAGGCAACCATAAAATATAAAGCTATATTTTAACCGTGAAACATGATATTTCTGATTAGTTTATTTTTGAATGGTTAAGAAGAGAGGTAAGTAGTTATGTATTTCACTTTGGGAGCATGCATCTATACATACAAGGGTGGTCTGAAAAGTTCTTGGCCTCAACCAGAAATGGCAATACTATCAGCAAGATTTTTTTTTTCTCCTAAGTTCGTACATCTGTCATAAGCATCCATGTAAAATTGCAAGTCATTCTATCAAGTAGTTTGTTTTATGCAGTTTCTGAAGCAAAAGTGTTGTCTGTATCCATTAAAATGGATAAAATTGAGTATTGTGTTGTTATAAAATTCTTTGTAAAAGAAGGTTTAATGCCAAAAGGAATTCATTTGAAATTTGTTCATAAAAGTTTATGGGCACTCTTCTTGTTTTTGACAATTATGAAATGAGCTGATGAGTTTAAACATGGCCATACCAGCCTTGAAGATGATCCACGTGAAGGACGTCCAAAAAGTGTAACAACACCAGAAATCATTGATCAAGTGCATGATATGGTATTGGATGACTGGCGAGTCAAAGCATGCCTAATTGCTGAGACTATAAGCATTTCAAAAAGAACATGTAGGATATATTTTGCATGAAGAAATGCAAATGAAAAAGCTTTGTGCAAGATGGGTGCCACACTTGCTCACAGCCGATCAAAAACGCACTGGCATGAAAATCTCTGAACAGTGCTTGGAGCGTTTTAACAGAATAAAACTGAATCCAAATAGCAGTCAAAACAGTGGACAGAAGCCGGCTGTTCAGTGCCAAAGAAGACAAAAGTTGGTTCCATCAGCAGGAAAGGTCATGGCATCGGTGTTTTGGAATGCTAAAGGCATTTTGTTTATTAATTATCTTGAAAAGGATAAAACAATAACCAGGGAATATTATTCTGATCTTTTAACCAGACTAGACAAAATAATTTGTGAGAAAAGACCTGGTTTGCAGAAGAAAAAAATCATCTTTCATCAGGACAATGCATCTGCCCACAAAGGTGTTTTGGCAATGGGAAAATTAAGGGATCTGCACTATGAATTGTTGGAACATCCACCCTATTCCCCAGATTTGGTTCCCTCTGACTTCCATCTCTTCCCAAAACTAAAACAAACTCTTCCTCACTGGTCAGCACTTTTCTTTGAATCAAGAGGTGGTTGCAGCTGTAGAGGAGTATTTTTCAGATCTTACTGAGAACCACTACAAGGACGGGATAATGGCACTGGAGCATCGCTGGAATAAATGTATTGTCTTAAGGGAGATTATGTTGAAAAATAAAAATAATTTTGAAATTATAAATTCGTTTTTTCATTGTTAGTCCGAAAACTTTTCAGACCATCCTCGTGTGTGTGTAGATGGATAGATAGATCCCCCCCCCCCCCCCAGTAAAGAAGACAATATAAAATTTCTTAGTGTCATAAAATACTAGTATTGGAGGAAAAGGTAAAGACTAGTATTGCAGCTGCAGATGGCAATTTAGATTATGCTGATTTATATCATTATGATAGCATTTACATAATTGTATTTTCATTTTCTTGAATATAATTACTCAAAAGTGCACCTATGACCTTAAACTAGATCTATAAATGATAAGTGTACAACATATCTTTTCTATGCAAGAAAAGTGGAGTCATTTTTGAAATACACGTGTATTCAATAACTGAAACACCTTATCTTCTGAATTAGTTCAGATAAAATGTACACACACACACACACATCTGGATGGGTGTCTAAGTGCACATAAAAATATTGAACAGTTCGCAGAATAAATATTCTTAAATATCATCGGCGACAATTCATTGCGGTAAAATTGATCGGCGACAATTCATCTCAGAGACTATTCATCGCTGGAAATTTAATTATGGGGAAAATTAATCGCATGAAAATTCATCACAGGTATATGTGAAAAAAATATTAAAAAAAAAAATGTATGTATAAAGTTATTCATATTCTTTCTTACTACAGGCTCTATAGATGGAATATTAATTGTTACAGGACTGGGATAGGATGGTGAGGGAGAAAGAGCCCCATATTTAAGAATATTTAGAGAGAATAGTTATATCCAACTAACTGCTGATTGTTGTCAGATTTCTAACAATCAGCAGTTGTAATAATCAAGACTTATATTTAGGGGGTAAAAGAACACCATAAATGATGTTATACATGAAAAGATAACATAAAAGTTATTAGTAAAAATTAAAATTATTTGAACTGTTTGTTATCTGCTAAAACAAGTTAAAAACAAGTGTTGTACACCTAGAAGGCATGAATGTTGTGATGTTCTGTTTTTATTTTATTTCTTCAAAATTATACTATTAGCCACTTCGAAGGAGCAATTATTATCCTGTTGTTATTAAAACAACTTAAAAATTTATCAAGAGGAACTGGAATCAGTACAATCAGGCATGTTATCTCTCTATCAATATTTGTAGTCTTGAAAAGGACCGTTTTGATGATCATGAAAAGGAACACTTTTTATTTCATTGGTAAAAAGTGTTCAAGATGGAGGCATGCTTGGGAGTGTGTGTGTTTATGTTATCGGCTAGCATGATGCTTTGACGTGCTCTTAGTTTGTATACGGTTGGGAAATAAGTGTTAAGATCTATGTTTTGAGTTCTAAGTTTTAAATTGTTTAGATGAATTACCAGCTTTAGATGTAAAGTTCATTGAATATGAATTGTGAAATGTTTTATGATACTAGCGAGTGTGCAAGCAGCTAAGCCTAACTTCCACCAGTCTAAGTCTAACTGTTTTCTGTAGGAGCATCGTATAGTACAGTAGGTGTGTGCATATGTTATATGTACCTGCTATCGGAATTTTGTCAATATAGTTGAGGAATCTTTATATAAGCATTATAATGAACTTGCATAGTTAGATACTGGAGTTGGAGTGTATATGGAGGTGAAGGTGTATATACCAGTGTATTGTCCCTATGGCAGTATTTGTATATTCTCAGTTAAATGTTTCTCTGAAGTATGTGTTTATATTTTTGTGTGAGGTATTTTTATTTGGTATAATTGGTTTGTATTTGACATCAGATTGTGAGTATAGAATCTTTGCCGTTAAACCTAATGTTACTATTGTGGTATTGATGTTAGTAAGCCTAATATTGCTATTGTCATCGTGTTGTTAAGCCTAATCTTGTCATTCTCTGAGCATGTGGACTTGGTGTTAAATTGAAAACTATTGATTATAAGTGTATAATACTGAGATGATTATTTGAAGCAACGTATTTTTATTGTTTAATGTTGTCTGTGTCATGATGTGTTTGATGAAGCATTCTGGCAATTCCTGCAGTTTTTTAAGTAGTTAGGGGCATGGTACTTTAAAGAATCCAAATATAAATTTATTATTTTAATGTTAGTTCAGAACTCAATATGATAACAAGATCACAGAAAATTTGCTTGAAAGAGCACAATCACAAAGATAATATATTAAGTGCTTTTGATAAATTACTTGCTAGTGAAAGTTTGGCGGATGTAACATTATCGTGAGAGGGAATGACCCTTAAAGCTCACAAAGTAGTTCTATCTGCAAGCAGCTCTCTTCTATACAGCTTATTTTTAGAGAACTCAAGTAATCATCCTGTTGTGACATTAAGTGATATAAACTTTAATGACTTAAGGTTGATGGTCCAATATATATACCATGGAGAAATTAATATTTCACAGGATATGCTTCCATTATTGTTAAAAGCTGCGGAGTTGCTAAAAATGAAAGATTTTTTTTGGAAGTTGCTAATAAGCACTATGATTCTGTGGAAGGCACACAGCAGGAAGCTTCAGGTAATGAACGTCAGGAAGCAGGGAACTGAGCATGCATAGTCATATTGTGTCCGGCCAAAGAAAACAGCATTCAAAGAAGGAAACATATGTAAGAGTCAACAAGGGGAATCATCAAAACGTCCTATGATGGACTTAGATCTGAACGTTACAATGAGTCAAATGGCCAAAAAGTCTGATATAGGTAATGTAAGGCAGCCGTTGTCAGAGATTAAACATCTTGAAACAATGGTTTCTATCCCACTTAATAAAATTAAACTGAGAAAACATTTGAAAACAATATCTGACAACTCAAGTAACACTGTTATAGATGACTTGGTATCATTAAAGGATAAGGAGTCAGACTTGCCAAATGAGGATGGTCATCTAAATCAACATTCAAGTGGCCTTGATCTGGATGCTGAAGGCAAACTGTCAGGTGAAGATGTACATACCAGTGTACTGTCCCTATCAGTTTCTGATTCTTCAGCTAATTCTCACCTACCAATCAAAATCCTGGGTAGTGATGACAACAATCCTTTCATCAATTCAGACGAATGTGTGCATACCAGTGTAGTGTCTCATTCAGTTTCTGATGCTACAGTTAATTCTCAACTGCCAATCAAAATCTTGGGTAGTGATGACATCAATCCTTTAATTCAGACAAATGTGTGCATACCAGTGTATTGTCCCATTCAGTTTCTGATGCTACAGTTAATTCTCAACTGCCAATCAAAATCTTGGGTAGTGATGACATCAATCCTTTCATCAATTCAGACGAATGTGTGCATACCAGTGTATTGTCCCATTCAGTTTCTGATGCTACAGTTAATTCTCAACTGCCAATCAAAATCTTGGGTAATGATGACATCAATCCTGTCATCAATTCAGATGAATGTGTGCATACCAGTGAATTGTCCCATTCAGTTTCTGATGCTACAGTTAATTCTCAACTGCCAATCAAAATCTTGGGTAGTGATGACATCAATCCTTTATTTTCTAGTTTTGATATGTCATCTGAGTCAACCATTTCTTCTGTAGTTGCTAGAGATGTCAATCCAGATTACTTAACATCTTTATCATCTTGTGTGTCTATGGTATCATTTCTTGAATCTGGTGTCAAGGTAGAAATGAAAGATAATGCAGTCCATTTCAGATCTTCTGTATCAACTGTTTTGCCTGTATTAATTGACTTGTATAAACACCGAAGTTTTAGTGTAATATATGATGATACCTCTGGTTTGTCTAATGTCCCAAGTTTAAGTGATCATCAAGCCTTCACAGTTAGGTGCCATCAGTCTTGTAGGAAGCATTCCTGTTTTATACAGCCATATCCCAATGTAACTGATAGAAGCATGTGGAGTAAACTGTGTTGTGCAAGTTCACCTGAGACAGAGGAAATGATATTTTTAAATGACTGTAATATATTTTATAATTTTGATCTGACCAAATTGTATAGTCTATATTTCAGCATTCCAATATGTTCTAATGTTTTTTATGGAATAGAAAGTATGGGGGGGGATTAAGAATGACAGATTATTTAGTAACGGATTAAATGAGCGTGTGCATAGAATAAATAGTGCAGAAATTCATACACAGAGATTGCTGAGCAATATACAAAAGAATGTGGGAAAAGATCAGGGACAAAAATGAGCAGCAAGGGTAAGGGATGTCAAGTTAAAAAGGAGCAGAAAAGATATTGTGCTGTATGGGAATTCTATAATTAAGGGTGTGAAGGAAGGATGGTAGAGTAATTAAAGCGTGTCATCTTGGGTCAAAGATTAAGGATATAACTGAGGCTGTGAAATTGCAGAAAGATAGAGCAAGTGAGATTATTGCAGTTATAGGGACAAATGATCTAGATAGCGAAAGATTTTCTGTATGGAGTTAGTTTGATGGGTGAAAGGACTTATATAAGATGGATGGTTTACATCTGAATGGATTTGATGTGATGACTGGAAAAAGTGTTGCTGAATGAAGTGAAAGTGGATGTGCAGAATCAGGGAAACTAGAGCTATTTATTTGGGGGGGGGGAGTAGATATGCAGACATCAGGGAGGCAGTTGAGTGTATGAATGTGTATAATATGCTTGAGCTAGTAGAAGGACAACTAATCAGAATGGGATAGTTATTATAAGGCATCAACATAGGGGTTGGACTAACAGGCTTCTGCACTTCATGTATACTAATGCCAGGAGTATTAGGAACAAGAAGGAAGAATTTTTGGCCTTGGTTGGCTCTTCCTGGCCACAGGTTATTGGAATCAGTGAAACATGGCTGACAGAAGATGATATAGCTAGTGGGATTGAATATGAGGCGTATAGTGTGTTTAGGAAGGACAGAGAGAAAAGAATGGGGGGGGGGAATTTTATTGATGATAGCTGATGAACTGCAGCCAAGGAAAATTTAAAGATGAACTGCAGGATAGTGAAAATAGCACATTTGAGGCTATTTGGTGTGAGATTGAGACTAGTGGAACAAAATATACAGTTGGGTGCTGCTATAGACCAGGTGATGGAATAGATGGTGGAGATAGTATGCACAGACAAATAGATGCAATGAGTGGAAGGAGGGTAATTATTATGGGGGATTTCAACTATGGTAACATTGATTGGAAGGAGGAGGAATTGGATTTTGTGCAGTTATTAAGGGATAACTACCTGAGATAATACTAGGGGTTCGAGAGTGCTTGACCTAGTAATTGCATCTGAGAATTTGACTGTAATGAATATGACCATGTTGCCACCAATTGGTGAGAGTGATCATAATGTCTTGACCTGGGAAGTGGCTAAATGTGTGGAATTTTCAATTAAGAAAGGGTACATGTGGAATTATCAGGCTGGTAGGTATGACAAGCTTAGGAGATTGCTTGGTTCAGTGCCATGGCATGTAAAACTACAAGGGCTGAAGGTTGATAGTGCATTGTAAGTGGTAAAGGAGCGTTTGAAGGAGGTAATGGCTGACTGTATACCTAAAGTCTGGATAGTACATCAAGTAGGGGTTAAATGGATGAATAACACCATTAAGCTTGAGCTGCAAAAAAAAAAAAAAAAAAGAAAAACTGTGGAGGGAGTTTAAGGAGAAAGGTGACCTGCAGGCCCATGAACAGTATAAAGCACAGGCCAGAAGGGTAACGAGTGTGGTAAGAAAAGCAAAAGCGGATTATGAAAGGAAGTTAGCCACGCAAGCTAAAATGAATCCCAAAGAGTTTTTTCGATATGCTGCAAGTAAAAGAAAAAATGTATACTGCAGAATGATTTTAAAGAATGCTGATGGTAGGGAGGTAACTGATTCAGTTGATATAGTGGAATTACTAAGCGAGCACTTTGCAAGAGTATATCATCCAGGTGGTGATATTGCAGGAATGAAGGAACCAATAGCTTATGCGGGAATTGAGGTGAATGAAATGGAGGTGAATAGTATATTACAAAACCTTAATGTGAATACATCTGTGAGATTGGATGGTATACCAGCTCGGGTCTTACATGAAGTGGCTAAAGAATTATCAGTGCCCTTGACCATTTTGTTTAATTTGAGTCTCGGGTCTGGGCTAGTCCCGAGGAGGTGGAAAGAGGGGAAAATAGTTCCACTGCATAAAGGAGGTTCCAAGACTACTGCTGCAAATTACCGATCGATCAGCATATCAGGAGTTAGGTTTTAAAAGAGGTAAACCGTGAGTAGACATAACTATACATAAAAATATAATGGAAAAACTCACGTAGAAAAATTATTTAATGGTATAATTTTCGCCCGTGTGTCACAGGCATCTTCAGTACAATTAGGCACGAAAATTAAACATTAACTGACAAATCCAAAAAGCGCCACCTAAGTAGCTGGTGTAAGATAACTAAAAAGGTCAATAACTTTCCTAAAAAAAAAAAGTTAGGAAAGATTAGCTGATTTGTAAAGTACTATCTCCCATAAAGGGGATAGACGTAAGCCGTCGGATCTGTTTAAGTTAGGAGAATGAAGTAGAGTTTCACATGCTTCTTTATAAAGGCGTTCCATGAGAAACTGACTTTTGTGAAGAACTCTTGTCTTTTTCCAATGAACTCTGTGTCTAGTGAAGATGGCATGTTCTGCAAGTCCAGACTTTTCAGGTTTACCTACAAGTAGAATCAAATAAGCAGTTAGCCTTTTTAGATCTTCTAATTCTTCGCCAACCAGATGGTAACCTACATTTCTCAGTTTATAGAAAGAAGACTCATACAGGCCATTATATCCATGCGGAATCTCATCACCATCCCAGTCAAAAGGCAGGAACTATTAAAACACTGGTTCATCGGGCCCACTCCTTTTGTTCTACAGACGATCTTTTACAGAAAGAACTACAATATATAACTTCTTCCTTTCTATCTAATGGTTATAAGAATTGCTTCATTAAAAGAACTTTGAGTAGTTTTAATATGTCTTCCTCTTCAAACACAGAGGAAATAACGTGCATTACTATCCCTTATGTACACGGCATCAGTGAACGTATAGCAAAAGTTTTAAAACCACTGAATATTTTTGTTGCCTTTCGACCGTTTAGAAAAATCTCCACCTTTCTCACTTCTCCTAAGGACAAGCTTCCACATCTCAATCATCCAGGTGTCTACCAGATTCCGTGCTCTTGTGGATTATCTTATTTCGGACAAACGGGAAGATCTGCCTCTATTCGGCTAGAAGAACACCAATCTATATTGAATACTTTAAACCTGAACAGTCTGGACTTTCCGAACATGCCATCTTCACTAGACACAGAGTTCATTGGAGAAAGACAAGAGTTCTTCACAAAAGTCAGTTTCTCATGGAACGCCTTTATAAAGAAGCATGTGAAACTCTACTTCATTCTCCTAACTTAGACAGATCCGACGGCTTACGTCTATCCCCTTTATGGGAGATAGTACTTTACAAATCAGCTAATCTTTCCCAACTTTTTATTGTATTAATTATTATTATTTTTTTTTTTTTTATTTTATTATTTTTTTTTTAAGGAAAGTTATTGACCTTTTTTAGTTATCTTACACCAGCTACTTAGGTGGTGCTTTTTGGAATTGTCAGTTAGTGTTTAATTTTGAGCTTAATGTACTGAAGATGCCTGTGACACACAGGCGAAAATTATACCATTAAATAATTTTTCTACGTGAGTTTTTCCGTTATATTTTTATGTATATCAGGAGTTGTTAAGGTTTTGGAGAAAGTAGTCAAGAGAAAAATACAGGAATGGATAGACTAAAATGGGATACTGTATGGGGGGACAGCATGGTTTTGTGAAGGTAGATCATGCCTCACTAACTTGCTTACATTTTATAACAGTGATGGCTGAACTGGATAAGGGTAATGAGTATTGTTGTGTCGTCTTTGTACTACTATAACTATTCTTTAGTCTTTGGGTCAGTTCCCCATTAAAATTCCATACGGGTATCATGTGGTACCTCTGAGGGACAATGGAATCTCCTCGAGATCGAGGCAACACCAGAGTATCAGAGTGTCTGAGATCTACCTCTCGTAAAACGCTAAGAAAATTTATATTTTGCTGCGCCACTTAGCGCTATTAGATTAACAATATTCCCACTCAAGAGGTGATCTCAGGACAGTACTTAAATGATACCTAGCAACTTTGCAGACGTGGCCAAACTTTACTTCTTTCTAGTCTCCTGCATAGGCTCATATTATTTTTATAAGAGGTGCATCGGATTCCAGAAATCACAGATAGTCTTAATCAGATACAAAAGCAAGGTTTATTATATATCAATATTATGTACATTCAATACTATTAGCTTAATTCCCATCTTAAGGGAGTTAATGACAGTCAGGATAGTCAAAATAATACAATACTACAAATATACTTATAACTGATTATGCTGTAATTCTCTAAAGTAAGAATCTTATCTTATTTATACTCTTAAATACCTTAATCATGCTTGATTATCACAATCTTTCTATTTCTCAATAGTTCTGTCAAACCACACAAGATAGCATTTATATCTTTTACAATCCCTTTATAAATTAGCAATTCCTCACTCTAGACATATTCGTAACTTCTTATATTAAGGAACTTTATCACAGTGGTAGACAGTAAGATTTAAGGCAACCCTCTCTAAACAATAGCAACACAGTCTTAATCAATATCGTTAATATTCCCTTTTCTGCTTTATCAACGTGGCACAAATCTCTCATTCACATTCAGTGAAATACAAATAAAGTCTTCTTATCTGCCCTTTGGTTCTGTATCGCATCAATGGTCTACTGGAATCTGGCTTTCTATGGACTGCCGGGCTTATTTCTTCTACGGAGATATGACCGCCGAGTTCCGCTGCTGCCTTTATCGGAATCCTCTGGCATGGAGGCACTGCCACCCTTCACCACCGCGAGACGAACACTAGGAGATCCAGGAACAAAAAGCCTTTTTTCAGGGGTGCATGACCCTTATATTTCCCTCTTTTTTCTCGGCATTTCTCGTATTTCACGATGTCCAGCCAACACTCACGTGGTCTTACGTCACGGTGTACAGCCTTCTCCGCTATCGCACATGCACTGATGTCACGCTGTTTGCTTGGGCCGAACCTCTCCCTCGCATCACTGCTCTGTGACATTTGGACTTCACCCCCCCCTCATGTTCAATTTGTGCTAACATTCTATATCTATTAATACCTATTATTTTATAAAACTCTGCTAAAGGTTTACACTTTCATTATTGATTTTAACTAATTTGTGAGTGGTACTAAATACACACTCATTTAATTTCTCATAGCAAAATTTGCTTGATATATTTACATAGCAATAATTTTATACTCAGAGGCAATCACCTATATTTATATCCCTTTTTTGTTTGGAAACGCATGTTAGATTGTGATAAGATAGGAGTTCCTAAAATTCCACTCTATCACAATCTAACAGTATACAGTGATACTGCTGGACCTTGCTAAGGCCTTTGACAGGATATCACATGGAATTCTAATCAGTAAGCTGCAGCATATGGGGATGGATAGGAGGGTGGTTGATGGAGAGATATCAGAGAGTAGTTTATTCAGGGGTAGAGTCCAAAAGATGACCTGTGACTAGTAGTGTGCAGCAGGGTTAGTTCTTGGACCACTACTTAATTTGTCCATTAACGATATAGGAAAGGATATGAGAGGAACTGTTCATTTGCTTGCTGACGATACAAAGTTGGGTAGAGCAATAGTGAATGCACATAATGTAAAAATTTTGCAGTTTGATGTGGATAGATTGGAGGACTGGGCTAAGGAGAATGGACGTCAATTTGATGTAGCAAAGTGTAAAGTTATGCATTTTGGGGTGAAAAGATTAGCAGCAGTATACCACATTGGTGGATCTGTACTCCAGGAGATTGACGAGGCCAGGGATTTGGGAATGTTGGTGGATAGGGAGTTGAAGTTTAGGGACACATTGCAAAAGTGGCTAAATCAGCTAATCAGATCACTTGGTTACTGAAGAATACTTTGAAGAGCAGAGACAAGCAAGTTATTGTTCCTCGGTATCGAGCCTTGATAAGACCCCATCTTGACTACTGTGCCCAGATCTGAGTGCCAGGGTTTCTTCTTGATGGGGAGGAGGTTGAGAGAATCCAGAGGCGAGTGACCAAGATGATAGCAGGTCTACGGAATGAACCTTATGAGAACAGGTTGAAGATTTGTGGGTTGCAGAAATTGGTTGATAGGTGAAAAAGGGGTGATATGATTGATATGATTGAGACATTCAAATTACTGAAGGGTTTCTATAAGATTAATTCAGAGGATATATTTCAGAACAGGACTGGTAGTGGTGGTGGGAGGACTAGGGTCCATCCATGGAAACTGGGCAAGAGTGTAGTTAGCATGGGTGTTAGAACTAGGTTTTTTACTTGGAGAGTGGTGAATGAGTGGAATAAGTCTGTTGTGGGTGCCATGACTGTGAATGAGTTCAAGGCAAAGTATGATAGATACTGTGTGGATGTTGAATAGCTGTTCTTGACATGATGTTTAGGGCCTCCCTCGATGAGTCTAAGGCCTCCTTGGAGTTGCCCGTAATAATAATAATAATAATAATATTCAAAATTGAGCAGTATGGAAAAAAAAATTAAACCAAAAAGGTGAACGCACGGCCACAAAGTTTTCAAAATAAAAAAATTATGAGTTGCACGATTTTCATAATCACTAACGATGAGCTAAAGTCTTTCTGCAGTATCTCGATAGCATTTCTTACCAGGAGGAAGTTGGGTGCCAGCTATATATATTGCTCTATTTTCCCCTCATTGAAATGTTGCTCATCTTTCAGGTTTTTAGAAACTTCCATATTGTCGGATGAGAAGCACCAATTAGTTCACTGAATGCACGAGTTGTTTGTCTTTGGTAACCCTTTCAGAGCAACATGGTAACAATTCCATAAGGCATGGGAAAAGCGAGGTGGACGACAAAGTGATCGACGATCAGGTTTGCCAATCCAGGTGTCTTCTACGTAGTGCAGAACAGACTGAGCTTCAGCAGTAAAGTCATTATTTTCACATAACACTTCAAAAGCACGTACAACATTTGTAGATGGCACAAAAGCAATTACCGATATCATGCGCATTTTTATTGCAAATTCGGAATTAGCAGGAATCACATTATTGTTTATAATGTCATTAATTGAGAACAGCTGCTCAAAAAGAGGTGGAGTAGTTTAAAAAGTGCCATCTGCATACCATGTTGTCGACTGCGACAATAACCGTAGATTTCATTTAGTAGAAAATATCAGCAATCTGTTGCATCATTGCTGTCATGCAAAAGGAACTCTTCATTTCCATAGGTGATTTTATATATAGGCGAAATAATTAAATTACTTAACGAATTCTTATTGGTTAAACCAAAATAAAAAATGATGGTACAACATGACAAAATTTCATGCCGGCTGGGGCATCGCCCGGTTAAACAAGGCCCCCGTTGTTTTCGCCAGGGAACCAGGGCGAACAGCGAAAAGTCAGCTACTGGAACAAATCTGAAAACAAACCCCACCACAACATCACCAGAGTTAAAGATCGGTACTATCAACGTAAGAAGCCTGAATGGCAAAGAAATGGAGCTAGCAGAGGAATTAGATAAGTACCAGATCGACATAATAGGGGTGACTGAAACAAAAAAGACAAAAACTGGTGAGATCTTTCTGAGCAATAAATACAAAATGTTATATTTAGACAATGACAATCAAGGAAAAAAAGGAGTAGCCATAGTATTCAACACAAAATACGAGGCTAATCTTCTTGAATGGCAGTCAGTCTCAAGTAGAGTAATGTGGGCAAATATCAGAATGGGGAACTGGACAATGAGACTTATTTGTGCCTATCCACAGAAGGTTCTACTAAGGTAGAAGTGGAGGAATTTTTTGAGACTTTAGAAAAAGCAACTGACACAATGAAAAAGGAAAAGTTGATCCTTGTTGGGGATCTAAATAGCAGAGTAGGAAATGATTGCGAGACATACAAAAATATTTTGGGAAAATTTGGAGAAAAGAGCAAAGCTAATAATAATGGCAAATATCTGTTGGATTTCTGCTCAGGACATGGACTGGTTATTACTAACACCATGTTCCAACATAAAAATGTGCACAAATTCACATGGCGAGAAGAGCCTAGGAATAAGAAAAGTCTCAGTGACTATGTTATTGTTGATAGTGATGTTTTCTCCCTGGTGCAGGACACCAGAGTGTACAGAGGATTTGAAATTGGAAGTGATCACTATTTAGTCTTGAGCAGGATAAAATTGAATTTCATATTGAAAAGAATAACATGTAAGAAAGTTTTAAAGCGAATAAAAGTTGAGCAGCTCTCAGATGTGAACTGTAGACTAAAATACACAGAGATTATTGAAAAGAAAATGAAATAGTTTGAGAAGAGGAATCAAACCTTGGAGATTCAGTGGCAAACTCTGAAGAAAACATTGATTGATTCTGCCAGAGAGGCATGTGGTGAGGTTATCTGCAAGGATAAAAAAATCAGAACTCCCTGGTGGACACAGGAAGTTAAAGAGGCAGTGAAGGAAAAGAAGAAAGCATATCAAAAGTTCCTGTCAAATAATTCAGCTTGTGCTCTTAGAGAATACAGAGACAAATGCAAGAATGCTAAACACTGTGTAAAATAGCTAAACAAAAGTCATGAGAGGACTTTGGCAAGAATATAGAAAATAAATATCAAGAAGGTGGCAAAATATTCTGGAGGTTGTTGAAGAAGCTCAGGAATGGAGGAAAGAGTGCTGTAAAAGGAGTTAGAGATGATAAAGGTGACATGAAAACAGGAGAAAAAGTTATCCTTGAAGTATGGAGTAATTACTTTGAAAAACTGCTAAATGAAACAAGCAGTGATTACAGCACAGTGATAAAAAACATTGACCAGGCATGCAGTCAGGAATACATATCCATACTTGAAGTAGAAAAAGCCATCAAAGGCTTGAAATGTGGAAAGGCAGTAGGAGTAGATGATATTCGACCAGAAATGCTGAAGTACAGTGGTATAAGAGTCTTACAGTGGCTGCACTGCATAGTTCAGAAAGCCTGGACAGAGGGACAAATTCAAGATGATTGGATTAGAGCTCTAATAGTACCCATATATAAAAAGGGAAATAAAACTGAATGTGAGAATTACAGAGGTATTTCCCTACTGAGCGTTCCTAGCAAGATCTATGCAAGTATACTTGAGAAACGGTTGAGAAGAATTGTGGAAGAAAAGCTTGGTGAAGAACAAGATGGATTCAGGCCAAATAGAGGCTGTCAGGATCAGATCTTCACTTTACGACAAATAGTCGAGAAAGCATGGGAATACAACAAAGATCTGTATTTAAGTTTTGTCGATTTGGAAAAGGCATATGAGAAGGTGGCAAGAGAGAAGCTATTCAATACGCTACAGTTATATGGCGTCAATGGGGCATTATATCAAGCAATACTTAGTCTTTATTTGAGTTGTAAGTCAGCAGTTAGAATTGAAGGAAGTACAGGAAGATGGTTTAATGTTAAATCTGGTGTGAGACAAGGATGTACATTATCCCCTCTGTTATTCATTATCTATATGGATCACATTATGAAGGAATGTGGTATTAAACCTGATATCAAAATTGGAGATGTTAATGTCAGCTCTTTGCTTTATGTGGAAGATGTTATACTTCTAAATAAATCCGCTACAAGTCTGCAAGATTCTCTGACTAAATTGAATAGCTGTTGTAATAGATATGGTATGAAGGTCAGCAATAAAAAGACAAAGACAATGAAAATAGGCAGAATCATTGAAAATGTCAACTGTGTTGTGAATGGAGAACCTGTGGAACAAGTAAAACATTTCAGCTACTTAGGCACGATTTTTACTGAAGATGGTAAATTAAATATAGAAATAGACAACAGAATCAGCAAAGCTGGTATGGTGGGAAGTCAATTGAATAAATTCAATTGACTAATATTCAATGGAATAAGAAAGAAATTAGTCGGAACACTAAATTAGCTGTATACAAGACAGTGTTCAAACCAGTTTTAACTTATGGATCTGAGAGCTGGGTCAGAAGTAAAACACTTGACCAAAGACTAGAAACCGCAGATATGAGCGTCCTGAGAAAGATTAGGGGAGTGAACAGATGGCATCAATGGCAATATCATATTAAAAATGAGGATAATAGGAAAGAACTTGACATTGTCAGCATCCAGGAATGCGTTAGCAGAGCTAATCTCAGGTGGTATGGTCACTTAAATAGAATGGGAGAGGAAAGATTAGCAAAACAAGTGTTCTCTGCCAGGTTGGCAGGAAAACGACCCAGAGGAAGACCAAGATATAGGTGGATTGATACGGTACAAAGTGCCTTAGATGATAGAAATATAAGATCTGATAATGTTGGAGTCTTGACAAGTAACAGACTGATTTGGAGGAAAATTATAGATAGGAAGTTAGTAATGATGTAATTTTTTCATGTAGTACTGTCATATCCTGTACACCCCTTGAGGGTACATGGCAGGAATTTGATGATGATGTTGAACGAATTTGGATTTGATGGTACCTGTCCTGCTTGATTTCAGGTTCTTCGAATAGACTTCTTCACAGAGGTATTGCTCGGCAATTGGCCGATGACAGAAGGAGATATTTTTGAGTAAGCTTCCAATATAATATGATGAGTCCCATTGTTAATTGTACGGGCTTGATCATTAATCTCATTATGTCGCTTTGCTGCTTCAACCCGTGCCATGTTACCAGCATGATTATTTTGGTTAATTCGTTTAATAATGTTGTCGCCAGCTGTATGAATATGCGTATGGCAATGCATTTTTTGAAACTGATCACATTTCCAAAAAATCTTTTCTTTATTTTCTTTGTCTTTTATAAATAAATGACCATTATCACTCAATTTACGCTTTATCTTCTCGCTTAAAATAAATTCCACAGGCATCGTGCAATAACTGTAATTAATTTACAAATTGGTTCTTAAACTTCGAACTTTTAAACACTTACCAAAAGAAAAAAATGTCGGGTATCGAACTTCTGAGAACACGTGACGTAAAACTATTTAATTTGAAATTTCCAGTGCAGAACTTCACTTTCAAATATCTAAGCAGGAATATATTCAGAGTAGCAGCTCCAACATAGTAGTGAAACAGCAGCTTTTATACTCCGGGAACCAGTGGTTAAATTCAACAGGGGCTCTCCGGGTCCCGGCCACGGGACTTTTTTTATGCATTGGACCTAGAATATTTTTCTGTTTTGTGATTTTTCTCCCTTTACAGTAATTAAGCCTAATGTGAAACAGACAGCAATGACGTGTTACTGGGAAGTGCATATGATTATTGCAGTATTAACAAAAGATTCCGCGATCGAAAGATAAAACAAGCCACCAGTTGAGTTGAAATGCTAACTCTCTTCAACCGAATTCCACATGTGAAACTGCCATAACAACATTCACTATATATATATATATATATTTCTTGGTTTTAATACGTTTGGTTGAATTTCACTGCTGCTTTGCAAACTCACACACATCTAATTAATAACAATAGTTTTTAGTTAGATACTGTGTTTGCCATATAGTCTTGCTTGAGTCTATACAGCACAGTTTCTTTATGAGGGGATGTGATTCATTCATTAGTATCATTTTTATCCAAGTTGTCTCTAATTACACTATTTGTTGAGAAATATATTACACAGACTGCTCATACCTTATTCACTAACATAATAAAAGTAATTGTTTTTCTTGCCTCTGCAATATAGTGACTATTGGGGAGGGCGTGTTGATTACTGCGGGAGCAGTTACTATCACCATAACGTGCATGTGTTTAAGCTTTTTTTTTAATGTGTGAGGTATATGCGAAACTTTTTAATTTCTTTTTTCAAAAAGTAAAATCAGGCATGGTGTGAGTTATATTCGAGTAAGTACGGTATTTCAACTATGGATAAGTACATTGGTACCTCTTTAACCATGCGGAAGTCGCGATAGAAAAAATTGCAGCTTAGGTCGCATGTATTCGAGTTACATTCATTACTAGTATGTACTGAAATGCGATAAAACTTAAAAAAAATACATGATGGTTTATTTATTTTCAGATACAATCTAGAAATTATTGAAAAAAATAAACAAATAATAAAAAAACTAAACCAATACTATACTGATATCGGAGTTTGCGGTATCTTTCAGATACAATTTATTATCAAATATCACACACCATTATATAACACATTAAACCAAACTGACTTTAATTTTCTAGCGAATTAGCTTTCAGCGAATTTTTTCTGTAATGATATTTCCCCTGCGATAAATTTTCCCCCACGATGATTTTTCGTTTTGATGAATTTTCCCTGCAATTAAGTTTCCCAGCGATCAATTGTCTGTATCATAATGAATCATCCGTGAACCAAACCACTCTATTCAGGTTTTGTAAATATTAATATTCGATCAATAGAACCTGTAATATCTAAGTAAGAAAGAATATTTATAACTGTTTAATACGAAACAGAAACGAGGAAACTCACTGATCAATAAAATATTGCTTTCGCTGTCTAAGAATAAAAATATTATGAAATCTAATTAAAATCTAAATAAATAATACATAAAAAAAACTATTTTGTGAAATTTATCTTGCACTGCAATTAGTTTCATATATTATTATTATGGGCAACTCCAAGGTCCTTAGACTCATCAAGGGAGGCCCTAAACATCATGGCAAGAACAACTATTCAACATTCACACAGTATTTATCATACTTTGCTTTGAACTCATTCACAGTCATGGCACCCACAACAGACTCTGACAGCTTATTCCAATCATTTGCCACTCTCTAAGTAAAAAACCTAGCTCTAACACCCTGATGTCAAAGCTATATCATTTCAATTTTCTAGCGAATAACGTTTTCAGCGATGAACTGTCCGTAAACCACTTCATCAATTCTTAATTTACTTTTTCACCATGACAAACAATAACACATCATCCCCTCTATTTGTTAACAATTTGCTATTCTGTTAATGGAATTTTCTCATTTAGAAAATGGTCAAGTTTTACTTCAAAAACAAAAGCCATAATGTTTAGGGTCTCAGTTCATGCCAAAATACTTTTATGTTATGCCAGAATAGTTAAAAATAAACCAAGGAGGAAACTGAAAACTTTATTAATAAGAAACTATATGATTTAATGAATAAAATACAAATTGTCAACCAGTTTCACTAGCTACTGTCTAGCATTATCAAGGCGGTACTGGTGTAAAAATGCACCAAGTTACATGAATAAAGAAGCGTTAGTACCTATTAGGCCGTTACATTTGATAATTCTCGTTTGGACGTGCGCATGTGTTAGTCAGAATCCGGTACATGACCACGTGTTGTGTGGTTTTTTGCGAATTGTAGTTCTGTTAAGCTGAGAGAATTGATGAGATTTTTCCTTATGTCTTTGAGAATAGCACCTTGATTTCGATTTAAATTGCTGCCTGTGTGTAGCACCACTGCTGATTCTTTAAAAGTTCTGTGTCTGTAGTCATCCTCGATGTAAGACATAGAACTATTTTTCCAGTCTAACATGTGATTGGACGTTGAAAAATGGGGAGCTAAACCAGATGTAATTATTCTGTTGTGATTTACATCTACAATGTTCTTTCTGTCTTATTTCAAGACTTTGAGAGGTCTGTCCAATGTCAAAGTCTTGAAATAAGACAAAGAACATGTGGGAGACGTAAATCACAACAGAATAATTGCATCAGGTTTAGCTCACCATTTTTAGACATCCAATCACGTTACAGACTGGAAAAACAGTTCTATGCCTTACATCGAGGATGAGTACAGACACAGAACTTTTAAAGAATCAGCAGTTGCTATGCACAGGCAGCAATTTAAATCGAAATCAAGGTGCTATTCTTAAAGACATATGGAAAAATCTCACCAATTCTCTCAGCTTAACAGAACTACAATTCGCGAAAAACCACACAACACGTAGTCATGTACCGAATTCTAACGCATGCGCACATCCAAACAAGAATTATCAAATGTAACGCCTAATAGGTACTAACGCTTCTTTATTCATGTAACTTGGTGCATTTGTATTTACACCAGTACAGCCTTGATAATGCTAGACAGTAGCTAGTGAAACTGGTTGGCAATTTGTATTTAATTCATTAAATCATATGGTCTCTTATTAATAAAGTTTTCAGTTTTAATACATTAGACCAAATATGAACAATTAAACCAAGGAGGAATTAAATAAATTCCAAGACAAAGTAATGAACAAAAGCAATTTAAACAGCTAACCATTACACTACTTACATTCAAATTATTTATTTAGCATTGTTCTGCAAGTCTCTCTTCCACTATTTTTCTCAGTCTCTTTTCATGTATGCTTGCAAAAATCTTACCTGGAACACCTGGAAGAGAAATTCCTCTAATTCTCACATTCAGCTTTATGCCCCCCCCCTTTTTTTTTTTACATATGGAAACCATGCATGGTCTACTCCAATCATCTGTAACTGACCTTCTGAAATATGCAGTGCAACCACTGCAAAACTTTCATACATCGATATTTGAACAGTTCAGGTTGACCACCTACTTCAGCTGCCTTTCCAGATTTCAAGAAAGTAAATTATACTTGGCAAGAATGTTTTAATCCTTTTACACTCAAGCATGAGCAAATAAAAATTTGTATGTGAAAGTGTTTTCACAACTAGGCTATTTGCATATAGAAGCTGTTGGCTGCACATCCTCCTTTTTTTTTTTCCTCTCCAGATGTATAACAAGGGTCACTACTAGACTAGTTTCTACCTTCATTGAGTTCTCATCAGTAGGCACTAGATGCAGAATTAACCAACAGCCAAATTAATGTAAAAATTATATTTCTAAATACCAGTATCAAAATTAATTATCCCCCATATTATTAAAATACTCTGGATGATAATATGCATGTCTGAAAGGCTATTAAGCCTTTCAGACATCGATGTGAACTTAACATCTTCTAAATATATGAGTAGCCTAGTTAAAGATACTTCAAATGCAAACCTTCATTTGCTCATTCATGGGTAAAAGACTAAATTTTTTTCATGTATAGTTATGTAAGAGTGTGGTGAAGAGGAGTGTGAGGAGTTGATTTTTACATGGAGAATTGTTTGTGAATGGAATGCATTACTGGAATATGTTGTTAATGCAGGGGAGGTTAATGATTTTAATATTCAGTATGACAGATTGTCAGCTGAATGAACCTCCCATAATGAGCCTGCTGACTCCATGGAGGATGTAATAATAATAATAACACAGGCCTGCAAAATTTGAGTCATGAAAAGTTATCTGGAAACTATTAACTGTTTCTGATTTATTTTTGACTGCTGATTTCAAATATCTCTTCCATTCTTCTCTATCATGTAAGGATTTTTCACAAAATGGATCTCAATATTACAGTAAAATAGCTTTAAAATGCATTACAGGTATCCCTTGCTTAATGCGAGATTTGATTAACGCGGTGAAACTAATTGTGACAATCCCTTGACATATGCAGAAAGAATTTTAATCAACGCACCTTTAAATGCACTAAAATTCCACCAAACACGACACTGGTACAACCCATGCACATGGACATCATTGCAACTTTCAAAGCCTATTTTCTTAAAAAAACATTCTGAAAGGCAGTAGAAACAACAACAAGAGAAAACGCGATTAGGTTCAAAGAATTTTAGAAAAATTTTAACCTTAAACATGTAGTTGAAAACATTCATGACTCGTGGGAGCAAGTGTCTTCTAGCTCAGTGCTTCCCAACCTTACGGATGTCAAGGCCCCCCTTTGGAAAATTAAAAGATTTCATGCCCCCCCATCAGGAGAAATAAATCCTAATACAGACATACATTATTATAATATTTATTGTATTTATATTCAATACAAAACATACTCTTCAAGCATATTTCTTTCTGCACATTGCCGCACCTGTGCACACACTAGCAATGAAACGTTAATTTAAAGCACAAAAAACTTGGCCGTTTTAAATGAGCACAAGATTCTGCATTTGTAAGCTTTTTTGTACTTATCAATACCTTTGAAACGAAACTTATATGAATAAGCAGATATTTACTAATATTCATTAAGCACCGAAATACGCAGGAAGCAAAATTTGTGAACCAATGTGTGATTTTTTCCATTAAAATATAAAAAAATAATAAAAAAGAAATTATAAATAATAAAAACTAAATACGTTTCTTTTAAGATAAAAAATATCTACTTACTCTTAAAACATTTTAAATTTGTTTTTATTATTTCATGGTCCCCAAGGGGCCCATGGCCTACAGTTTGGGAAGCGCTGTTCTAGCTGCATGAGAGCTGTTTGGAAAACCTTTTGCAGAATGTGCTACTGACTTAGGTGGTTTTCAAAATCCTGTGAACAACATGGTTGAAGAGATTGTTGCAATTGGTAAAGATAGTGGTTGGTTTTAATGGGGTTGATTCGGAAGATGCTAAATAATTATTGGATTCAAATTCAAAAGATTTCAGTTACAACGATCATCTTGAAATTGAACAACGCGCATATAAAGACAACGAACAAATTGAATGTGAAGATGACATTCCAAAGGAGATAACAATTAAAGAACTGGATGCTATATTTCAGCTTAGAATCACTTAATGAATATGGATCCAGATGTTAACAAGGAATGCTTGTTTGCAGTGGTCTAGAGAGTCATTTTGCTTGAAATCGTAGAACTTATGCTGATAGGAAAAAACTAAAACTGTTCAAACGACTCTTGATAACTTTTTTTGATAAAAAATTGCAGTAACTAATGTAGGTACAAGCATTTATTAACATTTACTTCGCATTCATTTTTTTTATCTTTCCTAAAAGAGTACCACATAAAACGAATTATTAATACAGTAATCGATCATGGACGAATTGTAATTTTTACCATTGATTATTATATTTGATTAACACGATTTTGATATATGTGGTAACATCGAGGGATTAATTAATCACATTAATCAAGGGATACCTGTATATTAAGTAAATAACAGTACAGAGGCATCTTGCTAATTCGAACCCTCCAGTAATCCGAACTGTGGTTTGAAAGAAAAAAAGTTTTATTTATTACGTATTATTATTTTGTGTACTATTATTTTTATTTAATAATTATTATTTTAACTATTATTATTCATTTTATTATTATTACAATACAGTATAACGACCGTGATACACAAAAAGAGGAAATTCAAAACGTGCATAATTTGGTTAAAAATATAAATCCAGATGTTGAATTTCACAAACAGATATTAGGGAATGGATTACAGGTAGAACCGAAAGTGAATTTGAAATCAAATCAGAATGAATTAAAGATGATGATGACGATCAAGAACTTGGAAAAAAAAAATAAAACATGAAGAGGCGGTTGACAGTTTTAATATGCGTATAGAATGTGCTAAGCAGAATGATACACCATTCACAAAATTTGATTGCTAATGCAGCTCCGAGAAGAAGCATTCGAAAAAAGTTTAGCTTCCAAGAGCAAAAGATCAGCGACTTTTTTTTACAAAGAAATAAAAAAAAATTTTTTTTTGTCTGTTATTTTGTGAAACGTTTTTTTGTGTTGTGTACAAGAAAGTGATATTTTTTATGCAAATTAAGTTATGTACTGAACTATGCAATTTTACTAAATCAGAATCCTCAACATACAGGTTTTTTTAAGTTTTACATTACAGTACAGTAGCTTTTTTTTTCTCTATCAGTTACTTTATTTATTTAGAATTAAATTGATGTATCATTAGAATCTGATTTTGTCTTAAATGCTAGTTATTGTTGTCTCTTGGGGGAAAATTCGCTAATCCGAACGAGCATGGTTTTTATTAGTTTGGATTAGTGAGTTACCACTGTATTTAAAATTTTCCATAAATATTTTTGGAATGAAAGTATTAGAAAAAAAGTTTTTAATTAAAGTAATTAAAGATTAATCTTTAGTACATACTTTATATTTCGTTGTAGTGTCTTTTTCTTTTTCCTTCAAAGCTTCTTTTTGAACTTTTTCTGTGAAATTCTTTTCCCGGATCATCTCGGTGCAACATCCAGCAATAGTCAGTGATCATGTTGACATTCCTCCTGCCCTGATGCCTTCTTTCTATCTCCTTGATGTTCTGGTGGAATCGCTCTCCTTGCTCTTCACTGACAGTCCCCAGATTCTCAGGAAAGTAGTCTAAATGAGAGTTGAGAAAGTGCACTTTTAAGCTCATGGAGCATCCCAAATCCTTGAATTTTTCTGTAGCAAGTGTTCCACAATCATTTTATAATTGGGGTCCTTATGATTTCCTAAAAATTTGGTCACCACCTCTTTCAAAGCTTTCCATGCTTCTTTTTCAACAGTTGCCATTTTTTTTTCAAACAGTTTATCCTTCATAGGTTTCCTGATGTCTGGCCGATAAAAATACCTTCTTTCAATTTTGCTGTGGATAATCCAGGAAATTTTGCACAGATGTATTTAAAACACTCTCCTTCTTTTGACAAAGCCTCGACAAATTGCTTCATCAATCCCAGGCTTTATGCGAAGTGGGGATAAAGGGATTTTTTCCTGAGCAATGTTTCGTGTAACACATTTGTATTTCCAGGTTCTAATGTGTTCTTTCTCGCCATTCCTTCTTGATCCAATGTTGCTCTCAATCTCGGCTGTCCCACTCGCACAGGAAGCACGGGTATTGGTGTATCCTCTTTGTTAGGTGAATTTTGCAAACTCTTGAAGCCATCACAAACACCACTAAAAACACAGTTAAACGAATTTTGACGAATGACATCAACACCATTTACGACACTACGTAAAAACATTAAAAAAACCACAAACACATTAAATTAAATCTTCACACTAATTTAGAAAATATGCCACCTTTTAGAAATATGATAACCTTAGTAGTCAATGACTAAAGTTCAACTAAAGAATCACACAAGAAAATGTGTCTGACAACAGGAAAGTCATTCGTTATCTCGATGGATTTAAAGTAGCCACAGGCACTTTTATCTGCATTCCTCCCTCCCTCTCCTATCTTAAGAATGAGAAGTTTTGGGGAAATTTCTTTATTTACCATAAAAAGGCACTAAAAAAAAAAACTTTTACAACTAATTAGCTGTAAATAAAGGAGAATGAAAATAAATACCAATGTGCTGAATTTAAATCCAAATACTACTAATAAAATTTTACCCAATTTCTAATTTTATTGTTTTTACAATAAAATTAGAAATTGGGTAAAATTGGTGGGTGATGGAATTTTTTTTACTATTTTTTTCTGAACTCACCACCTAAAAATCTATAAGAATCAATTATTACTTCTCAGACAACTTTTCCATCGCAGGTCTGTGTAATAGTAATAATACAAGTTTAATCCGTTCAGCTGGGGCTAGACATAATGACAAATTATGTCTAGCCCAAGGTAAACATGTCACAAGCTAACAAACAGCAAAAATCTTTTTCTAAGCATTTACTCTCTACAAGATTAAAAAACATATGAAATGTGGCTACAAAGTCAGAATGCTTATTCCAGTTTGTTTTGCAGTTAATTTTTAAGAGAGACAGCTCATCTTAGACAGGTTTCATTCCAGGATGATTTAATTTCAATGCAATATAAATATTATCAGGAGATTAGCATTTAATTTTAGAGATTTCACAAATGTTGATCAACTTGAAACAGTAAATTATGCATCTCTGATATTTTATGAGCTAGCTAACATTTACAAAACACTGATTATAAATCACATGCTACATAAACGCTTTTCATAGGAAAAACTTATTATAAATACGGTAGAAAAAATTTCATGGGCTTTACTTACGGTCTACTACCAAACATATACCCAAGCAAACCGCCAGTCATGGCTCCAGTCCAAAAATTGGAACTTCCTGAACTACTTGAGGAACCCCTTGAGCAGCCTGTAACACATAAACATTTAGAAATTTAATGTATCATTATAAATTTATACTACAAGTTTCTTTCTTTTTGTTGGAATGCACAGTGACAGATTTAGGCACAGGCGGAGGAGGCAGCCACCTCAGGCCCCTGGCAAGCCACCGCAAGGCTAGGGACCCCTGGCCCACACTATATATATTTTTTAGTAAAAATTTGAAAAACTAATATTCCATTTTGTTTCAATTTTGTCTTAATTCTTGGAACTACTGTCTGTACTGTTGTTTATTGTAACTATATAATAAAATAAATTCTATTTTCATTTTTGTTTTCCAAATTGACCGCTTCAAATAAAGGTGCTATATACGGTTAAGGAACCAATGAAATTCTTGTAACCTTCAGTATCCTTTATCCTTTGTTGTGGTTCGGTTGTTGTAATTGTAATTATAAAATAATTGTTTTGAATATATATGCATATTTAATATTTTATGCCATGAAACAAACGTACTTGTCCAGGGCAGAAAAAAGAAAACGACGAAAGGAAAAAGAAAAATTATCGCTCTCTCTCAAAAAAACTCCTTGGAGGTTTTTTTGACTTCATCTAAATTTCAGAGCAACGAAGATCGTCAACCAACACGTGATGAACGAGACGAAAAAGAAGAAGATAGTCTAAAAATTTATAACATAATAGAAAACGCTGAAAGAAATGAAGAAAATTCTGCGAAGGAAGGAAGATGGTGCCAAATATGACAAAACAACCAACAATGCTGAACTTGAACGAGATGCGCAAGACACGGAGGAAAATGCCGAAGAAGAAAAAGAACGAGGTGCTGATGCAGATCTACATAAACAACCAGACTCCAATAATTTTCCAAAAGATATCGCTTTATGGCTGTGCAAAATATCAGAGAAAATGGTAAATTACTTCATAAATAATAAACTGTGCAATATCGGAGACATAACATCTTTAAAAGTTGAATATAATGACAGAAATCAGACATACTACAGAAATATTTCAAGTGTTCATTTTTACTGTGAAAAAGCAAAACAAAAGAATATCAAGAATGGCTTATTTTTTCAGAAAGTAGCAAAATGATTTACTGCTATGTTTGCAAACTTTTTACACGTTCTATTACTAAGTTTAGTACAGGATACAATGATTGGAAAAATCTTAAACGTGCATTGAAAGAACATATTTCCTCAATGTTGATTTAAAAAAAAAAAGATTGTTGATAACTGGACGTACTGATTCTCATTTGATTAATCAGATTAATAATAACAAAAATATTGGCAAGATGTTTTAAAAAAATTGTAGCCACAGTAAAGTTGTTAGCAAGTTTGGGTTTAGGATTTCGGGGGCACAGAGAAGATGAAAGTGTTGGTGGTGTTAACAAAAGAGGAAATTTTATAACTTGTATAGAATATTTATCACAGTTTGATGTTTATTAAAAATCGTTTAACAAGATATGATAATATCAGAAGTGGGAAGGTTAATTACTTATCTCATACGATATGTGATGAATTTATTGCTTTAATGGGGACTGAAGTAAAGGAGAAATTAATTTTGGAAGTTAGAGCTCTGTATTATTCGTTGATCATCGATTCCACACCCGATATGAGCCAATAGACCAGTTAACTTTTATATTGAGATACGTAAATAGTAAAGGAGATGTGCTGGAACCGTTTTTTTGTTTTCTGCAATTAAATAACCATCACGCAAAAAATTTAGAGGAACTCGTTTTTAACAATTTAAATGCTCTATCTTTAGATATAAAAAATTGTCGTGGCCAAACATACGACAATGCGGCAAATATAATGGTCTACAAGCAAGAATTAAGATGTTGAACGAATCAGCAATTTTCATTCCATGTTCCACTCACACACTTAACATTATTGGAAACTCTGCTGCAGAAACTTGTTCGAAGGCTGTTTATTATTTCGATTTCGTACAGAACGTATATAATTTTTTTTCTAAATCTACGCAATAATGGAATTTACTTACAGACAGTTTCGCCGATACAAATTTTAAACATATTAAAAGAATCAGCGACACAAGATGGTCATCACGAGCTGATGCCGTATCTGCTTTGCGATTAAATTATAAACATATTAAAACTGTTCTTATTAAAATAGGTGAAAATGAACTTGAAAAACCAGATAATAGATTGCAAGCCAAAACATTGTCAAAATATTTCGATAAATATGAAATTGCAGTGTTAACAATATTATGGGATAGATTATTGCAAGTCTTTCGCTTCAAGAAGTTAAAACACATTTGTTGCAATGTGTAAAATTTTTAAAATCTTTGCATAATTTTATAATGGATGTACAAAATGATTTTGAAAACCATAGAATGACAAGCAAATCTATTAACTGATGAAACAAATTATGAAATAAACAGGATAAAGAAACAAAAAAGACATTTTGATGAATTAAATACAGCATCAAATAACACGAACGAGACAATTCTAACAGGTCGCAAATCGTTCATTGTAGAAATTCATAATATGATTTGTGATAGATTAAGTACCAAAATTTCCACAAAAATTAATATGTATTCTAATGTGTTAAGTCATTTTCAATTATTTTTTGATCACGATATGAGTAAAGACGACATAAACGATTGAATTTCTAAACTGCAATCATTTATACATAAATATATATAAGAATGATATTGAAATTAGTTTTTCAATGACGAAGTACATCATTTCTTAAAATACATAAAAGAAGAAAAAATCACATGTCCATTTCAAATGTACAAAACAATCATTAACGGATTGCAATTAACTTTTCCAAATGTAGAAACAATACTAAAAATTTTTTTTTAACAATGCCTATTCATAATGCTTCTGGCAGAAAGATCTTTTTCCATCCTTAAGCGTGTCAAGAATTATTTAAGAAATTCATTGGGGCAAGATCGACTATAAAATTTGTCACTGATGTTTATTGAAAATTCCGTATTACAAGAATTAGAATTTGATTTATTAATTGACAAATGTGCTGCACAAAAAGTGTAAAGTGCCAGTATAATTTCATAAAATATTTATGTACAAAATACAGACTGTACCTGAATGTGATTATAATATTATCGAATTGTTCCTATAATATGTACTATACAATTAAAGTTACCTACCTATTTTCATATTTATATGTATACAAAACATTTTATAATTTTTGTTGTGAAGTAATTATTGTTATGTATGTATGTGTATGCATTGTGCAATTATACATAAAATATTTTTAAAAAAAATTAAAATGAATTGTAACTTAATTTAAAGAGATCCTGAAATCACAAACGCCTCAGGCCCCTTAATGCCTAAATCTGCCACTGGGAATGCATACAAATGATTGGAGTCAAAAACATTTTTAGCATTGCTGACTGAAACTGTTCTGAAGTTTAATGAAATTGCAATACTTTTAATTTATGTTACTAAACAAAGAGCAATACATTAGAGAAATCTTGCGGTACAATAGTAGATCTGATGATAGCAAACTTATCAGTTCATAGTAGGTGCAGTTTACATAACTGTGTTGGAAGTCAATATATTAAAACACACTTCATTCACATTATATGTAACCATTAGTATGGTGTTAGTGATGATAACCAGTCCATGTCCTGAACAGAAATCTAACGCTCATTCACCATTACTAGTTTTGCTCTTTTTCTTCAAACTTTTTCCTAAAAGATTTCTATATGCCTGGGATTTATTTCCTATTCTGCTACTCAGATCTCCAAGGACTGGCTTTTCTATTTTCTTTTTTGTCATTACTTTCTCTAATGATATATAGTGTGTGTATAATTTTGGAGAAAATGGAAAAGCTAATAAACGCTTGCTAGATTTCTATTCATGACATGGACTAGTCATCACTAATGCCATGCTTCAACATAAAGATGTGCACAAATTCACATGGAGAGAAGACACTGACTACTGACTGTATAGAAATAGTGGATATTAAAGATTCAATATTATTTCCAAGTCGAACGTATGTAGCAACTATGAAAAAGTTTTGTAATTTTAACTAGAGCTTATGAATAGACATACCATAATTTTTTTTTTTTTTTTTTTTTAATCAAACAAGGACATTTTAGAGAGCTTGCTCAAAACAGAAAGTAATGCCTTCTACGCTAAGTACTTATGATTCAAAAGGCTAAATAACGGAGTGGTTAACAAAAAACAACATTTCGTAGTAATAATTTTTAATTACTCTTAACTGAACATAACTTATTATTAAAAAGTTATTAATATTTATCACTAGCGTGAACTTTCTTTAAAAATTCTTTGTTATTTTTAATTGCGTCGAAAAATTCACTACAGTTTAGTTCACTATTAAGTTTGCAGCGCAATACAGATTTTACTGTTGATTCAGCCATTCTACTTCTTTCATCAGACCATATGTTATTCATTATTGAGAATATCCTTTCAACAGGTGAAGATGTGCCTGGGAGGCTGAAAATGTATTCTATAATTTGGACAAGATTGGGCAATGAAATGTTCTTTTCTCTGAAATGACTGAATAGTTGTATCCATTTTTCTTCGCAACTTGTATTTTTCAAAATGTCATAGTTTGCCGACCAAAAAGCTTTTGTAATCACCACTTCATCAAACAGTTCATCCATGTTTATTGCATTATTTGCAAGTTTCATTAATTTTTTCACCTGAAGCTTTAATTTCTGACCAAGCTAATTCAATGTTGTTTATCCTAGTAAAAGATTCTGCTCCACCAAAACTGTTTTCCCAAAGCTCAATGTAAGAAAGACATCGGTCATAAAATTTTGTAAACTCTTGTAGTATTATATTAATACTTCCATTATTTTCCGGTATTCTAAAAAGCTTTTTTGCTTCTTGCGGTATAAATTTATTATGACACCTTTCCTCAAGATTTGTTTTTAATTTTCTAAGTTCAATGACAATATCTGTTGCACTCGCTTTTGTATTTTCCATAATCAAGATAGATTTGTTAAACAATTTGAGTTGCCCATGCACAAACCACAAATATATTTCACCACAATCATTATCAATGAACTGTTTTATCATCACCGGCTAGTGTTCTTGTGAAATAAAATATGATTTCAGTCCCTCATAGATTTCAAGTATTCTGTCAATAGCTGGAAGTAGAGAAAGAAAACGGGTGTTGCCATGTTGAAGAACCTTTTTATACTCTACATCTACAAATTCACAGAAGGCTATTAGTTGGGTGACTCGAACCGTATAAATGTGGAAATATTTATAAATTTTGACTCCTAGGGGTGCTTAAGGGTCAAAGCTGTATAACTAAGAGAAGACCTCAACATAGCCTTTAAAGGAATGCAGAGAACCTCCCAGGGCTTCTGACTTAATGTCCAATCCTCACCTTCTCGTGGTGCACCCTGTTGGGTATCTATTTGGATACTTAACGAACGAGGATGGGCTGGCAATCTGGAATTTAGCCGGCCAAATTGTATTCTTATTGGTTAAACCAAAATAAAAAATGATGGTACAACATGACAAACTTTCATGCCGGCTAGGGCGTCGCCCGGTCAAACAAGGCCCCCGTTGTTTTCACCAGGGAACCAGAGCGAACAGCGAAAAGTCAGCTAGAGAAAAAAATCTGAAAACAAATCCCAACTCAACATCAGAGTTAAAGATTGGTACTATCAACATAAGAAGCCTGAATGACATAGAAATTGAGCTAGCTGAGGAACTAGATAAGTACCAGATCGACATAATAGGGGTGACTGAAACAAAAAAGACAAAAACTGGTGAGATCTTTCCGAGCAATAAATACAAAATGTTATGTTCAGGCAATGACAATCAAGGAAAAGAAGGAGAAGCCATAGTATTCAACAAAAATATGAGGCTAATCTTCTTAAATGGCATCCAGTCTCAAGTAGAGTAATGTGGACAAATATGAGAATGGGGAACTGGACAATGAGACTTATTTGTGCCTATGGTCCCTCGGAAGGTTCTACTAAGGTAGAAGTGGAGGAATTTTTTGAGGCTTTAGAAAAAGCAACTGACACAATGAAAAATTGGTCCTTGTTGGGGATCTAAATAGCAGAGTAGGAAATGATTGTCAGATAAAAAAAAAATATTTTGGGAAAATTTGGAGAAAAGAGCAAAGCTAATAAAAATGGCAAATATCTGTTGGATTTCTGCTCAGGACATGGACTGGTTATTACTAACACCATGTTCCAACATAAAAATGTGCACAAATTCACATGGAGAGAAGAGGCAAGGAATAAGAAAAGTCTCATTGACTATGTTATTGTTGATAGTGATGTTTTCTTCCTGGTGCAGGAGACCAGAGTGTACAGAGGATTTGAAATTGGAAGTAATCACTATTTAGTCTTGAGCAGGATAAAATTGAATTTCATATTGAAAAGAATAACATGTAAGAAAGTTTTAAAGCGAATAAAAGTTGAGCAGCTCTCAGATGTGAACTGTAGACTAAAATACACAAAGATTATTGAAGAAAAAAGAAAAGAGTTTGAGAACAGGAATCAAACCTTGGAGATTCAGTGGCAAACTCTGAAAAAAACATTGATTGATTCTGCCAGAGAGGCATGTGGTGAGGTTATCTGCAAGGATAAAAAAATCAGAACTCCCTGGTGGACACAGGAAGTTAAAGAGGCAGTGAAGGAAAAGAAGAAAGCATATCAAAAGTTCCTGTCAAATAAGTCAGCTTGTGCTCTTAGAGAATACAGAGACAAATGCAAGAATGCTAAACACTGTGTAAAACTAGCTAAACAAAAGTCATGGGAGGACTTTGGCAAGAATATAGAAAATAAATATCAAGAAGGTGGCAAAATATTCTGGAGGTTGTTGAACAAGCTTAGGAATGGAGGAAAGCGCTGTAAAAGGAGTTAGAGATGATAAAGGTGACATGAAAACGGGAGAAAAAGATATCTTTGAAGTATGGAGTAATTACTTTGAAAAACTGCTAAATGAAACAAGCAGTGATGACAGCACAGAGGTAAAAAACACTGACCAGGCATTCAGTCAGGAATACATATCCATACTTGAGGTAGAAAAAAGCCATCAAAGGCTTGAAATATGGAAAGGCAACAGGGGTAGATGATATTCGACCAGAAATGCTGAAGTATAGTGGTATAAGAGTCTTACAGTGGCTGCACTGCATAGATCAGAAAGCCTGGATAGAGGGACAAATTCTCGATGATTGGAGTAGAGCTCTAATAGTACCCATATATAAAAAGGGAAATAAAACTGAATGTGAGAATTACAGAGGTATTTCCCTACTGAGTGTTCCTAGCAAGATCTATGCAAGTATACTTGAGAAACGGTTGAGAAGAATTGTGGAAGAAAAGCTTGGTGAAGAACAAGCTGGATTCAGGCCAAATAGAGGCTGTCAGGATCAGATCTTCACTTTGCGACAAATAGTTGAGAAAGCATGGGAATAAAACAGAGATCTGTATTTAAGTTTTGTCGATTTGGAAAAGGCATATGACAAGGTGGCAAGAGAGAAGCTATTCAATACGCTACAGTTATATGGCGTCAATGGGGCATTATATCAAGCAATACTTTGTCTTTATTTGAGTTGTAAGTCAGCAGTTAGAATTGAAGGAAGTACAGGAAGATGGTTTAATGTTAAATCTGGTGTGAGACAAGGATGTACATTATCCCCTCTGTTATTCATTATCTATATGGATCACATTATGAAGGAAAGTGGTATTAAACATGATATCAAAATTGGAGATGTTAATGTCAGCTCTTTGCTTTATGCGGATAATGTTATACTTCTAAATAAATCCCCTACAAGTCTGCAAGATTCTCTGACTAAATTGAATAACTGTTGTAATAGATATGGTATGAAGGTCAGCAGTAAAAAGACAAAGACAATGAAAATAGGCAGAATCAGTGAAAATGTCAACTGTGTTGTGAATGGAGAACCTGTGGAACAAGTGAAACATATCAGCTACTTAGGCACGATTTTTACTGAAGATGGTAAATTAAATATAGAAATAGACAACAGAATCAGCAAAGCTGGTATGGTAGGAAGTCAATTGAATAAATTCATATGGAATAAGAGAGAAATTAGTCAGAACACTAAATTAGCTGTATACAAGACAGTGTTCAAACCAGTTTTAATTATGGATTTGAGAGCTGGGTCAGAAGTAAAACACTTGACCAAAGACTAGAGACCACAGATATGAGAGTCCTGAGAAAGATTATAGGCATTAACAGATGGCATCAATGGCAATATCATATTAAAAATGAGGATATTAGGAAAGAACTTGACATTGTGAACATCCAGGAATGTGTTAGGAGAGCTAATCTCAGGTAGTATGGTCACTTAAACAGAATGGGCGAAGAAAGATTAGCAAAACAAGTGTTCTCTGCCAGGTTGACAGCAAAACGACCCAGAGGAAGACCAAGATGTAGGTGGATTGATACGGTACAAAGAGCCTTAGACGATAGAAATATAAGATCTGATAATATTGGAGTCTTGACAAGTAACAGACTGATTTGGAGATGGGAAATTGTAGATAGGAAGTTAGTAATGATGTAATTTTTTTCATGTAGTACTGTCATATCCTGTACACCCCTTGAGGGTCCATGGCAGGAATTTGATGATGACTACTAAAGCTTCTATTTCAATAGAAAGAACATCAACTGCAGTTTGAAGACAGTTGTGAACGATGTGAGCAACGCAACCAATGCCCACAATATTTCTTCCTAGTTCCTTCTTCAATCGACTGTAAATATTGTTTTTTCCTCTCCGTTTTACACCCTTAAAATTGGTATTGCAGTTATCTCCAAAAAAAACAATTTTTTTTGTTATATTATGAATTTTCTTAACTGACATTAAATGGTTTGTCAATATTTCTGCAGTTTCCCCAGGAACTGATTGAAAGTCTAAAAGTTTAAATTTTACTCCACAATCTGGTGCAAAATACCACACAGCACATGGCACAGTTTTAATTTCTTTTCTGTTGAAAAAATCAATTGATATTGTCACAAAATTTGTTTTGTTTAAATCTTCACAAAGTTGCTGAAACAACAGTGGCTCAATCACATTAACAATGACAGCTTCACATTTTGTTCTACCCAGTCTAAACTTTGTTTCAAAAAGCTTTGATATCAATTTAGATGAAGAATCGGCAGACTTAAAGCTGAGATTGTGAATAGCAACAAGAAATGCAAAAGTTGCTTCTTTAGCAGCTATTAAAAATTCTTTGTCACTTGGATTGGCACCTTTAAAATATGACGATATCTTTGAGGAAGTTCCTGCAGCTGCTAGACTAGCCTTATGTTTCGCACGTCAAGTGATTTTTTTTATGTCCGAACACCCACCATGAGCCACAGAAAATTCTGAAGAGCACTGTTCACATTTCACTTCGTCAACATGACCACAAACAGTTTTCAAAAACAGATGATTCTTTTTTAATTCATCCGTAAACACAGTTTCTTTTTGGCATTTTGGGGTTAATTTAATTTAATGAAGTAAAAAAAATCACAAACAACAAGCCGAAAAGACACACCGACTCGCAATCTAAACTCAACTAAGATTGCGCATGCTCATCAATGACTTGCGACGCAGCGTACAGGCCAGAGTCAAAGTGGGGTATTCGTGTTGCCTAATCACCATTTTCCGAGGTTGCACTTTTTGTCATCATCATCATCATCATCAAATTCCTGCCATGTACCCTCAAGGGGTGTACAGGATATGACAGTACTACATGAAAAAATTACATCATTACTAACTTCCTATCTACAATTTTCCTCCAAATGAGTCTGTTACTTGTCAAGACTCCAACATTATCAGATCTTATATTTCTATCGTCTAAGGCACTTTGTACCATATCAATCCACCTATATCTTGGTCTTCCTCTGGGTCGTTTTGCTGTCAACTAGGCAGAGAACACTTGTTTTGCTAATCTTTCCTCTCCCATTCTATTTAAGTGACCATACCATCTGAGATTAGCTCTGCTAACGCATTCCTGGATGCTGACAATGTCAAGTTCTTTCCTAATATCCTCATTTTTAATATGATATTGCCATTGATGCCATCTGTTCACGCCTCTAATCTTTTTCAGGACTCTCATATCTGCGGTCTCTAGTCTTTGGTCAAGTGTTTTACTTCTGACCCAACTCTCAGATCCATAAGTTAAAACTGGTTTGAACACTGTCTTGTATACAGCTAATTTAGTGTTCCGACTAATTTCTTTCTTATTCCATATGAATTTATTCAATTGACTTCCCACCATACCAGCTTTGCTGACTGCGTGTATATTCTGCACTTTTAAATTTTTACCAAATAACCGGGACAAAATGATTAACTGGCCGGGACCATACCTTCAAACCAGGACATATGGTAAGCCTACTTATGAAAATACAATCCTTGGAAACAAATTTGGCATGAAAATCAGCAATAAAAAACCAAACTATGGAAAAACGGGCAAAAACAAACTTCAACTGCATTCCCAATGAAGAGCCTATAGAACAAGTAAAATATTTCAGATATTAAGGAAGCACAAATTGTAGTGAAAGTAACAAATGAAAGTTGGAAACAGACAATAGAAAAATAAATCAAATGTGATAGGAAGTGAACTGAATAAATTTATACGGAATAAGAGAGAAATTAGCCAAAACACTCAACTAGGAGTAAAAAAGACCAATTTTTCATTTATGGATTTGAGAGTTACATTAGAAACAAAATACCTGATCAAAGACTAGAGACAACAGATGGCAAAAAAGGTAGATTCATATTAATAATGAAGACATAACACTCATGGAGTCGGACTCTTTGTGGGAAGTACACACACAAAGCTAATCAAACCGTACCTTAAACTGATTCAATGTGTCTACATTCACAATACACTCATGTAATGCATTCCACTCACCAACCACTCTGCATTCAAAGAACCTTCTCCTCACTCCTCTGCTCACACCCTCTCCATACACAGTTTCCAGGGATGGTCTCTTGTTCTACCTCCCTCTCCCATTCTATGAAAAATTTCTTCCATGTTAACCTGATAACAATCCGTAATAAACTTGTCTCAATCGTATCTCCCCTACTCCTTTTATTCACGAGGCTTTGCAAATTACATTCTCCACATACCAAAGACCACTAACTACCTTTGTGAATTTTCTCTGGATCCTTTCTAGCATATTCTCATCACCACAAAAACTGGTGACCAAATCTGTGCACAATAATCTGTGTGAGGTCTGATACAATGAAATCATAACCACTTTATTTCTGCATGTTAAGGTCCTCTGCATCATTGCCATTATTTATACGCGTGGATAGGCTTATGTGTTCGTCAGACATGTTGTAATAGGTTTCACGGTATAAAAAGAACACAGATGGTTAAGAAAATAACTATTTATTAACTTAAAAGCTAATATTTTGCTGGTATTATATCCAGCATCTTCAGAGCACACAACACAAAGTTTGTTACAAAGGCAAGACAACTACAATCCGGTGTAACAGTGGGGACAGTATAAGTGATTGCAGCGTGCAACACAAGACTAAAGTCCTAATATGGCGCCATCTAGGTTAAAAAGACCGGTCTACATATCAAATCATAGATCGAGATCCCACCAACTCACAAAAGAATAAGGTGTGCAAGTTACTGAACAAAATCACTTCCTGGCCTAAAGAAATTGTCAAAAAACTTAAACCCATACACGTTAAAGCACCCAGAATATATAGCTCCTAAAATACACAAACAAGATACACCTTTGCGTCCTATTGTAGATAGTATAAACAGTCCTCCATATAAACTAGCCAAACATTTAGCAAAATTACTAACCACTTACATAAACAATTCTCCCTCTTTTGTTAAAAATTCTACCCACCTAAAAAGTATTTTAGAAAACCACACCTTAAATAGTTCAGACCTAATCGTGAGTTTTGATATCGCCTCATTATTCACTAATGTACCACTGATTGAAACACTTAACTTACTAAATTCACAATTTCCCCCAGATATATTCCAGCTATTTAAATTCACAGTACAGGCAGGTTATTTTACATGGAAAGGGAAAATATACAAACAGTTAGATGGGACAGCTATGGGTTCATAGCTGTCCCATTAGCTGTCCCCCTTAGCCAACTTCTACATAGAACATCTGGAAAAATTAGCTATCAACACAGCCACTCTCAAACCTAGTCTCTGGCTACGCTATGTTGACAATGTGTTTGCCATTTGGCCACATGGCCCAGACACATTGAATACATTTTTAGTGCATCTAAATAGCCAGCATCCTAAAATCCACTTTACAATGGAACTAGAAGCCAATGATTGCCTGCCTTTCTTGGACACACTGATCACACGTCATCCAGAAGGTTCCTTATCATTTTCTGTTTACAGAAAACCCACACATACAGGGAGATACTTACATAAACAATCACACCATCATCCTTCTCAACAATATGGTATCTTAAAAACACTTACCCATAGAGCTAGAGCAATCTGTTCCAATGACATTGCTCTCACTGCTGAACTTTCTCATCTACGTCAAACCTTCTTAAACAATGGTTATAATCCCCGTTAATTATAATCCCAATTACACACAGTATTTAAACCTTACATAAAATTAGCAACTCTCATCCGTTCACCTAAGGACAAATGCACTCCTTTATCACATCCAGGTGTCTATGAAGTGCCCTGTTCTTGCCATCAAGCCTACTACGGACAGACAGGAAGAAATGTGGACATCCGCCTCAGTGAACACAAAAAATATATCCGACACTTTCGCTATGGTAAGTCGGGTCTGGCAGACCATGCTTTGGATACCCCTGCACACAGGATCAATTGGAAAGAAACAAAAGTAATGCACAGAAGCTTCTACAAGTCAGAGAGGTTGTTCCTGGAATCAACAGAAGCCTTGAAACATACTCCAAACTTTAACAAGTATGGCTGTATAAATCTACCAAAGATTTGGGAGACAGTCATCCTAAGACCAAATTAATATTTATTACTTTTATTTTTTATCATTTGGACTACTATTTCAAAACTTTGAATTTTTTTTTTTTTTTTTTTTAATCCTAGATGGCGCCATATTAGGACTTTAGTCTTGTGTTGCACGCTGCAATCACTTATACTGTCCCCACTGTTACACCGGATTGTGGTTGTCTTGCCTTTGCAACAAACTTTGTGTTGTGTGCTCTGAAGATGCTGGATATAATACCAGCGAAATATTAGCTTTTAAGTTAATAAATAGTTATTTTCTTAACCATCTGTGTTCTTTTTATA